>NC_053036.3:186583459-187330126 GCF_002575655.3 Aegilops tauschii subsp. strangulata | reverse complement strand
CACGAGAGAGAGAGAGAGAGAGAGAGAGAGAGAGAGAATAAACACATAGCTACTGGTACAAACCCTCAGCCTAGAGGGTGGACTACTCCCTTCTCATCGTGGTGGCCGCCGAGATGATGAAGATGGCCACCGGAGATGATTCTCCCCCTCCGGCAGGGTGCCGGGACGGGGTCTAGATTGGTTTTCGGTGGCTACAGAGCCTTGCGGAGGCGGAACTTCTCATCTAGGTATATTTCTAATGGTTTCTCTATTTATAGGATTTTTTGGCGTTGGTTTCACGCGAAGATGGGCCTCGAGGTGAGCACAACCCACCGGGGCAAGGGCACAGGCGCGCCCCGGTGTCTTGTGCCCTACTCCTTCACCTTCTGGTCCTTCCACGAAGCTTCGAGGGTCTCTTTTGTTCCAAAAAAAATCATCAAAAAGTTTCAGCTCATTTGGAGAACTTTCATTTCTGCACAAAAAACAACCCCACGGTAGTCCTGCTGAAAACAGTGTCAGTCCGGGTTAGTTCCATGCAAATCATACCAAAACCATATAAAATTGTTGTAAATATGGCATGAATACTTCATAAATTATAGATATGTTGGAAACGTATCAGCGCACATCGGAGGAGGAGACCCACCGGCCGTGGAACATTGCTCATCTTCGTCCATATTACATTTGAGCCACCAGCTCTTGTGTTTTACATACTTTCTTCATTGTATATATTATGATCATTATAATAAAGCCGGCATCCCTGATAATTCAGGGCCTCTGTCGTTTCACTTCTATGAATCGAAGCCTTTATTGTTTGGTCATAAGGTCATTTGGGGGCGACCTGCTCAATGAGCAGAGCCTTGATTACCCTCTTTATTCGGATTACATTCCGACTCATTGGTCATTTGGGGCGACCTACTCAATGAGCAGAGCCTTGATTACCCACTTGATCTGGATTACATTCCGACTCATTGTTCATTTGGGGGCGACCCGCTCAATGAGCAGAGCCTTGATTACCCTCTTGATCTGGATTACATTCTGACTCATTGGTCACTTGGGGGCTTCCTGCTCAATGAGCATAGCTTTGCTTACCCTCTTGATCGGCTTATATGCTAGGTGTAAACACCAACTTTTGGGTTACCGGCCTGTATGTTGTTGTTACTCCACCCAGGTAATCCTGGAATGATCCGCCGTGTTCTTGACAGTCAGTCTTTTAAATAAGACCCTGAACTCGTTAAAGTTAAACTGACGGTTTGTCATGTGAGGGCCGGCTTATAGGTGTGCTAGAAATAACTCGGTGGCTGTGCGGCCCATGAAAGCACTTGAAGTTTTAGGTTTGGCGGCCTATGAAAGCCTTGTTTTCTAAATTCTTATTATTTATTTATTTTCTGAAGATTTTTAGGTTCATATCTTTTTCCATATAAATATATGGTTTTCACAATTCCGGCAATGTGGCCTTGATTGTATGACTCATAATTGAGCATATTGGGTTAATAACCCGCCTTGATAAGCAGACTTTAAGTCGCCAGGATGGTTTGCCTTGAATAAATTCAAGTCACAATTTTACATATTTATGGGTTAATACCCATGCTAGATTACAATCATTACATCATCATTATGATATCAGTCTACAGGTATGACTTCATATTTGAATAAATATTTTGGGTTTTTTCTAACCCGCCCTGGTTATAGACTTTAAGTCGCCAGAACATATCATATTGGAAATTATGACCCGCCCTGGCGTAAACCGCCAGGGTGTCTGTTGTTTACCATGTGTGCGGGAACATCGAAATAAAATATGATATTACCAGCCAGCTCATCAATGGCACATAAAAAATTCACCAGTTTTAAGGCTAAACATGCACGATGGCATGACAGATCGTTGTTTCAACTAGCCTATTACAAGGCTTTCCAAAGCCCAAATGATTAAGAGTTTTTCCAAAACAGAAATGCCGCGCTACAGGCTGAGAGCCGCCCTTTGGATCAGTTGTTCTGGTCTTGGCGAGTTGAAGCTCCTGGATTCTCCTGCGCCGGTTCTTTTTCTCCTCCCTCCATTGTCTGGAAGTCAGATGATGTCCAGTTGATGCCAGTTAAAGCTTTGAACTCGGCTTCATCGTCTATAAGATTGGATGGATCGATGTCAGGAGCAAAAGTATGCTTACTATTGGCGGAATAAGATCCACAATGTCATAAGTCGGCGCTTTCACTCTAGCGTTCTCCATCATGGAAGTCACCTGGTACTTGGACAGATCTGTTACTTCAGCCAATTTGCTTGCCTGCCAGGCTTTGGCAAAATCACTGGCATCAAAGGGAGACTCATCTTCTTTGAGGCTCGGGCAGCCAGTGGCTAGCTCCTCCGGGTCTAGCTCCGCCTGCCAGGCTTTGGCCCGGCTCAAAGCAGTAATGGTGTCGGCTCGTCTTCTTTGAGGCTCGGGCAGCCAGTGGCTAGCTCCTCCGGGTCTAGCTCCGCCTGCCAGGCTTTGGCCCGGCTCAAAGCAGTAATGGCACCGGCTCGAGCTGCGGATCACTTGATCTCTTCAATTATCTTGGGCATGCCAGATAACTTGTCCAATACATCCTTGATGAGTGAAGGTGGATGTTTATTATGCGAGATAACCGCTAAGGATTGTTGCGTGCCTATGTACAGCTGTTCCACCAGAGTATAAACTGCCTTCAGCTTCACCAACATGTCTTGGCCAAGGTTACAGCTTCCGGGGCCTGCGTGCACAACATATGATAAGTCGCCAGGCGGGTTAAAGAAAGTTATTGGTGCAAAATTGCGATGCAATGACATTTACCAAAGATGGCGGCTCTCATTTGATTTACATGTCGCTTTAAACCGGATAACTCTTCAGTCACCGGTTTAAGAGCAGCTTCAGCATCTTCAGCTCTTTTCAGTAGAGCTGCCTTTTGGATCTCCCAGCCGGCTCTGTGTGTGTCGAAGTCCGTCTTCAGTTTTTCAGATATTTCTAAGGCGGCTTTCAGTTCTGATTTGGCCTTCGATGTTTCTGATTTTTGTAAGGTGATGTTCTTCCACAGATCGACCACCTGAGACTCCTTCATGCTTAACTCAGCCTGCAAGGATAAATTAACACTACAAAAAAAGACACATCCGTGACATTTTGGGCCGAACAAAAAAAATTCCGTCATACATATGACACTTCTATGACGATAATTGTGACAAAACCCGGTATCATCATAGATGTGGTGGGGTCCTACTTCTATGACAAAAAATCATGACAGAAAATGGGCTTTCATCCTGGGCGGGCCAGAGACGCAGCTGCATGACATTCTTTGGGCCGTCCATGACGGAAAAACCGTGGTAGAAGCAAGGGCAAGGAAAATATCGGGGTGTTCCCGGTTACGGTGTGTGGTCGGGGCCGAGCGATGCGCATTTCTCTCATACACGCACGCGCGTGGGTGCGAGGCGTTGGGCTCTAACTGAACCCAAGCGATTGCACTGCAGGCTACGCGTTACTGAACCCGAGCGATCGATCGATGGCTGTTAACTGAACCCGATCGAGCGATTCCTTCGCTACTACTGCTAACTGAAGCCGATTGATGCTACCTCTGGATGAACAGTGACCGTTGCTGGGGGGTTTGGATGAACAGTTCCCGGTGGGGGTGGATGAACAGGACCCCGTGGTGTTGCCTCTGGATGAACAGGACCCCGATCGATCGAGACGGTTGGGGCTGGATGAACAGGACCACCCCGTGGAGGGCTGGATGAATAGTAGACGATGGAGGGCTGGATGAACAGTAGCCCGTGGAGGGGTGGTTGAACAGGAGCCCGTGGAGAGGGCTGGTTGAACAGTAGCCGGTGGAGTAGCGCGCGGTGGAGGCTGGATGAACAGGAGCCCGTGGATGAACAGACGCAGGTGGAGGCTGGAGGAGGTCGACGGTGGATGAACCGTACCCCGTGGAGGCTGGAGGGTGTCGACGGTGGAGATGAACAGTATCCCGTCGAGTCCCTTTTGCGGTACGCCACACCCCTCCCAATGAACAGGAACCCCGTTTCGACCGTAGCGCTCCAACACAAGTCCGTTTCCTCCGTTTTGCGGTACGCCACACCCCTCCCGATGAACAGGACCCCCGTTTCGACTGTAGGAGGTCCGTTTCCTCCATTTTGCGGTACGCCACACCCCTCCCGATAAACATGACCCCCGTTTCGACCGTAGGAGGTCCGTTTCCTCCGTTTTGCAGTACGCCAGACCCCTCCCGATGAACAGGATCCCGTTTCGAACGTCGCCGGTCAAACACAAGGCCGTTTCTTCCGTTCTGCGGTACGCTAGGCCTCGTTTCCATCAGCTGTTCCGTCCAAGTCCTCCCGATGAACACGACGACGCATTCCGTTCCGACCCAGCCGGTAGGCTCCCCATGAACACGACGACGACGCGGTTTCTCCGTTCTGACCTAGCCATGTACACGAGCCCTGGCCGTACGTATGCGCGAGTAGGCATTCGAGACCCCGCCCGTATGTACGTACGTGGCCGTGTTTTCTTTCTTGCACACTGGCTGATGTACGTACGTGTACATGCTACATGCGCGCCTCTACTACGACACGTACGCGCTCTACATCGACCAGTATGTACGTACACGTTCGCGACCAGAATTACAACGCTACGTACGCTTCGACCAGGGTCCCGACTGTGAGGCACTTCCTTGCGTGCGAAGATGTAGCTGGTGGGTCCCAGCAGTCAGGGGGGAATCGTTTTTTTTTGTTGCCCGGACGCACTTTCTTGCATGCGAAGATGTAGCTGGTGGGTCCCAGCAGTCAGGAGGAAACATTTTTTTCATGAAATACGGTGGCCCGTCCGGTGGGTCCCCGCTATCAGGTGGAGGAATAATTATTTTGCGCGTAATAAGGAGGCACTTCCTTGCTGCGGCCGTGGACCCAGCTGTCAGCCTCTCCACGTACAGTCCACGTCCGATGGAAGTCGTTCCTTAACCACGTTGACCACGCCGCGCCGAGAGCACCAGGGCGGTGGACGACGGCGAGGCCTAGGAAGGGAACGACGCGGAGCCGGGGAAGACGCGGTAGTGGATGCCCATGCGTAGAGGCGTATGAGGGTTCACTAGTTCACTGCGGTGTGAGGCTGCCGTCGCCGCAGAATAACAGGGGGTGTGCTTGAGTAGAGGGATGGCCTGGCCAGCGGTGGGAGTAGTAGGGGGCAGTGAGGCCTCCGTCGCATCGCAGCCGGCCACGGGAGGCAGGAGCACGAGGCACGACCGGCGTTGGTTTGGGCGGCTGGAGCAAGAAGACCAGAGGTTGAAGAAGCACTACGGCCGTTGCATGGACATCGTACGGTCACTGGAGCTAGAATCATGCATATTGACTAAGTTGACAAAGCCCTCCGTCCCCGTCAACTTAGTAGGCCCACAAGTCAGCCTGCCACTATACTGGGTCCCAGCTAGCAGGGGGAGTATTCTTTTTTTGTGCGTAATAAGGAGGAACTTCCTTGCGTGCGAAGATATAGCTGGTGGGTATGAGCTGTCAGCGGCGGTAACGTTTTTTTCGCGAAATACAGAGGCCCTTTCGGTGGGTCCCAGATGTCAGGTGGAGGAATCATTATTTTGCGCGTAACAAGGAGGCATTTCCTTGCGTGCGGCCGTGGACCCAGCTGTCGGCCTCTCCACGTACAGTCCACTTCAGATGCACGTCGGTCGTTGACCATGTTGACCAAGCCGCGCCGAGAGCACCAGGGCGGTGGACGACGGCGAGGCCTAGGAAGGGAACGACATGGAGGCAGGGAAGACTCGGCAGTTGTTTCCCACGCGGAGGGGAGTACGACTGTACGAGGGTTTACTGGTTCATCTGTCGTCGCCGGAGAATAACAGCAGGTGTGGGTGAGTAGAGGGATGACTAGGCCAGCGATGGGAGTACAGTGGGGCGGTGAGGCCTGCACGGCAGCACAGCCGGCCGCGGGGAGGAGGGAGGAGGCAGTCCTGCCGGCGCTTGTTTGAGCAGCTGGAGCAGGAAGAGCAGAGATTGAAGAAGCACGACGGCCGTTGGATGGACATCCAACGGTCACTGCTTGTGTTTCAACCTTTTTTTAGGAAAGCCTGAAATCTGTGGAAAACAGCATACAGCCCATCTGCCATTATCTCTAATAATTTATAGCCCATTTGTTAATTTTTAAGGTTTTTGTTTGGAGCCCATATTCTTTTTGTTAGCATTACAGCCCATATTGTGGCCACGGTAAAATAATTATATGAAATTTTGCATATTTCGGTGCGGTCCGAACTGTTTTTAATCCCGAAATTTTGAGTCACATTCAAACTGATTTTAAAAATAAATGTATATCAATATAAAATCCAACAAATTGTCCACGAATAAAAATCAATGCAATTTAAAATCTCGAAATGAAAAAAAGAAATTTGAAACTAATTGCCGGTTTGATGTGTTTTAAAAATGTACAGCCCATTTCTCATTATTAATAGGCCATTTTCTCGGCCAGCCGAATGAAGCTCTCCTCGTCTTGAAAGATTTGCAGCCCAACAAGCCTGACAAAGCGACTTACTTGGCAAATCATAAAAAAACTGGGTTGTGGCCGTGGACCCAGCTGTCAGCGTCTCCACGTACAGTACTCTTCCGATGGAAGTCGGTCATTGACCACATTGACCACGCTGCGCCGAGAGCACCAAGGCAGTGGACGACGACGATGCCTAGGAAGGGGACGACGCGGAGCCGGGGAAGACACGGCAGTGGATGCCCACGCGGAGAGGAGTACGAGGGTTCACTGGTTCGACTGCGGTGTGAGGCTGCCATCGTCGCAGAATAACAGGGGGTGTGGGTGAGTAGAGGGATGGCCTGGCCAGCGGTGGGAGTAGCAGGGGGCGGTGAGGCCTCCGCGGCATCGCAGCCAGCCACGGGAGGCAGGAGCACGAGGCACGACCGGTGCTGGTTTGGGCATTTCCTTGCATGCGGCCGTGGACCCAGCTGTTAGCCTCTCCACGTACAGTCCACTTCCGATGGATGTCGTTCATTGACCACATTGACCTGGCCGCGCCGAGAGCACCAGGGCGATGGACGACGGCGAGGCCTAGGAAGGGAATGACACGGAGCCAGGGAAGAGTTGGCAGTTGTTTCCCACGCGGAGGAGTACAAGGGTTTACTGGTTCGTCTGCCGTCCCCGGAGAATATCAGCAGGTGTGGGTGAGTAGAGGGATGGCTAGGCCAGCGATGGGAGTACGGTGGGGCAGTGAGGCCTGCGCGGCAGCATAGCCGGTCGCGGGAGGATGGAGCAGGCAGTCCCGCCGGCGCTTGTTTGAGCGGCTGGAGCAGGAAGAGCATAGATTGAAGAAGCACGATAGCCGTTGGATCGACATCCAACAGTCACTTCTCTCGTGTGCATTATTTCTAAGTATGTGGTGATGAATAATGCAAAATTTTATTAGCTTTGATGCCATGTTATACATAGTGGTTTAAATAACTTGTGTTTCTTATACTGGAAAGTAATTCAGAATTTGTTTCTGTTTCAATTAGAGCCCTGATGCAGACAAGGATTGTGTGGTTGTACATGTCACTCGCTATGAGGTGGATGACCTGAATATACGCACTGGGAAAACAGAGTTTTTAGGCTGTTGGATCCTAGAAGCCATTTGCGCTTATACCAATGAAGAGTTGTATTCCAGCCTCACTGTTGTCAGGCATGTTGTCCAAGGTGTACTGAAGCACAAGAAGTTCAAAGCTACTCCATCATTTGTGAGGCATACTGTTCTTGTCAAGCTTACGCAGGAAGATGACGTGGCATGCCTCCACAAACAAGTTTATGAGTGGCAAGGCCACAAGGTTGTCTTCATGAAGGTTCACAGGATTGAGCTGCTGCCGGACGTCCTCGATGATGTTCATGGCAAGGTCCGTCTTGTGTCCAGCCCAAATTAGATCGAGGCATGAAATAGTTGCCCCATCTAGTGTTTAATAGTAGTTTGGATTGTGTCTAATTATCCGAACCTTGCCTGTTATCGAGCCCTCTGGGGCTAGTACTCTGTTTGAATACGTCTATGGGAACTGCTGCTACTTTTGTGTGCCCATGAATCATGTGAGAACCATCGTAATTGTTGCCGAAACAGATGTGTCCTCACTAGTTTTTTCATGAATATGGCATGTTAAGACATAAGTTGTCACGGTTTATCATACGAGCAGTGTGTGTTCTGATGAAATAGAGCACTCGTTCGAGAACTGTGCGCCGACGTATACATAAGTACTTGTAAACACGGTTGGTGCTACCCCACTTGTAAGCAGTTGTGCAAAACACGGCACATTGGCTCAGCTCGCTTCAACACTAGGCTATCGACCAGCTAACAATCAACAATCTGTTGTCTGACATATAAGCAACTATGTATCTTGTTATAGTGGTTCATGCAGTTAACTGAGGCCACAATGTAAATTCCAAACGTTCACACGCTAGTCCAGCGTTCATGTGGAACACTCACATTAAACTCGGCTTCATAAAAAACTTGAAAAGCATAAGTTAAGCAATTTTATACATCTCAATGATTGATAGAGCATAACAAACATATACTAGTTCACAGCAAAAGACAAAGTTGTGAGAAGGTTTACAGATCAGGAAAAAACAAGCAAGGCTTCTCTGAGCAAAGAGCCTCCCGGCAAGCTTAAATTTCCTGGAGTTTACTCTGGTTTTTTCTTGTTGCCACCATCCAGGGTTAGGTTCTCTCATTCCAGAATAACAAATTATAATTGTGTTCTCAGCTGGAATGCTGAACTGAACCATGTAGTGTACTGACCAGCTGAAAGTCTTGTGCATTCCACTAAATTTAAGCACCGGTATTTGCAGAAATAAGCAGACCACAATGCCTCTTGTCCGCGCAAATGTCCAAAAAACCGCCGTGCAGCCGTGCCAGCTAGTCCTCGGTCCATGGATGAACAGGTAGAAAGTGCATTCCGGACTAGGATGCAGTTGTTTTCGCTCGTCCCTACACTGCAATCAGGAAGTAAAACATACGAATCAACTTCTTTTATATTGCGTTGGTCATTCTACCTAGTAACTACCAATGTAGGAATACCTGGAAGATGGGTGGTTAGACGACGGCAACGAGGGATAGCCATCTCATTTTGCGCAGTTCTACTAAAACTGAGGTGTGTGCTTTTGATTGCGTGGATAGAAACGATACGAAGACAGACATCCCGAAACGATATGGAGACAGACATCCCTGTTTGCGCAAATAGGAAATACGGTTATTTAAACAGTGACAGATATTTGCATTGGCGTATGATTAACAGCAGCATCTATTGTGTTATAATTGGCACTAGATTAACAGTATGAAAGTGTCCTGAAGTAAGTAGCATCACATCACATCAACACTGCCACTAGATTAACATGCAGAACAATAGCATTAGTATTACTATCATGAGAGTAGCACATGGTCAGTAAATGTGCAATCAAATTTTTGCAGTTCCACTGGGATGAAGCAATGTTAGCGGTGTGAGATTTAAGTGTAACTACAAAAACACAATTCATGGGAAAGAAAGCAAGACGGAAGCACTTCCTAAAATGGTGGTGGCATTGCTTCAATTTATCGATGGCTCTAGACCATTACTTATAGTGACATTAGGTGGCATTGCTTAATGCTTCATGTGATTTTACATTAACGGTAGCGATATGGGCGTAGGGACAACAGGGGCATAAAGTGGTGAGGCAGATGTGGTTGCCGAGAGCGGCAAACACTCAGGCAGCATGTCTGCATTTGTCCCATTTTTTATCTCCTCGGTGACATTTTCCTATGTGAGCACAGGAAATCTAGACCTTCTCATCTCATTTGCGTTGTCCCCCAACACTCGTCACTTTCTTTCCTTTTTCAACCAAGAGATCGGTCCACTTCCCCCACCCTTCGCCATCCACCATGCTTTCTTCGTCTTTTCAACCAAGAGACCGGTTGGGTAGCCAGTATCTACTACTTTCCCCCGTTTCCTCTTAGAACCAAGTCCTAGATTCATGCTACAGCTTTCCCACTTTCTTCCCTGTTTGAACCAACTCTTAGAGTCGACTGTATGAACTAGCTTTACCTCTAATAATAGTAAAAGTCTAGGTGGCTTTGCAACAGCGGACGGAAGTAGAAAAAGATCCACACGAAGCCAAGTGGGGAGCTGGGGCAGTAGAGCAAGGCAGGTTTCGAAGGAATATATACCTGAGGGTCGTCGGCATGTGGCAAAGACAGCGTCGGGAGGCCGCATCTTGGCCACAATACCGCAGGGAGGAAGAAGGGGTCGGAGGCCCTCCCGAGCCGGCGTTCTCTCGGAGAGAACGGTGTGGCCGCCGATCGGGACGCGCGGGCAGCCGTTGGTCTCCTCCCACGCCGCCGACGACAACGTGAACGATGCACCTACACCCCTGCCCCGGTCGAGGTTGTTCGGCCGGATTTGTGACCAGCCATGAGCTGAGAGAGAGTGTGGCCACCTATGTCTTGCTTAGATCTAGAGAGCATGAGAGAGTGAACGAGAGGAACCCTAGTAAAGCAAGCGCTAAGGCTCCTGCTTATATATATAGTGGAGTGATTTTGTTGTACCGGCTTCAAAAAAATGCGCTCCTACGTGTACCCGCGAGTGGGTGTGAGAGAACTAGTGCGTGCGTGCACCCCTTCTCTTCGTGAGAGTACAATATACTATGCCCAAAGAACGTTCGCCACAAGAGTAATAGTATAAGTCTGTGACGTGTGAGCTAAAATAAAATGTGTGCGACGTCTTTTGTTTTTTTAGAAGTTCTGGGAATAGGGTGTGAAGAGCACATATGTGTGTGACGTCTACCTGCAGATAGACGGTGGGTGCGAGAGGACTCGGGAGGGTGCGTGTGCGTGAGAGAGAGGGGGGCACGTATCAATGCAATGCATGTGTCCGTAAATCATTATCCAACAAACGTTCGCCACAAGCCTTTTCCTGACGAACGCCGTAAGAACCGTTAGATCGGCATCCGATAGTATCAGTTTTGCCATGTCATTTAACAGAACAGCCACTCCTCCTACACACAAATCTTCCACGTGAGTGTTAGCAACTGCCGTATGCTCCCTCCATTCCAAAATGCAGTGCATATAGCTTTATTGAAAATTCGAACCTCGCAAACTTTTACCGATTTTTCGTGTACCAAATTGCACATGTAGAATACCATGTATATATCATTTCATTCATCTTCGAGAGGTAACTATAAAGATGGGGGAGGAGTCTACAAAGAAAGACCATCATATCACCTGTAGCAATTTCAACCATCCTTTGGTGTGGAGGAATATCATAGGAACTCTATATGATATGATTTTTATAGGATTTTTTTCCTTTAGAGCCAATTGGTTCATAGGAATAGATTCATATACTCCACATTTCAAAGTAAATAAACATGATATCATTTCTATAGCTTTAGAGCCACTTGGTTCTGTAGCGACCCGACCCGAATGGATCAAGTCTCTGTGCTTAAGTGTCATCCCTGGATCGGTATGCTGACACACACAGTACTCGAGGATTTATAACAGAGGTAAATCACATGTATAAAGTAACGTAAATACTATTACCTCAATCCAAATAGCGGAAGTAACAAGGTTGTGGATTCCCATCAACACCAACGGCAAAGTTGAGTGTAGAAATCGTAACCCTAACGTATCACTTAGTCGTCGTAAGAATCCTGCAACATGAAACGTTGCAGCCCGAAAACGGGTCAGTACATTGAATGTACTGGCAAATTCACACCATAGAGAAATGATGAACAAAGGCTATCACTACATGCATATATGGCTGGTGGAAAAGCTCTATGGTTATAATGTTTTTGCAAAAAGCCAGTTTTTCCCTACTGCAAAGGAATAAATTTTATTTAACTATCATGGTGGTTGTGAAACATTGAGATGGTTAACAGCATCTCAATCCCAATTAAGTATCATCATTATCCCAACAATATTAATTAAAGTAACATGATGAGATCAACGGGATAATCCAAGAACTAGATACTCAAGATGTCCATAACCGGGGACACGGCTAATCATGATTAGTTTATACACTCTGCAGAGGTTTGTGCACTTTTCCCCACAAGACTCGATCTCCTCCGTTGGATTTCTCGCACTACAAGGTGTTTGAGAAACGGATGACCGAGACACAGTCTTTCAGAAGCGTTAGCACCTTACGATGGGTAGACCGGTACACCTACATCCCCTACATCTGCTAGTCTACCACTGTAAGAGTTCACACGACTTAATCAACTATGCTAGAGCCCATAATAGCTTGTGGCTGCACACGGAAGTTTCTAGCATGAATAATCTCATGATCCCTTTGAACCTGGGTGGCGGTCCAAAAGAAAAACAGGCAATCCTGGAATACCCAGGTACCTCAATCCACCCAGATGTGTGTTTAAGTTGCCACCTTAAGTAAACCATTAAATTAACAATCTCACATCTGTCATGGAAAATTCACTCAAACCCAATCCACGTCTACGAGCATAGCATAGCAATATAAGCAAACGTAGAAGTAACTCCCAAGGGTTTGATAATAAAACAGGTAATAGGTACTACCTCAACTACTTCCCAATACCCACAATTTAATTAGGTCCTAACCATGCAATGTTTGAGGGTTGAATCTAATGCATAAAAACTGGGTATGAAAGGGATATGATCAAAGTGTGAACTTGCCTGCAATGTTGATGAAGATGATTCGCACTCAAAACTCTTGATAGATCTACTCGTCACACTCCGGTCAATCTATCGTAAGCAAGCAGTAGCAACCATACATAAGCAATCACTCAAGATCAGAAAGATCGAAGAAAACAATTCGCACTCAAGATCAAAGTGTGAACTTGCCTGCAATGTTGATGAAGATGATTCGCACTCAAAACTCTTGATAGATCTACTCGTCACACTCCGGTCAATCTATCGTAAGCAAGCAGTAGCAACCATACATAAGCAATCACTCAAGATCAGAAAGATCGAAGAAAACAATTCGGAAAACTTCAAAACCAAGCAAATAACTCTTGCAACATAAAACAATTTCTAACAGCACCAAAATTATGTGAATTTGGCCTTATCAGAAAGTTTAGGTCAAGAGCTTCGCTTTGCAAAAAAAAATCAACTCAAACGGAGTTATAAAACTCAAGTTATGTTCAAAAGAAGATTCAAATACAAATCTGTTTGAAATCAAATTTTAAAACTTTCAAAAATACGTTTAAGTTATATTACTGGATAGAGGGAATCATCACGAAAAAGTGGGCGTTGGTTTCATCGAAAACGGAGGTACGGATAAAAAGATATGATCAAAAGAAATTTGACGAAACAAATTTCGAAATTTGAAAATTTCAAAAGTTGACGTGACAGGTTAACTGGATAGGTGAAAACAAGACGAAACTATAGGCGATGGTTTCATCTAATTTGGATGAACGAGTAAAAAGTTATGGCTATTTGAAAAATCAGGGCCAAGCTGTTTTGTAGAAGAAAAATAGCTATGGCTAAAAAAAATAGGTCTAACGCACAAATACAGAGAATGAATAAATATACCTAAAAGACGACTTCGGAGTGAGGAGACAACTTCCAAAGTCCCGCCGGAGAGGAGAAATATATTTTTAGCTAGTCAAACCAAAATATTGATTTAACCCGCAATGGATAATTTTTGGAGCCTCTATGGGTCTATATTTATAGATGAAAAAGAGGTTTAGGGGTTAAAGGCTAGGCAATGTGGGACTAAACGTAGACGAACAAATAAAATAAACGGGGAACGCATGGGCTAAAAGCACCACGGGCCGGCTGCGCGCGCACGCGTGCACTGCAGTTTTTTTTAACAAAAATTGGCCTAAGTAAAAAAAATAAAAAGGATGGCTGGGCCTGGCCCATTTAGGAGAGGGAAAAACAAATGAGGCGCCCGCTGCCACTATGCTACGCGTGTGGGCGGTAAATAACTATGGGCCGCATGTACAGTTTTTAAAAAAAAATTGAAACAGAAGGAAAGCCGGATAAAGAAATAAATTAAAATTTTATATAGGCATATTATATATCAAAATTTTCAGAAAAAGATTTTCTACAACATGAACATTTTTGTAAAGTCAAATAAAGACCACAAAAATTTAAATAAATCAAACAGTGCTACTGCCTTAATAAAATCCAATAAAAATCATTTTAAAAATACCAAAATGATTTCAAATTTATTTCTCTCCAATTTTCTATTGTAGGGAATCATGTTACCCTAATTTCTTTATATTTTATTTTTGGAGAAAAATAATTTGAATAAAACCCAAATAACTCCAAATTAAAATAATTTCCGAAAGGACTTGAATTTGATCCTTTGAAACTCCCAACTCATATTTCATATGTTTTGAAGAAGTCATTTTATCTTCACTCGTGAAAATCATTGAGTTGCATAAAGTTTCAGATTTGGAAATATTCTCAGATGAAATTCAATTATTTTCAACACCCCTTGTCATTTAAATAAATGGAAGAAGTCATGTCATCTTCTCTACAGGGTTTTGTGGTGAAAAGAATTTGAATTCATGGAGATCATAACAGCAAAAGTGAAAGTTTGGGAAAGTCCTTTTATTCCCTCTCATTTAACTTTCAAAAAGTTTCGAATTCCACTCAATTTCACTCAATCAAGCAAACAATCAATCCAATCTATCTGTTATTATAACATTCCAAAATTTAGAATTTTGGGATGTTACAAACCTACCACCCTTAAAATGAATCTCGTCCTCGAGATTCGGAGAGGCTAGCAAGAAATAGGTTAGGGTTTGGGGGTCTTCTCAAAATCCATCGATCATCTCAGGGGTTTGGGGTGCTACCACCCTTAAAAGCATGGTTACGGTTCCATCAAAACTCATATACTCCATCCATCTTTGACAGTGTCAGTCTTCTCAGATTCTCGGAAAATTCCTTCTCTGGGCTCTTCCGGTAGTGGCATAACCTTTTTCCTCAATTCTTCTGTCCTTTCATCTTGGTAAGGTTCTTCCATGACTCGGTCTTCTTAGCTGACGGGTCTGGCGCCAAAACTAAACAACTATCGATATCTCATGGTGGTCAACAATTTACGGTTTCTCCTGCAGGAAATGGGTCTGGTTGATCTTCACCGTATAACCTACGATTGGCATCAACTGTCGTGTACAAGGGAAACATTCTTATACCATTCTAAGGTTCAAGCAAGGTTTAATACCGTCGTCTCTCTACTATAGGTAGGTCACTCAGATTTACCATACCATATAGCAAAGCGAACAATAAGAGTAAGTTGGTATGGTGATCAATCCATCCCGCACACAAATCATTACCTTGTACATGGTTTAGCGAATCTCGCATTCTAACACTCGGTCATCCTCACAAGCATTGCAGAATTTCTCTTGTCAACGAACTAGGTTCGGATAAATCCATTGATTCTGCAAGCCAAACAAACCTCTATCGTTCCTTCACAACTCTCAGGTTTTCGCGTAAACTCCTATAAAATCGTCAGCCGATAAAAATCGTAACTACTTCCGGGGTTTTTCCTTCAGCAAGAATGTGCTTCTTCTTGGCATGTCCTGGGGCCTGTGGGTTATGGCCCATCTCATCACTGGTAAACCTTGAACTCATCATCGGGGAAACTGATCCTTAATCCAACATCCAACTTCCTAGTATTCTTAAATCCATCCAATTGTACTGTCTTCCTTCTATTGGCACCACTAGGACATGATTACTCAGACTCATCATCGAATTCCATTGATCCATATTTCCAACATCATACCTCCTTTATATCCAATAATACTTCATCTCTTCATCCTCGGGGGATATCCCACATACCGAGATAAAAAACTTATACTTATGAAGTCCATACTCCACTTCGTGGAACATCATTATCCTTTCCAGGGTCAAGCGTCCTTACAGGGAAATATTGGCCATCTCTGCATGGCACTTCTTCAACTGGGAAATGTGAAACACATCATGAACTCCTGACAGTCCTTCAGGTGACTCCAACTTGTTGGCCACTTCTCCCATACGCTCCAAAACTCGGTATGGTCCTACAAATCTCGGGGTTAACTTTCCCTTAACTCCAAATAGTTTAACTCCTCGCAGAGGGAACACACGAAGACATGCTCCGTCTCCAATTTCATAGACTACCTCCTTTATATCCAATAATACTCCATACCATCATATTCTCGGGGTATCCAACATATCGAGATAAAACTCATACTTATTTTGTTCGAAATCCACTTCGTGGAATATCATTACCTTTTTCCAAGGGTCAAGTTTCCTCACGGGGTACTACCACCTTTAAAATGCACAATCTTCCATAGACCATATTTCTCATATCCTCGAAAATGGTCAAAAAATTTCTTCATAGAGTAACAACTCTTAAAATCCAAACCAATACCAATGATGCTAACTTTATTGATTCTCAAATTATAACAATCTCCTGCATTTCATTACATGCCTCAATCCAACACCTCACTAATAAAAGAAATGTCCACACTACTACTGCTATACTTCTCGTTGCACTCAACTATTTGTCTCAAGTCTCCGTC
Source organism: Aegilops tauschii subsp. strangulata (assembly GCF_002575655.3). Classification (NCBI taxonomy): domain Eukaryota; kingdom Viridiplantae; phylum Streptophyta; class Magnoliopsida; order Poales; family Poaceae; genus Aegilops; species Aegilops tauschii. The sequence continues at coordinate 187,313,690 of NC_053036.3, read as the reverse complement.
TCCTTGGGGCATTCTCTGGCAAAGTGCCCTGCTTCATCACAACGAAAACATATTACTTCTGACATAACTTGGGGTTTCCTTGTGATTATATAGCCTTCTGGGGTCCTCATCTTCCCTTTTGGGCAATCATTGTGGTAGTGTCCTGAATTTTTGCACCTGAAACATGTGATATGACTCAGGTCTCTCTTTGTAGAAATTGGGTTGTTCCTGGGATCCAATCTACTTCTCTTCCTGGACTTTTCCGTTCCAATCAGGGCTTCTATTTCCTGTGGGTCATACTGTACTTCCTCTGTCGGGAATCCCCATTCAGACAATTTTAGGAGATGTGTCCTTCTTCTCCACATGAATAGCATGACTTGGTGCAGGGTTTAATTGGTTCTTCTTTGGGTGTGTCCTCCACCTCTTCCTTCATCGCAGATTCCTCTAAAATTTCCATGAGGGCTCTTTTCATTGCTTCTTTCTTCTGCTAGATGGTCCTTTGTACCATGGGGTAGATATGACACTGAGCAGGGTAGTGGGTAGTCCCTTCACACAAGAAACAAGTGATCTGCCTAGTTGGGCGTTCTTCAGCTGGGTGACTTCCTTCACAGTTAGGGCATTCATTCTTGTGTTCCTTATGGTTGTGTCCTATTTCTCCACAAGGCTTGTATGCACAAGGTTTCTTCATATCCTTTCCATAAGGCTTCAATTTCTGGGACACAAGATGAGATCTTTGTAGAGTCCACTTAAATTCTTTCCAAGTGGTTACTCCTTGCCATCCATTGATGGTTTGGTACATCCTCCACCCAGTGGCAGCACCTCTTTCAAACATTGAAGAGCATGCTGGGTCATATCCTTTCCGACTATAGGGTTATTCTTCATGTGATCCTCCATGTTCTGAATCCATCGGTCCGTCTCCAATTGACTCATCGGTCCAGAAAATACAAGCTCATCTCCATTCATCCTCTATTGGGTCCATGGGTTTGGGGTGAGATAAGAGAGGTCAAGAGGGATACACACAATGCAAACAAAAGTTTTGAAAAGACAGATTTTTATCGTGGCTGTCAGAAAAACAATAAACAAATGACAGCTCACAATCGTCGCATCTAACGTAGGTATAACATGGGTTTGGTCTTCTAAAGGTCAATAAATCTTCAACGTCGCCAAACTCTTCAAGTCTTGGTCATGTCTCCAATGGCTTCTTCCAATCATGCTTGTCCTTCTTAAGTTCTTTTGCCAGATCATCTCTGTTGACTCAAAGTCTCTCGTGACATCCTTGAATATTCTGGGGTTGCATCCCAAACTTCTGGGTTTCATCAACCTCGACATGGTCCACGATCTTATTGTCCTTCAGTTCCTAACGAGTCTCCGTTATCTCGAGGTTTTGCTTTCCCTGCTTGGCTACTTTCAGTTTCTGGGTTCTGAGTTCTTCACGAAACACTTCTTTGTCAAATACAGCTTCCTGCAGGTCCATCCTAAACTTCTTGATGTAATACTCCGGATCCTGGTGATACACCAGTCTAAAGTTAAAACTTCATCTTGCTGATAGGTGCTCCATCAGCCTTCTACCATCCAATCCTTCCATGCATATGCATACTTAACTCAACACGATGACAATATCATAAGCGGGCGATAACCTCATGGGTATCCGTGTTTCTGCTCTTGTCATTACCATGAGCTATCATTCCATAGTTGATATCTCCTGCCTTAGGGTTTCCTTGACAAAACTTTGAGTTTCTAACTCTCCATGTTTCGGTCTTTCTCTGATACACCTTGCTCTCGAGTATTGACAGCTTCCATAGTCTGCCAAGTTCCATAAGGGTAACCTTCCTAGGTCATACACATCTGGCAATTCTTCAGAGCCTTCAAATTCTCCCAGTCTTCAGAGTCCTTCACCGTTGTAGTTTCCATTATCATAATGCACGGTAAAATCCTCTTCATTCCGAATGGTCTTAGTTGTCCGATATCTTGTACTTCTTGAAGTAGTCTCATCCGTCGAATCTTAGAGTGGTCCAAAAGGAAAAAGAGCATGGTCTCACTAAAAGGGAATATTTGAATAAACTCAGAAGAGAAGAGAGGTAAAAGATCTTTTTGAAAAGGAAAGTTTTAGGGAAAATCCTTCCTATGGGCTTGCCAGTTTCTAGGGTCATGTCCTACAGTCAACATGTGCTCTGATACCATCTTGTAGCAACCCGACCCGAATGGATCAAGTCTCTGTGCTTAAGTGTCATCCCTGGATCGGTATACTGACACACACAGTACTCGAGGATTTATAACAGAGGTAAATCACATGTATAAAGTAACGTAAATACTATTACCTCAATCCAAATAGCGGAAGTAACAAGGTTGTGGATTCCCATCAACACCAACGGCAAAGTTGAGTGTAGAAATCGTAACCCTAACGTATCACTTACTCGTCGTAAGAATCCTGCAACATGAAACGTTGCAGCCCGAAAACGGGTCAGTACATTGAATGTACTGGCAAATTCACACCATAGAGAAATGATGAACAAAGGCTATCACTACATGCATATATGGCTGGTGGAAAAGCTCTATGGTTATAATGTTTTTGCGAAAAGCCAGTTTTTCCCTACTGCAAAGGAATAAATTTTATTTATATCATGGTGGTTGTGAAACATTGAGATGGTTGACAGCATCTCAATCCCAATTAAGTATCATCATTATCCCAACAATATTAATTAAAGTAACATGATGAGATCAACGGGATAATCCAAGAACTAGATACTCAAGATGTCCATAACCGGAGACACGGCTAATCATGATTAGTTTATACACTCTGCAGAGGTTTGTGCACTTTTCCCCACAAGACTCGATCTCCTCCGTTGGATTTCTCGCACTACAAGGTGTTTGAGAAACGGATGACCGAGACACAGTCTTTCAGAAGCGTTAGCACCTTACGATGGGTAGACCGGTACACCTACATCCCCTACATCTGCTAGTCTACCACTGTAAGAGTTCACACGACTTAATCAACTATGCTAGAGCCCATAATAGCTTGTGGCTGCACACGGAAGTTTCTAGCATGAATAATCTCATGATCCCTTTGAACCTGGGTGGCGGTCCAAAAGAAAAACAGGCAATCCTGGAATACCCAGGTACCTCAATCCACCCAGATGTGTGTTTAAGTTGCCACCTTAAGTAAACCATTAAATTAACAATCTCACATCTGTCATGGAAAATTCACTCAAACCCAATCCACGTCTACGAGCATAGCATAGCAATATAAGCAAACGTAGAAGTAACTCCCAAGGGTTTGATAATAAAACAGGTAATAGGTACTACCTCAACTACTTCCCAATACCCACAATTTAATTAGGTCCTAACCATGCAATGTTTGAGGGTTGAATCTAATGCATAAAAACTGGGTATGAAAGGGATATGATCAAAGTGTGAACTTGCCTGCAATGTTGATGAAGATGATTCGCACTCAAAACTCTTGATAGATCTACTCGTCACACTCCGGTCAATCTATCATAAGCAAGCAGTAGCAACCATACATAAGCAATCACTCAAGATCAGAAAGATCGAAGAAAACAATTCGGAAAACTTCAAAACCAAGCAAATAACTCTTGCAACATAAAACAATTTCTAACAGCACCAAAATTATGTGAATTTGGCCTTATCAGAAAGTTTAGGTCAAGAGCTTCGCTTTGCAAAAAAAATCAACTCAAACGGAGTTATAAAACTCAAGTTATGTTCAAAAGAAGATTCAAATACAAATCTGTTTGAAATCAAATTTTAAAACTTTCAAAAACATGTTTAAGTTGTATTACTGGATAAAGGGAATCATAACGAAAAAGTGGGCGTTGGTTTCATCGAAAACGGAGGTACGGATAAAAAGATATGATCAAAAGAAATTTGACGAAACAAATTTCGAAATTTGAAAATTTCAAAAAGTTGACGTGACAGGTTAACTGGATAGGTGAAAACAAGACGAAACTATAGGCGCTAGTTTCATCTAATTTGGATGAATGAGTAAAAAGTTATGGCTATTTGAAAAATCAGGGCCAAACTGTTTTGTAGAAGAAAAATAGCTATGGCTAAAAAAAATAGGTCTAACGCATAAATACAGAGAACGAATAAATATACCTAAAAGACGACTTCGGGGTGAGGAGACAACTTCCAAAGTCCCGCCGGAGAGGAGAAATATATTTTTAGCTAGTCAAACCAAAATATTGATTTAACCCGCAATGGATAATTTTTGGAGCCTCTATGGGTCTATATTTATAGATGAAAAAGAGGTTTAGGGGTTAAAGGCTAGGCAATGTGGGACTAAACGTAGACGAACAAATAAAATAAACGGGAAACGCATGGGCTAAAAGCACCACGGGCCGGCTGCGCGCGCACGCGTACACTTCAGTTTTTTTTTTTAACAAAAATCGGCCTAAGTAAAAAAATAAAAAGGATGGCTGGGCCTGGCCCATTTAGGAGAGGGAAAAACAAATGAGGCGCCCGCTGCCACTATGCTACGCGTGTGGGCGGTAAATAACTATGGGCCGCATGTACAGTTTTTTTTAAATTGAAACAGAAGGAAAACCGGATAAAGAAATAAATTAAAATTTTATATCGGCATATTATATATCAAAATTTTCAGAAAAAGATTTTCTACAACATGAATATTTTTTTAAAGTCAAATAAAGACCACAAAAATTCAAATAAATCAAACAGTGCTACTACCTTAATAAAATCCAATAAAAATCATTTTAAAAATACCAAAATGATTTCAAATTTATTTCACTCCAATTTTCTGTTGTAGGGAATCATGTTACCCTAATTTCTTTATATTTTATTTTTGGAGAAAAATAATTTGAATAAAACCCAAATAACTCCAAATTAAAATAATTTCCAAAAGGACTTGAATTTGATCCTTTGAAACTCCCAACTCATATTTCATATGTTTTGAAGAAGTCATTTTATCTTCACTCGTGAAAATCATTGAGTTGCATAAAGTTTCAGAATTGGAAATATTCTCAGATGAAATTCAATTATTTTCAACACCCCTTGTCATTTAAATAAATGGAAGAAGTCATGTCATCTTCTCTACAGGGTTTTGTGGTGAAAAGAATTTGAATTCATGGAGATCATAACAGCAAAAATGAAAGTTTGGGAAAGTCCTTTTATTCCCTCTCATTTAACTTTCAAAAAGTTTCGAATTCCACTCAATTTCACTCAATCAAGCAAACAATCAATCCAATCTATCTGTTATTATAACATCCCAAAATTTAGAATTTTGGGATGTTACAGGTTCATATGAATGGATTCCTATACTCCCATAATTTCAATGGAAAATAAACATTAGCGTATATTCAATAGAAAAGTTCCTATGATATGAACCAAATTACATCTCTTTTCTAATCCCTCCTCATAGGAATTGAGATACATGTCATCTCTAGATTCAATAGAAATGTTCCTATGATGTGAACCAAATGACATCTCTTTTCCAATCCATACTCATAGGAATTGAGATACTCCATGTCATCTCTTTCCCTACAACTTCCATGTATACATCTTCTATTCCTAAATAGCTAGTACAACCCACTAGTAGCTTTTTTCCAAGACATGCAACTATGGCACAAGAACTATATAGTGTGCAAATAACTTGAAAGATGGTCGCTGGATGAAGCTAATCCGACAGTGCAGATATGGCAAATCCGAGCACTACTGGCCGTTGGATATCATCAATATTCCACCAGATCTGCCACATGTACAATTTAGAAGACTCCATGGTTGAACTTAAGCATAATGCACAAACCTCGAAACACAAGCACTTCTCCTTTGTTCTAGAATCTTCCGTATCATAATTGATTTTTTTTCAAAATGAATTGCCATTATTTGTTTTTTACTTTATGCTTTACAATGCACAACCCCATGAATCTTAACAATTTTATAAAACTAATTGATTTTGAATGAGATGAACTATAAGAACTAAACGAACATCTACATCATGCATATATGACTCAAAGCTTTACATGCTATAGTGTGTATTTATTCATAATTTGGTTTCGAAATCTCATGCGGTCAATGCATGTGTACCTTACTAGTTTTGAGTAGAGTAGCAAATTTCACGCGGCCCCGGGTATATCAAAATGTAGGGCCCATACATCATTGCCTTTCGGTCGAACCTACGTCCACAATTTTTTGTACGTACTATATCTCCACTGGTCCCTGAACCCAAAATGTTGCCTCGTTCCCCTAAAACCAAGCGGACCACACATATTTAAGGCATCGACTCGAACTCAATCCCTCTCCCGTTTACTACGACGTGGCCCCGCACGCCGTAGTAGTACTCCTACAAACCCTACCGCCGCACGCATCATCGGTTTTCTTCAAGAGGACGAGGGAGAAGCTGATTTGTAGTGGAGGCGCTTTCAAAAAAATGATCTGTAGTGGAGACCCCTACCCTAGGGTGCCCTAGGTAGCGGCCGCACGCATCATTGGTTTTCTCTTTTCTTTATGCTCTTGCGCCCTAGAGTGAAATGATGGTTTCTTCGTTCGTCTAGCTTAATGCGGGAAAGGTGGGGCTTTGTGATTTGACCCCTCATCGCTCATTTTCTACTACTGCGGCGCTACGACCGGGGTGCCTCCAATTCCAGCCGCTGCTCCGAACAGTAATTTGGTGCATCGCACGTGGAACAAGACGGTGGATGAGCCACATGTCGGCCAAAGGGGTCCTGTTAAGTGTGTCGCCATTTTCTGTGCGGACTGACCCTGCTTGAGTCGCTACGCCAACACGACAGGTGCAGCCTACCACTTGGTTTTGCTCCTTGGTGAATCCCGACTATATTGATCTAAAAAGATACGTACTGAACTACCCTCTCCGTCTCGTTTTTTTAGGCGTCTCGGTTTATAGGGCGTGCATGTAGTTCTAGGTCATCCATTTGACTAACAAAATATGAGTTACTATGTCACAAAAAGTATATCATTGGATTATTAAGCGGATGTAGTTTCTAAACATATACTGTTCATCACATATATAGCCAGTTAAATTCTCAACCTAGAACGATGTGCATGCCATGTAAACCGATACGGATGAAGTATAGTAGTAAAAATGAGGTGATTTTACTGAGCGATCAGCGGGGGAGCATGGCCTGTCATGCGGTCCCATGTGTCATGATGTACCAAGGCAATGCGCGTGTCCCTCTTGAGGCAGAAGCAATACTATGTGGTTTGAGATGATGGCGAACCGAAGTGTGAAATAATGGTTGCTTCGTCCGTCTAGGAAGATGTGGCATTGTGATTTGACGTCTCATTGCTCATTACTACTACTACTGGGGCGGTACGACTGGGGTGCGTCCCCCTGCTGTTCTGCACTGTTATTTGGTGCTTGACACGTCGACCCGGTTGCTATAGGTCCCACATGTCGGCGACAGGAAGTACAGAATTCATGAAAGCGAGCGTCGACGGAGGAGTACAAGACACGGCTTGGGTTTTTGCTGCTTCGCGCGATCCATCGATACAAACCCGGACTAAAAAAAAGGCGAGGGCGGGTCTTTTCCCGGGCGGCAGGCAGGGGAGTTTGGCATAGTATGTTCGAGGCAAGGAGGCAGGAAGGGAAACAAGCAAATAAAGGTTGAGCGACTTAGTTTTGGGAAAATCTGATTTTACGGAGTACGTACCCACTAGGGTTTATAGGGCTCATCTAAAAAACATTAGTTTTTCCGTTTTATAAGTCTCAATTCTACTACTGGTAGTAGTACCATCACATGTTGGATTTCGAGGTACGTTAGATCACCCGATGCAAGCAGTGTCAAGAGAAAACACACCAATGCACGTAGAAGTTCATGGAAATTTAGTGGTCATTCATGCATTCGTTCTAATTAATGCCTCGGTAAACATAAATTCTTGAGAAAAACGAGCGTACTAATTACTTGTGCAAACTAGGAGTACGAAATTAATTCGACCACTCACCGTCTACCTTGGTTGGAGAGATTTCGAAATTGAGCCATAAACTGGAAAGGAGGGGGTAGTAACTTTTGTCTCGATTACTATTTGTGGCCTTGTATAGATGCAAAATGTATTTTTTTAGTGGCCTTGTATAAGTGAATGGAAGGAGTACTAAAGGACATATATATTCCAAACAATATGATAATCTCTCTAACCAAGGTACTAGTAGGGACGAGGAGTAAACGGAGGGAGTAGTAAAATTTTCTCCTCGTCCTGCGAGCCACCGCGTGCGTGGGCGAGGGAGCGGGCGTAAGGCGTACAGCACTACTACTAGTAAGCAAGCTTCACCTCATCCTGCGAGCCACTGCGCCCGTGGGAGGGGGAGATGGCGTACTAAGCAAGCTTCTCCTCGTTCTGCGAGTTGATAGGACACGTCAAAAGTACTTCAGTGTATAGAGTCTTGCCTCTAAGGTAGGCCCCACATGGTTTGCCTCTTTTTTAACATAACTCGTCAAGTCACAATTTGTTTGTTCACCCATGGCAGACGATCCTCCTTCCACCAAGTGGACAACCAGTACACGATCAAATTACCACGTGGGCTGCCTTTTCGTACAGAAACACCGTGTACCCGCGCGGGTGTGGTTGGGAAAGAGACGGAAGTACGTGCGCTGTGCGTGCACCTCTTCTCTTCGTGCACATCCCCCACCTACGTGGGTGTGTGTGAGAGATACAAACCTAGACAAATGGCTTGTGCGGAATAACTACTCTTCGTAAGCCATTGTAAGAGTGAACAAAATGGTGAAGGAGGAGATAGGGGAGCGGCGGAGGTGCGCGATTCTTGGCCGGCGTTTGGCCTGGTTTAAATACGAGATTAAATAGACGGCGGACGGGAGGAGATCGGCCGGCGTTGCGTTTAATGCCGGCCCGGTCATGAACGGACGTGTGTCTAGAGTGGGTTTCTCGGCTTCCACACGGGCGGGTTTCATGGAGGCATTTGAATGCGGCAAGGAGGCGTGGTCAGCCGGGCGTGCAGCGAGTGGCGCCCTCGACTCTGACGTAGGACACCACGCCGTTCTTCCACTGACGTGTGGGCTCTTTGGGTACATGGCCTGCATGTTAGTGACCCAACGCTGGTAGCGCACAGTAGAGGAACCTTTGGTGGGCCAGGGCGGTCAGAAGCAGGCATTTCATAAATCGATGATTGTTCATTGAGTGTGACGTCATCCTTTTCATGTAGATAAGCCTACTATGTTGATAGCCCGTTCGATACATTGTGATTCATAAAGACCGCTGCAAACATCAATGTTCTGCTTATCACAGATAAGATTGATTAATACCCGTAACAATCCATGTCCTTAACAAAGGGTGCATGCACGTATAGGTTGATCGTGTGTCTTGCGTCGTGTGCTGTGTGCATGCAGGCGTGCGAGTGTTGTGTGCGTGCAAGGGTACGTTTCAGTGTTGCATGCATGTGTGCGTACGTGCGTGTGTTCGTGAGTGCATGTGTACATGTCAGTGTTGCACGCCTGCATGTGTGCGTGTGTTCGTTATGTGTACGTGCCAGTGTTGCACGCCTGCATGTGTGCGTGCATGTGTACGTGCGGGGTGAGGCTACACGTCAGTCGACTGACTTTTTTATCTCTGGTCATTAGATTTTCCAGCCGTTGGATACGAAATCAAGGGCCTGCAGTTTATCATCAAACTCCACCCCCCTGAGCCACCAGCCACCGCCGGCCCCGCCGCCCGCGACCGGCCCGCGCCGCCACGCCGCCCCACCCGCCCCGAAACCACTCCCCACCGCCGGTCCGCCGCCGCACCGGCCATCCCTCTAGCCCCCCCACCCCCGCGCCGAGCTTTTTCTCCGGCGATCCCCACCCCACCGCCCAATCAACGCCCCCCCCCACCGCCAGGAACTGCCAACCAGAGGTCTCACGACTTCGAGTACCCACCGACCACTAATTTATTACCATTTCTGTCCTTCATATACGTGCTGACGGGTGGGCCCTATGGTAATGTGCGCTGCCGAATGTGGACTGTTTGACTGGTCAATTGATCGTGTCATCAACAAATTACGGAGCTGTATGGTGAGCCAGTGACCGTATGATCACCCTAAAATGTATTTTATTAACACAGTACAGACTCAAACTACCATTTCTTTCTTTCATATACGGGCTGACAGGTGGGCCCCACGGTTACGCGCCCCGATGGTGCAACACTAGTTGCTCCAGGTGGAATGTTTGACTGGTCAATTGATTGTGTCATCAACAAAATACGAAGTTGTACGAGTGAGCCAGTGACCGTATAATCATGACATGTATTTTTTAACACGGCACAGACGCAAGGGCTCATATGTACGCGCAAGCACTCACCGCTGTAAGCGCACACACGCAGACCCTACCCCTATGAGCACCTTCGAGAGAGTGAGCCAGCATATGATCTTGAGATTTTACAAAGTCACCATAGGTGCCTCGTAGTCGAGTGGAACGTCTCCTCCCACTGAATGCACATCGCCAGAAAATACTGAAATTAACCTAGGATAAATGCGAGCACCAGGACTTTAACCCTGGTGGGCTCGAGAAACCACTGTCCTCCTAACCATCCAACCACATGTTGGTTAGCACGACAAAATGTATGTGGTGACCGTGATGAGCTTATTCTGAAGTCCAGTGACCATATCGTGCTTTCGCTTCAAATACAATGACCGTGAATGTCGTCAACAAAATACGGAGCACGCATCAAATGCAAAGTCCGTCAGTGTCATCAAGAAAATACGGAGACGTATCATGAGCTAGATACCGTATGATCACCACGAGAATGTATACGGTGACCGTAATGAGCATATTCTGAAGTCCAGTGACCATATAGTGCTTTAGCTTGAAATACAGTGACCGTCACGCGTGAATGTGTCGTGGGCATGCATACTTTTAGAGGGCCGAGAAATAGTTTGTGTGCGTACGTGAAAGTGGTGTAGAAAGAGGGGATGTCCGGTGGAGACAAGGAGAGATATGCCCTTTGTTTCTCTTTCCCGTGACTAATATTTTAGGAGAATATATAAACATTCACAATGCAGAACAAATATTTTTGGATCCACCATGCAATTAACTTTCATGTATAACATTGTACTATTGTATATGCTTATTTTCTTAGTGGCCGATTGCGTGTGTGGTGTGGTGGGCACATCATTTCTAGTTGTGGTGGGTCAACATGAGGACTCATGGGTCGGTTCCATCCTGCGCCACATAGGTTGGATCGAGATGCGTTATACGAAGACCCATGTGGAGGACTCGGCGTACAACACGAAGCTAGTTACCAGAGTCGCGGAGGACTCTATCCCCACTGGTGATAAGCCGACTATATATGATTTGTAACCCTAGGCCCCTAGTATGTTATAGAAGCTTGGTGGCTAGTTCGTCGATAGTATACACACACGCACAATGCATGGTATTCACGTGTACTTTGTACACACCCCTATCACTAATATACAGTACCAGGAGTAGGATTTTTCCTCAACTGCAAGGGCCCGAACTAGGGTAAAACTTCGCCTCGTATTACCATCCAGCCTAACAGTCATGGATATCCTACCGAATGATATGATGGAATCATATCTGCCAACTACTAAGAGAGAGGTGTGTCTGGGGGGGCAATGTGTGCGAGAGAGGCCTGAAGATAATGTGCGTGCGGGAGACACGTTGGCACATATATGTGCGTATAGAGGGCTAGTAGAGACCGTGCGTGTGTATATATGCATGTGAGAGAAATAGTGTTTTCCAACTGAGATTAGTGAAAAGAGTGGTACATAGTAGTCAGAAAGAGAGAGAGAGAGAGAGAGAGAGATACAGAGAGAGCATGTGCGTGAGACTCCCGACACCCCAAGAGAGATTGTGAGCATGTGTGAAAGAGAAATGCCGATGCATATAAAGTGTGTGCACTCATGCGGTAGATAGAGAGATATATAGCGCATTTATGAGAACGTGCAGAGGCATAGTGCATCTACATGTAAAAGGCTGCTCTACGCATTAAATTAAAATATAAATGGCATTATTATTTTGGATGAGATCATGAATTTTGCAAATTGCGTATGGATGAAAATCGGTCTATCAGACACCCATACTCTATTGAATTCTAGCATGTGCATGTGTTTATTTCATATTATCGATCCATAGAGTGAGAGAGGTTTGAAATACAGGCAATGGATGCTTTTGCAATTCATATATAAACATTAATTAGTGCACTCCATGTTGTTAGTGTGAAGCACTTTATACGTTTGTCACTTGCATGGATACATTCCAAATTGCTAGCTACGAAATAGAATACATGTCGAATTCAACATAAAGGGGGTTTCGAAGATTCGAATTCATAGGAAGTGCATTCATCTATTTGAACCCGAGATAATCGCATTTGTAAATCAGATGTAAAAGGGGGCATCCATCTTTGTTGTGCGTTTGAACATGCTATATATATCATACGCATGTCTAACTTTTTTTTTGCAACCAAGGAGATTATATCTGGAACCATGCATGAACTGAGCTAAGTTGCATATTTTTTAATATATACTCGTGTACAATTGAACGAAGCGTCAAACTTCACAAATCTTTACTCATGTACCCCCTCGTGAACTGAGCTAAGTTTGACAAATCCTGAAAGTTCAATTCAAGAGAACCGAAAACGTTAATGCTTCTGCTCCCAAATATTGAACGAAGCGCCAAATAGGCCTCTGGTCACCCGAAACCGCGCGAGACTAATGTTTGGTGGTAGGAAATTACTGTCCTGACTCTGGCCCGTGTAGCCTATCGGCCTGATGTCCAAAGGTCTAAACCGGGGTAGGTTTGTAACTTCACCAAGACGCCAGTCTCAACCGCCTCCGAGAAGCATTCATACGCCATGGGCGCCTAAACACCCATGCGCTTGGCTGAAATCTATCCCGCCCACATTTGGGACACCTGAGAGTACTGTCCTACCCCCAACTCGCAATATGTCCAAAATTTTAGATGGGGGCAAAGTTTGTAACTTTCCCCAAATTTCAAACAAGCGCGTCGCAAACCGAAACATTGTTCCCCCTTAGTTCCCCGCCTCCCTCTGTTTCCCCATTCATACTCCGTGGGCGCCAAAGCGCCCTCTCCACCAGCCACAAAACCCTAGCATCGGTGTCTATCATAGGGGTGTGGGGCGCAGGAGCTGCTTGCGCCCGATCTGGAGGTCGGTGGGGCTTGAATGGATGGCAGAGGGGCGGTGACAAGCACGGCGGTCCGGTGAGGTCGAGGGGAGGGCGCAGGCAGGGGACTGGGCTGGTGGTCGCTGGCGTTTCGAGGAAGATCGTCAACACTGACTGGCTGGAGGTAGATGAAGGCGATCTGCCCGTTCTTTGTACATCGGACGGTGCAGAAAAAATGGACTGACCTATTTGTTTTCAGTCGAATGTTATTTTCATAGAATCCTGTAGTAATTTAGTGTGCCATGCATGTTGTAGAGCTATCATATGTCTCCCCTCATTTATTTCTCACCGACCTGCTATCTGCTACCTTTACACTGTACTAGTTGTGCACACACTTCACCCATACTCACACTATTGTTTTTTTATGCATGGGTATTTCAGACTCTGACGCGGTGTTGATGAATGCTGAAAAGAAAAGATAGAAGTCACTCCAGTGTAATTCGAAGATAAGCACTAAGCGTTTCAGCGCTCTAAAGAGTGCAGTGTCAGCAGTTGGAGACAGTAAACGTAGCTCTGTAGTTGATGATCTCAATTGCCACACACAACCATCCCAGGTGCTTGCTTTAACTTCGCACTGTCAAATATGGTTGCATGTTGCATATGGTGTCTAGCTTGTATTGCTTCCAATTTGGTTAAATTGCATCAGCTTACTTTACACATTATACCTTTGACAATGACATGCCTTCCTGTTTTTGATACATACTACATATGTCTATTAACCATGTTCGTACATCAAACTAATGCTCTTTTGTATCCCTCATCAATCACTTATGATGAGACAGTCACCCGAGTGGGTTACTGTGAGATGCCATACTCGTTTAAAGAGTGCAGTGTCATCCTCCCCACATGATTCTCAAGAAACAGCAAGGCTAAATGAAGATAGTCAACGTAGCTCTCTAGTTGATGACCGCAATTCCCCCACACCACCATCACAGGTGCTTGCTCTAACTCACAGTGTGATATGTGGTTGCATGTTGCATACGGTGTCTAGCTTGTAATGCTTCTAATTAGGGTAAATTGCATCTGCTTAGTTTACACATTATACCTGTGAATATGACATGCCTTCCTATTTTTGGTACACACACATCTATGTGTTAACCTTGTTCTTACATGAAACTACCTCTCTTCTGTATCCTGCATCAATCACTTACGATGAGTCACCTTTATTTGTTGCATATTGCATATTATTTCTAGCCTGTTGCCATGTATTGCTTCTAATTTGGTCAAATACATTTGTTAGGGCACCCTTTTAATTTGGCAGAGTGATATTGGTTTCATCTTTCATATTGTTTCTAGCTTGCATTGATTCTAACAAGTTCAAGCACCTTGTGCTTAGTTTACACTTTATACATCATACATGTCAATATGTCACACCGTCCTGTTTTTCATACATATTCCATCCTCCTATCATGCGGCTGCCTTACATGAAAGTAGTGTTAGTCAGTATCATGCATCAATGAGTTCTGAAGAGCAAATTTTATTCCTTTTTCTTGTGGGTTTGACTTAACAAGGCAAAATCAAGAAAGGACGGAAAAGAGTAAGGAAGGCGATGATGGTGGTCCTCTGCAGCAACGTAAACGGAGCATCTGTACCGATTCTCCTTGTACTGATAGTGCATTACAAGGTCCAAGTCTCCGCTCCCCTACTCCACCATCTAAGGTGCTTGCTCTAACTTGGCAGTGCGATATCTGGTTGCATGTTGCATATGGTGTCTAGCTTATATTGCTCCAAATTAGTGTAAACTGCATCTACTTAGCTTAACATGATACGTGTGAATATGACACGCTTTCCTATTTTTGGTACATACTATATCTGTCTATCACACCATGTTCTTACATGAAAATACTCTTCTTGTGTATCCTGCATCAGTCACTTATGATGGGACACCTTTAAGTTGGCAGTGTGATATTGGTTTGCGTCTTGAATATGATTTCTAGCATGTATTGCTTCTAGTTTGATGAACGCCACCTATGACGAGATAGTTTTAACTTGGCACAGTGATATTGATTGCACCTTTCATATGGTGTCTAGTTTGCAGTGCTTCTAATTTGTTGAAGTGCCTTCTGCTTAGTTACCACATCATAGGTGTGAATATGTCAAGCCGTCCATTTTTTCGTACATATTCCATCCTCGTATCATGACTTTGCCTTTCATTAGAGTAGTGTTCGTCAGTATCATGCATGAATGAGTTCTGAAGAGCGAATTATATTCCTTTTTCTTGTCGGTTTGACCTCACAATGCAAAATCAATAAAGCTGAAGGAAATTGGCAAGGCATTGGATGATGGTGGTCCTTCCGAGCAACTGAAACGGAGGTTCTCTACAGATTCTACTCCGCCATCCTACCAACAAGATTTGCAAGACAACGCAAGGCTAGACAATCAACGTAGCTGTGTAGATGATGAGCACATCTCCCCTACTCCACCATCACAGGTGCTTGCTCTAACTTGGCACTATTATATGTGGTTTCATGTTGCGTATGATGTCTAGCTTGTATTGCTTCTAACTTTGTTGAATTGCATCTGCTTACTTTACACATAATGCCTGTGAATATGACACGTGTTCCTGTTTCTAAAACATACGTGTACATGATGAGCACATCTCCCCTACTCAACCATCATAGGTGCTTGCTCTAACTTGGCACTATTATTTGTGGTTGCATGTTGCGTATGATGTCTAGCTTGTATTGCTTCTAACTTTGTTGAATTGCATCTGCTTACTTTACACATAATGCCTGTGAATATGACATGTGTTCCTATTTCTAGAACATACGTGTACATGATGAGCACATCTCCGCTACTCCACCATCACAGGTGCTTGCTCTAACTAGGAACTGTTATATGTGGTTGTGTTTTCCGTATGATTTCTAGTTTGTATTGCTTCTGATTATGTTGAATTGCATCTGCGTAGCTTACAACTTATACCTGCAACGATCACTTACCCATAAGACACATTTAACTTGGGACTGTGATGTAGGTTGCATCTTGCATTGTCTTCTAGCTTGTACTGCTTCTAATGTCTTGAAATGGCACTTACGATGATACACTTTTTACCTGATAGAGTGATATTGGTTGCATGTTCATATGGTGCCTAGCTTTCATTTCTTCTAATTTTGTTGAAATGCCTTCCGCTTACTGTTTTTTCATACATATTCCATCCTCCTATGATACGTGTGAATATGAAATGCTGTCTTTTTTTGTATATATTCCATCCTCCTATCCTGCGCTTGCCTTACATCAAAGTAGTGTTCGTCTGTATCATGCGTCAACCAGTTATGCAGAGCTAATTTTATTCATATTCTTGTGGTTTTGACTTCATAAGGCAATATCAGAAAATAGGAAGGAAAAGAGTATGTTAGGGGATGTTGGTGGTCCTCCGCACCGACGCAAATAGAGACTCTCTAGATTTGCCACTGCTACTGCTAATGAAGTTGAAGTCTCAAGTCTACATGATGAGTTCATCTCCCGTACTCCACCATCGCAGGTGCTTGCTCTAAGTTGACAGTGTGATAATTGGTTTCATGTTGCATATGTTGTCTAGCCTATATTTCTTCTATTTTGATTAAATTGCACTGATGTCTACTACGCGACCTTCTCCTTGTAGACGTTGTTGGGCCTCCAAGTGCATAGGTTTGTAGGGCAGTAGCAAATTTCCCTCAAGTGGATGACCTAAGGTTTATCAATTCGTGGGAGGTGTAGGATGAAGATAGTCTCTCTCAAACAACCCTGCAACCAAATAACAAAGAGTCTCTTGTGTCCCCAACACACCCAATACAATGGTAAATTGTATAGGTGCACTAGTTCGGCGAAGAGATGGTGGTACAAGTGCAATATGGATGGTAGATATAGGTTTTTGTAATCTGAAAAATATAAAAACAGCAAGGTAAATAATGATAAAAGTGAGCACAAACGGTTTTGCAATGCTAGGAAACAAGGCCTAGGGTTCATACTTTCACTAGTGCAAGTTCTCTCAACAATAATAACATAATTGGATCATATAACTATCCCTCAACATGCAACAAAGAGTCACTCCAAAGTCACTAATAGCGGAGAACAAATGAAGAGATTATGGTAGGTTACGAAACCACCTCAAAGTTATCCTTTCTGATCGATCTATTCAAGAGTCTATAGTAAAATAACACGAAGCTATTCTTTCCGTTCAATCTATCATAGAGTCCATACTAGAATAACACCTTAAGACACAAATCAACCAAAACCCTAATGTCACCTAGATACTCCAATGTCACCTCAAGTATTAGTGGGTATGATTATACGATATGCATCACACAATCTCAGATTCATCCATTCAACCAACACAAAGAACTTCAAAGAGTGCCCCAAAGATTCTACCGGAAAGTCAAGACGAAAACGTGTGCCAACCCCTATGCATAGGTTCATGGGCGGAACCCGCAAGTTGATCAATAAAACATACATCAAGTGGATCACGTGATATCCCATTGTCACCACAGATAAGCACGGCAAGACATACATCAAGTGTTCTCAAATCCTTAAAAACTCAATCCGATAAGATAACTTCAAAGGGAAAACTCAATCCATTACAAGAGAGTAGAGGGGGAGAAACATCAGAAGATCCAACTATAATAGCAAAGCTCGCGATACATCAAGATCGTACCACCTCAAGAACACAAGAGAGAGATAGATCAAACACATAGCTACTGGTACATACCCTCAGCCCCGAGGGTGAACTACTCCCTCCTTGTCATGGAGAGCGCCGGGATGATGAAGATGGCCACCGGTGAGGGATTCCCCCTCCGGCAGGGTGCCGGAACAAGGTCCCGATTGGTTTTTGGTGGCTACAGAGGCTTGCGGCAGCGGAACTCCCAATCTATTCTGTTCCCCGATGGTTTTAGGGTATATTGATATATATAGGCGAAAGAAATCGGTCAGGGGAGCCACGAGGGGCCCACGAGGGTGGAGGGCGCGCCCAGGGGGGTGGGCACGCCCCCTGCCTCGTTGCTTCCCTTACGTGCACTCCAAGTCCCCTGGATTGCTTCCGTTCTAAAAATAACTCTCCCGAAGGTTTCATCCCGTTTGGACTCCGTTTGATATTCCTTTTCTGCGAAACACTGAAACAAGGGAAAAAACAGAAACTGGCACTGAGCTCTGGGTTAATAAGTTAGTCCCAAAAATAATATAAAAGTGCATAGTAAATCCCATTAAACATCCAAGATGGATAATATAATAGCATGAATACTTCATAAATTATAGATACGTTGGAGACGTATCATGCACCTGCTGAGTTTATACGTTATACACGTGCATATGACATGGCGTTCTGTGTCTAGAATACACTGCATCTATCTATCATACCATGTTCTTACATCAAAGTACTGTTGTTGTGTATCCCGCATCAGTCACTCATGATTGGACGCTTTTAACATGGCAGTTTGATAGTGGTTGCATCTTGCATTGATTTCTATGTTGTACTGCTTCTAATTTTTCGAATTGCCACTTATGACAAGATACTTTTAACTTGGCAAAGTAATATTGGTTGCATCTTTCATATGGTGTCTAGCTTGCATTACTTCTATTTTCTTGAAAATCCTTCTGCTTAGTTTACACATCATAGCTGTGAATATGTCATGTCGTCCTGTTTTTCTTACATATTCCATCCTCATACGGTTGTCTTACATCAAAGTATTGCTTGTCTGTATCATGCATCAATGAGTTCTGGAGAGCGATTTTATTCTTTTGTGTTGTGGATACGGCTTGACATGGCAAAGTCAAAAAAGAGCAAGGAAAATAATATAGTAGGGAGTGGTGTTACTCGTCGGGTGAAACGGAAAAGGATCTGACGTCCAGATTCTGCTGGTACTTATAGTGCAGTAGAAGGTCCAAGTCCACCGGCTAAATCTACAAACACAGTATCACCCGCTCCACCAGCTGCAGCATCCGCTTCAACTATACCAGCATCTCAATGAGTTACTCGTTCGTTTGCTCCGGAACTGGCCAGTTCCCAAGCTGCCTTCACACCTAACACTACTTCCGAAGCACTACTGACACAACAAGACTTGGCAAGATCAGATGAACCTCATGAGCATCAACACCAAGATGGTACCTGACCGAGTCAAGTTGTAGTTGCATGCTCCTTTATATGTACTCTCACAGTTTTATGTACACTAACACTTTCCATATTCGTTGTTGAACTAGCACCACGGCGCAAGCGGAAACAGACATCAGGGATAATGCTTCACAGATTAACAAAATCTAAGGGAGGAAGAATGGAGATCCATTTTGAGGCAGGTTTAAAAAGGCCACGTGATGCTACACAGTCAGCCAAGTTAGTATCAGAGGCAGCCGCTGCCGTTAGGTGTCATGCACGTATCCTCCCAACGTGGATCCAGTACAGGAATGAGAAAGACAATACCCAGTTTAACACCTTCCTTGACCATTTATCCGTAAGTAATGTTATTCATCACAATTATTAATATTGTCTTGCTCTGTCCCATACTTTCTAGCTTCCTCCTAATAAGACTCACATTCTTTTTTCAACAGATGAGGTTCAAGTTGGATCCAAAAGATGATGCAACTAAACAAGCATGCACTCATGTTTTTCAGTCAGCTCTGCGACAGTATCGGGTACCACCTTAGAAAATCTCACTTTGAAGGCAAGGCTAACAATCAAATCGCCCAAACATCTCTAGTGGAATATATTACATATGAAGACTGGACAGCCCTCGTTAAACACTGGTCTGATCCAAAGTATTAGGTAGTCTATATGTATTTGATCAGACCACATATTGAACTTGTATTTATGTATGTGCCTTACAAGTGTATCTTCTTCTAGGCTAACTATTTGAAGAACAAGACCAACCGTTCTAAAGTGAAATTCCAACAGACAACAGGATCTCGTAGCTATATTGCACACTGCGAGGCTCTTGTAAATAGCTGCTACTTCCTTCTTTTTTCTGTGCCATATTATCATATCTATATTGACTTGTTCCAAATACAGAGGAAAGCCTGTGCGGACCAAAAAGAACCTGAACCGAATGCAGTGCAAATCTTCAAGGATTGCCACACCAGCAAGATGAAGGGCATGAACACACCAGTTCAAGCCGCTGTTGTAAGTCCTTACTCCTCCTGCCTTTGAACAGATTGGTACTGTGATGTGTTCATTTAACTACTTGGTAGGCGCCAATGTCAGTTACTCTGTTCACTTTTATACACAGTTGTCTTAACGTATCATTTCACCTTACATGGTTTAAAAGAGATGAAGGATAGTCTTTTGGTCTTGATCTGTAATCTAGTTGTTATGTTCACGTGCGCACACAATGATAAAATAGCCTGTTTGTTTTATATCTGTTTGCCCATGATATGAATGATGTCATACTATGTTCATCCTACTTTAAACCATGTCTCTTTATCCTTAGATGTCAACGAATGTGAGGAAATAGACAATACAGTAGGCATGCTACATGGACATATGTTCCAAAAGTGATTTTATTATGTAGTTGGCACTACAATACATGCTAATGTATTACAGTAGTTCACCAAAATAAGTTATGTATAAACGTGTAACCTACTTTGTTTGTTTTTGTCTGCTTAGTAACTTATCTGGTACACTAATCTACAAGTTCAAACTTTCAGGAAGCTATGGAATAAATGATTGAACAACCACAACCACCTGAAGGTGACGAGGCTACCACAGGCACAATGTCACCTCTTGCTGCAGTGCATCAGTATCTCTCCACTAACAGTGCAAAAAGCACCTTCCTGCGTAATTCTGGGTTGGTTGTCAAGGTAACCTCGTCCAAATTGCCTACTAAACAAAATCTTCCTACTAGACAGAGTGATATATCTGTGCTCCAGACACAAGTTCAATACCTAATGGACGTCGTTTTGGAAACAAGAATAGTGGTTGACAAATGTCGTCAAGATATGAATGGTTTTGAAACCAGACTATCAGACATTCGCTTCGTTGTTCAAGAGCAATGGCGGAAAAAAGGTGAAGATCGTGCTGCTCCATCAGATTCTACAGCCTGAAACATTAGCACTCAGGTCAAATGATCTGTGCTTCTATACATCTGATGGTGCTTTTATCTGCAAGGACTGTAAACTTTATGCCAACAGGCCTTTTGTTGTATGGTTGGAATTTATTTTGTTGTGATACAGCATTTATGATGCTGCCAAAGGATGCAATAATTATGACGCTATTTTTGTATAGTGTAGGTTTATCTTAGTAATGTATTCGGCCGAAAGCTTCGTAGGAGCCCAACATGCCAACATTCGTCGGGCCCATTCCAATTGGGCTAAAAACGATTATGGGCTGAAATTTGCATGTAGCCCACTAAAAATATCTGGGCCTAAATCAGCATAAGCTTTCATATTTTTCTGCTAGGCCTGTGCCCATAGTGGGCCTTTAACAGGCCTAAACATAATTTGGGCCCTCAGTAACAATAGGCCGTTTACAGGTGTAAATATCTCCAGCCCATAAAAACATGGGCCTTTAATAGACTGAAAGTGAGATTGGGCCCTGATTGTGCCAAATAACCCACTAGTCTTAGCAGGCCAAAATGGTGGCCCATTTACGATGCGGATCTTTCACAGGCTGAAATTCGAACGGGCGATAAATGCGACCACCTAATACACGGGCCTTTAACAGGCTGGAAGTTCGGTCGGGCTAGCTTATCGTCATTTTTATATGGGCCGTTAATGGGCCCAATGTGACGTTGGGCCACATATGGCCCATGGATTTCGTCCGGCGTTAACAGGCCGAAAATCACAACAGGCCGAAAGTGGCCCAAATCTATAGTGGGCCTCTAACAGGCCGAATGTCAGACATGGCCGAATATGACCCAAATCCTTCACGGTCGTTTATGGGCCAAAAGTTTCAATGGCCTGTAAATGGGCCCAAATGAAGCAGGACCTTTAACAGGCCAGAAATACACCGGGCCGAATTCAGCCCATATACTTAGCGGACTGTTAACCGGCCAGAAGTGACCATGGGCTGCGATGATGACAAATTTAGGACAGGCCGTTGACGGGCCGATTTGACACTAGTCGTGCGTGCCTTAACTGGGAATGTTGGGCCTTTAGCTGGGCCGGCCCATTATGGACTGCAAAATCTTGTGGGCCTTTAGCTGGGCTGGCCCATTGTGGTCCGCTAAATCTTGTGGGCCTTTAGCTGGGCCGGCCCATTATGGTCTGCAAAATCTTGTGGGCCTTTAGTTGGGCCGGTCCATTATGGTCCGCTAAATCTTGTGGGCCTTTAGTTGGGCCGTCCCATTTAAACTTTATGGGCCACTTTTGGGCCCGTCCACGTGTCAACATATCATAGGACCATCTCGACCGTTGGATGAGTGACACCTGTGCCAACGCGGAGCTGACGTGTGGTTCCGTCGGCCAATGAGAATTTTACACGTGGAAAATCGGCATTGGTCGTGGCTGTTAGCGGGTTATCGGATCCAAAACCGGACCCGCTAGCTTAACGGCGTCCCGTTACGATGGATGCCACGTGTCGGTCACCCTTGACGAAAGCACTTCTATGACGCGCGATTTATCATCATGGAAGTGGACACTTCCGTGATGATAATTTTGGTAATGTCATGGAACACTTCTATGACAGCACAGGTATGACTATCTTCATTCTGTCATAGATTTGTCATGGATGTACATGCATGACAGAAAACGCGACCTACTATGACAAACACGTATCATCACAGAAGTGTATTTTTTTGTAGTGTAAGCAGTACTCAGGAATCATGATAATCATTCTATTGAAGTCCCAAGCACAATACAAGTATTCTACTTGGCACTTGGGGGCTAATGTAGGTCATTCTTTTTCAAAACGAATCCTTAATGACCCGGCTAGATTTTTTCAAATTAAGCCGGCTCATGGGGGCTACATATTCGGATTTTTTACAAACATGATATTAAGTCCTGGTTTAAACTATTCAGCTTAAGCCGGCCCTTGGGGGCTACTCATTTGGATCTAATGCAGATAGGGTAATTTTGAAGGATCGCAAGAAGGCTGTCATTTAAGTCTACAGCATTCTCAAATTCTTTTGTATCCTATAGACTTGGCGGCTGACATATATATTAATATGAGAAGGGTTCCAGTGTTTACCTCAAAGCGCTCTTTCATCAGATTGACTAAGCCGGCTTCCATGTCTCGATTGGTATGCAGGCGGCTTAAGTAGCCCGAATGAATATCGCTGGCGCTGAAGCTGGCGTAGCTCTCCAAGTCCGATTTCCATTTGCCCTTGTCAGCAGCTAAGAATTCTTCCTTGGCACTGTGTTTTGATAACACGGTGGGATTGCCTGGCTCTGTATAACCAGTCCTAGTGACCAGAACATCTTCAGCCTCTTCTTCAGCAGGCCTGGTGGGACTTGGCGGTTTAGTACCGGGCAGATCAACGCCCATTGGATCCATTGTGATGTCGTGAGTCTCTGGTGGCGAGTCATCAGCAGCAGCCACCGGAGTTTGTTGAGAGGCTTCAGAGATGGTCTGATTCTCCAGCTCAGCAACCTTGGGGTCTTCGGCCGGCTTGTTTACCTTCAGCTTTTTGCTGGGCTTGGCTATGCCACTGAAAATAAGACACAAGAAGAAGGTTCATGTATTAGTTGGTAAAGTGTGAAAGCAAAGAAATCTAATGTTCTCACCCAGGAGCGACTTTAAAGAGGGGAATCTGAGTCCCAGTCGAGTCGCTGGAAGAGGAGTGAGAGGTTCCCTGATAATTTGAGTCGGAAGGGTTAAGCGGTTGACGGATAAGACTTGCCTTTGGAAAAGATAAGGTTGAATTCGATGGCACCTCATTTCGGCACTTTCGAGGAACCGGTGTGTTGGGTAAGCCGGAGGAAAGATTTCCACAGCCGTTGTTCCGGGTTGTGCGGCGAACTTTGTGTTGTTGTTTCTTCAAAATAAAGTTGGGATCCAACATCCAAGTAAGCTAAAGGGTGAGAAAACCTTACTTTCTGGCTCGCTTGTCGAACATTCTGTCTTGGCAGAGGTTCTGAGTCGGAGGAAAGGATAGTTACCTCTTCACCATCTGCGTGGCTGGCCTCCGCGTCATCCTGATAGTAATCAGTGTCAATAAGATGTACAAAAAATGAGCAAAGGGAGTCAAGTTCTACCTCCGACTCATCATCCAGAGTAAACGGGTCAATTGCATCTGCCTTCTTCTTGGCAAGTTTCTTGGGAGCCTTGCTCTTTCTCTGACCTTCTTGGCCGGCTTATCCTGAAGATTCTTGTTCCAGAAAGAGGAATTGGCCTGAAGAAAACAAGTGATAATAAGGAGAAGGCAGTGTATGAACAATAGATAAAGTAAAAATAGCTTTAAGTACTACAGCTGGAGCCGGGTTAAGGGTGCAAAATGGGTTCAGCCCCACCAGTATATTCACACATTAAACCGGACCGGCGACTCAAGGGCAAAATCCTCCAGGCGACCCAGCACCGGACTAAATCGACTCCGGTTAAACCGTTAGCCATCAAGACTCTGATCTTTGAAAAAGTGGGCATGTACTTGGCCCGTTCCTCAATGCTGATCTGGTCTAGGAGTGGATGTCTTGAGCTAAGCCGGCTGTCACGGAAACCCGGCAGAGGATTCTCATCAGTTGGAGATGTATCTTGACAATAAAACTAGGTTTGGTTCCAGTCTTTAGGATGACTACGAAGTTGGGCCAAAGGGAAGGTGGCTTCTTTGCACCTTTGAATGGAAATTCCCCCAAGTTCTAAGCTAGGCCCATCTGTAAACTCAGCCTGGCCGTTCAAATAATAGTGCTCTCTGAAAAGATCAACATTGGGATCCTCTTGAAGGTATACTTCGCAAAAAACTTGGAAGTTGCAGATGTTGGAAACAGAGTTTGGGCCAATGTCTTGGGGTGAAGTTGGAAAAAGTGCAGAACGTCACGAAAGAATTTTGAGCCGGGTGGAGAAAAGCCCCGGAGCATATGATCAGCAAAGACTACGATCTCGCCTTCCTTTGGTTCAGGTCTAATCTCCATCCCCGGAGCTCGCCAGTGGATAACATCCTTGGCTACTAAAACGCCCGTTTGAACATACTCGTCCAGGGTTCGCTCTGTGATGGTTGAAATGATTTAGTTGCATGCAGTCACGTTCTTAGTCATTTTTTCATTGAAAAATCTGAAAATGAGATATTGATGGGTCAAATTTATGAAAGTAAGTCGCCTGATAGTCAGGAAAGCAAGTTTATTAAAGAAAATTGGTTCAAGCGCAAATATTACATGTGATGGAAAAAGGGATTGACATGACTAAGCCGACAAGTTGAAACTGGGTGATGCAGATACTGGACATATATCGGCAGTTTAAATATTTTATCAAAGAGGCGGCCGGTGTTTTTTCCGAGTTATGACATATCTACATTTGAGCCGCCCATACAATAAGTGGTCGGATAGATGGTTACAAGATCTGGAAGTGAGTAAAAATTCACTAAGTGTTGGACAAACAGATTTCACAGATCAGTTATATAATATTGGATCTACGGCAGTCCAAGAAAAAGACGGAAATTACTAGCTCTAAAATACAATGGAAGAACTACTATATTGGGGATTGGATCTCCACCTAAGGGAGTGGATCTATGGTCGATAGAAGGTACTAAGATGATTAAAGCATGACTTTAGCATCACATTTTTGTTGAAACAAGGCGACGTAGTGGATGAGTTGCTGACAAGCGTGATGAACTCCGACGAACACTGAAGAACCGAGAAACCCTAATGCGAATCTGAAGCAGAAGAAGATGGGTACCCGGGGATGCAGATGGACTAGGGATGTGTGCCGCGGTTCTCTAGTTCGTTCAGGTTGATGCAGCGGCCTAGGTCGGAGCTGTTGAGGAAGGTTCGACGGCGGCGGCGGAGCTCAGGTCACAGTGGCGTCGCGAGAAAGGAGATGAAGAGGAAGAGGCAGGGGTAAAAAGTGAAGACGAGGACCCCCTGCCCCTATTTATAAGGTGATGATAAGATGACATGCGCGAGAATCGAGGGGCAAAATGGTTATGCTGGCAATGCGGGCGCTCGATTCTCGGGAGATCCATTAAGATGAAGATCCATTGAGATATCCTGGGCCTTGTGCGGAATTAATGCACATGACGTCATGGCAGGTTACAATGGTTCTGCTATGTGACGTCATGGCGGGTTACAGCAGATCGATAAGGAATCGATAATGAAAAATTCTGCTAAGTCAATAGTGGAGATTGATATGAATAAGTTCAAATCAACATGGGGCCTAATGTTGAGGATATAACTCCGAGGTATGACCCACCCAGGACGGGCCGGGTCACACCATTGGTGACTTAAGGTGAGAAGGCCCAGGAAGTCTGAAGAAGACATAGAGGAGGCGGTTCATAAAGCAGGCTTGTTGAAGGCCCAAGACCCGAAGGTGACTCAAGGCCAAAAGGTGTGAGCCGTCATATGTTGACTTGCTTTGTAAGGCAGGTTTAGTTAGAAACCAAGCCGGTTACGTTTGTGTGAGCCGGACGGGACTCTGTAAGCCGCCAGGCATCGACCTGTATATAAAGGAGTGACCCGGCGGCAGGTTAACTCAAGAAACAAGCAATCGAGAACTAGGTCAAGCATATTCGCTCCCTTCTAATAGAAACTCAAGCAATACAACTAGAAGCAGGACGTAGGCGTTTACCTCATTAAGAGGGGCCGAACCTGGGTAAACTCCTTGTGTCCTTTGTCCCGTTCAACCCCTTTAAGCTAACCTAGTGCGATGGCTCCACACCTAAGTCCTTTCACTAGGGCATCTGCCATGACAAATCCACGACACTTCGCCTATAAATTTTCCAAATCTTAACATGATTACTTTATTCGACTCTAAAACTACCTTAAACCCATCTCGACGTAGAAGGGAGCCGTTAACTGTATTCTTGTTCATAGTAGGGACATGTTGCACGTTCTTTAGTTGCACGATCTTTCCCGAAGTAAACTTTAGATTCACCGTGCCGATGCCACGAACAGAAGCATGTGACCCATTCCCTATTAGGACGGAAGAATCCCTTGCGACCTGATAAGAAGTAAACAAAGAGACGTCAGCACACACATGAACGTTGGCACCCCTAATCAATCCACCATGAAGATGATTCAAATA
This sequence comes from Aegilops tauschii subsp. strangulata, assembly GCF_002575655.3. Taxonomy (NCBI): domain Eukaryota; kingdom Viridiplantae; phylum Streptophyta; class Magnoliopsida; order Poales; family Poaceae; genus Aegilops; species Aegilops tauschii. The sequence continues at coordinate 187,286,529 of NC_053036.3, read as the reverse complement.
CTGAAAGCACAATAGGTAAATTACCATACCCATCAGAATTGCTAGCGGTCACCATGTTGACAGTCCTGGAGCTCATTTTTCCTCTGCGGTTTGCACGTTCTGGGCATTCCTTAGAAAAGTGTACGGGCTTCCCACAAGCATAGCACTCTAGCTCGGCCTTGTTAAACTTCTTCTTCTTGAAGGTAGTAGTCTTCGTAGGCTTGTTCAAAATAGGTTTGTTCTACCCTTTGTTCTTGTTCTGTGGGTACCTCTACACCATGTTGGCGATAGGCTGAACCTCACCTCCTTTCTTAGTAGCGTCTTTAGTCCGAGCTTTTTCTTCAACATCAAGAGATGCAATTAGATTTTCAACTGATATCTCATGTCTCTTATGTTTCAAAGTTGTGATAAAATACCTCCATGAAGGAGGCAACTTTGCAATCATGCACCCGCCACGATTTTGCCGGGTAGAACACACTTAAGGAGTTCCAGTTCCTTCATAATGCACTGTATCTCATTAGCTTGTTCAGCCACAGAACGGTTATTCACCATCTTGTGGTCATGGAAACTCTCCATGATGTACAGTTCACTACCTGCATTTTTTGCATTCAGTGCATCCCACAGTGTCTTTTCGGCATCTATGTGCATGTGCACATCACACAAACGGTCAGCAAGAACACTTAGAATGCATCCCACAAACATAGTATTGGCTTCCTGGAATTTGCTCTCATCTTCGTCAGACATTCCCTCTGGAGCACCAACACTAACATGGAAAATTTTCAGAGCAGTAAGCCAGAGCGTGGTCTTCACCTGCCACCTCTTAAAGTGCACGCCAGTAAACTTATCCAACCTTAGTGCATCAGCTAATCCAGGCATAGTTTACTCAGGAAATTGCCTACAATTAGGTTTTTGGATTGTTGGAATATTAGGCAAGTTCATGATTAATTCCATTAAATAATTCATGACTAGAGCAGAGACTAGCATGCAACGATCTAGCAAACTAGATGAACAGCAAAAGATGTAGAGCAACATCTCACACGGCACAACAACTTCAGAGAGAGACATAAATAGATCACGAAGGACGTATTGTTCATTAGTTGATGTAGGAGGGACGGTGTTCATGACGATGTTGGCAACGATCTATTGTTGACGGCAATGGAGACGACAATGAGTAGCACCGCCCAACTTGGACGGAAGACGACCCGTGATGACGAACTTGAGCAGTCGCGCAACTTCCCAAAAACCTAATTCATCCTCTCCCGATGCAGGATCGCAAAGACGAACGGCTCCGGAGACCCGCTCCCCCGCACATCGATGCACGTTGGCGTTCGGATAGAGTAGATTATGGTGGCGGCACAAGTTGTGAGACAAGACAAAACCCTAGGTGTTTTCGGTGTGTCTTTGGCCACAATCGGTAGCAGTATATATAAAGGACCAGAAGCGGTATTGTGTCACAATCACAATCTCAAGACGACTTGGTTTCTAAGTCGTATACTTACCGGACAAAAAATAATTAACTTGTCTGTCAAAACATAAAAAATAAAACGGCAAAAGGAAGTCGTGCCCCTACAAGGCAATGGACCGAATTTTGGCGGATCATCCACGCGCATGTCGCACGTACGCGCTGCCACGGCCCTGGACCGTGTCCGGCCAGGTGAGGCGAGCGAGCGTGTTTGGTCTTCCCTCTCTTCTTAACATGCCACTTAAAGTGGTGAAGAGAATCCACTGTATAAAAAGGTCCAATTCTTTCTTAACTTCCGGGGTCGGACTAAACTCCATCAGTTGCTATTTTATTCATGGACCGTTATTTGGGATCGATGAGTGAGATCTGTCGGTTCCATGAAATAAATCCCGGCGCTCGTAGCCCTCTTCAGCTCCTGCCCTCATCCCGCCGCTCTCCCGACTCTCGACGCCGCGCTAGTTGTATCGTGCTGCAGCTTGTCGGACGACATGCACGGTGAGGTCAGCCACACATTTTTCTCATGTATCCGGGATAACGTCAAAGGCACACCAGTTAGGGCCCTTCCTCCTACCAGACTCCCATTGCGTCCTGTCTCCGGTGCAGCAAAGAAATAAAATAAAAGTGGTTTTAGTTGCAGCAAACCAATCAATCAAAGCCTACGTATTTGTTGGATGTCTGAACAACATGCATCTGATAATTTAGTATACAGATTTACACCTTAAAGTTTACATCTGCTATGGTATTGCTCTGTTCTGGATATATAACGCAAAAATTTATTGATGAGTTCGATGGTACCGCCGCGTGATGGGTTGCCAAAGTTTCTGAATAACTAGGTTCCAAAGACTGATATGCGGCATCTGAAGAAAAGATGAGGGACACATTCCTGCACCCGTCGGCACAAGGGGCAAGAGCCACAGTTAGGCCATCCTCGCTTTTTCAATCTGTCAGCAGTCCAGATCCTATCCTGAAGTGTGAGCCAAGTAAAGAACTTGACTTTTGATGGGGCCCAAGTCTTCCAAACCATTTGGTCCATGGGGGAGAGGACCAAGCCCAAAAATTGTGCCCTGTAAGCAGAGGCCGCGGAGTAGTGCCCAGATTCCGTGTGCTTTCATATGATGTCATCCTCGGCGAGCTCTTCAAGGTGTACCTCATGCAGTAGCATCCAAAGAGAGAAAAATTGCGCAACATGCTCGATGAAAACCGATAGGGGCGGTCTAAAATATCAAAGAAACTTTAGAGAGCAAACACCATCGTCTCTGTCCCCAGAATGGACCCCACGGTGTCAAAAAGGAATCACACACACACCAGTCAACCCACTCTCGATGTGCCTGCTCCATGGCCCAGCCAGCTACTCCACGCGCCATAGAGGCAAAGCAGGTATGCACGTGTCCCCTACGCAGCAAAAAAATTGATGCATCACCAGGAAGGGTCCCCACACGGCAGCCACCGTCAAGCTCCTGACGGGCTGAGCGTTGGCCGAGACAGCCCCGTATAAACTTGCACAGGATTCCCTGGGCTTTGAGTAGTACATAACTCAATCTGATACTCCCTTCATTTTTCTCCCTCCATTCCAAAATAGATGACTCGACTTTGTACTAACTTTAGTACAAAATTGGGTCATCTATTTTGGAACTGAGGAAGTATAATATAGTGCGGCCGTGTTTTTCAAGATTTTAAGTTTGATTATAAATTTAACCAATATGGACGATTGTGACGGGAGCAAAAATTATGCCATTGATACCATGGAATGGAGGGAGTATAGAAACGATAGAGATTTCTGCTCGGTTTGGCGGAGACAAACAGAGCGGCAATCTCGGCAGGCGCTCTACATTGATTCCAGGAGGCGCGATACAGTGCGAACCAGGAGACCTGGCCTCGACTTCAGTGGTTGGGGAGTTACCAATAGCGGCGAGTACCTCGGATCCATTCGTCGAGCCGCTGCTGTTGTCGGGGCATAGGAACAACGCTGGTGGGTGGCTACATCGAGCAGGTGATGGTGAGGAGGGACGAGGGAGGGAGCACGGGTGGGACTTGCGAGCAATCTAGATGGTGGTGATAACCGGGTTCGGAGCCTGCTTTCCTGGGATTTGGCCACGAGACGGGTTCGTGCGTGGTTCGAACTGGCCGTACCACGAATCGACTGGCATATAAGAGTCGACCGACCACGCGAGTTCAGTATTCACGCCTCCGCCTCTGACCACGCAGCAAGCTAGTCCGACTCCAAAACCCTAATAACTGGACATGAATCTCCCCAACGAGCTCCTCGACCAAGTCCTCGGGCACCTCCCTCCGCGGCACCTCGCCGCTTTCCGCTGCGTCTGCAAGAGCTGGCGGGCCGTCGTAGATGGCCGCGGGCTGCTGCGCGCCTACCTCACGCCGCGCCCACTGCGTGGCATCTTCATCAATTTCTTCCACAAGCAGGGCCACAGCTTCTTCTCCCGTGACGCGTAGACCACCCCCCGCATTCCCATTAGCAGCAGCATGATGATCCGCGTCCTGGATCGTCAAAACGGCCTCATCCTCTACACATGCGGGGATGCGATGCATGCGTGCAACCCCGCGACACGGCGGTGGGCGACGGTGCCTCCGCCGCGCGTACCCTTTTTCTACAACCACATGCACCTCATGTTCGACCCAACGGTGTCTTTGCACTACGACGTGCTATGCTTCCCTAATGTGCCTGAAAGGCCGGCGCCACCATATCAGTCTCCCAAGAGACATTGCAAGGAGGGATCATCATGGACGAGAGTGTACACTGTTAGGGATTTTGAGCAATTGCCGCTGTCTTTGAAAACAGAATATCGAGACGAGGTGAACACGCTGGGCTGCATGGAATGGCCACCGCACCTATACACAGTGCAAGTCTTCTAGTGAAGAACTGGCTAGTGGCAGGAGAGGCACTTCATTCGACAAGGCAACGCGGCAGTTACAGTGGCAAACGTGTGGTCGGACCAACACGCGCGACATGGACCGAGTGCCCTTCGACGTAATGCTGTGTACTGGTGAGGAGCATTCTATCTCCATTGCTATGTTGACTTCATCGTGAGGTATCATCCTTGTTATATAAAAAGTCGTTTACTCGTGTCTTTAGCCTATGTGTTTAACTTAACTTCTTCTTACCGAATGCCTCTTTCTCTAATATTACTTATTAGGTTGTCACTGCAAGATGGAAAGTATGCAGTGATCAAAACCCCAACATGCGACCAGAAATCCAATGGGTATTTTGGAAAATCGAAGCAAAGGATCTACTACACCGCTGTCATCGGGTACCAAATTTCGGTATGGGTATTACAAGAGGCATCAGAGACATGTCAAACCCTACAGTGGGCGCTAAGGCATCAAAATGACCTTGAGCATGATTTTCAGCAACACTGTAACCGACACCTTATAGGAGATGATATTGGCAAGTCTTGGACATTGGATCCCTGTATGGAAGAATCAAGTGACAAAGGGGACAATAGATGGGACTCTAGTGATGACAGCGTCACTGATGCATTAGAAGAAGGGATCAACGGCAATGAGGGTTATAAAAATTGCTACTATGGAATGGATTTTTTGGGCTATCACCCTGAAAGGGAAATTGTTTTCCTGGGCAGCCATTATAGCGGGTTTGCTTACTACTTAGGTACCTCCAAATTGCATTACTTGGGCACACTCTATCCAAACAGCGGACTACGCCATCGATCTTTCGCCGCACTTACCCTTGGGTCATTCATCTATACACCTTGCGTTGAGGATCTGCTTCCTGCTTACAACAACCCATGATGAAAATGTATTTTATTTAATCTATTTGTGTGTCGGCAGATAGAAGCTAGGTGTTGTACATGGGAGGATCGATCAATATTCATGAGCAAAATACTATACATTGGATGACGAACAATTTGTTCTGTTTGGACATAATTTTTCCTTGTAGTGCATATTCGTTTAAAGAAGAAGGGTCCAAGTCAGTGGCGTTTTGTTTATAGCAGTCTAGTGCTATAGCTACTTTCTCGGTCTTTTTTCTCCAAACGTTGTCCTACTAGATCGGGATCACGCCTTGGCGCAAGGGTGCCGGTCCAACGTTTGTATGCACACAATAAGAAGCCTCTTAACAATGCATGAACATTGAAAGCATGTTTTGCCATAGGTTTAGCATCAAATATCTTAGGCATAGAAGATACGACAACACGTAGTAGCTTATAGACAATTTGCAACTCTGCATAGATAACTTAAGTCTTAGGCATAACGTAGACCAGTAGAAATGATGACACGACACATCCAAAAGAAAATGCAGCGTACAGAAGTTGAAGTGCGATCACTCCCAACCCGGTAATAAAGCATCAGATCAAAGACGTAACACTAGTAGAAAAGAGGCTTTGGTTCAGGCCGGGTCAGCCCATTAGTCCCGGTTCAGTCCAGAACCGGGACCAATGGGGGCACTGGTCCCGGTTCGTGAGGCCAGGGGCCTGCCAGGCCTCGTGGGGGCATTGGTCCCGGTTCGTCTGGCCCCTTTGGTCCCGGTTGGTGGGACGAACCGGGACCAATGCGCCTCGCTCCTGGCCCACCACCATTGGTCCCGGTTGGTGGCTTGAACCGGTCCCGGTTGGTGGCTTGAACCGGGACCACAGGCTGCCCTTTAGTCCCGGTTCATGCCACAAACCGGGACCAATGAGGTGCCTATATATACCCCTCGCCCGCGAGCAGAGCACTCTAGTGCTCTGTTTTTCTCTGGCCGGCGAGGGGGGGCTTTGTGGTGCTCTAGCTCACCTCCTATGCACATGAGGTGTTCGATGAAATGCCCGAGCCACACTAGTTAAGCTTTCTCCTCTCGAAGCTCGACCTCAAAGCTCCATTTTCCTCGAGATTTGTCTAGGTTTAGCGGCCCGTCACGTCCCATTCCCGTCTTCACTGTCGTCGATCGCCCGTGCCGATCTCGTCGCCGGCACCACCGTGGTGAGCCTCTTGTTCTTATCTTCTTTCTGAAAGATTTTTTTTTTACTTTAGATAGATACTTGTCTAACTTTCTTACTATTGTATTGCTTGTTATTATATAGTGCGATGGTTTTGGTATCCGCCCCCGTCGGTCCTCGTCCTGTCTATGATTCGGATGTGGTATATATTATCTTTATAACTATTGGTTCATTTATTGTTTATGAAAATTATGCCGACCAACGTGACATAGATTTTATTTATCTAGGAGGTATGTGAACCGGAAATTCCAACCGACCCTATTGTTGAGAGGTTAAATTTAGTTGAAGAAGAAAACAATTTCTTGAAGGAAAAAATAAAAAAATGAGGAGGAGAAGATGATATTGGAGTTGCATGTTGCGGATGTCGTCGATGATCACAAGATCAATATGATGCAATGCGCTTGAAGATTAGAAATATTAGAAAATATGCCATTCATACCGAGGCTTGGTATCATTATGCCGTTGGATCAATTGTTACCTTGGTTGCGATTATGATCGCATTTGTTTTCGCATTGAAATGTTTTACATAGTTTCAATGTATGGTTTAATTAATTAGATGCTCTCGAGAGCTATATGTTGTTAGATGAGAACTATGTATGTACTTTGGTTTTAATGTGATGATGAACTTCTATTAATTTGGTCACTTAATTATCTATTCATGATGTTCTGTAATGGTTTTTGACACACTTAATTATATATAATGCACGCAGATGAACCGGCAATGGATGTACGGTGACAGACACACCTCCGAGTACATTAAGGGCGTGCATGATTTTCTCGAAGTGGCTGAGGCAAACAAGCAGAATGGTTTTATGTGTTGTCCATGCCCTAAGTGTGGGAATACGAAGTCTTACTCTGACCGGAAAATCCTTCACACCCACCTGCTTTACAAGGGTTTCATGCCACACTATAATGTTTGGACGAGGCACGGAGAAATAGGGGTTATGATGGAAGACAGCGAAGAAGAAGAGGACGATGACAACTATGTGCCCCCTGAATACGGTGATGCTGCAACGGGGGAAGCTGCTGAAGATCAAGAGGAACCAGACGATGTGCCCAATGATGCTGCAACAGGGGAAGCTGCTGAAGATCAAGAGGAACCAGTGCCCGATGATGATGATCTCCGCCGGGTCATTGTCGATGCAAGGACGCAATGCGAAAGTCAAAAGGAGAAGCTGAAGTTCGATCGCATGTTAGAGGATCACAAAAAAGGGTTGTACCCCAATTGCGAAGATGGCAACACAAAGCTCAGTACCGTACTGGAATTGCTGCAGTGGAAGGCAGAGAATGTTGTGCCTGACAAAGGATTTGAGAAGCTATTGAAAATATTGAAGAAGAAGCTTCCAAAGGATAACGAATTGCCCGACAATACATACGCAGCAAAGAAGGTCGTATGCCCTCTAGGATTGGAGGTGCAGAAGATACATGCATGCCCTAATGACTGCATCCTCTACCGCGGTGCGTACAAGGATCTGAACGCATGCCCGGTATGCGGTGCATTGCGGTATAAGATCAAACGAGATGACCATGGTGAAGTTGACGGCGATCCCCCCAGGAAGAGGGTTCCTGCGAAGGTGATGTGGTATGCTCCTATAATACCACGGTTGAAACGTCTGTTCAGAAACAAAGAGCATGCCAAGTTGATGCGATGGCACAGTGAGGACCGTAAGAAAGACGGGAAGTTGAGAGCACCCGCTGACGGGTCGCAGTGGAGAAAAATTGAGAGAAAGTACTGGGCTAAGTTTGCAGCTGACCCAAGGAATGTATGGTTTGGTTTAAGCGCGGATGACATTAATCCTTTCGGGGAGCAGAGCAGCAATCACAACACCTGGCCCGTGACTCTATGTATGTATAACCTTCCTCCTTGGATGTGCATGAAGCGGAAGTTCATTATGATGCCAGTTCTCATCCAAGGCCCTAAGCAACCCGGCAACGACATTGATGTGTACCTAAGGCCATTAGTTGAAGAACTTTTATAGCTGTGGAATGGAAACGGTGTACGTACGTGGGATGAGCACAAACAGGAGGAATTTAATCTGCACGCATTGCTGTTTGTAACCATCAACGATTGGCCCGCTCTCAGTAACCTTTCAGGACAGACAAACAAGGGATACCACACATGCACGCACTGTTTAGATGACACTGAAAGTATATACCTGGACAAATGCAGGAAGAATGTGTACCTGGGCCATCGTCGATTTCTTCCGACCAACCATCAATGTCGAAAGAAAGGCAAGCATTTCAAAGGCAAGGCAGATCACCGGAAGAAGCCCGCCATGCGTACCGGTGATCACGTACTTGCTATGGTCAATGATTTACACGTAATCTTTGGAAAGGGTCCCGGCGGACTAGCTGTTCCGAATGACGCTGAGGGACACGCACCCATGTGGAAGAAGAAATCTATATTTTGGGACCTACCCTACTAGAAAGACCTAGAGGTCCGCTGTTCAATCGACGTGATGCACGTGACGAAGAACCTTTGCATGAACCTGCTAGGCTTCTTGGGCGTGTATGGGAAGACAAAAGATACACCTGAGGCACGGGAGGACCTGCAACGTTTGCACGAAAAATACGGCATGCCTCCGAAGCAGTATGAAGGTCCTCCCAGCTACGCTCTTACGAAAGAAGAGAAAGAAATCTTCTTTGAATGCCTGCTCAGTATGAAGGTCCCGACTGGCTTCTCGTCGAATATAAAGGGAATAATAAATATGCCAGAGAAAAAGTTCCAGAACCTAAAGTCTCATGACTGCCACGTGATTATGACGCAACTGCTTCCGGTTGCATTGAGGGGGCTTCTACCGGAAAACGTCCGATTAGCCATTGTGAAGCTATGTGCATTCCTCAATGCGATCTCTAAGAAGGTGATCGATCCAGAAATCATACCAAGGCTAAGGAGTGATGTGGCGCAATGTCTTGTCAGTTTCGAGCTGGTGTTCCCACCATCCTTCTTCAATATCATGACGCACGTCCTAGTTCATCTAGTCGACGAGATTGTCATTCTGGGGCCCGTATTTCTACACAATATGTTCCCCTTTGAGAGGTTCATGGGAGTCCTAAAGAAATATGTCCATAACCGCGCTAGGCCAGAAGGAAGCATCTCCATGGGCCATCAAACAGAGGATGTCATTGGGTTTTGTGTTGACTTCATTCCTGGCCTTAAGAAGATAGGTCTCCCTAAATCACGGTACAAGGGGAGACTAGCTGGAAAAGGCACGCTAGGAGCGGACTCAATAATATGCAGGGACGGGCATTCTTGGTCTCAAGCACACTACACAGTTCTACGGAACTCTACCTTGGTGACCCCGTATGTCGATGAACACAAGAACAGTCTGCGCTCCAAACACCCGGAGCAGTGTGACGACTGGATTACATGTCAACACATCAGGACTTTCAGCAGTTGGTTGGAAACACGTCTCAGAGGTGACACCACTGTTTGTGATGAGTTGTACTCATTGTCCAGGGGACCATCTTCGACTGTATTGACTTACAAAGGATACGAGGTAAATAGGAATACATTTTACACGATCGCCCAAGATCAAAAGAGCACCAACCAAAACAGCGGTGTCCTCTTTGATGCAGCAACCGAGAGGGGAAAGGACACATATTATGGTTACATAATGGACATATGGGAACTTGACTACGGACATGATTTTAAGGTCCCTTTGTTTAAGTGCAAATGGGTCAATCTGTCAGGAGGCGGGGTACAGGTAGACCCACAGTACGGAATGACAACAGTGGATCTGAACAATCTTGGGTACACTGACGAACCGTTTGTCCTAGCCAATGATGTGGCACAGGTTATCTATGTGAAGGACATGTCTACCAGACCGAGAAAAAGAAAAGATAAGGAAGCGAATACATCATACGATGAGCCAAAGCGCCACATAGTTCTTTCAGGAAAAAGGGACATTGTGGGAGTGGAGGGCAAGACAGACATGTCTGAAGATTATGAAAAGTTTCATGAAATTCCTCCCTTCAAAGTCAAGGCTGACCCAAGCATCCTGATAAACGATGAAGATTATCCATGGTTACGGCGGAATAAGCAAATGACACAAGCGAAAAAAAAGTGAAGACTTTCTCCCGCAACTATTATGATGATACCATGCCAACTTTGTAACAGACGAGTATGATACCATTGTCCGTTTTGTACACAAAGTGCATCCAGTTTTTGCCGTAACCCTCTCAACTTTCTTGCACATGCTATGTGGATGAAATGATTATACCATGCCAACTTTCAACCTTTTCAGAGTTCATTTGAAATGCTTTTCAATTTCGGGGTCTTATAGCTCAAAATAATCAATAAATGCATGAAAAATAACGAATGAAGTCAGAAAGGGTTGAAAATTGATGATGTGGCTTTGAATGGTGCATTTTGAACACACAAAAAGTTAGGAGTTCAAATAAGTTTTAAAAATGAAATCCCTTTGTAACAGACGAGTTTCCGTATGAAATCGTGATACTTCGAAAGAGATTGTTCGTTTTGTACACGAAGTGAATCCAGTTTTTGTCGTAACCCTCTCAACTTTCTTGCACATGCTATGTGGATGAAATGATGATACCATGCCAACTTTCAACCTTTTCAGAGTTCATTTGAAATGCTTTTCAATTTTAGGGTCTTATAGCTCAAAATAATCAGTAAATGCATGAAAAATGGTGCATGAAAAATAACAAATAAAATAAATAAGTAATTAGAAACAAAATAATATAAACTTTAATAAAATATATAAGTAGAAACAAAATAAAATAAACTTTAATAACATAAATAAAATTTATGAAACTAAAATTATCAAAGTATTTTCTGTTCAAAACATTATAAGCAACCTCTAGTATATTGAAACTAAAATTATATAAAATTGATGCAACTAAAATTATCGAAGTATTTTCTGTTCAAAATCATTGAAAGCAAAAAGAATTTTCATAAAGAACTTTTTTTTGTTAGAAACTTTAATAGCAAAAAGAATTATCATAAAGTAAAATAAATAAGTAATTAGAAACAAAATAAAATAAAATAAATAAGTTTTTTGTTGTAAGTAGAAACAAAACAAAATAAATAAAGCAAAAAAGAAAACAAAAAAGGCAAAAAAAATAAAAATTATGCCACCTACTGGGCCACCACGGCCTGAATACGACTAGAAACCCATCCATGGGCCAGGATTCAGGCCCGCAGAAGGCCCAGTAGGCCCACAGGCATGTACAGAGAGGTTAGGCCCGTAAGTCTGCTTTAGAGAGGAGCTCGACAGCTCAAGCGCACCGCACCTTATAAACAGGTGCGGCTCTCTCTCAGCTAGCGAGGTGGGACTAAACTCCCACCACCACGCCATTGTGCAAGGCTTTCCGTCCCGGTTGGTGGCACCAACCGGGACTAAAGGTGGCCATTGGTCCCGGTTGGTGGCACCAACCGGGACTAAAGGTGGCCATTGGTCCCGGTTGGTGGCACCAACCGGGACCAATGCCCCCCCTTTAGTCCCGATTGGTGCCACCAACCGGGACCAAAGGCCGCCGCTTCCCGCCCTTTGGGCTGCTGAAAAGAGGCCTTTGGTCCCGGTTGGTGGCACCAACCGGGACTAAAGGGTGTCTTTGGTCCCGGTTGGTGCTATGAACCGGGACCAAAGGCCTGGGTATATAAGTAGCACTTAGGAAAATTTGACGAACTCATCGCCAGTTGCCCCGATGACGCCGAGCTCATCGACGCCGCCAGGCTGTCCAGATCGACGCCGCCCACTGCCCCGACGCCGTCCGCGTGCCCCCGTCATCGCCACTGCCCCCGTCATCGCCCCTGCCCCGTCGCCGCTAGGCTGCCCAGACGCCGCCCGTCGCCCCCGCCGACGCCATCGTCGTCACCCGCGCCCGTCGTCGCCATCGCCCGCGCCCGTAGTCGCCGTCGCCCGCGCCCGTCGTTGCCGTCGCTGCGGGGAAGCACCACGCCGGTCCCGCGACCTGTTCATCCCCGAGGCCGTTCGTCCGCCGCCGCACCGATTCCGGTCGGCGACCTCGACCCCTCCCCGCGCTGTGAGCCTCTGCCTCCTCCCCTTTCCTTCTCATTGCCATCCCCGCACGCCATCCATAAGCGCCCACCGCCAACCATCGTCACCGTCGCCGACCACCGGCCTATTTTTCATTTTTTTTGTTACGATGTATGTATGTATGTATGTATGTATGTATGTATGTTCACTGTATAATGCTCTGTATATGCTCATTTAAGAAAATGTTCATATGTAACATTTAAGAAAAAAAAGTAAATGTATGTATGTTCATATGCAAAGAATTATTTTTGGATGAAATGAGATGAGATGAGATTTGTTTTGTGTTGGAGAAGAAAAGAGGAAGAAGGAAGAAGAAGGAAAAGAGGGTCGAGGGGGGGCCGATATACCCCCTCCCCGATAACATTTTTTTCCATGTATATATGCAAAAGTTACATTTTTAGAAAAAATTTATATATCTAGCTAGGAAAGGAAGAAGAAGAAAAAGAATGAGAGGAAAAAGGAAAATAGGAAGAGGAAGAAAGGAGAAGAAGAAGAGAGCAAGAAGAGGAGAAATAAATAAGAAGAAGAAAAAAGAAAAAAAAAGAAGAGGAGAAGAAGAGAAAATAGAATATTCTATTTTCTCTTCTTCTCCTCTATTCCTTTCTTCTTCTTCTCTTTTTTTCTTTTTTTTCTTCAATCTTCTCCTCTATTAATATCTTCTTCTCCTCTTTTTATTTCTTCTTCGTCTTCTTATTTTTTATCGGATATGTCGTTCTCGATATACCCCGTGTCCCGATAACTTCAACACGAAGGGGGGGTTCGACCTACCCCCTCCCCAATAACATTATTTTCCCATGTATGTATGTCGTCGTTGTCGATATAACCCCCTCCCGATAACTTCGACCGTGATAACTTATACAACGGGAGCACCCCCCAGCCCTCTCGCTCGACCAAAACTCTCGAGGACACCCAAACCCTAGAAAAAAACGATGTCGGTCTCCTACCCCCTCCCGCCGCGCCCCTACCATTGAAGCGTTGCCGAGGCCACCCCAAACCCGGAATAAGCTAGGTCTACGTTTGCACTAATATATCCACCTGCTGTCATGTTTGTGTAATAATTGCCATGTTGTAATATTTGCAGAAACAATGGAGCACGGACGAGACGAGGAAGCAGAAGAGGTGTTGGGGGACATAATCTTAGCCGGAGGTGATGTCTTGTCGTATCTTAATGACAATGATGGTCTGGAAGAACAGGGTGAAGAAGCAAGCTACGGTGATCGAAGAGTGGAGGAGGAAAGACATGATTATGATGGCTCCGGTGACCCAATGCTGGTGCAAGAAGGAGCCCATGGTGACGGCTCCGGTGACCGAACAGAGTCCGGCCAGGTAAATATATTAGTTAAGCCTGTGCTGACTAGCTAATTGATGCATTCATTGTTTTGGTATGTACACATATTAATTAACTCTCGTCTTTCTTCTTTTTTCTAGCCCTCCGGATCGAGCACAACTTCGGTAAAGAGACGAGGCTCGAAGAGAAAGTTGCGCTCAGATGAAAGGTTTGAGATCACAGCAATCGCGCGTGACGGCCAACCGATTGAACCCATCCGGACAAAGGAAGCATTTGCTGCTTAGTGCGGGGTTCTTGTTAGGGACAAGATCCCGATCAGCATCCACCAATGGTATAAGCTTAAGAAGGAAGACCATGAGGTGTCTTATGTCAAAGATATGCAGAAAGATGATCTTTGGACTGAGCTGAAGGCAAATTTCACCCTACCACCAGAGGAGGATCCGGAGAAGCCAGTTAAAGAGCAATTAATCAAGTCTCATGCTCTTAAGAAGATGGCAGACCTATTCAGGAGGTGGAAGAATGAGCTGAAAATGTTTGTCGACAAAGAAGAGACACCAGAATTCATCGACAAATATGAGAAGATCAGATATCACTGACCCGCATTTGTGGCCCACAAGACATCGGAAAAAAGTAAGAAGTTGTCAGCGACAAATAAGAAATATGCTGAGAAGAAGAAGCTTCACCATCGCACGGGGTCAGGTGGCTACCTCAAAGCCCGGCCTAAGTGGGCCAAGGCTGAGAATGATCTGCTTGATAAAGGGAACGAACCACACACAATGAACTGGCCAGACCGTTGCCGGACTTGGTTCTTCGAGGCTGGCGGAAAATTGGACCCTATATCAGGGAAGTGCGTTTGGACGGACGAGCTTTTGAGAATACCAGTCAAGAGGCTTCAGCACTATATCGATGCAGTGCAGCAAGGGACGTTCGTTCCAGACAGAGAACGACGAGCTCACAATGGCCCTCGGGAATCCTGAGCACCCTGGACGGACACGAGGCACGCCAGGCTCCATTCCGTGGAAGGCTGGTTTTCCGGACGCAAGCGGTTACAAAAGCCAGGAGAGGAGGAAAAAAGTGGAGCAGACCCAAATTCAGAAGCTGCACGAAAGGGTTCAAGCGCTAGAGGAACGAGACGGCAATCGACATGCCGAAACTACCCCCGAAGCTACCCCGCCATCTCAGTGGAGAAGCAGCGTGGCTTCCACCGAGCTGCTTCAGCCGGAGCATGTCTTGACGGCTTCTGCTAGCTACCCCGTGGATGCTATCACGGAGTCTCAACATTGCCACCTTATGACGCAATGGATGAAATTCAAAGTCAAGGCGGCTGGCGGCTCTGTTTTACCTACTGAACCTGGCGCAACCTACCACTGTCGGCCGATTCCAGAAGGATATGCTAGGGTGATGGTGGATGAAATAACGGACGGATTTGACGACCTCGAGCTTGACCACCCTACCGGTGAAGGGGAGACTCGGTTGGGTTCTGCTCTGAAGACTCCATGCCTATGGCGGAAGGAGCTCATCAACCTTCCAAACTGGACACCTCCGGCGAGTAAGGGCACTCCGCCTCCTCCTCCGGCGAGTGATCAGGGCACTCAGCCTCCTTCTCCGGCGCGTGGCGGCACTCCGCCTCCTCCTTCGGCGAGTGATCAGGGCACTCAGCCTCCTTCTCCGGCGCGTGGCGGCACTCCGCCTCCTTCTCCGCCTGCGCCGGCGTGCCCGAGCAGCCAGCCTCCTCCTTCTCCGCCTCGTCAGCAAGGGCGGAAGAGACCCGCCGCCGCTCCGGCTGCTCCGGCGCGTCGTAGTCCTTCTCCTCCGCCTCGTAAGCAAGAAAAGAAGACAGCCGCAACCGCTCCATCTGCTCTGCCGGCGTCTAGCAGTACAGCCAGAGGCGGGAGGCAATACAGATTCGGTCCTTCTCTGAAGACTCCAGAGAAGTTACCATACGAGAGGACCGAGGAGAAAACCACGAAGATTGTGCGAGCCGAAGTGACGAACTTCTTTGAAGGGGTGAAAGCAAAGAAACATCCACCTCCGGAGGAGAAGGTAGATCCGGTGAAAGCGAAGCGCACTCTGGCTGCCCTGACAAAACCACCAAAGTCTCCACCGAGAGGCAACTATGAGCGCATTATTGCAAAGACATTTGTCGAAGCGGAGCGGTTGGGAAGTACTGTCAGTGATCAAAGGTTAAAAGAACGACGAGCTGGGAAAAAAATTGCCCAGCTCGGCGAACAAGCAAACCAATCGTGCCCCCCGCTCAAGGTGTCTAGCGACATCGTCGCTAATGATCCGAGGATGGTGCCCGGTTATAGCAATCTTGGAGATTACCTGCCCGACGATGTACATTATGATTTCTTGCAGGTGGATGAACACAAATACCATTACGGGAAGCCTCTCGTCAAAGATGAAAGATCTCTAACAACGATGATGCGAAGATTACATGATTGCTACATGAAAACCTGCAGAGAGTCTGGGGGGAGGAATACTTTGACGCTGAGAGTTAAAGAGGAGCATGACCTCGTTGGAATTGAACTGTTGAATGTTCCATTTGAGGAGTTCTTCCAGTTTTTCAATCAAAAGGCCCTCGATAAATCAACGGTCACTTGCTACTGTCTGTAAGTAGTACTACTTCTGTCATTAAGTCTCTCTATATAGGTCAGCTCTTTCATTGCATGTATTTATAATTATCCTCACTATATTATGCAGATTAAAGATCGCCGAATTGAAGAAAAGACAAATCGGTGATATTGGGTTCATTAACACAAAGCTCATAGATGCAACTGAAGTTAAATATCATGCCGAAAATACCGAGGCCAACTTGCTACGATCGTTGGTAATAAATGAAAACAAAGATATAATACTCTTTCCTTACAACTTCAAGTGAGTGTTACTGTCTTGTGCATATTCGGTTTCCCTTATTAGTCCAGGTTATAGTAATGTAATTGATGACTTATGCGTGCATGCGCAGCTTCCACTATATTCTCCTAGAGATTAAGCTTGAGCAGGGAGTAGTAACCGTCTTAGACTCGAGACGAAAAGATCCCCGGGACTATGCGGACATGACTCAAATGCTCGAGAAGTAAGTTAAATCGATCATTATCCACCATATCAGCAAGTTTGTTCATTTCCTGATATCAAGTAATTGTTTTCTTTGTCTGGCAGGGTTTGGAGAAAATTCACCAAAAAAGCTCCGGGACTGCCGAAGAAGCTGCAATTTAGACACCCGAAAGTATGTACTATAGTAGCATGTTCCGCGCATCTCCTAGTGATTCAAGCGCTAGTTTCATCAAAACCATTTAGCATGCTTGCTTATCAGTTTGATTGACCTCTATTTCTTGTAAAGTGGTTGTGGCAGGAACAAGAGAATGATTTCTATGGATACTACGTTTGCGAGTTCATCCGCCACACGACCTGTGAGCGGGGCTACTCTGACGAACAATATGAAGTGCGTAAGCAATAATATTCATAATTTTATTTTATTACCATCATTTGTGTTGAGTTTCATTTATTCATATATATATATATATATATGTATTTACCCCTTCTTCAAATTAGATCTTTCGGATGCGGGATGAACTCCTAGCACCAGATCGTATGCGAGCAATTCAAGAGGAATTGGCGACATTCTTCCCTGACCATGATCGCTGAAAACGGAGAATACTATGTGGACCCTGTGTTCTTACAATTTAATTAGGAGATTATATTGTAAGAGATAATTATTGTATATATGTAGCCGGTAGTGTCGGATAGATATACGAGAACTTGTTGTTCGACCAATCTCTCAGAGAAGGAGAGGTGGTCGATATCACTTCTCTCTGTATGCATATGTTCATGACGATCTTTTGTTTCCTTCATTTGCTTACTAGCTAGCGTGTCTAGTCCTCTCTATACGTATATAGTACGTAGCGTCGACCAAGTACGGAGATAAGAGAGGACACTTCTCTCTATTAATTAGCTAGCTAACACAATATATGAAACACCTAAATTAACCCCCCCAAAACCCCCAACCCCCCCCCCCCCTTTCAAAAAAACAAAAACCCCAGCCCCTGAAATGCTGACGCGTGGATGCCTATTGGTCCCGGTTTTTTTTGAACCTGAAACAGTAGGAGCACCTCCTGCTGCAATTGAATTAAAAGAATAAAAGTCTGCCAATTACATAGTTATTTACATTCACCCCATTTTGGGGTTGGGGGGGAGTTGGTTTGTTACAAGGTATGTAAGAGAGAAGGAATGAGGTGCTTGTGTTTCTCCTTAACCCTATAAGCTAACGGGGACCAAAAGCCCTCCTGCCTGGGCTCGCCGCACCAGCCACGTGGAGGCCCATCTGTCCCGGTTCGTGTAAGAACCGGGACTAAAGGGTTAGGGCATTAGTAACGATCCTTTAGTCCCGGTTCAAAAACCGGGACAAAAGGCCCTTACCAACCGGGACAGATGACCCTTTTTCTACTAGTGTTTACGATGGCGGCGCAAGTTGTGAGACAAGACAAAACCCTAGGTGTTTTCGGTGTGTTTTTGGCCACAATCGGTAGCAGTATATATAAAGGACCAGAAGCGGTATTGTGTCGCAATCACAATCTCAAACCGACTTAAAAGTCGTATATTTACCGGACAAAAAATAATTAACTTGTCTGTCAAAACATAAAAAATAAAACGGCAAAACAAAGTTGCGCCCCTACAAGACAATGGACCGAATTTTGGCGGATCATCCATGCACATGTCGCACGTATGCGCTGCCACGGCCCTGGACCGTGTCCGGCCAGGTGAGGCGAGCGAGCGTGTTTGGTCTTCCCTTTCTCTTCTTAACATGCCACTTAAAATGGTGAAGAGAATCCGCTGTATAAAAAGGTTCAATTCTTTCTTAACTTCCGGAGTCGGACTAAACTCCATCAGTTGCTATTTTATTCATGGACCGTTATTTGGGATCGATGAGTGAGATCTGTCGGTTCCATGAAATAAATCCCGGCGCTCGTAGCCCTCTTCAGCTCCTGCCCTCATCCCGCCGCTCTCCCGACTCTCGACGCCGCGCTAGTTGTATCGTGCTGCAGCTTGTCGGACGACATGCACGGTGAGGTCAGCCACGCATTTTTCTCATGTATCCGGGATAACGTCGAAGGCACACCAGTTAGGGCTCTTCCTCCTACCAGACTCCCATTGCGTCCTGTCTTCGGTGCAGCAAAGAAATAAAATAAAAGTGGTTTCAGTTGCAGCAAACCAATCAATCAAAGCCTACGTATTTGTTGGATGTCTGAACAACATGCATCTGATAATTTAGTATACAGATTTACACCTTAAAGTTTACATCTGCTATGGTATTGCTCTGTTCTGGATATATAATGCAAAAATTTATTGATGAGTTCGATGGTACCGCCGCGTGATGGGTTGCCAAAGTTTCTGAATAACTAGGTTTCAAAGACTGATATGCGGCATCTGAAAAAAAGATGAGGGACACATTCCTGCACCCGTCAGCACAAGGGGCAAGAGCCACAGTTAGGCCATCCTCGCTTTTTCAATTTGTCAGCAGTCCAGATCCTATCCTGAAGCGTGAGCCAAGTAAAGAACTTGACTTTTGATGGGGCCCAAGTCTTCCAAACCATTTGGTCCATGGGGGAGAGGACCAAGCCCAAAAATTATGCCCTGTAAGCAGAGGCCGCGGAGTAGTGCCCAGATTCCGTGTGCTTTCATATGATGTCATCCTCGGCGAGCTCTTCAAGGTGTACCTTATGCAGTAGCATTCAAAGAGAAAAAAATTGCGCAACATGCTCGATGAAAACCGATAGGGGCGGTCTAAAATATCAAAGAAACTTCAGAGAGCAAACACCATCGTCTCTGCCCCCAGAATGGACCCCACGGTGTCAAAAAGGAATCACACACACACACCAGTCAACCCACACTCGCTGTGCCTGCTCAAATGGCCCAGCCAGCTGCTCCACACGCCATAGAGGCAAAGCAGGTATGCACGCGTCCCCTACGCAGCAGAAAATTGATGCATCACCAGGAAGGATCCCCACACGGCAGCCACCGTCAAGCTCCTAATGGGCTGAGCGTTGGCCGAGACAGCCCCGTATAAACTTGCACATGATTCCCTGGGCTTTGAGTAGTACATAACTCAATCTGATACTCCCTTCATTTTACTCCCTCCGTTTTAAAATAGATGACTCAACTTTGTACTAACTTTAGTACAAAGTTGGGTCATTTATTTTGAAACTGAAGGAGTATAATATAGTGCCGCCGTGTTTTTCAAGATTTTAAGTTTGATTATAAATTTAACCAATATGGGCGATTGTGATGGGAGCAAAAATTATGCCATTGATACCATGGAATGGAGGGAGTATAGAAACGATAGAGATTTCTGCTCGATTTGGCGGAGACAAACAGAGCGGCGATCTCGGCAGGCGCTCTACATTGATTCCAGGAGGCGCGATACAGTGCGAACCAGGAGACCTGGCCTCGACTTCAGTGGTTGGGGAGTTACCAATAGCGGCGAGTACCTCGGATCCACTCACCGAGCCGCTGCTGTTGTCGGGGCAGAGGAACCAACGCTGGTGGGTGGCTACATCGAGCAGGTGATGGTGAGGAGGGACGAGGGAGGGAGCACGGGTGGGACTTGCGAGCAATCTAGATGGTGGCGATAACCGGGTTCGGAGCCTGCTTTCCTGGGATTTGGCCATGAGACGGGTTCGTGCGTGGTTCGAACTGGCCGTACCACGAATCGACTGGCATATAAGAGTCGACCGACCACGCGAGTTCAGTATTCACACCTCCGCCTCTGACCACGCAGCAAGCTAGCCCGACTCCAAAACCCTAATAACTGGACATGAATCTCCCCAACGAGCTCCTCGACCAAGTCCTTGGGCACCTCCCTCAGCGGCACCTTGCCGCTTGCCGCTGCGTCTGCAAGAGCTGGCGGGCCGTCATAGATGGTCGCAGGCTGCTGCGCGCCTACCTTGCGCCGCGCCCAGTGCGTGGCATCTTCATCAATTTCTTCCACAAGCAGGGCCACAGCTTCTTCTCCCGCGACGCGCAGACCACCTCCCCCCCCCCCCCCCCCCCCGCATTCCCATTAGCAGCAGCATGATGATCCGCGTCCTGGATCATCAAAACGGCCTCGTCCTCTACACATGTGGGGATGCGATGCATGCGTGCAACCCCGCGACACGGCGGTGGGCGACGGTGCCTCCGCCGCCCGTACCCTTTTTCTACAACCACATGCACCTCATGTTCGACCCAACGGTGTCTTTGCACTACGACGTGCTATGCTTCCCTAACGTGCCTGAAAGGCCGACGCCACCATATCAGTCTCCCAAGAGACATTGCAAGGAGGGATCATCATGGACGAGAGTGTACACTGTTAGGGATTTTGAGAAATTGCCGCCGTCTTTGAAAACAGAATATCGGGACGAGGTGAACGCGCTGGGCTGCATGGAATGGCCACCGCACCTATACGCAGTGCAAGTCTTCTCGTCAAGAACTGGCCAGTGGCAGGAGAGGCACTTCATTCGACAAGGCAACGCGGCAGTTACAGTGGCAGACGTGTGGTCGGACCAACACGCGCGACATGGACCGAGTGCCCTTCGACGTAATGTTGTGTACTGGCGTGGAGCATTCTATCTCCATTGCTATGTTGACTTCATCGTGAGGTATCATCCTTGTTATATAAAAAGTTGTTTACTCGTGTCTTTAGCCTATGTGTTTAACTTAACTGCTTCTTACCGAATGCCTCTTTCTCTAATATTACTTATTAGGTTGTCACTGCAAGATGGAAAGTATGCAGTGATCAAAACCCCAACATGCGACCAGAAATCCAATGGGTATTTTGGAAAATCGAAGCAGAGGATCTACTACACCGCTGTCATCGGGTACCAAATTTCGGTATGGGTATTACAAGAGGCATCAGAGACGTGTCAAACCCTACAGTGGGCGCTAAGGCATCAAAATGACCTTGAGCATGATTTTCAGCAACACTATAACCGACACCTTATAGGAGATGAGATTGGCAAGTCTTGGACATTGGATCCCTGTATGGAAGAATCAAGTGACAAAGGGGACAATAGATGGGACTCTAGTGATGACAGCGTCACTGATGCATTAGAAGAAGGGATCAACGGCAATGAGGGTTATAAAAATTGCTACTATGGAATGGATTTTTTGGGCTATCACCCTGAAAGGGAAATTGTTTTCCTGGGCAGCCATTATAGCGGGTTTGCTTACTACTTAGGTACCTCCAAATTGCATTACTTGGGCTCACTCTATCCAAACAGCGGACTACGCCATCGATCTCTCACCGCACCTACCCTTGGGTCATTCATCTATACACCTTGCGTTGAGGATCTGCTTCCTGCTTACAACAACCCATGATGAAACTGTATTTTATTTAATCTGTTTGTGTGTCGGCAGATAGAAGCTAGGTGTTGTACATGGGAGGATCGATCGATATTCATGAGCAAAATACTATACATTGGATGACGAACAATCTGTTCTGTTTGGACACAATTTTTCCTTGTAGTGCATATTCGTTTAAAGAAGAAGGGTCCAAGTCAGCGGCGTTTTGTTTATAGCAGTCTAGTGCTAAAGCTGCTTTCTCGGTCTTTTTTCTCTCCAAACGTTTTCCTATGCCTTGGCGTTTTTACCTTCTACTCCTTTGGTTTGTCACTATCTTGACCTTACACATGCACCAGTGTGCAGACAATGTCATCTAATAATCCTTTTTGGGTACTAGGAAATCCCTCACAAGTTGCCCCAAATTTTTTTTGGTAATAACCTAACAACATTTTCAATTCGACTTTGAGAGCATCACATTTTCCATGAGAAATTAACCTTCTCCAAATATTTATAGGTAATTATTTCTACGTTGCAACGGGGACATAAATATTTTAGTGGCTTAACATCAATCATGTCTAACATATAGCTTTAAGATCCTCATGCACAACATTTTAAATTCGTTTTCAGTCAGATTGCAAATTTCTCCTGAAGTGATGGCAAACATTTTCAAAGAAAAAGCGTAGGAATATTTAAGCATGATTAGTTTGATGCCAACATTCAGCATTGCCACTATTTGACAAACCAACTTCTGGCAAAATCAAAAGTTGCCAAAAGTTAGCAACTTCTTGCGAGGTTAACTAGAGTGACCTACCAATCAATAATCAATGTTTGGCATTTGTTAAATATTGGCATGCCAATTTTGGCATCAAACCAGTTTGTCAGGAGAACCGCCACACCTAGGCTTTGCTCGCCATCATAGGCACATGATAAGTATTCGGCATTCTTCTCGATTAAATAGGAATAGCATGACATATAACAAGTAAAGTTACTTAGCTAATTGGCCAGCAAAGCAAATAATCATTGATGGAAGGTAAATCAAAGGCATTTGTTAATGATACAACATGTGATGAAGATGAACATAATAAATACTTTACTAATAACTCCAGAAAATATGAACACTAACCGTGTAGAAACAACAACAACAACAACAACAACAACAAAGGTAAAAATAGGAAGGTGCACTATCTTCGCAATTTTCATTTGGATCCTGGAAGGAAAATAAAGAAATGTATGGGAAAAAAAGGTGTCCAAGAGTGGTAGACCATAAGGAACAGAAAGTGACCAAACAACACAACAGCAAAGAGAAAAACCCCAGAAATGCTACAGCCTATTTATATAACAACTAAACCTGAGATCATCCAAGAAGCGAAGAAACTAAAAAATCACAGCACAATAGACACATCAATGACACAGGCGAATAGATAAACAACCAGGAATACAAGTTAGTTTCTTAATGAAAATGTCCAAGAGGATTTTAGTGGGAGTACATGAACTAACATTCTCTCACAAAACCGATGAAGACTAAAAAATCAATCGAGTAGAGCTAGGGAGAATATTATCTGTGGCATAACGAAAACTATCAATTGGTAGTTTTAATAATACAGTAAGTTACCAACTAAGCAAGAGGATGCTTTTGAACCTACTATAGAGATTGAGATAGGACTTAATAAGTTCAGTGCTTTATGTGATCTAGGGGCAAGTGTTTCCACTATCCCCAAATCTGTTTATGATAGTATCAATCTTGGTCCTTATGCTAATATTGAGATTATATTGAATATGCCTAACTCTACTTTTACTCAAGTAGTAGGCATTCAGCATGGAGTTATAGCTCAAATAAATGATTGATCTTGTTATAGTAGATATGCTTAAAGATCCAATTGCTCCTATAATTCTCGGTAGACCTTTTCTAAGGACTATCAAAGCTCTGATAAATTTGCTCGAGGGAAATGTTCGTTTTGATTTACCAGCTAAAGATCCCTTTACACAGCATTTACCCAGGAAAAAGAAATTGAAGAACTACATAGGAGGCGGCATCATTTTGAATGCCAGAAGCTATGGTCTTGGTGTTCTAGCACAACCTTGATCACCACTAAGGGCGAGCTATCTGACCGAAAACAAGCGCTTCGTGAGAGGCAACCCACGTGAATAAAGTAGACAAGTAAGTTTTTGTTTTTGTTTTTAGTAAAAGAGTGATTGAAGTTCCATGTAAAGAAGTGAGTTTGGAAGAGTTTTTCTAATGAAGTTGCTTGTGCAAGATGATTCATATGCTAGATTGATGCTTGAATGCCTGGAAATATGTCTATGTATTGCTATGGAATTAACACCGCAAGAAAATGAAGAAAATACAAGTTTCGAAAGAAACAGACCAAAAGACAGCCCTTCCTGCGACCGCAGCGGTCATACGGGCGGTCATTTGACCTACAGGAGGTTCCAGCGCAAAACAACCAGAGGAAACAGAGTGAAGGACGGCGTATCAAACGGGCACACACGCTTGTTTTTGCGGTCGTTTTTATTCTCTGCAGAAACCATCAACGAGTCGAGAGCATTCGACGGTGTTCCAAACGGGCGCATGTGCCCGTTCAAGTGGTCATTTGACATCTTCAACCAGGAGCATAAAAAGAACAGAATGAACGACGACATTTAAAACAGACGTCGATGCCCGTTTCAGCGATCGTTTCATCTGCGTGCAAGCAAAGGTGAGTTAAACCGAGTTGAAGATGACGTTCCATGCAGGCGCTTACGCCCGTATGAGCGGTCGTTTTATGCGCCGGCTGCTCCAGTAAACTCAAGGGAGGAGGTATTTCGCCCCCATCTCTCTCTTTTCTTCTTCTTCTTCTTCTTCTTCTTCTTCTTCTTCTTCTTCCTCCAAACCTCTTCAAACCCTAACAAAACTTTGCTCGATCTTTGTACTCGTTCATTTTCAGTTCAATCCTTCCGTGATCGATCTACAGTAAGTTTCTCCTTCGATCCCCCAACTTATTTTTCGCAAATCCACGTTCTACATGCCTAGCATTGCCATGACTAGGAGATGCATATTTTTAATTCAAACTTGAGTTTGGCATGGATTTGTTGATTTTTTTAGAGGAG
This sequence comes from Aegilops tauschii subsp. strangulata, assembly GCF_002575655.3. Lineage (NCBI taxonomy): Eukaryota > Viridiplantae > Streptophyta > Magnoliopsida > Poales > Poaceae > Aegilops > Aegilops tauschii. Next base: position 187,261,425 of record NC_053036.3, on the reverse strand, counting down.
TATGCTGTTGTGAGTACCGCAGGATCATTATTGTTTCATTATGTTGGATTGAAAATTGTTTTGTAGATGTTTACACGGAGGTCTTCTCGCGTACGTGGTGATTCAAGTTCATCCACCGCACAACCGCAACGAGTTTTCACTCAGGGGATCATTAACCGACCGTGGAGCAAGGAAGAGGTTCCAGAAGCTCACTACAAGGAAGATCAAAGCAACCAAATGGGCTTGTGCGAGTACTCTCGCGAAGCTAGGTATCACTCATGATTTTAATTTTCTTTGTCATAATGCCGGATTGCACCATTTTGTTTATTAGGGATGGGAGACTTATGAATGATTGATCCTTGAGTTTCTTAGTACTCTCTCGCACAATGTTGGGTTAGTGCCAAATGCATATGAGGAGGCGAGGATCAATTTCCGTCTCCTTGACCAAGATTTTAACATCACTTTTGTCTAGTGGTGTAACTACTTTGGCTTCCCCAACAATGATGTTGATAATAGATATGTTTATGATTTCACTGACCCGCACCCAAGGCAATCCTTTTATCGGATGAGTCACCATGGCCCTAAGCAAAGAGCCAGTTGCATTGAAAGTCCTGCTATACGTTATTTCTACTATGTTATCACTAACTCGTTGCAGGCACGAGGAGAAGTTTCTAAGGTGAATGATGAGAACATGCTAATTCTCGGGAAAGCAGGAAACTTGGACGTCGGTTATTCACCCAACCTAGGGGCAATACTTTTGCTATGCCTCGCGCATCAAGCAAATCATGTACAAGGAGATATCGTGTGTGGAGGAGTGATCACCATGTTGGCCAACTCCCTTGGCCTTGACTACAACCATCTCTGCCCCATTGTTGGTAACACCCTTGTGAACATTCGTGTTCTTACTAGCGCTGGTATTATAGTACTTCGTAATGGTCGTCATTGTATCAAAATTCCTGGATTTGCTCCTCTGACGATGGAGAGATATTCTTAGGGCCCTCTCGGTGTGACGACATCCATCATCGTCTGGCCGGACATAGGTGACTATGTCACGGGGATACCGGAACACAAAAACAAGAAAGAAGAACAAAATCGGTAACAAGGATTTTGGTATAGTGAGCATAGTGATGACTCACGAGGATACCATGCATCCTGGGTTTTTGAACTATCGTGAAGCAAATGGAACATTACACGATAACCAAAGGTTCACTCGAATATTATCTGTGTGCTCACAGGGACCGATATGGACGTCCACGGTTCCACTGTCGGTCATTGAACGAATGATTTCGTTTATGTCTGTGAGTTACCAAACCTACGGGGTCACAAGTTTAAGGCAATCCCGATCTGCTGAGTGTTAGTAGGACGGGAGTGATAAGAATATATTTGTGAAATTGTTTCATTAATATTCGGAATAGTTCCGAGAGGATACGAAAGCGTTTTGGGGTCACCGGAAGAGTTTCGGAGAATATCGGGTAATACCGGGTATTGCCGATAAATATATATATATGGAAACTGTTTCCGGAGATGTTAAATTATATATAAAATGGTCTGAAAGTATTTAGAACAATTTTATATTTAATTTAATATCGACGGGCCTTAAAAGGCTAAGTGGTGGAAGGCAACTAGGGCCACAAAAGCTCAAGTGGGAAGCGCCTCCCTTCCCTAAGGAAGGAGACCGTATTTGAGTGAGGGATGAGTCCAACTCCTCCTCCCTTGGCCGGCCAAAGGGGAGGTACTTTTCCTCCCCCCTGCAACCTATATATACTAGAGGATTTCCGCCCTTTGAACATACAAGTTTTGGAGCCACCTCTAGTTCTTCTAGTTCTAGTTCTAGTTGGTCCTAGTTGACCAATTAGAGCTAGGCTAATCCTCTTGTCCTTATAATTAGAAACCCATTGTGGTTCTAATTCATCCCTCTAATTCTCTGGTGATGATTAGCTCTAGATGGTGAAGCGTTGCCGGATCGTGAAGGCTGCACGCTTGCAACCAAGTAGAGAGGTCGTGCTTTCGGTCTTCGATTCGAGGGACTGTTCATGGGCGGTTCGTGGGATCGTTCATCAAAGGTTCAAGGGACTCCAAGTACAATCTACACCGACACATTCTTCTTCCGCTACAACTCGGTAACGGTAACGGTTGTGATCCCAACACGTTATGCATCTTCATATTGATCTTGGGTGTGTGTAGGCATGAATTTTTTGTTTTCTGCTACATTTCCCACTACCATCTACCTCTTCCCTCTCTTGCTGGATCAAGAACGAGGAGGCGTCACCAAGCCGTACGTGTGCACATCTCGGAGGTGCCGCTCGTGCGGTGCTTGGCTCGGATTGGATCTCGAAGGAGTACGACTACGCCAACCGCGATCTCTAGATCGTTAACGCTTTCGGTCTACAAGGGTATGTATACACTCCCACTCTCGTTGCTAGCATCTCCATAATAGATCTTGGGTGTTTCATAGGAAAAAAATTGTTTTCCATGCAATGTTCCCAATAAGGCAGGACGCAGAGGTGTGGCAAAAAGGTGAGACGCGAGAATGGGTGGTAGCGGCGGCGAGGAAGACGGGGTGCTAGGTTTAGGGGAGTGCGAAACAGAGAGGAGAGGGGGAAAGTGAGGAGATGAGGACAACACGGTCGCAGCCCTATCTGCACCCCTCACCTCAGACGTGAAATGTCAAAAATGTCCTAGTGGGGGTACATATATTACAAAGGGATGCTATTGAAATTTATCAGACGGCCCACGTTGATCGGATGAATATCCAACGGCTTACAATAAATCATCGTGACATCAGACGCTCTAGATCGCGTGATAAAGCAAATCCGGCGGCCGAGAACCTCCTATGAACGTGGGAGCTTGGTTTTACACAACCCTCTAACTATGGATTGGGATGAGTGTTCTAGAGCAAGCCTGAAAAGGGGTTTTGGGTGGGTTTCATTTGATTATTTGTGTTGGATGGCTAAGAACATCTCTAGCATAAAAGCTCATACTGCCAAATCGTTTTAGGGTATACCGCAAAACGTTTTTCCGGTATGAAACGGGCTCCGCTAGAACATGTATTGAAAAACTATACTGCAAACAAAAAAATATTTTTTACTCTCCTTTTTCTCCCCACATTTCTTCTTCATTCCCCGACCTAGGCTCGGCCGCCCGCTCCGACGCCGGAGAGTCGGCCGTTGCGGAGCTCCTCCGCTTGCTCCTTGCTCGCGCGCTGCGCTGCCAGGCCACGTGCTCCGGCATACACTCGTTTTCGGTTCACCTAAAAAATCGACTCCAAAACTGCAAGTATGGGGTATGTAGGTGATAATATGCAGGGACCTGATAATACTTTTCAGGATCTGCCGTTTTACGGGATCTATTCGGTGCGTCTTTTTTTTAACCAACCAAAACTACAAATTTAAGGGTTTGATCACTTGTGCGGGGTCTACCGGGTGTCCCGGTTTACGTTGGAGATGGCCTCACCCCACTACTCCCTCTTCTCCCACTCAAAGCTGGCCGAAACGGTTGGGCCTGGCATGCCGGCGCGCAAGCATGCTGGCACGAACACGTGACGGACCAGACACGACACGGGGCTAATCGGGCCGTGTCAGGCACACCCTGGGTCATGCTTGGGCTGCTAGGCTGAGCGCACGGATCAGCAAGACACAGCCCATTTATCCTTTTGATATTATTTTTTGATTTTTTTAATATGTATATACGGCCCGATAGGTAAAAATATGCGCAAAAATAGCCCAGCAGGCCAAACAGGAGGTGATCCTAATGTGCCTGGCGTGCCAGCCCGATTAGCACCTGGGCCGTGCTTGAACTGCAGGCTACAGCACGCGGGCCGGCACGGTAGGCCCGGCTATTAAATGTGTCACAAGGTGCCGTGCCGTGCCAGGCCAGATTACCGCGGGCCCCGTTTGGCCAGCTCTGCTCCCACTCTCCAGTGGCGGCCCCACGCGTGCTCTGCCCCCCTCCTCCTGCTTCTCGTCATTGCCGTCCTCGACCGAGGAGGAGGCCCGGCGCTGGCGGCGCTCAAGGCACGCTGGACCAGACGAGCCGGGTGCTGGGCTCGTGGGACCCGGCCGGGTGATCAATGCGGCGGCTCCTTCATCAGCCTCACCTGCGACCGCGGCGCGCGCGGCACAGCCATCTCGCTGCAGGGCCGCAAGCTCTCGTCACCCTCCCGCCGGCAGTCGCGGAGCTCCGCCCCTCGCTAAACTTGCTATTCTAGCACTGCAGTCCAATCAATTGACTGGAGCCATTCCCTCAACCCTCGGCAACCTAATTCAGCTGACAGGGCAGATTTGAGCTTCAACAGCCTATTTGGCTTGATCCCTTTAGAGATTGCAGATGTTTTGTTGCTCGAGCTCTTTGATGTTCGCAAAGCAGTGCCCCTGTGACTGTGAGTAATAAGCTCTTGCTCAACCTTTTCGGAGATAAATTTCTTAGCACATTGTATTAAGTATAGTAATTTGGTTTCTGATAGTAGCCTTGAAAAGGCTCAATGGAGGGTTCCAGTATGTGAACAACACGGGGCTTTGTGGAGCTGAGTTCTCCAGGTTGTTGTTCTGCAGGTTCTCACAGGCAGAAGGGCTGTCCCACAAGTGAAAGTAGGCACAGCGGGCAGCGACCTCGAATGCCTGATAGACCTAAACCTCGGCAGGCAGATCTTGGAGCTCTATAGGGTGGGTTCTGACAGTTGGTTAACAAGGCCAAGTCGGCCATATTCTTCAGTGCCAATTGCTCAAATGATGACAAGGTGGTGATTCATTAAACTATGGATATTGAAGCAGAAGCACTGGCTGAGAGATATTTGGGTCTTCCAATTGCCTTGGGATGATCGACATGGGATAATTTTGATCATATTGCAACGAGTATCAAGAAACTGGTTAATGGGTGGTCTCCTAAGCTCACGAATAGTGTGGCTAGGGAGGTTCTGATCAGATCTATTTGTCAAGCAATCCCTACATATTGCATGAGTTGCTTTGTCAAAGAAAACTTGTAAGAAGATTATCAGTATTATTGCAAGGTACTGGTGGGGAGGAGATGAACATAGAAGGAAGATGCACTGGCAGAAATGGGAAGATATCGCTATCCCCAAGTGCGTGGGGGGCGCATGGGCTTCCCGGATTTTCATTTGTTCAATCAGGACATGCTTGCCAAGCAAGGATGGAGGCTTATATCTAATCCGGAATCCCTGTGTGCGAGAGTGCTCCGAGGGAAATATTATGACGGGAAAGACTTTATGAATGCCACGAAACCAAAAGGATCATCTCACAATTGGCGAGCCGTATTATTTGGCAGGGAAGCTCTAAAACTCGGTTTGATCAAGAGGATGGGAGAAGGGGACTCGATCAATGTTTGGGAGATCCATGGATTCCAGACAACTTCGGGTACAAAGCTATAGTTAAACCCACGCATGCAATGATCACACAAGCAAATGAGCTCCTCAAGGAGGATAATCGTAGCTGGGATGTTTAGGCTGTCAAGATGAACTTTGTTCAGATTGATGCTGAAGCTATTTTACGCATCCCAATTAACACTGGAGAGGATTTCTGGGCATGGCAACCGGATAAGCGTGGGCAATTTTCTGTACGTTCAGCATACAAACTCCTGATTGAACACCATGGCAGATCAGGTGGTGCTTCTAGCTTGTCGAATGGACTTGGCCTGTATGGAAAATCTTATGAGGTTGGAGATGCCACCAAAGGTTAGATGCTTCTGTTGACGAGTGATCAAGGGGTTTATACCTTGTCGGGCTGTCCTTAGAGATCGCCATGTCGAACACATACCTTTCTGCGAGGACTGTGGAGACGATGAGACCATGCAAACATGCTCTGTTCGGATGTACTTGGGCTCAGCAGTTCTGGGACCACGTCAAGGGGAGGACTGGAGTTAAACTTCCTATGCTCCACCCTAACACTTGGGCACTACAGTAGATATTATTCAGGGGAACTTAATCAGCAGAAGGGAAGCTTGTATCATCTTGTGTGGCGCCTGGGTAGTCTAATCCGAACGAAATGCTCGGCATCATGCTGAACAGGTCCGAACAGTTGATCAATCAATCTGTTGGACCATTGATATAGCTGCAGATTTATCCTTGCTTGGAAAAGAACAGGCGGCTCCTACACTGCGTGTGCTAGAATGCTGGAAACCACTGCCACATGAGTGTCTCAAAATCAATACTGGGCATGCCCAGTTCCAGGAACTACTCGGGCAAGGGAGTACTGGCATGGTTGTGTGTGATCATACTGGGAAACTTATTCGAGCTCAAGCACGGTGGTATGAATATGCTAGTTCTGCCCGGATGATGGAGGCAATGGCAATATTGGATGCTGTGAATCTGGCTTCAGATATGGGATGGAGGGGAATCTTGGTTGAAAGTGACGCCCTTGAAGTGGTGAACCTGTGGAAATCTCAGGATTTTGCAAAAGCTGATATAGTGAGGCCTCTTCAGGAGATCAAGGAGCCAGGCGGGAACTTCATTAGTTTTTCTATTTCTTTTGTAAGAAGAGAAACCAATATGGCTGCTCATCTTACTGCTAAACACGCTAGTGAGGTTCGCAGGAGGTGTCTCTGTATCAATATTGTTCCACAATTTCTCCGTGATGTTATTGGCCGTGAATGTATTACCACTGAGTAATTAATAAAGCTCCAAATTATAAAATAAAAAAAAAAAAAACCTCAGCAGGCAGCGTCGTCTTGAGGACTGAGGCTGTCAAGCTCGCATTGGTGCTGCTCATTGCACGAGGGAAGAGGCAAGCCAAAGGCCAGAAATATAGGCTGTGGTTCAGCAACTCAGTAAGCTGAATCTGAGAGTCTGAACCGAGTTGATATGGAGGTGTCCTTCCGGAACTTCATTGCCATGAGGTCTTTTGTGATAGTAAGCTGGAGGAGGTTACTGATCCAGTTACTAATGGAACATGTCCATATTAATTAATTAGTCACTTTACCAGTGATCTCATCATTTCATGGTTAATGTATCGGTTTCTTGACCTCTGTGATGCTGAAAGCTTGTGTATGAGATCAGGTGAACGGTTGGTTCTCTAGGTTAGTGTCATGAATGTAGAATTTGTAAGACATTAGATGCAGCAGTTGAGCATTTGTAATGTAACTTTGAAAGCTTTGTAGTGCTAATCTCAATTAACGGCTTGCACTAGGAAATATCAAGGACAACCCTATCCGTATGTTGTAGAACCATAGAAACAATAGAACTACCTAGTTGATATCAACAGTGAAATCTCGCTGATTTGGTAAACTGTATACAGTATTCTTTTTGGAGTTAAAACTGAGTAAATAAAAGAAGAAAAAGCAAGTTGGTAGCAACAGGAGTACTACTGAAGTGGTGATCTGGACTGTACTGAAGCACATTAGTCATCAACTTTAAAAAATTGAATCTTATCTCTGGAGAATACTAGAGTTATTGCATCCCAATTCGGGAGCTTTTACAAGGACACCAACAAATCAACAACGAACTGTAAAAGGAATGGAAGTATTTCAAGTAATTCCAATTCAGGAGCCTTTACAACACCGCACCGTTCGGCATACAACAATAGATCGGCTCTAGCCCAGCCATGCACCTAGCGATTACTCCTCGTTATCGCCTACAAGCAACGGCGGCTGATCGCCCATGACCGAGAAACAATGAATGGCACAGGGGATAGAAGTATCTAAAAGCTATTCTAGTTCAGGAGCGTTTACAAGTTGTGCTGTTGAAATGCTTATCAGTGGAGCCACCAGGTTGGTGGACACTTGTTGGACACATGTGCAACTTCTTCCCCGCCGGCAGGTGGCCACGGCTTTGCCCTGGAGTACTTCACGGAGAACATTCCGGAGTCGGTGCGCTCGAACATCACCTCCAGTAGCCCTGGAACTCGGATGCCTCTGTCATCAAGAAACACTGCGTGATCACTGAAGTCGTCGTCCCTCTGGAAGACCCTTGAAGAGGCAAGTCCTGTGAACAGCACCCTCCCCGGCAACTCGCACACAACAGACCAGTACGGCGTATCCTCTTTACTGGTACCATGCTCCTCTAGCCTCTTCACACGCAACCACCTTGTTCTGTTGCCGTTGCCAAAACTGTCCAGATATTTCGAGATGAACCAGATCTCATTCCCGGACTGCGCAATGTACTGTCCAGATAGGGTCCCTAGGTTCATGTATTGTAGAAAGTTCGTCATCATCGACATCTCACTGCCGGACTGGGCAAGACTAACCTTGAGGAACCTGTACTCCATTACTGTAATGCCATCATCACCCAACCTCGGCTTAAGAAAATGCAAGTTTTGGTCATCTGTGAGACATACGAAACAACCACGCTGGGTGTGGTATACGATGTCGACCATAGGCGAGCTGAGACCATCCCTGCTACCAAGACTAACACGGGTCCAGTGAGCACCCACACCATACTGCCAATAAGCAAAGTGAATGGAATCTGGCTCAGTGATGGCGAGACCTGCAGCGACCACACATTGGGCTGGATCTGGAAGAGGGGGAGCAGAAAAAGAAGCCATCTTCAATATTGCCTGAACCACCAGATCTTCCTCCAAAAGCATTGTGGTTGGCATTGGCAATGTTTCCTTACTGTTGAAGTTGTAAAGAACATTCTCTCCAGTGTTCATGGCCAGGGCAGCCCAACCTCCCTCATGCGACCCACAGAATTCTGCATCATCTTTGATAGGTGCTGGAAGATCAAGCTTGTAATTGAACGGACCACAGGTCATATGAACCATGGGTTTGGTGGTTGATGGCAAGACTAGCCACGGCAGTTCTGGTGGTATCATTCCAAGATTTTGAAGATACAGTGCCCTCCAGCTTTTGCAGGCAACTGACATCCGTACACGGTCGTACTTGCCGGGGAGCAACATGAACACCGAGACGATGATCTCTGATGGGAGGTCCCTTACTGATGTAGGCGGCGTCTTGCTCATCTGTGGACAGCAGAACAACAATGAATGGAAAACATTAACAAATGCTCAATAATCCTTAAAAAAAGCTGAATTCCCTAAAGCAAGATGCAAACAGTATACAATATATATCATCATCTATCTGATCACATGATATATCATCTAACCCCAAACAGAACAGTATACACTGTATATGATCTATCTGATCACATGATATATCATCTGAACCCCAAACAGAACAGTCTACACTGTATATGATCTATCTGATCACATGATATATCATCTGAACCCCAAACAGAACAGTATACACTGTATATGATCTATCTGATCACATGATACATCATCTGAACCCCAATCAGGACAGTATACAATGTATATCATCTATCTGATCACATGATATATCATCTGAACACCAATCACAACAGTATACCATATATATCATCTATCTGATCGCATGATATATCATCTGAACCACAATCAGAATCACAATATGTACTATAACAGTATACCTTGCGCACTCTGCCACAACCATAATCTCTATCTGATCGCACAATATATCATCTGAACGCAAACTGATAATAAAATTGGCGCAGCAGATTTTCAGCAAAACGAAGTACTGACAAGGCAGTTGAACATTATTACTGGCGTATAAGCATAACAAGATTCAATCTAACGGACGCCTAGTCCCCTCCCCCGCCGATGGCCACCCCTCACAACTGCTCCTCCTCCTGCGGCGCGTCCCTGTCCGCGGCGACGTCTGAGCGGAGGTGGTTCTTGACTTCTTGGAGCACCTTGAGAGCCCAATCTCGTCCTGCAAAGCCGGTGGCGGGTCCCTCCCGTCCGGCTCGTCGAGCTCGGGCAGCGCCCCGCCACCGTCGCCGGTCCGCTTCGACCAGCCAAACCGTCGTCCCCAATCCCGTGCGCCACGTTCAGACCCATCCACCTCGGTTCTTTCGAGCTCAAAGGACTAAATTACTCGACAATGGGAGTAGGGATTACCTTCCCTGTCCTCCCCTCCATGTTCTTGCTCGGATTCCGCTTCCCTAGCCCCCCGTCCATGTCCTTGCTCGCCTTCCGCTTCCTCGCCCCCGTCTCCTGCTCCTCAGGCTTCTCCATCATGGCAAGAAGATGATCGAATTGGCAGAAGGCCGAAGAAGAGATGGAAGAATAGCGTCTCGCGGCGCGGGTGGGGTATATATGCTACTCCTAGGAGATGTGGGTTGTCGACCGGCTGCGGGAAATTGGCATCCGCCGGCCGCCGGAGTCTTGGTGTTAGCACTTAGCCGTTAGAAGTGGGGTGGGTTTTAAGGAGTCGGTTGGGTTTCCATATCCAGAGTACGAGGAGCGGTTAGTCGGTTAATCGGTTAACTGGAGGACTAGTATAATCGACACGGCCAGCTGCACGGTGCGCGCCCAGGAGCTGCCCTGCACGCACCTGCGGTCTTGTCAAAAATTTACAGTATGATCCAAATTGTCCAGTGCACAGCTCGCGCGCCGTCCTGCCGGTTTCAGCTCCCAGTCCCGGGGGTTGATGCCTTGTGATCTGAAGCGAATGCGCATGGGCGTCAGTCCTCGTGCAGGTGCAAGATCGCGCATTCGCACTCGTCGCACGCGCCACGCCCAGCGCGATGCGGTACAAGGTCCAGATTCCAGAAGCACCAGCTAGTTCTCGGCAGCATAGCTTCAGTTATGTCGTCAGAGCGCTGATGCCGCATGCGAGAGGTACCAGTCCACTGCTACTGGAATGGATGAATCACTCGAGAGGTCTACAGTATGGTGAGAGAATAGAGGAAGCTGATGGAAACAACTAATGCTGCTGTTTATTCTGGTGGACGAATTCTTATCAAGTACAGTAGCTACATCTACTTTCACTACAAGGTTGTTTATCCTACAAGAGAGGAAAACACTCTGTTTTTCTATTACAGAGTAAGTACTGTATCTCTTCAAACTCTTACCAAATGCAGCAGAAATTCTAAATGAGCGAAGAAACGCACCTGTCAGAGTCCATGGAAGACCAGCGACGGGGCCGACAGCTCGAAAGTTGGAGGCGCACCGGCGTCGGAGAAGGAGGGTGGGCCGGCGGCGTTGGAGCCGGGATTGGCCGGCGGCGTCCGAGGAAGAGAACATCCGGCGGCGTCAGATGAGGAGGCAGCCGAGGAGGTTGCAGGAGGACCCCGGGCTGCCGGCGAGGAGAGACCGGCCAGCGGCGTGCGAGGAGGAGCCATGGAAGGGGCTGCAGGAGGATCCGGGGCTGCCGCCGAGGAGCCCCGCTGCCTGCAAGGAAGCGACGGGGAGAGGATCGCTCGGAACAAGATGCTGGGACGCCCGATCGTGGTCGACGAGCTTTCCCTCATAAAGTTGGGGCCTGTGAGGATGAAACTGGCTTGCAAGTCGCCGGCTAAACTTAACGGCACGGTCAAGGTGTGGTTTAACCAAGAAGGGTACCAGATCAAGGTGGAGGTGGAGCGGCTGCCGCGGAGGCTGGGGGACGGAAGTGGTGCGTCTGGGGCGGGCCCATCCGCCCCCCTTTCAGAAAGCCAGCATGGTACGGGCGGGCAGCTCAAGCTCAAGCCCGGGACAGCCGCGGTGATTCCCTCCAAGCAAGTTGTTAAGGGTGCGACAACAGGCAATTCTGCGGCTGGGGTGCCCCAGCAGGTGGCGCCGGGCGCGGGAGCGGCCCCGGCTGGCCAAGATGTGGCGATGGGCGAGCTGACTGAGGAGCCCGAAGAGAGCATTCCAGATACTTCCATTGACACGGAGACTTGGGAAAAGTTGGGTGTGCTCGCTACTCAAGACACTGCTGTTAGTTCCCCCCCCCCTCGCCCGCTCCCTGGATCAGTCCTTCGACCAGTACGGCTCCAACTTGCAAGTTCCAACCAAGCCTGTGCCCTTGCCGCTGGTGTCTAAGGAGTCAGACCCTTTGACTGCCTCTCCAGCGCGCGTAGGGGGCTCGGGGTCTGGATGCGAGGTTACTGACCTTACCCCGGCCTCGGGCAAGAGGATGTCGAGCGGCTCCGGGCGGCAGGCCAAGAAGACAGCAGGGAGGAAGCCAGGGAACAAGACGGTGGCCAAGGAGGCGGCGGGTGCGATCGTTGCGCTGGGAGGAGAGCTAGGAGCGGCTCTGGAGGCGCCAGGGCCGGCGACCAAGGCCAAGCGTTCGAGGGCGACTCCGGTGGCGACCCGGGCTCCTAGCGCGCGCCAAGGCCAAGCTCGGGGACTTGTCCTCGTTGGAAAGCGCCAAGCTCCGTGCTACTGACAAGAACATGGATGTGACAGGTAACCCTACCCCCTCTTACAAGATCTTAAATGCCTTCTCTGACGTCCATCTAGCTGAGATTCTTCACGATAGTGGCGTTGCACTAGATTCCTCGCCTTTGGATATCATTCCCTTAGTTCGCGCGCGTGAAGATGCTCAGGCCGCTCTTGCGGCTGCTGCCGCCCGGCGTGCGGCTGTGCAGCCCGCGGACGGCCAGGCTGCGGTACCAGTAGGGGCTGGTGCAGTAGATTTGCCCACCGAGGAAGACGAGGCCGGGGTGGCCTCGGACTTGCCTTCTTCCAGCCGTGCGCCGGCAAGGAAGCGTGTGGCCAAGGCGGTGAGCTCCCGTGGAGTTCGCCTGCGTAATCGGGTTATCTGATGAGATACATCTTCTGGAATATTCGCGGATGCGGCCATGGGGGGCGGCGTACGCAGCTCAGAGAGTATATGTCTAAAGAACACATAGATTTTGTAGCGCTCCAAGAGACTATTAAGGCAGATTTCACGTTTAGAGATTTAGTGGCGTATGATCCTTTTCAGCGTTTCGATTGGTTTTGGACCCCTTCCATGGGGCATTCTGGAGGTCAGCTGATGGGTTGTAATAGAGATATTTGTGATGTTATTGCGTGGGAGCCGGGTTTGTTCTATATTGCAGCTACTGTTCGTCACCGGGTATCCATGGCTACTTGGGTGATTGTCAGTGTCTACGGGCCGGCGGACCACGCGAGGTCTGCAGATTTCTTGGGGGAAATCACAACCTTGGTCGGGGCCAAGCGAGCGGCCAACTTGCCCGTCGTTGTGGGCGGGGACTTTAACTTAATCCGCTCGGGGGCGGACAAGAGCAATAGCAACATTGACTGGGCTAGGGTGTCCCTTTTCAACAATGCTATTGCGGCCGCGGCTCTTAGGGAAATTGCGCGGACAGGTGCAAGATACACTTGGACTAACAAACAGCGGGTTCCAGTGCGTTGTGTTCTCGACCGTGTTTTTTGTTCAAGCGATTGGGAGGCCCTGTTCCCCCTCTGTACCCTAGTGGCCGAGACGCGCATTGGTTCAAATCATGTCCCTCTAATTCTGTCGTCAGGGGAGGACAGTAGGCGTCGCAGCCGTAGATTTTTCTTCGAGACGGCGTGGTTCGAACACGAGGGCTTCTGTCAATTGGTCACGACTCGTTGGGCCTTGATTGGAGACCAGGTGGGGTGCCAAAGAGGACCAGTAGAGTTCTGGTCCTCTGCGGCTGCGGCTTTGCGGGCTTTCCTCAGGGGATGGGGGGCCAACCACGGCAGCGAGTCCAAAAGGGAAAGGGAACGCATCATGGAAGAAATCGCGAGTATAGACGCGCAGGCGGATGCCAGACCTTTCTCTGGCGACGAATGGGAGCACCGCTACTCTCTGGAAAACCAGCTCTTGGCTATCCTTAGAGCAGAGGAGGAATACTGGCGACGTAGGGGCGGCGTCAAGTGGGTCGTGAAAGGTGACGCCAACACCGGCTACTTTCACGCGTACGCCAATGGCCGTAAACGCAAGAGTACCATCCTAAGACTACAGTCGGAGCATGGGACTCTGGTGTCCCATTCTGAAATCGTTAAGCACATCTTCGATTTCTTTGTCGAGCTGTTGGGAACAGCCGAAGAGAAAGGTTTAAGTCTTAGGGAAGACTTATGGGGCCCGGAGGAGAGGGTGTCTCAACAGGAAAACGACGCACTCATGCTGTCCTTTACGCCACAAGAGATTGACCTAGCGCTTGCAGGCATGAAGAACGACACGGCTCCAGGCCCGGATGGCTGGCCGGTAGAGTTCTTCAAAAGATTTTGGCCTTTCCTTAGAGACCTATTCCAAGCTATTATTAATGGCTTCGCCCTCGGTACGGTTGACCTCTCGAGACTTAATTATGGGGCGATCTGTTTGATTCCCAAGGTCAAAGGGGCGGATACAATCAAGTTGTTCCGTCCGATCACGCTCCTAAATGTTCCCTTCAAGTTATGTGCCAAAGCCTTCGCCTCTAGGTTAGCGCCGGTTGCCCAACGAGTAATCCATAAGAGTCAGACCGCTTTCCTTAAGGGTAGAAACATTCTTGAAGGGCCTATTGCGCTCATGGAGATTATCCACGAGTTAAAACGTACACGTGGACAAGGCGTTATCCTAAAGCTCGACTTGGAAAAAGCGTACGACCGCGTAAACTGGGAGTTTGTGCGGGAAGTCCTCCTCAAAAAGGGATTTGAGGCGGGTTTCGTACACCGGATCATGCATCTGATCTCGAGTGGCAACACCTCGGTTATTGTCAATCTCGAAATGGGGAAGTTTTTCCGTAATAGGAAAGGGTTAAGACAGGGCGATCCCATCTCCCCACTCGTCTTTAACTTTGTGGCAGACGCTTTGGCAGCTATGCTGTCCAAGGCCAGCGAGGCTGGTCATGTTAAGGGTCTCGTTCCACACCTCATCCCGGGTGGTGTGACCCATTTACAATATGCAGACGATACCTTGCTTTTGTTTAAGCCCGACAACCATAGTATCGCCTCGATTAAGCTTTTGTTATTAGCCTTTGAGATCCTGTCCGGACTCAAAATAAATTTTCTTAAAAGCGAGGTCATCACCATGGGGATGGACGACCATCAAAGTTGGCGTGCCGCAAATCTACTTAATTGCAAGCTTGGGAGCTTTCCAATAAAGTATCTGGGGCTTCCTATATCCCATCGCAAACTATCGATTTCAGAGTGGGAGCCGCTGTATGGGAAGGTGGCCAATAGGGTAAGCCCGTGGCGAGGGCGTTTTATGTCTTCTGCGGCAAGGCTCATTTTAACTAACTCGAGCCTCTCTTCCCTGCCCCTATTCACAATGGGGATGTTCTTATTAGCTGATGGCGTGCATGCTAAGCTAGATACACCGCGATCCCGGTTCTTTTGGGAAGGAACTGGCATCAAGCGGAAATATCACCTGGTAAAGTGGGCGGCTGTCTGTAGGCCAAAAAAATTCGGAGGTTTGGGGATCCTAAACTCCAAACTTATGAACGTAGCCCTACTGTCCAAATGGTGGTGGCGGCTTGCCCAGAACGAGACGAGTCTCTGGGCTCAGCTGCTAAAGGCTAAGTATTTCCCAAATGGGAATCCTTTCAGTGCCCCGGCCAACGGCTCCGTGTTTTGGAAAGGGATCCAAGCGGTCCGACCAGCTTTTGCTATCGGGGCCAAATTCCAGATCCAAAATGGAAATTCCACTCGCTTTTGGCTGGATCATTGGCTAGGAGCCTCTCCCCTTTGGCAAAGTCACCCCAATCTTTTTCGGATCGCCACTGACACCAACATCTTAGTGGGAGAGGCAGCCCGTACTGACCCTCCAGCGATCCATTTCATGAGGGCCCTTTCCAACGCCGAACGGGAGGCATGGGACGACCTAGTGCATCAAATTGGTGACAACCATTTAGGGCCGGGCGAAGATTTGGTCGATTGGAGCTTGACAGCGTCCCGGAAATTCTCGGTTAAATCTTTATACAACAAGCTTACTGAAGGGACAGCGCTTGATATAGCTAGGGGGCTCTGGAAGGCAGGTCTGCCCTTGAAAATTAAAATCTTCATGTGGCAAATGCTCAGGAATATGCTGCCCACGTCGGATAATGTGGCAAAACGTAACGGTCCGGCTGACGGTACCTGCACTGTGTGCGGTCTAGGTGAAGATGCTAACCACGTCTTTTTTAGATGCCACCTAGCCAGGTTCGCGTGGAGTGCAGTTAGGGAAGCCTTCCACTCGAACTGGAACCCAGCCTCGGGGAACGACTTGATTGCCATCCTTAAAACCACAAGAGGGACCAGTAGTAGAATCGCTTGGCGTTGCGTAGGGGCGCTACTATGGGCTATTTGGACGACGCGCAATAAAATTACGATTGAGAAAAAATTTCCTAACCACCCTGCGGATGTGATCTTCAAATGTCACCTTTTCTTACAGACGTGGACTCCGCTGGGGAAGGAGCGCGATGCTGAGCGCATGTCGGAGGCCATGGCGCGCATCAAGACTATCCAGGTGATGGCTAGACAAGACATGACGACTCGATGATGCTTTTGGAGCCTTCGGTGGATGTTTCATGTTAGATAGGTCTTCTGCGTTGGATGATTTGGATGGTGTAATGGTGCCTTCGCGTGGAACCTTTGTGATGTTTTCATCGTCGTCTTGGACTGAACTTGGTTTCTGATTTTCTGGGTTGTATCTTGCTGAACTGGTGCCTGAGGGCTTTATTAATTTAAAGCCGGACGCGTCTAGCGTCTTCGTTCCAAAAAAACAGGAGGGATCGAGGAGAGATCGGGCAAAGCTTTTTTTTCCTTAAAAAAATGAGACCAGCCAAGGCTAATCCTTGTTGGCTTTTTTATATAGGCTTTTTTATATAGGAGAAAAGTCCGCAAGCACCGCCCGCTATGTTAGAAATTTAGGGTTTTTCGGTCTATCCCCTAATTCCTCGTGGTGCCGCTCACAATTCGCATATCTGAGGCTAAGGGGTAGGGACCTTCTTATACTGTCTTTTTAAAGAGTCACCTCTTATACAGATAAGATTCCTAGTCTTTTCAACTAGTTTTCCGGGATAGACTCCAGACCAAATTACCAACCACGATCAAATTTGTCTGTTAACAGATTCTACCCGTTGTGTCCCCGGAGCACGCGCTTGTGAGCAACGCACCATAATAGAGTATAAATTCCTCTAATTATGTAGATCAACGTTAGGGTTGTAATCTAACTATATGATCTAGCTCTTTCCGATTATCACTGTACCCGGGTAGTCTTTTCAATATATATAGCATTTTGTATTCCACTGATAATCGACCAGCTTCCTTAAGCATATAACTTAAGTACGTCCCAACAAGTGATAATTCCATGATAATCATGTAAAGTAATTCCATGCATCAATACATGTATAATTCCATAATGAGATATTCCGAATATTAGTAATTCCTAGTAATTTGAATATAGTTGCAGGACACATAATTTCAACACGCTAGAGCCGAGCTTCGAACACAGGCGGGCTGACAGCTAACTCAACTGCCCAGCCAACTGGTCAACGCCCCGTTCTTTTTCTTTTCTTTTGGATCGTGGCTTCTCTGAAAACTGAATGGGCCACTTGAAACTAAAAGTTTAGAGGGATGAAATTATCCTTTGTTTGCAGAAAGGATCGAGATGGACCTAGAGGGGGGGTGAATAGGTACAATTACAAATTTTAATTGTTACTTAGCAATTTTAGGCAATAATGCGGAATATGTAAGTGAGCCTAACAATTGCAAGTAATGCTAGGAGCTAAGCAAGATAAACAAGTAACACAACTAGGAGAGAAAGCAAGCACAATATGATATAAGTAAGTGCTAAGAGACAAGTAACCACAAGTAGAGAGTTAGGGTTAGGGATAACCGCAACTCCGGGAGACGAGGATGTATGTCGATGTTCACTTCCTTGGAGGGAAACTACGTCACCGTTAGAGAGGTGGATGTTACCACAGGCACACCAACGCCATGAAGGCTCACCCTATTCTCCCTTTGAGACAACACCACGAAGGCGTTTCTCAACCACTAATGGTAGACCTTGGGGTGGTCTCCAAACCCTCACAAACTTTTCCGGGGGTAATCACAATGATCTATTCCTCTCCGAAAGACTTCTACCGCCTAGGAGTCTCCAACCTCCAAGAGTAACAAGAACAATTGGGAAATGCTCAAGACTTGCTCAAATCACGAATTCCTTTGGTGCAAAGAAGGAGAAGGAATGGATCTATCACTTGGTCGGACAACTTCTCTCAAATCCCTTGGGGATCTAAGATTTGGTGCGGAAGAGTGAGAGAGAGAGAGAGTGAAATGTGTTCTAGGGTTTGTTCAAAGTGAATGGTCAATCCTCTCCCGTGGGAGAGGAGGGCTATATATAGTTTGAGCACAAATGTGGCCGTTGTAGTGCAAGTGAACGGGCAGGCCGGACATCCGGGCAAGGGGGGCGGACATCTGGCCTGGCAAGCCACTTGAAGACAGAGCAGAAGCAGAGATAGAAACAGAGGGGCCGGACATCCGGGGGCCAAGCCCGGACATCTGGCATATCAGGAAACCCCGGACATCCGGCACATGGCCGGACATCTGGCAAGTTCACCAAATTAAAACGCCCTCTGGATAGTGCAAGCCGGACGTCCGGTAAGTAAGCCCGGAAATCCGAGGTGCAAGGAGAGCCCGGACATCCGGCATAGAGGACCGGACATCCGGCAAACAGCACCAGCACAACATGCTCTCTGGATGGCTAGGTCCGGATATCCGGCGAGCAGGCCGGATATCCGGCGTGAGGCCCGGACATCTGGCAGGTCAGAGACAGAACATGCCAGAGAGAGTAAAGAAGGAACTAAAACATTTTTGGGAAGGAGGTTTGTGGCAAGAGCAAGTCTTTAACTAACCCTATCAATCCCCTCTTAATAGTGCGGGATCCTATACTCAAGAAAACAAATATGTAATCAATTTTGATACTTCATCCTTGAGTAAAATCACTTTGTATGCTCTTGATCCACACACGTTGATTAACCGGGGACTAACACCTAAGATTTACTTGACAAACATAGTTAGTCCCCTACATGTATATTGTCATCAACATCAAAACATGATGTAAGGGTATGATTGCACTTTCAACTAAGCTATGGTCATTTAACACCTCTAATCAGAGCCATTGATATGGTTTAATTTTCCCGCCAAAAACTTTCCAGCATCACTCGATCACGAGATATTACAAGCATTTATCTAATTAGATACGGGAGTTTTGAGTACAGAAGGCAGCAAAAAAGGTGATCAGAGAGAACTGAAAGAAGAGCCGAGGTAGGAGGAGGAACAAGTCTTGGTGACTCTTCTTAGACACATTTATTCTATGGGGTCTTGGATACAGATAGCCTTTCTTTTCTGGAATGCACATGAGTTTTGCGCGTCGATTCATTAAGATAGAAAATAGAGTTTAAGTTTACAGTTTTGGCGCCAGTAGGCAGTACCCCGGCCTACCTTTCCGCGACTGGTCTGTTTGAATCTCCATGCAAGTTGTCACAATCTCCATTCCTTGTTGATTAGCAGCCATGAGCCCACTTCTAGGCGTGGCTATATTGTCAAACACCTTACGGTTCCTCTCTTTCCAAATGGAGTGTATAGTTAAGATGATTAGGGAGTCTAGGTCCTTCCTTTGTGCCATTGGGGCTACATCGTTCGACGTCGTCCACCAATCTACTGGCCCAGCCTGCGGCGAGGGGACATCTCTTTCCCAGCTTTTTGCCTCCATAGCATCAAACTGGATCACTCGTGCCAATGAGCATTGCACCAACAGGTGATCCAGCGTCTCAGGCTCCTCAGACAAAGTGGGCAACGCTGATGTGGTAGGCCTCTTGTAAGTAATTGATCTGAGGCCCAATACTCATTTTTACGGGCTATGCAAAGAACTTCATTTTAGGTGGAGCCTTGGGGCTCCAAATCTAGCTTGCTCCAGGCATTTCCAAGAGGACAAAGAAGAAAGCTCTGTACGCTGTCTTTATCGAGTAACAACCATTGTCCGATCAAATCTATCTAAAGGAGTCAAGTGCAGCATACATCGCCATGGTCTGCCTCTGAATCATGGACCATAGCCTGTAGAATGGACGAATCATACGATGGAGTAGGGTCCTTTAATATGCTTGATCCCCTTCTCCGCCTTGCAGCAAGCACAGGTTGACAGCGGGACCGAAGCCACAATATTTGAGGTTGCGAGCACTGACCCCTGATGCTGCGATCCATGGTGAATGGAGTAGGGGACGGGGACAGTGAGCACCGATGCTATAAACCGTGACCACCGGTGTTGAGCCATGGCGAGGAAGTTCTACGACCGTGGGAGGCAATGTTGCGAGCGGTGGCGATTGATGGTCAATGCTGCTATGAAGCAGGACTGTCGGTGCTCGGACAACTGTTGGAGATATGCCCTAGAGGCAATCATGTATGATGATATTTCCTATGTGTTTATGAATAAAGATAGTCCTTTGACATTATCAATGATGTGTATCGGCAAGTACGTGACTTGTTTGTGGGACTATGCATTGTATGATGGCTGTCCTAAAAGGTCCCTAGTCGAAAGGGATGTGTGGACGCGCAGCCGACTAGATTAGCATATGACACGGTCGATGGCTTGGTCTCACCAGCCATGGAGCATTGGATGCTAACCGGATAATATGGACTTGGAAAGGTCTGGTCGGATTCGACGTAGTCGGATCCGAGTCGAGATAAGGTCCGAGTCGGACAGACCCAACTATGAGACGCAGCGATATGTCATATGTGAGTCTCTAGTACAACATATGTTCCATGTCCTAAGACCTGAGCTGGCACATGTACTCGGGATGGTGACAGACCTACTTTGGGCCGACCAAACGCTACTCCGTGACTGGGTAGTTACAAAGGTAGGTTTCAGGCTTGTCCAGACCCATGCCGCGAGACATGGTCGAGCAAGATGGGATTTGCCCCTACTATGAGGAGAGATATACTCTGGGCCCCTCGTGTGATCCGACCAGGATAAGCATGGCCATGCGACAAGGATTATGAGATAATCCGGTTTGTGGTTGGCATCACTGGAACGAGAACGAGGTCGGGCTAGCACAAGGATGACAGACTCGCCTTGAGCCCGACAACATATATCGTGTGGCAAAAGGAATGGAAGTATGATGTACAGGTTCGCTAACCAGCTTCATAGTCTGCTTGGTGTTCGGCATGCCTTGCTAGAGGCCGCTACCAACTGTGCAGTTCGGAGGTGATCCGAACTGCGACCAAGCTGGCTTGAACCTAAGGGGTCGCGCGCTTAAGGGAAGGAACCTACGAGGTCGGTCCGAGGACACTGGTCGGATGTGATCCGAGCTGTATTCGGATTATGGCCGAGTAGACTTATGGGCTTTAGGGTCTGTGCGAGGCCCAAGTGTTGAGCCCGCGACGGACGCCTATATAAAGTGGGGTGCGGCACACTCATGCGGTTGATCGCTTCGGCGCTATCACTAGGGTTTGCATGTGTTGCGAATAGCCACCTCCACTCGCCGCCGGTTGTGTGATCGGACCTAGCAGTCCGCCGCACGACGTTCCTCCCGCACGTGCGGATACCGTTAGAGGCGGTGCACTTGCGCCGCTCCGGTGAACCTGTACGTGGGAACCGACGACCGGCTGTTCGAGGGAGATCGGACGAGGAGGAGACAATCCATGCGGACGCGCTGCCCCAACTCTTCTTGCGCTGCATGGCACTGCGCGTCTAGTGGTAATGAACTGTGATCCATCTCCCGTAGCATGTTCTTGGTTGTTCTGCGCGTAGGAAATTTTAATTTGCAGTCGACGCACCCTACCGTAGTGTTGGAAATATGCCCTAGAGGCAATAATAAAATGGTTATTATTATATTTCCTTGTTCATGATAATTGTCTATTGTTCATGCTATAATTGTATTAACTGGAAACTGTAATACATGTGTGAGTACATAGACCACAACATGTCCCTAGTAAGCCTCTAGTTGACTAGCTCATTGATCAATAGATGGTTATGGTTTCCTGACCATGGACATTGGATGTCATTGATAACGGGATCACATCATTAGGAGAATGATGTGATGGACAAGACCCAATCCTAAGCATAGCACAAGATCGTGTAGTTCGTTTGCTAGAGCTTTTCTAATGTCAAGTATCATTTCCTTAGACCATGAGATTGTGCAACTCCCGGATACCGTAGGAATGCTTTGGGTGTACCAAACGTCACAACGTAACTGGGTGGCTATAAAGGTGCACTACAGGTATTTCCGAAAGTGTCTGTTGGGTTGGCACGAATTGAGACTGGGATTTGTCACTCCGTATGACGGAGAGGTATCTCTGGGCCCACTCGGTAATGCATCATCATAATGAGCTCAATGTGACTAAGGAGTTAGTCACGGGATCATGCATTACGGTACGAGTAAAGTGACTTGTCGGTAACGAGATTGAACGAGGTATTGGGATACCGACGATCGAATCTCGGGCAAGTAACATACCGATAGACAAAGGGAATTGTATACGGGATTGATTGAATCCTCGACATCGTGGTTCATCCGATGAGATCATCGTGGAACATGTGGGAGCCAACATGGGTATCCAGATCCCGCTGTTGGTTATTGACCGGAGAGTCGTCTCGGTCATGTCTGCATGGTTCCCGAACCCGTAGGGTCTACACACTTAAGGTTCGGTGACGCTAGGGTTATAGAGATATTAGTATGCGGTAACCCGAAAGTTGTTCAGAGTCCCGTATGAGATCCCGGACGTCACGAGGAGTTCCGGAATGGTCCGGAGGTAAAGATTTATATATGGGAAGTCTTGTTTTGGTCGCTGGAAAAGTTTCACACATTATCGGTATTGTACCGGGAGTGCTGAAAGGGGTCCGGGGGTCCACCAAGGGGGTCCACCAGCCCCGGGGGGCCACATGGGCTGTAGGGGTGTGCGCATTGGCCTATATGGGCCAAGGGCACCAGCCCCAAGAGGCCCATGCGCCAAGAGATAAGGGAAAGGGAGAGTCCTAAAGGGGGAAGGCACCTCCGAGGTGCCTTGGGGAGGATGGACTCCTCCCTGGCCGCACCCTTCCTTGGAGGAAGGGCCAAGGCTGCGCCCCCCCTCTCCCTTGGCCCTATATATAGTGGGGGTGAGGGAGGGCAGCACTACCCAAGCCCTGGCGCCTCCCTCTCCCTCCCGTGACACATCTCCCTCCTCCCGCAGCGCTTGGCGAAGCCCTGTTGGAATCCCGCTACTTCCACCACCACGCCGTCGTGCTGCTGGATCTCCATCAACCTCTCCTCCCCCCTTGCTGGATCAAGAAGGAGGAGACGTCGCTGCTCCGTACGTGTGTTGAACGCGGAGGTGCTGTCCGTTCGGCGCTAGGATCATCGGTGATTTGGATCACGACGAGTACGACTCCATCACCCCCGTTCTCTTGAACGCTTCCGCTCGCGATCTACAAGGGTATGTAGATGCACTCCTCTCTCTCTCGTTGCTAGATGACTCCATAGATTGATCTTGGTGATGCGTAGAAAATTTTGAATTATTGCTACGTTCCCCAACAGTGGCATCATGAGCAAGGTCTATGCGTAGATTCTATGCACGAGTAGAACACAAAGTAGTTGTGGGCGATGATTTGTTCAATTTGCTTACCGTTACTAGTCTTATCTTGATTCGGCGGCATTGTGGGATGAAGCGGCCCGGACCGACCTTACACGTACTCTTACGTGAGACAGGTTCCACCGACTGACATGCACTTGATGCATAAGGTGGCTAGCGGGTGTCTGTCTCTCCCACTTTAGTCGGATCGGATTCGATGAAGAGGGTCCTTATGAAGGGTAAATAGCAATTGGCATATCACCGTTGTGGCTTTTGCGTAGGTAAGAAACGTTCTTGCTAGAAACCCATAGCAGCCACGTAAAACATGCAACAACAATTAGAGGACGTCTAACTTGTTTTTGCAGGGTATGCTATGTGATGTGATATGGCCAAAAGGATGTGATGAATGATATATGTGATGTATGAGATTGATCATGTTCTTGTAATAGGAATCACGACTTGCATGTCGATGAGTATGACAACCGGCAGGAGCCATAGGAGTTGTCTTAATTTATTGTATGACTTGCGTGTCAATGAAAAACACCATGTAATTACTTTACTTTATTGCTAACCGTTAGCCATAGTAGTAGAAGTAATAGTTGGCGAGACAACTTCATGAAGACACAATGATGGAGATCATGGTGTCATGCCGGTGACAAAGGTGATCATGCCGCGCCTCGAAGATGGAGATCAAAAGGCGCAAGATGATATTGGCCATATCATGTCACTTTATGATTTGCATGTGATGTTTGTCATGTTTTACATCTTATTTGCTTAGAACGACGGTAGCATAAATAAGATGATCCCTCACTAGAATTTCAAGAGATGTGTTCCCCCTAACTGTGCACCGTTGCGAAGGTTCGTTGTTTCGAAGCACCACGTGATGATCGGGTGTGATAGATTCTAACGTTCGCATACAACGGGTGTTGACGAGCCTAGCATGTATAGACATGGCCTCGGAACACAAGCAGAACACTTAGGTTGACTTGACGAGCCTAGCATGTACAGACATGGCCTCGGAACACAAGAGACCGAAAGGTCGAACATGAGTCGTATAGTAGATGCGATCAACATGGAGATGTTCACCGTTGATGACTAGTCCGTCTCACGTGATGATCAGACACGGCCTAGTTTAACTCGGATCATGTATCACTTAGATGACTAGAGGGATGTCTATCTGAGTGTGAGTTCATTAAATAATCAGATGAACTTAATTATCATGAACATAGTCAAAAGGTCTTTGCAAATTATGTCATAGCTTACGCTTAAGTTCTACTGTTTAAGATATGTTCCTAGAGAAAATTTAGTTGAAAGTTGATAGTAGCAATTATGCGAACTGGGTCCGTAAACTGAGGATTGTCCTCATTGCTGCACAGAAGGCTTATGTCCTTAATGCACCGCTCGGTGTGCTGAACCTCAGCGTCGTCTGTAGATGTTGCGAAACATCTGACATACACGTTTTGATGACTACGTGATAGTTCAGTGCGTAATGTTAAAATGGTGTAGAATTGAGGCACCGAAGACGTTTTTGAAACGTCGCAGAACATATGAGATGTTCCAAAGACTGAAATTGGGATTTCAAACTAGTGCCCATGTCAAGAGGTATGAGACCTCCGACAAGTTTCTTAAGCCTGCAAACTAAGGGAGAAAAGCTCAACCGTTGAGCATGTGCTCAGATTGTCTAAGTACTACAATCGCTTGAATCGAGTGGGAGTTAATCTTCCAGATGAGATAGTGATGGTTCTCCATAGTCACTGCCACCAAGCTATTAGAGCT
Organism: Aegilops tauschii subsp. strangulata; assembly: GCF_002575655.3. NCBI lineage: Eukaryota > Viridiplantae > Streptophyta > Magnoliopsida > Poales > Poaceae > Aegilops > Aegilops tauschii. The sequence goes on along the minus strand of NC_053036.3, from coordinate 187,236,445 downwards.
TCGTGATGAACTATAACATATCAGGGATAGACATGATGATCCTTGAGCAACTCGCGATGTTTGACACCGCGAAAGTATAAATCAAGTAGGAGCATCAATTGTTGATGGTTAGTAAAACCACTAGTTTCAAGAAGGGCACGGGCAACAAGGGATACTTCATGAAACGGCAAATCATTTGCTGCTCTAGTGAAGAATCCCAAGGTTGAACCCAAACCCGAGACTAAGTGCTTCTGCAATGAGGGGAACGGTCACTGAAGCAGAACTACCCTAGATACTTGGTAGATGAGAAGGCAGGCAAGGTCGACAGAAGTATATTGGATATACATTATATGAATGTGTACTTTACTAGTACTCCTAGTAGCACCAGGGTATTAGATACCGGTTCGGTTGCTAAGTGTTGGTAACTCGAATAAAAGGCTGCGGAATAAACGGAGACTAGCTAAAGGTGAGATGACGATATGTGTTGGAAGTGTTTCCAAGGTTTATGTGATCAAGCATCGCATGCTCCCTCTACCATCGAGATTGGTGTTAAACCTAAATAATTGTTATTTGGTTTTTGCGTTGAGCATAGACATGATTGGATTATGTTTATCGCAATACGGTTATTCATTTAAGGAGAATAATGGTTACTCTTTTTATTTGAATGATACCTTCAATGGTCTTGCACCTAAAATAAATGGTTTATTGAATCTCGATCGTAGTGATACACATGTTCATGCCAAAAGATAGTAATGATAGTACCACATACTTGTGGCACTGCCACTTGAGTCATATTGGTATAAAACGCATGAAGAAGCTCCATGTTGATGGATCTTTGGACTCACTCATTTTGAAAAGATTGAGACATGCGAACCATGTCTATTGGTAGATATGCATGAAGAAACTCCATACAGATGGATCGTTTGGACTCACTTGATTTTGAATCACTTGAGACATGCAAATCATACCACATGGGCAAGATGACTGAAAGGCCTCGTTTTCAGTGAGATGGAACAAGAGAGCAACTTGTTGGAAGTAATACATTTTGATGTGTGCAATCCAATGAGTGCTGAGGCACGCAGTGAATATCATTATGCTCTTACTTCACAGATGATTTGAGTAGATGCTAAGTATGTTTACTTGATGAAACTCAAGTCTGAATTATTGAAAGGTTCAAGTAATTTCAGAGTGAAGTTGAAGATCGTCGTGACAAGAGGATAAAATGTCTATGATATGATCATAGAGATGAATATCTGAGTTACGGGTTTGGTACACAAAATTAAGACATTGTGGAAATTGTTTCACAACTAATACCGCCTGGAACACCATAGTGTGATGGTGGGTCCGAACATCATAACTGCACCCTATTGGATATGGTGCATACCATGATGTCTCTTATCGAATTACCACTATCGTTCATGGGTTAGGCATTAGAGACAACCGCATTCACTTTAAATAGGGCACCACGCAATTCCGTTGAGACAACACCGTATGAACTATGGTTTAGAGAAACCTAAGCTGTCGTTTCTTAAAAGTTTGGGGCTGCGACGCTTATGTGAAAAAGTTTCAGGCTGATAAGCTCGAACCCAAAGCGGATAAATGCATCTTCATAGAATACCCAAAACAGTTGGGTATACCTCCTATTTCAGATCTGGAAGCAAAAGTGATTGTTTCTAAAAATGGGTCCTTTCTCGAGGAAAAGTTTCTCTCGAAAGAATTGAGTGGGAGGATGGTGGAGACTTGATGAGGTTATTGAACCATGACTTCAACTAGTGTGTAGCAGGGCACAGGAAGTTGTTCCTGTGGCACCTACACCAATTGAAGTGGAAGCTTATGATAGTGATCATGAAACTTCGGACCAAGTCACTACCAAACCTCGTAGGATGACAAGGATGCATGCTACTTCAGAGTGGTACGTAATCCTGTCTTGGAAGTCATGTTGCTCGACAACAATGAACCTACGAGCTATGGAGAAGCGATGGTGGGCCCGGATTCCGACAAATGGCTCGAGGCCATAAAATCCGAGAAGATCCATGTATGAAAACAAAGTATAGACTTTGAAAGAACTACTTGATGGTCGTAAGGCTGTTGGGTACAGATGGATTTTAAAAGGGAAGACAGACAATGATGGTAAGTGTCACCATTAAGAAAGCTCGACTTGTCATTAAGATGTTGTCCGACAAGTTCAAGGAGTTGCCTACGATGAGATTTTCTCACTCGTAGCGATGCTAAGAGTCTGTTGGAACTATATTAGCAGTTACTGCATTATTTATGAAATCTTGCAGATAGGATGTCAAAACATTGTTTCCTCGACGATTTTCTTGAGGAAAGGTTGTATGTGATACAACCAGAAGGTTTTGTCAATCCTGAAAGATGCTAACAAGTATACAAAGCTCCAGCGATCCTTCTAAGGACTGGAGCAAGCATCTCGGAGTTGGAATGTACGCTTTGATGAGATGATCAAAGATTTTGGGTTTATTACAAAGTTTATGAGAAACTTGTATTTCCAAAGAAGTGAGTGGGAGCACTATAGAATTTTTGATGAGTATATGTTGTTGACATATTGTTGATCAGAAATGATGTAGAATTTCTGGAAAGCATACAGGGTTATTTGAAAAGTGTTTTTTAATGGAAAACCTGGATTAAGCTACTTGAACATTGAGCATCAAGATCTATAAGGATAGATCAAAAACGCTTAATAGTACTTTCAAATGAATACATACCGTGACAAGATTTTGAAGGAGTTCAAAATAGATCAGCAAAGAAGGAGTTCTTGGCTGTGTTACAAGGTGTGAGTATTGAGTAAGACTCAAGACCTGACAACGGCAGAAGAGAGAGAAAGGACGAAGGTCGTCCCCTATGCTTTAGACGTAGGCTCTACAGTATGCTATGCTGTGTACCGCACCTGGAGTGTGCCTTGCCATGAGTTAGTCAAGGGGTACAATAGTGATCCAGGAATGGATCACATGACAGCGGTCGAATTTATCCTTAGTATCTAGTGGACTAAGGAATTTTCTCGATTATGGAGGTGGTAAAAGAGTTCGTCGTAAGGGGTTACGTCGATGCAAACTTTGACACTAATCCGGATGACTCTGAGTAGTAAACCGGATTCGTATAGTAGAGCAGTTATTTGGAATAGCTCCAAGTAGCGCGTGGTAGCTGCATCTACAAGATGACATAGAGATTTGTAAAGCACACACGGATCTGGAAGGTTCAGACCCGTTGACTAAAAACCTCTCTCACAGGCGAGATATGAACAAACCCCATGGGTGTTGGATTCATTACAATCACATGGTGATGTGAACTAGATTATTGACTCTAGTAAACTCTTGGGTATTAATCACATGGCGATGTGAACCAGATTATTGACTCTAGTGCAAGTGGGAGACTGTTGGAAATATGCCCTAGAGGCAATAATAAAATGGTTATTATTATATTTCCTTGTTCATGATAATTGTCTATTGTTCATGCTATAATTGTATTAACTGGAAACTGTAATACATGTGTGAATACATAGACCACAACATGTCCCTAGTAAGCCTCTAGTTGACTAGCTCATTGATCAATAGATGGTTATGGTTTCCTAACCATGGACATTGGATGTCATTGATAACGGGATCACATCATTAGGAGAATGATGTGATGGACAAGACCCAATCCTAAGCATAGCACAAGATCGTGTAGTTCGTCTGCTAGAGCTTTTCTAATGTCAAGTATCATTTCCTTAGACCATGAGATTGTGCAACTCCTGTATACCGTAGGAATGCTTTGGGTGTACCAAACGTCACAACGTAACTGGGTGGCTATAAAGGTGCACTACAGGTATTTCCGAAAGTGTCTGTTGGGTTGGCACGAATCGAGACTGGGATTTGTCACTCCGTATGACGGAGAGGTATCTCTGGGCCCACTCGGTAATGCATCATCATAATAAGCTCAATGTGACTAAGGAGTTAGTCACGGGATCATGCATTACGGTACGAGTAAAGTGACTTGTCGGTAACGAGATTGAACGAGGTATTAGGTGTAACATCCCAAATTTTCAATTTGGAATGTTATACATTAGATCATCATTGCATAGCATATTTTATTGCATTTTTGGCAAATCATCGAAAAAAATCCTAAGCAACTCAAGGACCCTCGGAGAGAGTTGGGGATTTTCTTGACTTTCCTATTTGATTTTTATCAAATAAGGAAACAAGGATTTTGGCTTTAATTAATTTCTCTCCGAAAGATATTTCATATTAAAATAAATGAGAGGAGAAAATATGACTTCTCCAAAATAATTGAAATATTGGAGGAAAAATATTAAAATAAAATATTTGATTTTATTCGGATTTTAATTGCAATTTTGTTTGCATTAAAAAAATTGCACGTTTTCAAAACTGCATTTTTGGGCCAAGAAAAATGTTCATCTCGTTCTAATTATTTTAATTAGATGGGGAAAATTTGTTTTAGCATATTTGTATTTTTATTCATTTTTCTGCGATTTTTTTAGATTCGGCGAATTATTTAAAAAAAACGCCGAGCGCCGACTCGGCCGAAGCCCAGCCGCGCGGCCCAGCCAGCCCGCGCCTCGTCTCCCTCCTGGAGACCGAGACGGAGGCGCCGCCGCCCGTGTCCCTCCCGGACTCGTCGCCGCCTTGCCCCCTCCTCCATGGCACCCCCTCCTTTTATACCCCGAGCCCCCCCCCCCCCCCCCCGTCCTTCTCCTCACCCCTCCGCCCCGACCCGCACCCGTCCCCGCCGCCAGGAGCCGCCGCCCGCCGCCCCGTTCGTCGCCCCCACCGACGCCCGAACCCTGCCGCCCTTCGCCGCCCTCGCCCGACCCGCTGGAGCCCCGCCGGAGCTGCCGACGAGGTAGCCGAGCCGCCGCCGCCGCCGTGCCGGTTTTCTTTAAAAAAACCCATTCGTTTTTTTCTAAACCCTAGTTCGTTTTATTTTTTCGGTTTAATGATCTAGCGAACGTTCACCGACCCGTTCGTTTTAACGAACGTGTTCGTCGGATTGACGCTGTTAACGAACGTCCGTTCGTTTAACTGTTCGTTAGTTTTCTTTTTCGACGAATTTTCCGCGATTATTCCAGATCGCGATTTCTGATCAGATTTTCGTTTTAGTTTAACTTTTCGCTCGTTTATCGGAATCAGGCGATTCAGGCGCCTAGAGTTTCGTCTCGAAATTCTCTTTCCGTTTAACCAACTCAAACAAGTTTTTGCTACTGTAAAATTTGATTTAGATCCAGATTAGTAAACGAAGCTTGGTTCTTTCGCCGTTTGATTTTCGTTGCTTCGTTTGATTGATTCTTTTTCCAAACCGGAGTTCTTAAGTTGAATTTTCTGGTTAGTTCTCTTATTTGAGTTTTACCTGTGCATTAGATGAGTACTTATTGTTTGCTTGTTTGTTTACGATAGAGTACCCGGAGTGCGCCGCTTGCTACTTCGAATCGCTAGGTTTCGCAGATCATCAGCAAGGCAAGTAACACTTTGATCATACCCCTTTACTACCCAGTTTTATTGCATTAGATCAACCCTCAAACATTGCATGGTTAGGATCTAATTAAATTGTGGGTATTGGGAAGTAGTTGAGCTAGTACCTATCACCTGTTTCATTATCAAACCCTTGGGAGTTACTTCTACGTTGCTTATATTGCTATGCTATGCTTGTAGACGTGGATTGGTTTTGAGAGATATCCATGACAGATGTGAGATTGTTAATATATGGTTAAACTTAAGGTGGCAACTAAAACTCACATCTGGGTGGATTGAGGTACCTGGGTATTCCAGGATTGCCTGTTTTCTTTTTGGACCGCCACCCAGGTTCAAAGGGATCATGAGATTATTCATGCTAGAAACTTCCGTGTGCAACCACAAGCTATTATGGGCTCTAGCATAGTTGATTAAGTTGTGTGAACTCTTATAGTGGTAGACTAGCAGATGTAGGGGATGTAGGTGTATCGGTCTACCCATCGTAAGGTGCTAACGCTTCTGAAAGACTGTGTCTCGGTCATCCGTTTCTCAAACAACATGTAGTGCGAGAATCATGCGGAGGCGATCGAGTCTTGTGGGGAAAAGTGCGCAAACCTCTGCAGAGTGTACAATCTAATCATGGTTAGTTGTGTCCCCGGTTATGGACATCTTGAGTATCTAGTACTTGGATTATCATGTGAATCTCATCATGTTACTTTAATTAATTTTGTTGGGTTAATGATGATACTTAATTGGGATTGAGATGCTGTCAACCATCTCAATGTTTAACAACCACCATGATAGTTAAATAAAATTGATTCCTTTGCAGTAGGAAAAAACTGGCTTTTTTCGCAAAATTGTAACCATAGAGCTTTCTACCAGCCATATATGCATGTAGTATAGCATTATTATGTTCATTACTCTCTATGTGTTACATTGCCAGTATATTCCATGTGCTGACCCGTTTCTGGGCTGCAACGTTTCATGTTGCAGACTTTTCAGACGACGAGTAAGGTGCCTTAGGTCGTGGTCTTATACTCAGTGATGCCGTTGGAGTTGATGGACTCACTATTCTTCCAAGTCTTCCGCTGTTATCGTATTAGATGGCCTTAAGCCATATTTATCATACTTATTTCTCTTTTGAGATATTCGTTGTAATAAGTGTGTGATTGCTACTCTGTTATAAATCCTCCATTTGTACTGTGCGTGTCAGCATTACTGATCCAGGGATGACACTGGTGCACAGCAGCACAGACTGTTTGAGGTCTGGTCGCTACAAAGGTGGTATTAGAGCACCCGCTGACTGTAGGAGACGACCACTAAGCTTAAACCCTAGAACACTACTCTCTTCTTATTTCTGACTCCTCTCCACTTTCTACTCTTTTAGGAATGGCGAATGCAAGGAACAAGTTCATGCAACCAGATGAAGATACACCTTTTGGACGACACTTGAAGGAAGTCACTAAGTACCTGAACATTGGAATACCAAGCTTCACCGGAACCTACAACGCCACACTACCAGAAGAGGAGCTTTGGAAGATTCAAGTTCAAATTCCAGGAAGGACGTTTACGCCAGTCACTGAGCCTGTAAAATTTTCTTTTGAAGCACCAACCTGGAGTTTAGGGAAGAGCATGGCAGCCCACATCTCTATGGGACGCATTGGAGACGTCTACCACAGGGAGCTTAAGGATACTATTTATCAGATTTGTGGACGTCGAGACGAGCAATGGGAGATGATCAGCACCAAGAAGGATGGATCAATTGCAGCTTTCATCCAGGAGCAAAACCAGCACATTCGTCGCCAGGAGAACTAGATGTGCTCAGACATGATAGATCTGAAGAAGGCATTGACCAAGATCAAGGAGTTGGAGGAAGAACTCAAGGCCACACGCGAGGATTATATGGAGGAGATCGTCGCACTAGTAGGGAAGAATGACGACCTGGAGAAGAAGATTGGAGTATTCATGGGAAATCCAGCATCAAAACGAGAAGATGATGAATGCGCTTGCCCGGATAACTACATCATCATCGACGATACCGACTCGAAACCAAGTGAAGATGACTTTGTTGATGAAGCTGGAGCAGATATCATGGAGTCTTCGACTGATTAAAATTTCTAGTAGACCACCATATCAGTAGTAGTATTTCCCCATGTATATAGTATAGTCCGAGCACTTTTGTAACGCTAGTTAGATCGATTGTATGCCTTGTTTGATTTGATTGAGTGATATTGATTGTGTTTGTCTCATGAGCATATGGGTAGTGTTTTCTCTCTAGACTTCATTCTATTCTAAATTCTCATCTTTTCTAAACCTATCAGATGCCTCCGAGACGCGACACCGGATTTGTTTTCCCACCGGAGATCACTCAGTTGATTCAGCAGCAGAATGCCCTAATGCAAGTGTTAGTACAGAACCAAGGCAAAAACAACAACAACAACCCACCACCACCACCTGTTGATCACTTAGCCCGTTTCTTGAGGCTAAATCCGCCGGTGTTTTCCAGCAGCACCGAGCCGATTGTTGCAGATGATTGGCTCCTCAAAGTTGGAAGGGAGTTGACCACTGCAGGATGCACGGATGCGGAGAGAGTGCGTTTTGCTGCACATCAACTTGATGGACTCGCAGCATCATGGTGGGAGAATTACACAGCCACACACCCTATTGACACCGTCACATGGGACCAGTTTCAGCAAGCTTTCCGTACTGCCCATGTTTCAGCAGGAGCTATGGCTATGAAGAAGCGTGAATTTCGCAACCTACGCCAAGGAGGACGTACCGTAGGCCAGTATGTGGAGGATTTCAGTAAGTTAGCACGTTATGTTCCAGATGACGTTGCTACAGATGCAGCCAAGCAGGAGAAGTTTCCGGAAGGACTGAATGATGAGCTGAGCATGCAGTTGATGGTAGCAACCTTCAAAAACTACCAGGAGTTGGTAGATAGAGCTCTCATGATTGAAGGGAAGCAACAGCAGATTGAAAACCGTAAGAGGAAGTATGGACAAGGGAAGTATAATTCTGGAGCTCAGCAGAAGCCACGTTTTACCCCGAAATCGGGAGGACAGTTTCAGCATACACATGGAGGAGGTAGTTCGCACAACCATAATGGCTCCAAGAATGGTAATGGGAACGGAGGAAGCAACGGACAGAACCGTACCAACCCTTCAACCCCAGCTAAGAGAGACCTGAGCCAAGTCACTTGCTTTAAGTGCCAGAAGACTGGACATTATGCCAATGAATGTCCTGAAGCCCAGAATGGTAATGGAAATGGAAGCTCTGGGAAGAAGCCGAACCCTTTCAACAAAGGACATGTGAACCACGTTTACGTGGAGGAGGTTGAAGCACAGTCTGATGCAGTAATAGGTAAGTTTTTGGTTAAGTCATTTACTGCACTCGTTCTTTTCGATACTGGTGCATCGCATTCATACATATCAAGGGGATTTGTGGATAAGTATAAACTGCCCACCAAGATTCTTAAAACACCTATGTTAGTAAGTTCACCAGGAGCAGAGTATATGGCAAGCCAAGGATGTTTTCAGATGCCATTGGCCATAGGTAGGCATGTTTTTCCCTCAGACTTGATAATCTTGGAGTCGCAAGGTTTGGATGTAATTTTGGGTATGGATTGGCTATCGATGTACGGAGGAAACATCGATTGCGCCAGTAAGACGATTTCGCTTACCACCCCAGAAGGAAGAAGGATTAAGTATGTATCCCGGCATATGCCGAAGAGGACTCAGGTGAATTCCTTATCAGGAGTTGTACAGGAGGAAGTACCAGTGGTGAAGGATTACCCGGATGTATTTCCAGAAGAGTTGCCAGGCATGCCACCGGATAGAGACATTGAGTTTCTGATTGAACTTTTGCCAGGCACAGGACCAATATCTAAGAGACCATACAGGATGCCCGCAAAAGATTTGGAGGAAATTAAGAAGCAGATAAAGGAGTTACTGGATAAAGGCTATATTCGCCCAAGTTTGTCACCTTGGGGATCACCAGTACTTCTAGTGGAGAAGAAAGATGGATCGTTGAGGATGGTTGTTGATTATCGAGGATTGAACGAAGTGACCATCAAGAACAAGTACCCACTGCCGATGATCAATGATTTGTTTGACCGCTTACAAGGAGCTAAGGTATTTTCCAAGACCGATCTACGATCAGGATACCATCAGTTGAAGATTCGAGAGCAGGATATACCTAAGACGGCTTTTACCACCAGGTATGGGCTGTATGAGTATACCATTATGTCATTTGGTCTGACTAACGCACCTGCCTATTTCATGAACCTGATGAACAAAGTGTTTATGGAGTTTTTGGATAAGTTCGTCGTGGTGTTCATTGATGATATTTTGGTCTACTCAAAGAATGAAGAGGAGCATAAGGAGCATTTGCGTTTGGTACTTGAGAAACTCAGAGAACATCAGTTATACGCCAAATTCAGCAAGTGTGAGTTTTGGCTGAAGGAAGTTGGATTCCTCGGACATGTTATATCCGGAGAAGGAATAGCAGTAGACCCCGCCAAAGTTGACACAGTAACAAGTTGGGAATCACCCACGTCAGTTGGAGAGATCCGGAGTTTTCTTGGACTTGCAGGATACTACCGGAGGTTCATTGAGAATTTCTCAAAGATTGCAAAACCCATGACTGAGCTATTGAAGAAAGACACCAAATTCAATTGGACTGAGGAATGTGAAGCTAGTTTCCAAGAGTTGAAGAAACGTTTGGTTACATCACCAGTGTTGATTCTGCCAGACCAACGCAAGGATTATGAAGTTTATTGTGACGCTTCACGTCGAGGACTTGGAGCAGTGCTTATGCAGGAAGGAAGAGTTGTTTCATATGCTTCACGACAACTTAAACCCCATGAGAAGAATTATGCCACGCATGATTTGGAATTAGCAGCCGTAGTGCATGCGTTGAAGACATGGAGACATTTTCTCATCGGAAACCATTGTGAGGTGTACATTTTCACGCAGAAGGAGTTGAATCTCAGGCAGAGGAGATGGTTGGAGCTCATCAAGGATTATGATATGAGATTGCATTATCACCCAGGGAAGGCTAACGTAGTAGCAGATGCGTTGAGCCGCAAGAGCCATGTCAACACACTCATGACCGGAGAGTTACCGAAAGTATTAGCCAAGGATCTTCGCGAGCTATGTGTGGAGATAGTTCCAAGAGGCTATTTAGCAACATTGGAGATTCAGTCTACTTTGATGGAAAAGATCAGAGAAGCTCAGAAGACAGACAAGGAAATTAACGATATAAAGGAAAGGATGAGCAAAGGAAAAGCCAAGGGATTTCGTGAGGATGAGCATGATACCTTATGGTTTGAGGACCGCGTTTATGTGCCCAATGATCCGGAGATCAGGAAGTTGATCTTGCAAGAGGCCCATGATTCACCGTATTCGATTCACCCAGGAAATACCAAGATGTATTTGGATTTGAAGGATACTTTCTGGTGGACCGGAATGAAGAAGGATATTGCGGAGTATGTAGCAGTTTGTGATGTATGTCAGAGAGTGAAGGCAGAACATCAGAAGCCAGCAGGATTGCTACAGCCATTGCCGATACCCGAATGGAAGTGGGATAAACTAGGCATGGATTTTATCACGGGATTGCCCAGGACTCGTTCAGGCTATGACTCAATATGGGTTGTAGTCGATCGTTTGACGAAAGTAGCTCATTTCATTCCAGTGAAGACCACTTACACCAGTGCTAAGTTGGCAAAGATATACATGACCAGAATCGTATGTTTTCATGGAGTTCCGAGGACCATTGTATCAGATAGAGGAACCCAGTTTACCTCGAAGTTTTGGAATCAGTTACATGAAACTTTGGGAACCAGGCTAGAATTCAGTACAGCCTTTCACCCACAGACAGATGGACAGACCGAGAGAGTCAATCAGATTTTGGAAGACATGTTGAGAGCTTGTGCGCTAGATTATGGATCAAGTTGGGACGACAATTTGCCATATGCAGAGTTTTCTTACAACAACAGTTATCAAACCAGTTTGAAGATGGCCCCTTTCGAAGCTTTATACGGAAGGAGGTGTAGAACACCATTGTTATGGGACGAAGTTGGAGACCGTCAGTTGTTTGGACCAGATTTGATTAAAGAGTCTGAACAGAAAGTGAGGTTGATTCGCGATAGGCTCAAGGTAGCCCAGTCCAGGCAGAAGAGTTATGCGGATTCTAAACGTAAGGAGACAGTTCACAAAGTCGGAGACAGAGTTTATCTTCGAGTATCACCACTTCGAGGAGTGAAGCGCTTTGGAGTTAAGGGAAAGTTAGCGCCACGTTTTATCGGACCATACAGAGTTTTGGAGCGTATGGGAGAAGTTGCTTAAAAGCTGGAATTGCCTGAAGGATTCTCAGGAGTTCATGATGTATTTCACGTTTCCCAGTTGAAGAAGTGCCACGCAGAGATGGCTGAGATACCACTGAGAGATACAGTGCCACTAGAAGCGATTCAGTTGGAAAGTGATTTGACCTATGAGGAGAAACCAGTTAAGATTCTTGAGTATGCCAGCCGAGTCACCCGCAGCAAGGTTATCAAGTTCTGCAAAGTTCAGTGGAGTCACCACACTGAGGATGAAGCCACCTGGGAGCGAGAGGAAGATCTACGGAAGAACCACTCTCACCTATTTTCTAGCCAACCCGAATCTCGAGGGCGAGATTCATCTTAAGGGGGTAGGTTTGTAACATCCCAAATTTTCAATTTGGAATGTTATACATTAGATCATCATTGCATAGCATATTTTATTGCATTTTTGGCAAATCCTCGAAAAAAATCCTAAGCAACTCAAGGACCCTCGGAGAGAGTTGGGGATTTTCTTGACTTTCCTATTTGATTTTTATCAAATAAGGAAACAAGGATTTTGGCTTTAATTAATTTCTCTCCGAAAGATATTTCATATTAAAATAAATGAGAGGAGAAAATATGACTTCTCCAAAATAATTGAAATATTGGAGGAAAAATATTAAAATCAAATATTTGATTTTATTCGGATTTTAATTGCAATTTTGTTTGCATTAAAAAATTGCACGTTTTCAAAACTGCATTTTTGGGCCAAGAAAAATGTTCATCTCGTTCTAATTATTTTAATTAGACGGGGAAATTTTGTTTTAGCATTTTTGGATTTTTATTCATTTTTCTGCGAATTTTTTTAGATTCGGCGAATTATTTAAAAAACGCCGAGCGCCGACTGGGCCGAAGCCCAGCCAGCCCGCGCCTCGTCTCCCTCCTGGAGACCGAGACGGAGACGCCGCCGCCCGTGTCCCTCCCGGACTCGTCGCCGCCGCCGCCTTGCCCCCTCCTCCACGGCACCCCCCCTCCTTTTATACCCCGAGCCCCCCCCCCCCCCGTCCTTCTCCTCACCCCGCCACCCCGACCCGCACCCGTCCCCGCCGCCAGGAGCCGCCGCCCGCCGCCCCGTTCGCTGCCCTCGCCCCTGCCGACGAGGTAGCCGAGCCGCCGTCGCCGCCGTACCGGTTTTCTTTTAAAAAAGACCCCGTTCGTTTTTTTTCTAAACCCTAGTTCGGTTTATTTATTTATTTTTTCGGTTTAATGATCTAGCGAACGTTCACCGACCCGTTCATTTTAACGAACGTGTTCGTCGGATTGACGCTGTTAACGAACGTCCGTTCGTTTAACTGTTCGTCAGTTTTCTTTTTCGACGAATTTTCCGCGATTATTCCAGATCGCGATTTCTGATCAGATTTTCGTTTTAGTTTAACTTTTCGCTCGTTTATCGGAATCAGGCGATTCAAGGGCCTAGAGTTTTGTCTCGAAATTCTCTTTCTGTTTAACCTACTCAAACAAGTTTTTGCTACTGTAAAATTTGATTTAGATCCAGATTAGTAAACGAAGCTTGTTTCTTTCGCCGTTTGATTTTCGTTGCTTCGTTTGATTGATTCTTTTTCCAAACCGGAGTTCTTAAGTTGAATTTTCTGGTTAGTTCTCTTATTTGAGTTTTACCTGTGCATTAGATGAGTACTTATTGTTTGCTTGTTTGTTTACGATAGGGTACCCGGAGTGCGCCGCTTGCTACTTCGAATCCCTAGGTTTCGCGGATCGTCAGCAAGGCAAGTAACACTTTGATCATACCCCTTTACTACCCAGTTTTGTTGCATTAGATCAACCCTCAAACATTGCATGGTTAGGATCTAATTAAATTGTGGGTATTGGGAAGTAGTTCAGGTAGTACCTATCACCTGTTTCATTATCAAACCCTTGGGAGTTACTTCTACGTTGCTTATATTGCTATGCTATGCTTGTAGACGTGGATTGGTTTTGAGAGATATCCATGACAGATGTGAGATTGTTAATATATGGTTAAACTTAAGGTGGCAACTAAAACTCACATCTGGGTGGATTGAGGTACCTGGGTATTCCAGGATTGCCTGTTTTCTTTTTGGACCGCCACCCAGGTTCAAAGGGATCATGAGATTATTCATGCTAGAAACTTCCGTGTGCAGCCACAAGCTATTATGGGCTCTAGCATAGTTGATTAAGTTGTGTGAACTCTTACAGTGGTAGACTAGCAGATGTAGGGGATGTAGGTGTATCGGTCTACCCATCGTAAGGTGCTAACGCTTCTGAAAGACTGTGTCTCGGTCATCCGTTTCTCAAACAACATGTAGTGCGAGAATCATGCGGAGGCGATCGAGTCTTGTGGGGAAAAGTGCGCAAACCTCTGCAGAGTGTACAATCTAATCATGGTTAGTTGTGTCCCCGGTTATGGACATCTTGAGTATCTAGTACTTGGATTATCATGTGAATCTCATCATGTTACTTTAATTAATTTTGTTGGGTTAATGATGATACTTAATTGGGATTGAGATGCTGTCAACCATCTCAATGTTTAACAACCACCATGATAGTTAAATAAAATTGATTCCTTTGCAGTAGGAAAAAACTGGCTTTTTTCGCAAAACTGTAACCATAGAGCTTTCTACCAGCCATATATGCATGTAGTATAGCATTATTATGTTCATTACTCTCTATGTGTTACATTGCCAGTATATTCCATGTGCTGACCCGTTTCTGGGCTGCAACGTTTCATGTTGCAGACTTTTCAGACGACGAGTAAGGTGCCTTAGGTCGTGGTCTTATACTCAGTGATGCCGTTGGAGTTGATGGACTCACTATTCTTCCAAGTCTTCCGATGTTATCGTATTAGATGGCCTTAAGCCATATTTATCATACTTATTTCTCTTTTGAGATATTCGTTGTAATAAGTGTGTGATTCCTACTCTGTTATAAATCCTCCATTTGTACTGTGCGTGTCAGCATTACTGATCCAGGGATGACACTGGTGCACAGCAGCACAGACTGTTTGAGGTCTGGTCGCTACATTGGGATACCGACGATCGAATCTCGGGCAAGTAACATACCGATAGACAAAGGGAATTGTATACGGGATTGATTGAATCCTCGACATCATGGTTCATCCGATGAGATCATCGTGGAACATGTGGGAGCCAACATGGGTATCCAGATCCCGCTATTGGTTATTGACCGGAGAGTCGTCTCGGTCATGTCTTCATGGTTCCCGAACCCGTAGGGTCTACACACTTAAGGTTCGGTGACGCTAGGGTTATAGAGATATTAGTATGCAGTAACCCGAAAGTTGTTCGGAGTCCCGGATGAGATCCCGGACGTCACGAGGAGTTCCGGAATGGTCCGGAGGTAAAGATTTATATATGGGAAGTCTTGTTTTGGTCGCCGGAAAAGTTTCGCACATTATTGGTATTGTACCGGGAGTGCCGAAAGGGGTCCGGGGGTCCACCAAGGGGGTCCACCAGCCCCGGGGGGCCACATGGGCTGTAGGGGTGTGCGCCTTGGCCTATATGGGCCAAGGGCACCAGCCCCAAGAGGCCCATGCGCCAAGAGATAAGGGAAAGGGAGAGTCCTAAAGGGGGAAGTCACCTCCGAGGTGCGTTGGGGAGGATGGACTCGTCCCTGGCCGCACCCTTCCTTGGAGGAAGGGCCAAGGCTGCGCCCCCCCTCCCTTGGCCCTATATATAGTGGGGGGAGGGAGGGCAACAATACCCAAGCCCTGGCGCCTCCCTCTCCCTCCCATGACACATCTCCCTCCTCCCGCAGCGCTTGGCGAAGCCTTGTTGGAATCCCGCTACTTCCACCACCACGCCGTCGTGATGCTGGATCTCCATCAACCTCTACTCCCCCCTTGCTGGATCAAGAAGGAGGAGACGTCGCTGCTCCGTACGTGTGTTGAACGCGGAGGTGCCGTCCGTTCGGCGCTAGGATCATCGGTGATTTGGATCACGACGAGTACGACTCCATCAACCCCGTTCTCTTGAACGCTTCCGCTCGCGATCTACAAGGGTATGTAGATGCACTCCTCTCTCTCGTTGCTAGATGACTCCATAGATTGATCTTGGTGATGCGTAGAAAATTTTGAATTATTGCTACGTTCCCCAACACGTAGAACCCAACAGTGGTATCAGAGCCTCTGCTATAGGATTGGGATTCAAATCGTATGCATATTAGATATGTGGAGGCGGCAGATGAGATCTGTTGTCGTTGATGAGACCGGTTGTGTGCACGGTTGATGAGATCAACTTCACATGGGGATTGATGTGGCTATGTTTTCTGATGATCGAGATTGATGAGGTCGTGAAACGATCTACCCCTAATGGTCGGTTATCCGCCATCGGGGTTAATAGTGAAACGTAAATCCAAATCGGACTCGCGATGATCACTGAGATCGGTCAGATCGGAAAATTCGGCGTGATCGGAGTTCAGATGTGATCTGTGATTTCCAAAAACGTCGGGCGCTGCCCGCACCCGCGAGGACCGCCGTGTGCGTAGCGCCTTGTATTTCGTACACGAACACTCAAACCGTTAGAATGCGATATGCGTAACTTTGTTTTGCAGGTTTGATGTGAATAGTATGGCTCGTGTGTATGTGATGCATGTGTGTAATTTATACATGGCCTGCGTGTCATGTTTGTCAGCCGGCAGGAGTCAAAGTGTTGTCATTATATTGTATAACGTCCTGCGTGTCGACTTGTGACTCTATGTAAAATTCATTACTAGTTGTAGTTGGATAATAGAGATCAGGTTGGTGGCTTGGCGTCCTGGCGTGACAAACAAGATGGAGTTCCCAGATGGTCATCGGAGTCGGAGCCGACCTGGAAGAACATCCATGAAGGAGCCATACTATTTCACAATATATGTTTATTTGTGATTGTTATGCTTCTTGTTTTCTATGCATGTTAGAATGGTAGAAAGATCCCTCGTTAATATCAAGCAATTTGCCATTCCCGATGTTGCACCTTCGCACGTCAAGTACGTCTAGTAGTGGGCTCATACAATTGGGGTGCTGCTAGGTGTCCTTGAACTGAAGGGTTCGTGTCGGACACGGACTTGCACTGCATTAGGTTAACTTGACAAGGCTATCAAAACGGTTTTGGGCCTTGTGGCAAAGGAGGTCGGGAGCCGGGGTATAAGATACCTACCCGACCTACAAGAGTCGTATAGAGATACGATTAGCAAGGAGTTGCTTACCGGATAGGCATGTTGTCTAGCAGTGATGCTAAAGCTCAGTAGTCGCATGTGCTAGTCGGATCCTGAATCACTGAGAATTTGCGGAGGGATGCTGACTTCAGTGGGAGTATTTCTGTTTAAGGCTAGAATTACTCTACATAAACACATTGCTTAGTGATTGCATATTTTTCTGTTGTAGATCAATGGCACCACCGGCTCAACCCAACTTTGCATTGAAATCAATTCTGGAAAAGGATAAACTGAATGGAACAAACTTTACCACCTGGTATAGAAATCTGAGAATTGTTCTCAAGCATGATAAAAAGGAACATGTTCTAGAGGATCCACTTCCAGAGGAACCTGCCGATAATGCTAATACCACAACTAAGAATGCCTACCAGAAACTCGTTGATGAATCAACGGAGATCAGTTGTCTGATGCTGTCTTGTATGGAGCCCGATTTGCAACAGCATTTTGAAAATGTTGAGGCTTACGATATGATCGAGAGTCTCAAGAGCATGCTTCAGACACATGCTAGGACCGAAAGGTTCAACGTCTGGCGATCCTTGATGGATTGTAAGCTGAAGGAAGGTGATCCACTGAGCCCACATGTGATCAAGATGATCGGATATGTGCAAGCTTTGGATAGGTTGGGCTTCCCGCTCTTGGATGAGCTGGCTACTAATGCAGTTCTGGGTTCTCTTCCGCCCAGCTATGGGACGTTCATTTCGAACTATCATATGCATGGCATGGATAAGAAGCTCACTGAATTGCATGGGATGCTAAAGGTGGCAGAGCAGGATATTAAGAAAGGCACGCATCAAGTGTTGATGGTGCAGAAATCGGCTAAGTTCAAGAAGAGTTGGTCCAATAAGAAGGCTAAGGCAAAGGGCACGGAGACGGGAACCTCCGCCGCTGCGCCGAAGTCTGGACCGGACTCGAAGACCATTTGCTATCATTGCAAGGAGACCGGTCACTGGAAGAGGAACTGTAGCAAGTGGCTTGCAGAGCATGGCAAGAAGGCCGGAAATGCTTCTTCAGACAAAGGTACACTTGTTACATATTTTATAGACATTTACCTTGCTCACATACCTAGTAGCTCTTGGGTATTTGATACCGGATCGGTTGTTCATATTTGCAACTCGATGCAGGGGCTGGTAAGAACTAGGCATGTGGCACAACGGGAGATTGACATCAGGGTCGGTAACAAAGCAAGAGTTGCTGCGTTGGAGGTCGGCACGATGCAGCTCCAGCTTCCTTCTGGATTTATTTTGGAATTGAATAATTGTTATTACATTCCTGCACTTAGTCGGAACATTATTTCTACCTCATGCTTGATGACTCAGGGTTATGAGTTCAAGTTAAAGGACAATGGTTGTTCGTTTTATTTGAATGGTATGTTCCACGGCTATGCACCCATTGTTGATGGGCTATTTATATTGAATCTAGAACAGGACCGGTTTATAACGTGAATGTCAAGAGGCATAAGCCTAATGAGATAAATCCGACATACTTCTGGCATTGCCGGCTTGGACACATTAGTCTGAAACGCATGAAGAAGATCCATGATGATGGGCTCCTAACTTCGTCCAACTTTGAGTCGTTCGAGACATGTGAATCATGCTTGCTTGGCAAGATGACTAAATCTCCTTTCGCAAAGAGTTGCGAGAGGGCATCCAAGTTGTTGGAACTGATACACAGTGATGTGTGTGGACCAATGAGCACAACTGCCAGAGGTGGCTATTAGTACTTCGTGACTTTTACCGACGACTTGAGTAGATATGGATATATCTATTTGATGAGGCACAAGTCGGAAACTTTTGAAAAGTTCAAAGAGTTTCAGAACGAGGTTGAGAATCAGCTTGGCAAGACTATAAAGCTTCTCCGATCTGATCGTGGAGGTGAGTACATGAGCCAGGAGTTTGATGATCATCTGAAAAGTCGAGGTATAGTACCTCAGCTCACACCTCCGGGTACGCCACAGAGAAACGGCGTGTCGGAACAGAGGAATCGTACCTTGTTTGACATGGTTCGGTCTATGATGAGCAAATCGGATTTACCCTTGTCATTCTGGGGATACGCTCTAGAAACTGCAGCTTTCACACTTAACAGGGTACCATCAAAATCCGTAGACAAGACACCACATGAGATGTGGACCGGGAAGAGTCCCAGTTTGTCTTTTCTGAAGATTTGGGGCTGTGAAGCATTTGTCAAGCGACTTATGTCAGACAAGCTTACACCCAAGTCGGATAAATGCATATTCGTGGGATATCCGAGGGAAACCTTGGGATATAGCTTCTACAACCGGGAAGAGAACAAAGTGTTTGTTGCTCGGAACGGGGTTTTCCTTGAGAAAGAGTTTCTCAGTCGAGACGCCAGTGGGAGGACGGTTCGACTCGAAGAAATTCGAGGACCACTCGGAACGGCTTGGCTGGTGATGAGATCATACTGGAGTCAGTCAGGGAACCCGTAGTGGAAGCGGCACCGGAACCACGTAGGTCGAAGAGATTGTGCAGAGTGCGCGATGTATTGTTGCTAGAAAGCGACGAGCCGGCTACAGATGCGGAAGTGATGGTGAGCCCAGATTCCGAGGCATGGCTAGAGGCCATGAGATCCGAGTTAAAGTCCATGGATGAGAATCAAGTTTGGTACTTGGTTGATCCGCTGCCTGGCGTAACAGCCATTGGTTGCAAATGGGTCTTTAAGAAGAAAACTGATGTGGATGGAAATGTTCAGATCCATAAAGCTCGGCTTGTCGCTAAGGGTTATGGACAAGTTCAAGGAATTGACTACGATGAGACTTACTCGCCGGTAGCGATGCTGAGATTGGTGAGGATCGTACTAGCTATAGCTGCATATTTCGATTACGAGATATGGCAGATGGATGTCAAGACGGCTTTCCTTCACGGAAATTTAACCGAGGACG
Source organism: Aegilops tauschii subsp. strangulata (assembly GCF_002575655.3). Classification (NCBI taxonomy): domain Eukaryota; kingdom Viridiplantae; phylum Streptophyta; class Magnoliopsida; order Poales; family Poaceae; genus Aegilops; species Aegilops tauschii. The sequence goes on along the minus strand of NC_053036.3, from coordinate 187,216,563 downwards.
TGTATATGATACAGCCCGAGGGTTTTGTCGATCCGACTAGCACTAGTAAGGTATGCAAGCTCAAGAGATCCATTTATGGGTTGAGGCAAGCATCTCGGAGCTGGAACATTCGTTTTGATGAGGTCGTCACTAGTCTCGGTTTCATCAAAAGCGAAGAGGACTCTTGTTTATACAGAAGTTAAGTGGGAGCTCAATAGTGTTTTTGATCTTGTATGTGGATGACATACTACTGATCGAAAATGATGTTTCGATGTTGAACTCGGTCAAGGAGTCATTGAATGGCAAGTTTTCGATGAAGGACCTTGGTGAGGCAATGTACATTTTAGGCATTAAGATCTATAGAGATAGATCGAGGAGGTTGCTCCGCTTAAGCTAGAGCACGTACATAGATAAAGTGTTGAAGCGGTTCAACATGAGTGAGGCGAAGAAAGGGTTCTTGCGACTCTCACATGGTATAAGGCTAAGCGAGACTCAGAGTCCTTCGACATCTGATGAGCAAAGCAGGATGAGTAGGATTCTGTATGCCTCGGCAATCGGATCCATCATGTATGCCATGATATGTACAAGGCCAGATGTTGCTTTTGCAAGAAGCCTAACAAGCAGATACCAAGCCAACCTAGGTGAGAGTCACTGGGCAGTGGTAAAGACTATTTTGAAGTACCTGAAAAGGACTAAAGAGATGTTCCTAGTTTATGGAGGTGAGGAAGAGCTCGTCGTAAGGGGTTACGCCGATGATAGTTTCCAAACCGACAGAGATGATTGTCGATCACAGTCCGGATTCGTGTACGTCATGAACGGAGGAACAGTGAGCTGGATGAGTTCCAAGCAAGATACGGTGGCCGATTCTACTACAGAAGTCGAATACATTGCGGCTTGTGAAGCTGCAAAGGAAGGTGTTTGGATCCGAAACTTTCTGGATGATCTTGGTATTTTCCCAGCCTCGGAAAAACCGTTGGACCTTTATTGTGATAATTCTGGTGCCATCGCACAAGCCAAGGAGCCGAGGAATCACCACAAGACCAGACACATAGATCGGAAATATCACCTGATACGAAATATCGTAAAGAATGGTGATGTAGAGTTATGCAAGATTCACACGGATGCAAATGTTGCAGATCCGTTGACTAAGCCGCTTCCACAGCCCAAGCATGACGGGCACGTTAGAGCTATGGGCATTCGATGTCTACTTGATTGACTCTAGTGCAAGTGGGAGACTGTTGGAGATATGCCCTAGAGGCAATCATGTATGATGATATTTCCTATGTGTTTATGAATAAAGATAGTCCTTGGACATTATCAGTGATGTGTATCAGCAAGTATGTGACTTGTTTGTGGGACTATGCATTGTATGATGGCTGTCCTAAAAGGTCCCTAGTCGAAAGGGCTGTGTTGACGCGCAGCCGACTAGACTAGCATATGACACGGTCGATGGCTTGGTCTCACCAGCCATGGAGCATTGGATGCTAACCGGATAATATGGACTTGGAAAGGTCAGGTCGGATACGACGTAGTCGAGTTCGAGTCGAGATAAGGTCCGAGTCGGACAGACCCAAATATGAGGCGCAGCGATATGTCATATGTGAGTCTCTAGTACAACATATGTTCCATGTCCTAAGTCCTGAGCTGGCACATGTACTCGGGATGGTGACGGGCCTGCTTTGGGCTGACCAAACGCTACTCTGTGACTGGGTAGTTACAAAGGTAGGTTTCAAGCTTGTCCAGACCCATGCCGCGAGACATGGTCGAGCAAGATGGGATTTGCCCCTCCGATGAGGAGAGATATACTCTGGGGCCCTCGTGTGATCCGACCAGGATAAGCATGGCCATGCGACAAGGATTATGAGATAATCCGGTTTGTGGTCGGCATCACTGGAACGAGAAAGAGGTCGGGCTAGCACAAGGATGACAGACTCGCCTTGAGCCCGACAACATATATCGTGTGGCAAAAGGAATGGAAGTATGATGTACAGGTTCGCTAACCAGCTTCATAGTCTGCTTGGTGTTCGGCATGCCTTGCTAGAGGCCGATACCAACTGTGCAGTTCGGAGGTGATCCGAACTGCGACCAAGCCGGCTTGAACCTAAGGGGTCGCGCGCTTAAGGGAAGGAACCTACGAGGTCGGATCCGAGGACACTGGTCGGATGTGATCCGAGCCGATTCGGATTGTGGCCGAGTAGACTTATGGGTTTTAGGGTCTGTGCGAGGCCCAAGTGTTGAGCCCGCGACGGACGCCTATATAAAGTGGGGTGCGGCACACTCATGCGGTTGATCGCTTCGGCGCTGTCACTAGGGTTTGCATGTGTTGCGAATAGCCACCTCCACTCGCCGCCGGTTGTGTGATCGGACCTAGCAGTCCGCCGCACGACGTTCCTCCTGCACGCGCGGATACCGTTAGAGGCGGTGCACTTGCGCCGCTCCAGCGAACCTGTACGTGGGAACCGACGATCGGCTGTTTGAGGGAGATTGGACGAGGAGGAGACGATCCACGCGGACGCGCTGCCCCAACTCTTCTTCCGTTGCACGGCACTGCGCGTCTAGTGGTAACGAACTTGGATCCATCTCCCGTAGCATGTTCTTGGTTGTTCTGCGCGTAGGAAATTTTAATTTGCAGTCGACGCACCCTACCGTAGAACCCAACAACAACGACGACACTGCGAGGGCGAACGCTCGTTGAGGCGTGTGGCAATGACAGATGTTGTGAAGCCACCTAGGGCGATGCAACTAGTGGGTAACTAGTCGTTGCTGCAAGCCACCACTGACGGATGAGAAGAGCCGTTGAGGGTTCAGTGTTGCGAGCGAGACCAGTGGGGAGGTTGTGCCAAGCAAGAGGTGTCGGGGAGGGAAGGGGTTGCTTTTCTCTCTCTCTCTCTTTCTCTCTCTCTCTCTCATGTGTGCATAGTTCAAGTGGGCAAAGCAGTGGCGGGCTGATGGTGTTGCCACAAAGAGGGACCGAGGGTACTGCAATGGGTGAGCGGTGCTGCTACAAAGCAGGACTGTCGGTGGTTCCACGATGACAACAACACTGTGAGGGCGGGCAATCGGTGCGGCGAGCAACAACGACGGATGTTGTGAAGCCCCCATGGTGATGCAACCAATGGGCAACGAGACAATGCTACTAGGTACTGCAAGCCGTTGTTGACGGATGCAAAGAGTCATCAAAGAGTCAGTGTTGCGAGCAGGACTAAGAGCATCTACTCCCTCCGTTCCAAATTACTCGTCGTGGTTTTAGTTTAAATAAACTAAAACCACGACGAGTTTAAATAAACTAAAACCACGACGAGTAATTTGGAACGGAGGGAGTATATCCGTAATGTACAAATCTTGTCCCGACGTCCGCAAACGCGGCCGGTCGATGTCCGGGCGTGCCGTTTTGACCCCTCATTTTTGCTTGCATCCAACCGTAACCCCTACTTTGACCCCTCACCTTTTCAGACATTCTGTCGAGCACTTTGTGAGCGGCACCACCAGAGCATGCAGAGGACAAGGGCTTCGTCGATGAAAAGGACCAGCTGGACAACGTCGACGGGCAGCACACACGGCTGCACACACGCACGCGACGGCGACGGCCAGGCCGACCAGCACGCGGCGGCGGTTGCGTGCATGACTGCGCAAGTGGCTACGTTCACCATGCAAGCCAGCAAGCGCGTGCGGCTGCGGCGGCTGGACAACACGCCCGGACGCGCACCGGCGGCCTCACGCGCGTCCACCCATGATTCAAAGGCAGTTGCGCTCGAGATGTGGTGTGGCTTCTTGCGCGCGTGCATGTATGTGTGCTACTGCCCGTGCAAAATAGCAACAACGGCAGCGGGCGTGAAGGCCAGTTTAGCCATGGCTAGCACGCAGAGGCCAGTTAGCATACTCGGCCAGCACCCGAAGGCCAGTTTGCGGCTGCCAGCGCACTCGCAGAGGCCAGCACGTGCGGCGGCCTCCCAGGCCCACGGAAGCCAGCACGCGCGGCGGCGAGCACACGACGGCCAGGTGAGCTGCGTCAACCGCGAGGTCGACTCGTCCCCCGTGGGAACTCCTCCGCCCATGCCGTTGTCGCTGTCGGCTCCGGCAAAGCCCTCCTTCCCGGCGTCAGTCACCTGCTCCGTCCACATCATAGCCGCTTCCTCCTTCGCCTGCGTCGTGGCCGGCAGTGCCGATCGCTCTCGTGTTCATCCAACAAAGAGACTAAGATAAAGACGAGGATTGAGTGGCTGCATGTGGGGGTCAGATGGGCTGGCTATGACGTGGAGAGAGGTGCCCGGGCGTGAACGGACAGCCTCGTATTGCCTCCGCCAGATTTAAGACGGGTTTAAGTCCGGACGTTTAGGGAGGAAGTGGGGTTCTGCTTGGGTCTTTTTTTTTACCGGACAGGATATAAGCCGTTCCTGCTTGGCAAATTTGACAATTTTGACCTGAAAACGAAATAAATTCACAGAATGAACTGGGTGCGAAACTATTTCACACCCCTGACCCTTTTGTGTAGCGTCCGCCACGCCGGCGCCACACCCTACGGTGCAGTGCCTAGCTCCGGGGCGTTGCACCTCTGTCCACCGTGGAAGCCCATGGGCCCGTACCCAGCAGTGCAACGCCTCCGAGCTAGTAATGTGCGGCGCCTAGCCGCTAGGCGCTACACGTGTAATGTGCAGCGCCTAGCGGCTAGGCGCTGCACTGTGACTTATCCACCCACTTGGCTGGGCTCCCCTCCCCCCCCCACCACACACTCTCTCACTCTCTCCCCAAGCTTTGCCCCCTCTCCCACTCTCCCCCCTCTCAAATCTTCTTCCAAATCTTGCAAATTTGAAGAATTTGTCCGTGGATTTCGAAGTCAAACCCTCCCTCAAGGTAATAATCTCCGATCCCCTTTTTTTGATCGAAGTAAAGTTCTCCCATTGCTCATTTGTTGGTAATTTGGGGAAACCCTAGTTTTGTTTGGATCTAGAGATTTGCATGGAGATGTGAGATGTTTGTTTGCCAATTTCTATGATTAGGCTTTTTTAGTATGCTAGGGTTATTCTTATGGGTGTTCTTATGTTGGTGCTAGGGTTAGGTTTAGGGCTAGGGTTATGGTTAGGGTTATGGTTATGGTTATGGTTAGGGTTAGGGTTGTTGTTTCATATATTATATTAGGGTTTGTATTCGGTGTTAATCCATGGATTAGTACTCATGGAAGCAATGTTACCTTGTGTTCATTGCTTATAGGGATGGGAAGAACATGTGTGTTTGTTCATCATGGGGACAAAGACGCCTTTTTGAAAGGCAATAAAGAACCGGACCCGGATGAGTTTGACATGGTGTTTGATAGTAGTCCTAGCTATGCGGAGCTCTTGCAACAAGTTAGGAAAGATTTGAATTGGATGGACCCTAGTGATATCATTGAGTTGGAGGGAAGGCATAATGTTGGTTTTGGAATGCACATCCGTTGGAAGACAATGCGTGTAAACTCGGAGCAATGTTGGGTTGCATACAAGGAGACGGTGGCCGAATCACTAGACAAGGCTCTTGAGTTATTTGCAACGAAGAAGGTTGATTCAAGTTTGCATTTGGACTTGAACCGGAACCCCTCCCCTTTGGTTGCTAGTAGCCCCCCATCCTTGAAGCGAGATGAAATTGTTGAACCTCTTTTGACCCAAGAAGTGAGGCCAACATTGAGCCCTTATAGAAACAACCAAGATGAATCTTTGCAAGAGGACAATGATGAGTATGCGGACGATGACAATGAAGTTGATCTCCATGACAACAATGTGGGTGATCTCGACAAATATCATTTGCAAGAGACAATGGACCATTCCATCCCTTTTTCCCGTGCATATGCATCGGACGATGACAATGAAGTTGATCTCCATGGAGCATTCTTGCCTGTGCCATCAGCAAACATTGTCCTCGATATCACGTACCACATGTAGACACGAGCATATGTCTTCACCATGTCCTCATTAGCATCATCGGGGCAATGAGCGAAGTTCGATGATATCCACGTGAAAGTAGCGCCCGCTGCGACTCTTTCCTTCTTCTTATGTTCCCTTTCTGGCTCCCGAGGCTCCGGAGGAACCATACCGATAAGGGCTTGCATCTGCGCGCGCCACCCTTCAGAATCGGTGTTCATACATAAAGGATTGCCATCGATAGGAAGACCGGTGATCATAGCAATATCCTGCAGGCAGCGTCACGATCATCTCCCCGGTCCGAAGATGGAAAGTGTGTGTCTCCGGCCTCCAATGATCAATAAGCGCGGTGAGTGTTGCAGCATTGTTGGGTGGCGTCGACCGGCGGACCAACTCAATGAAAGGGAGAAGTCCTGCCTCCCTAACATAAGGTGTGTACCGCTCATCATAGCGCATCCCTCCAAGGCTGATCCCGTGAGACCGAAGCTTCAGAGGTGCAAGCTCCTACAAACAAACAAATCATAACATTACATATGGGGCATTTGTGTTTGAAAAAACATACGAAATTCATAACACCGGCCACTTTCAGTATTACCCGCTGCTGCACCGACATAGCGTACGACCGGTGTTGTTTGTCCCAATGATCATCGAGAAGCCAAACCATCCTAACAATTTCAACAAAGCATTCTTGTCAACACGATTATCTTTTCAATTCAAAAAAACTAAAGTAGGCCTACTACATGCAAGATTCAAAGCATATGTATCCAAAGCATTTTTCTCAATACGAGTATACTTTTAGTACAAATAAACTAAACTAGGCCTACTTCATACAAATAACTTCTCCATAGAAATAACATGTCAATCTATGTATCCAAACTATATAAATAACATGTCAACCTATCTATCCAAACCACATTCTAATCTAACAAGGGTTCCCCAAATCTAATATATGCAAGATTCAAACAAAAGTTGCCCAAATCTAATACATGCAAGATTAAACAAGGGTTCCCAAAATCTTCAAAATATAATATTTTCTATGGATAGAAGAAGGGGATCGGAGGAGAGTACCTTCTACGATGGATTGGTGAAGAAATGCACGGACCAAATCGTCGGATCGGAAGGATTTAGGAGAGGGGATTGAGAGGGGGAGTGCAGATGGCCGCCGCCCTGTTTTTCTGTAACTGCCAATGGGGAGGGTGGGGGAGGAGAGGGCTCGCGCGTTTGCAGATAAGTCACAGTGCAGCGCCTAGCCGCTAGGCGCTGCACATTACACGTGTAGCGCGCTAGGCGCTGCACATTACAGGTGCAGCGCCTAGCTCGGAGGCGTTGCACTGCTGGGTGCGGGCCCATGGGCTGCCACGGTGGTCAGAGGTGCAACGCCCCGGAGCTAGGCGAGCTAGGCGCTGCACCGTAAGGTGTGGCGCCGGCGTGGCGGGCGCTACACAAAAGGGTTAGGGGTGTAAAATAGTTTCGCACCCAGTTCATTCTGTTAATTTATTTCGTTTCCAGGTTAAAATTGGTTAAAATTGTCAAATTTGCCGTCCTGCTTCAAGCTAGGCTATGGTGGATTGGTGGTGTTAGGCAAATTTTGTGCTAATTCAACACTCTAGCTGGCCTTTGCGGGACGCCGCTCACCCCTATTGGCTATTGCTGTTCTCTCTCTCTACGTCGACATGAAAAGTATAGGTTCTTGCAAATAAAATAGTGCATTATTATTAATAAAATGCTTACAAGTTGTATATATATACATAAGATTTAGAGGATCGCTTGGAGCGCCCGTGGATAGACTTTTTGCGATGATACTGCATGTGGAGAAACTGGAGCAAATTTTGAGGCTACTGGGTGGCGACGAGGCAGGCATTGCAGATGTTGGGAGTCGCACCAATAGTTTAGGTAAGAGGCAGAGAGGGATACGGAGACAGGTCTATATACAACTGTACAGTCAACCGTCACAAAGCATTGTCTGGAAGGTAAATACAAAGTTTACATTCATGTTCCCAACTTCCCAAGCAGGGTCTACTGAAAAAAAGTTCATGAGCGCAGCACAAACAAAGCAGAGTCATTCAGCGCAGGGTGCAGGTGGCATGAAGCCGAGTCTCAGAAGTCTGGGCCTTGTTGGAAGAACTCGAGGTCTGGGTGAGTGCTTCCACCTGGATGCCTCGAACGCCTGCGTGAACAAAGAATCAGGTAGTTGGCATCAGCTGTTCCAACTAGAAATAAGCATGGCAGTTTCCATTATATGGTATAGAAATTATAACGAATGTTGCACTACTGGATGCGAGTTAACGCGACAAAAAATGAACTATAAGAATGGTTTGTTTCTTCCTTGAGCCTTGCCGGGTGCCAAGCATATAATGTGGGTCTAACAAACATGTTAAGAATAACTAACTTACCTCACAAAGCGAGATGGTTCAAATCCTGGAACATCGGGCGGGCCGATCGGATCGTAACGGCCACCAGGTGGAACACTCCTGTTATGAAATATTGATTCCATTTATGACAGCAGCAGACATGACAAAACAAATACTTCAATTAAACAGGAGGACTGAACATACCCAGGGCCACCAAAAGGAGCAGGAGAAGGATTTGAAGGAAAGAAGCGTGGATCATTTGGGCCTGTAGTAATCAAATAGAGTTAGACAGTACAGAGGTAAGGTTGTAAGTTAGACAGTACAGAGGTACAAATGTAAAGAGATTCAATAGATATTCAGTTGACAACATATTACCAACGTGCATACTACCACCCGGCCCACCACTGCAAACAATAAGACACATGGTTAATTATGTGTGGAAGTACTGATCTGTCGATGTTTTTACATGTACATGATGGTAGGAGACAGACCTGTGAGGGTAGAAGCCTGCACCAGGAGCAGGGAAGGTGTCATCATGACCAAACAGAGCTACTGGAGGATATATCAGGCTGTACCACAATACATAAAAGGAAATATTAGCACCGTTATCAATATCCTATAACCAATTCACCAATAGCCTATTTATCCTACAAGAGCGCTAGGGAGCGCAAATTTTGGTAAAACCGAACATAAGTTCACATGAACCCCTTCACTAGTTTGTGCACTTGTAAACTCAGAAAAATTCATAGTATTATAAAATGTTAATTCAGGCACATGTTTCAAAAAAAATCATATGCATGGCGTAGCAAAATGACAGGAGTACAAGTTATACCACAAAATTTTGCTTCCGTACCCCCCCCCCCCCCCCCCCCCCGCCCTAAAGTTTGCACGAATCTTAAAATTACTTAAAAAGGATATCACCATATTAGCCTGCAGATCCAACATATACAAAATACTATATTATCCTTTTTGATTGAAGGGGTACCTTCTAATCTCCACCTTTAATCTGCTTCGAAATCCGTAAACTTTTCTAGGGGGGTGTACCAAAGCAAAATTCTCTTATATTTTTTTTACGTAAAGAACAAATATGATCATAATTTCTATCGAGATTTTGTATATATGCCTAAACTAAAATTTTGTAGTGCCATAATGTTTTTGAGAATCTTGAGAATGTCGGAATCTATAAACTCACGAAGGGGGTACATATGGACATGAGTTCACTGTCATCTTTACCAAATTTTTGGGAGAATATATATTTCTTGTACTTTATCAGCGTGATTCATAAAATGAGTGTAAAGACACGTTATGTATTTATATATGCCACAAATGCTATCAGTAACATATGTTATATCCAAAGTAACATCAGTAATGACTCCGTGGATATTCTTTTGTTTACTTCCAACATACATCAAGAGAATTTGCATTAATCAAGACAGTATAGAGTAACCATATCAATAGGCTGTAGTACTAAAATTATGAAGTTGCACTAAAATTAGATGGCAATAGAATATGTGCAAGGACATGCATGCTCATGAAAAATTGAACAAGGCCAGTTGATATCAAGACCGAAGGTATGGACCAAGACATTCAGCTTGTGAAGTTGTGATTGAGGCGGTGTAGGCTTGAAAGGAGCAAAAAACTACTCCCTCCGTTCCTAAATATTTGTCTTTCTAGACATTTTAATGGACTACCACATACGGATGTATGTAGACATATTTTAGAGTGTAGATTCACTCATTTTGCTCCGTATGTAGTCATTTGTTGAAATGTCTAGAAAGACAAATATTTAGGAACGGAGGGAGTAGAAAAGACTAACTAGTGGCTAAGCCTTAGCGCGCTGCATCTTCTCTTTTCTGTCATCATATCCTACTACTTCTAGAAACCCAAATACATTTAGATTCTAATTATATTGGACAGGGCAAAATAAAAATAACTACAAAATACAAAAAAAAAGTAAATAAAGGAGTGACACACAAAAGAAGAAGAGGAAATACAAATAGTTGTTCTCATACCCAGCAGGTTCAGTAGTCCTTGTATCCCGCAGAACATTTTCAGAACTGGAAGGAGAAGTGCCACATGTTAGAATTACTAGCAAATGGAATCAGCTACAACAGAAAAGCTTTGGAAGTAAAATTCTAGGCAAAGGAGGAAAATCATCAGAATATAACCAAAAAAGCCCAAATTTCCGAAATATTGATATTATTTCATTCGTACCAAGCAAAAATGCAACATGGAAGTATTAACAGAAATCTAGTCTGATTTTTAGTGTCAGAGATGGAGATGGGACAATCTCACTATAAGTTTAAAACCCAGCATAGAAATACCTGTTTATTGATGAACTGCTCATAACATCAGGCTTCTGGGCGGCAGCAGCAGCAGCATTCTTACCATCCAATTCAACTAACAAGCTTGAGTTAAGGGTATTGATGAAGCCCGCAAAATTCTTGTACATATCCTTATAATTCTTGGGCTGTTCTTCAGAGAAGAAATCCTTCACACTATATACGAGGAACCAGAGTCAAAAACTCACAACTATGAACTGGAAGATCCACATGTAGGCAGAACTATTCAACAGAAGGCCAGCCAACAGAGCAGCCACCCAAAATATTTTACATAATGATAAACTAAAACAAGACAGAATTGTCCTGTTGGCTGTACTGGGTCTTGCTTAACAAATAAATTAGAAATGGATGCAGTATTACTTACTGCACCTTGTATCAAACCGTGTATCCATATCCATAGCTTGTTCAGAAAATCATACTCAATCGAACAAAATACATTTCTACACTAAGGTATTTGTAGCAACCCAAGTCATAACATAGTAGGATAGAGCAAGCACGCTAGCATGTTAGCACAACTCCTAAACAGACTCTGCAAGTCCAGCTCGCCCTTACTTGTTACATAATTTATACTGTTCAGTTTATAGCGACATCGTTTCTATAATGCTGGTTAATACAAGTGAAGCTACTTGACAAAAGTACCAACTCGCTGGCTACCGGTGTTCATGTGCATACAACAAAGCACAAAAAACCATCGGAGTAGTCATACATATAAAAAAGTGTCTCCACACACGTAAAAAAAAGAACATGGAATGTGTAGCACAGCTGCAGTATGGTTATACATCATTTGTACAAAGAAATAGGCCTTGAGTTAAAATGGCATGGCTTACAATTCATGTTATTATTTTACCAAATATTTTAGTTAGTCCAGGTGGAAAGGATGGTGACAGAGTAAACGGGCCATCACCACAAACTGAAATACGTATAGTAGCAAAGCAAATTTCCAATTTAGCCCCACTTGTTAGTAACCAAATAGTAGGAAGGTGAACAAATCATCACTACCAACTGAAATATTAATTGGAGTGAAGATTAGCACATAACATACTTATGTCTTAGATCACGAATCATGTTTCATGAAGCAAGTAACATATGTTCTAGTAAATTATTACATTGCTCTGGCATAGTCTAATGCTGCTAGTATCGATTGTGTTCTAGTAATGTTATAACAATAAGCAAATCACATGGAACCTAAGAATGATCTAAATAATAAGTAAGACTGGAACATACTTTATCTGGACATTGCAGGGTTCCTTGTGTTGTGCCTCAAGATCCAGCGCATCAATAGCAAGGAAGTCATCAATCACTAGACATTTCACTAAAATGCGCTTCTTCTTGCCCTCCTCCTCCTTGGAGTACAGAAAGGCATAGCAATTGTCCATAGTGTTCCACCCATCAATTCCCACCTCCTCGTCAACTAGAATTGAGCAAAATAAAAACATTAGTTATATAATGAAAGGCTGGCAATTACAATACAAGTCATAACTCTGCAGTCTGCACAGGAGTCACTTTCCTCTTTCACCTCACAACAAAATCTGACTAAATTCCCATGAGTGAACCAGTTACACAGACTTTAAACTCCCATTGGAACTTACACTTGATATATTCCAGCCAGAAGTCACATGTTCCATTCCTTTAATGACTGGAATGTTCCATCTCCCCAAGACTGGCAACAACTATTTAGCCTAAAGCTAAGTTTCCAAATTTAGATATCTATTCCTGGCTATTAAGATAAGTTTGACTAGAAAACAATTCTAATTTTATCTCTCCTACTTAAAAAAATACTAAGCTCTGTCTTATGTCATCTTTTCGTCCAACTCTCCTCGCCTCACCCTACCTACACTCTCTCCCCATTCCACCTCGGTTTTATTGATTTTTTTTCCCACCAGTTTTCCTTGAATACCGACTCAACTCCCCTGTGCCTTATTGGCTTACCAAATAAAATCTTGTTTCTTTGGTAAGTCAATAATGTTATGTGGGCCAGCCTATCAAGCATGGAGTCTTCTCCCTTAATTAGAGTCCTAGTTGATTAAGCAACTTTGTTAGGAAAGAGGAATATTGTTGTTTACTTTTATCTACTTTTCAGTAGTTAGGGTTATGTTCGTTTAGAGATCTTATTAGAGTATGAATAGATTAACCGGCTTGTAGGTCAAATCTTGTCTACAATATAAAGGGGCCGACCCCTCTCACTAAAGCAGAGAAGAATATTGTTTTACAAGGTTCAGTCACACATGCAAACTACCAACTCTGAAATAGGAATTTTACTCAACTGCATGGATTGAACTGCTAACTTTAGATCAGAACGTATAAACACAAACAACAGTGCAAGAAGCGGTAAGCTGATTCAGAATTCCAAAATGTTATATTAATACCAGAGAAGATCAAACCATAGACCACAGATTTAGGGAAGGGACTGCAAGGATCCGAGCAAATTTACAGAAACAATTAAGCCGTTAACATATTGATTGACTCAAGGACAAATTTCCCAAGTCAACCACGCCTGAAGCAGAACAAGCTGCTACTGGTTCAGGACCTTACACCATTAACACCTGAATATAAACGAAATAGCGTTCTACATCTATCCACCCGGGAACTCAACTCGAAAGTCATCATCACAGATGCAACAGGAGCCCTAAACATGGGGTCCGTCAAATCCTAACAAGTAGGCGACAGTACGGTCACACTTAAATCACATATGTAACCCTAGGGGCTAGGGCTAAGGGCGTAAAGAGGAACGCACCTGCGGGAAGGGGGTCGGTGAGCGCGGCAGGGCCGACGGCGCAGAGCGAGTATCCCGCGGCGAGGAACGCGGCGTTTGCGGCGAACGCCACGCCGTCGTGGGCGCCGCGGAAGACGGGGCGCGCGGCCTTCACGACCGCCATCGCGGCCGCGTCGGTCACCATCGTAAGGCTGTGGGCGTCGGTCGCGCGCGGCGAGGGGCGAGAGGCGGTAGTGGAGGCGTCGTCGGTCAGCGCACTCAGTCGTGGAAGCGGCGAGGCGGTGGTCGCGGGGTTTCGGGGTTTCTGGAGAACTTATTTATCGACGAACTCCTCTCGACGTCAGGCTTCTTGGGCAGCAAACTGGGCAAAACGGAGAGCACGAGAAGGAACGGAGGCGCAGACATGGATCGGGGGCCACAAGCACGGACGGCTGGGCCACAAGCCGAGGGTTAGTAGGGGCCATGGATTTGCTATATGGGCCGGCCAGACGGGCCTGTTTTGAGGCATAAGAAGGCTTTTTAATCTTATTTTGGGTTACGTCGGCTATTCATTCACCCGCAAAAAGTGGGTTATTTGGGTCATTGGCCAAGGACACATGAATTTACACCAAAAACCACTCGAGAACCACAAAAACGGTGTGAACAAAACTGAACCGAAAAACAAAAAGGCCGAACACCTGACAATTCGGTCAAATCTAGTCGGTTCGGGTTCGGTTTTCGGTTTGCAAGACCCGAATGGGCAGTGCGGGCAACATCGTCCTTAGGGCATCTCTAGTGGCGTTCATCGAACAGATGCCCCAAATGCCCACAGACATATCCGCAAACATCTAGTCGAGTGGACGTCATCCAACCCTATCCCTCAAAACATGGCTCTTAAAAAAATCTATATTTTTTCAGTGCATCAAGAATCCTAAATAGTACAATGCATGAAAGGTCCAAAGATTAATATTCCAATGCAACAATATTCCAAATATAAGTTGCAACCCAAACATAACAAATTGCACGTCTAATGCGAGAAGAGAAAATCAAGTGGTACCATAGATTAAAAGTGGACTTCATCTTTGAGGGAGACAAAGATACACAATACTTCCAAATGATTGCCAATCATCAGCATAGAAAGAAGTGTATTTTAGTCTCCAACAAGATGAGGCGCGAATCAAACGTCAGGCAGAGCTAAAACCTTATATCTCCAAATACAGTCTCCGTCGGGGCTCTAGAACCCTCGGTGAGACCAGAACAGACAATATCCCACAAGTCACAGCAAAATAAAATTATATCCGCATGACACATTTCTCCGAAGAGGAGATGAGAGCTGCGGTATTCCAGATGGAACATAACAAAGCTCCAGGCCCTGATAGCTTCCGCAGAATTCTATCAGAACTTTTGAGATGTCATTGAGTCTGGCGTAATGGAGTTGTTTAATTGTCTTCGTGTCGTCCACTTGACCTATCCAGACTAAATTTTAGCGAGAATGTCCTGTTGCCGAGAATTAAGGAGGCTGAGTGAATTCAGCAATATAGACCTGTATGCCTTCTCAAGGTTAGCTTCAAGATCTTTACAAAAGAGTCTACTAATAGGCTCAACACGGTTGCTGTCCATATCGTCCGACCATTTCAAACGAATTTTATGCAAGGAAACAATATACTCGATGGAGTATTGATCCTTCATGAGATCATTCGCGAGATGCACCGGAAAAACATGAGTGGAGTAGTATTCAAAATTGACTTTGAAAAGTCTTATTCCAAAGTCAAATTGTCGTTTTTTAAAACCTCGAGACAATAGGGGAAGCCCCCATTGACTTTTAATTAATAAGAGAAAGTCACAGATACAAAATAGTAGTCCAGAAGAGTTACATTAGATATTTAGGGGGGGTTAGGATAGTCTACAAAAGGTGAGTTGAGCTCAGTATGTGATCAAGCTACACCAATTGAGAAAACCATTTGCTCAAATTGTCGTTGTTCCAGCAGGACCTGAGAATGAAGGGCTTCTTCGAGAAATGGCGCTAGTGGATCCTAAATTTTGTTACTCAAGACAATGTGGCTATCAAAGTTAATGATGATGGCGACCATTACTTCCAGAAAAAATGACTACAATAGGGTGACCCGATGTCTCCAAAGTGATTTAACATCGTTGTCGATATGTTGGCTATCCTGATTGAGCGTGCCAAGGAGGATGGTCAGCAGTAGTAGTGCCACACCTTATGGGTGATGGTCTCTCTATCTCGCAATATGTCGATGATAGGATTCTTTTATGGGCCATGACATGGATAAGGCTTGAAACATGATACTCTTACTTTTAGTTTTTTAGCAAATCTCGGGCCTTAAAATTAACTCTCATAAAAGTGAATTGTTTTGCTTCGGAGAAGCCAATGAGGCATCTAATGAATACGCTGACCTGTTTAGTTGTGCGCAAGGCCGACTCATGGTGATCCAATGTCGGCGTGTCACTAATACAGAGTGTAAACATATGAAAGAGTACTCAAAGAAATGATTGAGCAGTTAAAAAGGCAAGTTACTCTTTGTAGGAGGATGACTGGTTTTGATCAATTCTGTTCTCGCAAATACGGTTCTCTATATGCTCTCCTTTTCCAACTACCAAAAGGGGTCCTACAAAGACTGGATTATTTTAGATCCAGATTCTTTTGGCAAGTAGAGAGTGAAAAAAAAGGCATCGATTGATTGAATGGAGCATGATCTGCCGACCGAAAGACCAAGGTGGTGTAGGCATTCATGACCTTCAGGTCAAGAATGATGTGCTACTTAGTAAATGGTTGTTCAAACTACTTACTGAGGATAATTTCTGACAAACCCTGCTGAACAATAAGTATCTACACCAAAAAATTATGTCTTAGCACATATTGGAAACCTGGAGATTCACAGTTTTGGGCTGGTCTGATAGCGGTGAAGAAATATATTTTCGCTTTGAATCTTTTTCAATAAAGGATGATTTGACGATATTTATCTGGGAGGTCAAATGGCTAGGTAATGCTAGTCTCCCAGAATATTATCCAGCCTTGTACCTCATTGTCCGCGGTAAGTGTGATACACTTGCTCACGTGCTCAGTTCATCCTTGTCGGATATTTTTTCAGGCGGGATTTGATCGGCCCTGATGACCCACAAGTATAGGGGATCAATCGTTGTCCTTTCGATAAGTAAGAGTGTCGAACCTAACAAGGAGCAGAATAAAATGATAAGCGGTTTTTAGCAAGGTATTCTCTGCAAGTACTGAAAGTAGCGGTAATAGATAATTTTGTAGTAGGATAATTTGTAACAAGTAAAAGTAGCAAGTGTAACAAAAGTGCAGCAAGGTGGCTCAATTCTTTTTATAGCGAAGGACAAGCCAGAAAGTCCTCTTATATAAAGCAAAGTGCTCTCAAGGACACATGGGAATTACTGTCTAGTCACGTTCATCATGTTTAGTTGATTCGCGTTTGCTACTTTGATAATTTGATATGTGGGTGGACCGGTGCTAGGGTGTTGTTCTTACTTCAACAAGAAACTCTCTTATCATTACCCCCTCTTGCAAGCATCCGCAACCATGAAAGAAAATTAAGATAAATCTAACCATAACATGAAACATATGGATCCAAGTCAGGCCCTTGTGGAATAACGCATAAAGTAGGGTTTAAGTTTCTGTCACTCTCGAAACCCATCATCTACTTATTACTCCACAATATCTTCCCTTAGGCCCAAGTATGGTGAAGTGTCATGTAGTCGACGTTCACATGACACCACCAAAGGAAGAACAACATACATATCATCAAAATATCGAACGAATACCAACTTCACATGACTTATAACAAGACTTCTCTCATGTCCTCAAGAACAAAAGTAACTACTCACAAATTATATTCATGTTCAAGATCAGAGATGTATTGAATATGCTTAACGATCTGAACATATAATCTTCCACCAAATAAACTGACTAGCATCAACTACAAGATGTAATCAACACTATATTAACCCACAAGTACCAATCTAAGGTTTCGGGACAAAGATTGAGTGCAAGAGATGAACTAGGGTTCGAGAGGAGATGATCCTGGTGAAGATGTTGATGAAGATTGGTCCTCTCACGATGAGAGGACCATTGGTGATGTCGATGGCTTCGATTTCCCCCTCCCGGGGGGAAGTTTCCCCGGCGAAATCGCTCCGCTGGTGAGCAAAAGTGCTCCTGCCCAGGTTCCACCCCGAGACAGCGGCGCTTCGTCCCGAAAGTCTTCTTCTTATTTTTAGGGCAAATAGCATCATATAGGAGAAGATGGGCACCTGAGGCCTGCCAGGGGCCCCACGAGCTCATAGGGCGTGCCCTGGGGGTGGGTGTTGATACGTCCATTTTGCATCATGTGTTCCTACTGTTATTTATATTGTTTCTATCCGTACTAATACTTTTTGGAGTAATTCTAATTCCTTTTCTCTCATAATATGCAAGGTACACACAAAGAGGGAGAATGCCGGCAGCTGGAAATCTGGACCTTAAAAAGCTACGCCAGGCCACCTATTCTGCACAACTCCAAATGAGCTTAAACTTCACAAGGAATTTTGATGGAATATATGAAAAAACTGGAGCAAATAAGTACCGGAGGGGGCCACCTGGTCAGCACAAGACAGTAGGGCGCGCCAGGCCCCATGGGTGCGCCCTGGTGGGTTGTGCTCAGCCCAGCCCACCTCCGGTGCCCATCTTCTAGTATATAAGTCATTTTGACCTAGAAAACATAAGGAGAGGACTTTCAGGATGGAGCGCCGCCGTCTCGAGGCGGAACTTGGGCAGGAGCACTTTTGCCCTCCGGCGGGGCGATTTCGCCGGGGGAACTTCCCTCCCGGAGGGGGAAATCATCGTCATCATCATCACCAACAACTCTCCCATCTTGGGGAGGGCAATCTCCATAAACATCTTCAACATCACCATCTCCTCTCAAACCCTAGTTGATCTCTTGTGTTCAATCTTTGTACCAGAACCTCAGACTGGTACTTGTGGGTGACTAGTAGTGTTGATTACATCTTGTAGTTGATTACTATATGGTTTATTTGGTGGAAGATTATATGTCCAGATCCATTATGCTATTTAATACCCCTCTGATCTTGATCATGTTTATCACTTGTGAGTAGTTACTTTTGTTCTTGAGGTCACGGGAGAAATCATGTTGCAAGTAATCATGTGAACTTGATATGTGTTCGATATTTTGATAGTATGTATGTTGTGATTCCCTTAGTGGTGTCATGTGAACGTCGACTACATGAAACTTCACCATTTTTTGGCCTAAGGGAATGCATTGTGGAGTAGTTAGTAGATGATGGGTTGCGAGAGTGACAGAAGCTTAAATCCTAGTTTATGCGCTATTCCGTAAGGGACCGATTGGATCCAAAAGTTTAATGCTATGGTTAGAATTTATTCTTAATACTTTTCTCGTAGTTGCGGATGCTTGTGAGGGGGTTAATCATAAGTAGGAGGTTTGTTCAAGTAAGAACAGCACCTAAGCACCGGTCCACCCACATATCAAATTATCAAATTAGCGAACACGAATCAAACCAACATGATGAAAGTGACTAGATGAAATTCCCGTGTACCCTCAAGAACGCTTTGCTTAGAGACCGTTTTGGCATGTCCTTTGCGTCAAAATGATTGGGCTACCTTGCTGCACTTTTGTTACTATTATCGTTACTTGCTCGTTACAAATTATCTTGCTATCAAACTACTCTGTTACTTACAATTTCAGTGCTTGCAGAAATTACCTTGCTGAAAACCACTTGTCATTTCCTTCTGCTCCTCGTGGGGTTCGACACTCTTACTTATTAGAAAGACTACAATTGATCCCATATACTTGTGGGTCATCAAGGCTCTTTTCTGGCGCCGTTTCCGGGGAGTGAAGCGCTCTTGGTAAGTGGAAATTGGTAAGGAAAAAATATTACTACGTGCTGAAATTTATTGTCACTTGTTACTATGGAGAACAATCCTTTGAGGGGTTTGTTCGGGGTATCTTCACCTCCACCAGAACCACAATTAGTCAGCCCTCAACCTACTGCACCTACTGAAAATATTGAATATGAAATTCCTTCGGGTATGATAGAACAAATGCTAGGTAATCCTTATGCAGGAGATGGAACCGAACATCCTGATATGCACTTGATATATGTGGAAGAAATTTGTGGATTATTTAAGCTTGCAGGTTTACCCGAAGATGAAGCTAATAAGAAGGGTTTCCCTTTATCTTTGAAGGGAAAATCATTGGCATGGTATAGGCCATGCGATGATATTGGTTCTTGGAATTGGAATAAATTGGAGTTTCACCAAAAAAATTATCCTATGCATCTAGTTCATCGTGATCGGAATTATATATATAATTTTTGGCCTCGTGAAGGAGAAAGTATCACTCTAGCTTGGGGGAGTCTTAAGTCATTGTTATATTCATGCCCAACCATGAGCTCTCAAGAGAAATTATTATTCAAAAATTTTATGCTCGGCTTTCTCATAATGATCGATCCATGCTCGATACTTCTTGTACTGGTTCCTTTATGAAGAAGACTATTGAGTTCCGGTGGGATCTTTTAGAAAGAATTAAATGCAACTCTGAAGATTGGGAACTCAACGAAGGTAAAGAGTCAGGTAATAAGCTTAAGTTTGATTGTGTTAAATCTTTTATGAATACCGATGCTTGTCAAAAGTTTAGCACTAAATATGGACTTGACTCTGAGATAGTAGCCTCCTTTTGTGAATCTTTTGCTACTCATGTTGATCTCCCTAAAGAGAAGCTGTTTAATTACCACCCACCTATGAAACAAGAACTTAAAGAACCGGTAATAGCTAAAGATGAAACTATCATTTATAATGTTGATCCAGTTGTTCCTACTACTTACATTGAAAAACTACCTTTCCCTGTTAGGATGAAGGAACATGCTAAAGTTTCAAATCTGGTCAATAGAAGTTATATTCGAACACCTAAACCAGCTAAAAAAATCAAGGTAGAACCTAGTGTTTCTATGGTTAAGGATTCCTAGTTGAAAATATATATGGGCATGTTATTTACTTCTATGATGAAGTTGCTAGAATTGCCAAACCCGATAAAAAGGATAAACATAGACCTGTTGTTGGCATGCATGTTGTCTCAGTTGAATTGGAAGATCACTGTTATCATGGTATATGTGACATAGGTGCTAGTGTGAGTGCTATTCCTTTTACCTTATATCAAGAAATTATGAATGACATAGCACCCGTTGAAATAGAGGACATAGATGTTACTATTAAACTTGCTAATAGAGACACCATCACACCACTTGGGATTGTTAGAGACGTTGAAGTCTTGTGTGGGAAAATAAAATACCCTACTGATTTTCTTGTTCTTGGTTCCCCACAAGATGACTTTTGTCCCATTATCTTTGGTAGGCCTTTCTTGAACACCGTTAATGCTAAAATAGATTGTGAGAAACAAACTGTCGGTGTTAGCTTTTGTGATGAGTCTCATGTTGGGGAACGTAGTAATTTCAAAAAAATTCCTACGCACACGCAAGATCATGGTGATGCATAGCAACGAGAGGGGAGAGTGTTGTCCACGTACCCTCGTAGACCGAAAGCGGAAGCATTAGCACAACGCGGTTGATGTAGTCGTACGTCTTCACGATCCGGCCGATCAAGTACCGAACGCACGACACCTCCGAGTTCAGCACATGTTCAGCCCGACGACGTCCCTCGAACTCCGATCCAGCCGAGTGTTGAGGGAGAGTTTCGTCAGCACGACGACGTGGTGACGATGATGATGTTCTACCGACGCAGGGCTTCGCCTAAGCACCGCTACAGTATTATCAAGGTGGACTATGGTGGAGGGGGGCACCACACACGGCTAAAAGATCAAATCAATTATTGTGTCTCTAGGGTGCCCCCTGCCCCCGTATATAAAGGAGCAAGGGGGGAGGTGCGGCCGGCCAGGAGGAGGCGCGCCAGGAGGAGTCCTCCCTTTTCCTTGTTGGAGTAGGAGAGGAGAGGGAAGGAGAGAGGGGGAAAGGAAAGGGGGGGGGGCGCCGCCCCCCCTCCTTGTTCAATTCGGACTTGGGAGGGGGAGGGGCGCGCGGCTGCCCCTTGGCCACCTCTCCTCTTCCACCAATTGGGCCCATGAGGCCCAATAGCCTCGGGGGGGAACCATTCCGGTGTCCGAATATAGTCATCCAATATATCAATCTTCATGTCTCGACCATTTCGAGACTCCTCGTTATGTCCGTGATCACATCCGGGACTCCGAACAACCTTCGGTACATCAAAACTCATAAACTCATAATATAACTGTCATCGAAACTTTAAGCGTGCGGACCCTACGGGTTTGAGAACTATGTAGACATGACCGAGACACGTCTCCGGTCAATAACCAATAGCGGAACCTGGATGCTCATATTGGCTCCCACATATTCTACGAAGATCTTTATCGGTCAAACCGCGTAACAACATACATTGTTCCCTTTGTCATTGGTATGTTACTTGCCCGAGATTCGATCGTCGGTATCTCAATACCTAGTTCAATCTCGTTACCGGCAAGTCTCTTTACTCGTTCTGTAATACATCATCCCGCAACTAACTCATTAGTTGCAATGCTTGCAAGGCTTAAGTGATGTGCATTACCGAGTGGGCCCAGAGATACCTCTCCGACAATCGGAGTGACAAATCCTAATCTCGAAATACGCCAACCAACAAGTACCTTCGGAGACACCTGTAGAGCACCTTTATAATCACCCAGTAACGTTGTGACGTTTGGTAGCACACAAAGTGTTCCTCCGGTAAACGGGAGTTGCATAATCTCATAGTCATAGGAACATGTATAAGTCATGAAGAAAGCAATAGCAACATACTAAACGATCGAGTGCTAAGCTAACGGAATGGGTCAAGTCAATCACATCATTCTCCTAATGATGTGATCCCGTTAATCAAATGACAACTCATGTCTATGGCTAGGAAACATAACCATCTTTGATCAACGAGCTAGTCAAGTAGAGGCATACTAGTGACACTCTGTTTGTCTATGTATTCACACAAGTATTACGTTTCCGGTTAATACAATTCTAGCATGAATAATAAACATTTATCATGATATAAGGAAATAAATAATAACTTTATTATTGCCTCTAGGGCATATTTCCTTCACTCTCCCACTTGCACTAGAGTCAATAATCTAGATTACACTGTAATGATTCTAACACCCATGGAGCCTTGGTGCTGATCATGTTTTGCTCGTGGAAGAGGCTTAGTCAACGGGTCTGCAACATTCAGATCCGTATGTATCTTGCAAATTTCTATGTCTCCCACCTGGACTAAATCCCGGATGGAATTGAAGCGTCTCTTGATGTGCTTGGTTCTCTTGTGAAATCTGGATTCCTTTGCCAAGGCAATTGCACCAGTATTGTCACAAAATATTTTCATTGGACCCGATGCAATAGGTATGACACCTAGATCGGATATGAACTCGTTCATCCAGACTCCTTCATTTGCTGCTTCTGAAGCAGCTATGTACTCCGCTTCACACGTAGATCCCGCCACGACGCTTTGTTTAGAACTGCACCAACTGACAGCTCCACTGTTCAATGTAAACATGTATCCGATTTGCGATTTAGAATCATCCGGATCAGTGTCAAAGCTTGCATCAACGTAACCATTTACGACTAGCTCTTTGTCACCTCCATAAACGAGAAACATATCCTTAGTACTTTTCAGGTATTTCAGGATGTTCTTGACCGCTGTCCAGTGATCCACTCCTGGATTACTTTGGTACCTCCCTGCTAGACTTATAGCAAGGCACACATCAGGTCTGGTACACAGCATTGCATACATGATAGAGCCTATGGCTGAAGCATAGGGAACATCTTTCATCTTCTCTCTATCTTCTGCAATGGTCGGGCATTGAGTCTTACTCAACTTCACACCTTGTAACACAGGCAAGAACCCTTTCTTTGCTTGATCCATTTTGAACTTTTTCAAAACTTTGTCAAGGTATGTGCTTTGTGAAAGTCCAATTAAGCGTCTTGATCTATCTCTATAGATCTTGATGCCCAATATATAAGCAGCTTCACCGAGGTCTTTCATTGAAAAGCTCTTATTCAAGTATCCCTTTATGCTATCCAGAAATTCTATATCATTTCCAATCAACAATATGTCATCCACATATAATATCAGAAATGCTACAGAGCTCCCACTCACTTTCTTGTAAATACAGGCTTCTCCAAAATTCTGTACAAAACCAAATGCTTTGATCACACTATCAAAGCGTTTATTCCAACTCCGAGAGGCTTGCACCAGTCCATAAATGGATCACTGGAGCTTGCACACTTTGTTAGCTCCCTTTGGATCGACAAAACCTTCTGGTTGCATCATATACAACTCTTCTTATAGAAATCCATTCAGGAATGCAGTTTTGACATCCATTTGCCAAATTTCATAATCATAAAATGAGGCAATTGCTAACATGATTCGGACAGACTTAAGCATCGCTACGGGTGAGAAAGTCTCATCGTAGTCAATCCCTTGAACTTGTCAAAAACCTTTTTGCAACAAGTCGAGCTTTATAGACAGTAACATTACCGTCAGCGCCAGTCTTCTTCTTGAAGATCCATTTATTCTCAATGGCTTGCCGATCATTGGGCAAGTCAACCAAAGTCCACACTTTGTTCTCATACATGGATCCCATCTCAGATTTCATGGCCTCAAGCCATTTTGCGGAATCTGGGCTCACCATCGCTTCTTCATAGTTCGTAGGTTCGTCATGGTCTAGTAACATAACCTCCAGAACAGGATTACTGTACCACTCTGGTGCGGATCTTACTCTGGTTGACCTACGAGGTTCAGTAACAACTTGATCTGAAGTTCCATGATCATCATCATTAACTTCCTCACTAATTGGTGTACGCGTCACAGGAACCGGTTTCTGTGATGAACTACTTTCCAATAAGGGAGCAGGTATAGTTACCTCATCAAGTTCTACTTTCCTCCCACTCACTTCTTTTGAGAGAAACTCCTTCTCTAGAAAGGATCCATTCTTAGCAACGAATGTCTTGCCTTCGGATCTGTGATAGAAGGTGTACCCAACAGTCTCCTTTGGGTATCCTATGAAGACACATTTCTCCGATTTGGGTTCGAGCTTATCAGGTTGAAGCTTTTTCACGTAAGCATCGCAGCCCCAAACTTTAAGAAACGACAACTTTGGTTTCTTGCCAAACCACAGTTCATAAGGCGTCGTCTCAACGGATTTCGATGGTGCCCTAATTAACGTGAATGCGGCCGTCTCTAAAGCATAACCCCAAAATGATAGCGGTAAATCAGTAAGAGACATCATAGATCGCACCATATCTAGTAAAGTACGATTACGACGTTCGGACACACCATTACACAGTGGTGTTCCGGGTGGCGTGAGTTGCGAAACTATTCCGCATTGTTTCAAATGTAGACCAAACTCGTAACTCAAATATTCTCCTCCACGATCATATCGTAGAAACTTTATTTTCTTGTTATGATGGTTTTCAACTTCACTCTGAAATTCTTTGAACTTTTCAAATGTTTCAGACTTATGTTTCATTAAGTAGATATACCCATATCTGCTTAAATCATCTGTGAAGGTGAAAAAATAACGATACCCGCCGCGAGCCTCAACATTCATCGGACCACATACATCTGTATGTATGATTTCCAACAAATCTGTTGCTCGCTCCATAGTTCCGGAGAACGGCGTTTTAGTCATCTTGCCCATGAGGCACGGTTCGCAAGTACCAAGTGATTCATAATCAAGTGGTTCCAAAAGTCCATCAGTATGGAGTTTCTTCATGCGCTTTACACTGATATGACCCAAACAGTAGTGCGACAAATAAGTTGCACTATCATTATCAACTCTGCATCTTTTGGCTTCAACATTATGAATATGTGTATCACTACTATCGAGATTCATCAAAAATAGACCACTCTTCAAGGGTGCATGACCATAAAAGATATTACTCATATAAATAGAACAACCATTATTCTCTGATTTAAATGAATAACCGTCTCGCATCAAACAAGATCCAGATATAATGTTCATGCTCAACGCTGGCACCAAATAACAATTATTTAGGTCTAATACTAATCCCGAAGGTAGATGTAGAGGTAGCATGCCGACGGCGATCACATCGACTTTGGAACTGTTTCCCACGCGCATCGTCACCTCGTCCTTGGCCAGTGTTCGCTTAATCCGTAGTCCCTGTTTTGAGTTGCAAATATTAGCAACAGAACCAGTATCAAATACCCAGGTGCTACTGCGAGCTTTGGTAAGGTACACATCAATAACATGTATATCACATATACCTTTGTTCACCTTGCCATCCTTCTTATCCGCCAAATACTTGGGGCAGTTCCGCTTCCACTGACCAGTCTGCTTGTAGTAGAAGCACTCAGTCTCAGGCTTAGGTCCAGACTTGGGTTTCTTCTCTTGAGCAGCAACTTGCTTGCTGTTCTTCTTGAAGTTTCCCTTCTTCTTCCCTTTGCCCTTTTTCTTGAAACTGGTGGTCTTATTGACCATCAACACTTGATGCTCCTTCTGGATTTCTACCTCCGCAGCCTTTAGCATTGCGAAGAGCTCGGGAATCGTCTTATCCATCCCTTGCATGTTATAGTTCATCACGAAGCTCTTGTAGCTTGGTGGCAGTGATTGAAGAATTCTGTCAATGACGCTATCATCCGGAAGATTAACTCCCAGTTGAATCAAGTGATTATTATACCCAGACATTTTGAGTATATGCTCACTGACAGAACTATTCTCCTCCATCTTGCAGCTGTAGAACTTATTGGAGACTTCATATCTCTCAATCCGGGCATTTGCTTGAAATATTAACTTCAACTCCTGGAACATCTCATATGCTCCATGACGTTCAAAACATCGTTGAAGTCCCGGTTCTAAGCTGTAAAGCATGGCACACTGAACTATCGAGTAGTCATCAGCTTTGCTCTGCCAGACGTTCATAACATCTGGTGTTGCTCCTGCAGCAGGTTTGGCACCTAGCGGTGCTTCCAGGACGTAATTCTTCTGTGCAGCAATGAGGATAATCCTCAAGTTACGGACCCAGTCCGTGTAATTGCTACCATCATATTTCAACTTTGCTTTCTCAAGGAACGCATTAAAATTCAACGGAACAACAACACGTGCCATCTATCTACAATCAACATAGATAAGCAAGATACTATCAGGTACTAAGTTCATGTTAAATTTAAGTTCAATTAATCATATTACTTAAGAACTCCCACTTAGATAGACATCCCTCTAATCCTCTAAGTGATCACGTGATCCAAATCAACTAAACCGTAACCGATCATCACGTGAAATGGAGTAGCTTTCAATGGTGAGCATCATTATGTTGATCATATCTACTATATGATTCACGCTCGACCTTTCGGTCTTAGTGTTCCGAGGCCATATCTGCATATCCTAGGCTCGTCAAGTTTAATTAACCTGAGTATTCTGCGTGTGCAAAACTGGCTTGCACCCGTTGTAGATGGACGTAGAGCTTATCACACCCGATCATCACGTGGTGTCCGGGCACGACGAACTTTGGCAACGGTGCATACTCAGGGAGAACACTTTTATCTTGAAATTTAGTGAGAGATCATCTTATAATGCTACCGTCAATCAAAGCAAGATAAGATGCATAAAAGATAAACATCACATGCAATCAATATAAGTGATATGATATGGCCATCATCATCTTTTGCTTGTGATCTCCATCTCCGAAGCACCGTCATGATCACCATCGTCACCGGCGTGACACCTTGATCTCCATCGTAGCATCGTTGTCGTCTCGCCAATCTTATGCTTCTACAACTATCGCTACCGCTTAGTGATAAAGTAAAGCATTATAGGGCGATTGCATTGCATACAATAAAGCGACAACCATATGGCTCCTGCCAGTTGCCGATAACTCGGTTACAAAACATGATCATCTCATACAATAAATTTAGCATCATGTCTTGACCATATCACATCACAACATGCCCTGCAAAAACAAGTTAGACGTCCTCTACTTTGTTGTTGCAAATTTTACGTGGATGCTACGGGCTTAGCAAGAACCGTTCTTACCAACCGCATCAAAACCACAACGATAGTTTGTCAAGTTGGTGCTGTTTTAACCTTCGCAAGGACTGGGCGTAGCCACACTCGGTTCAACTAAAGTTGGAGAAACTGACACCCGCCAGCCACCTGTGTGCAAAGCACGTCGGTAGAACCAGTCTCGCGTAAGCGTACGCGTAATGTCGGTCCGGGCCGCTTCATCCAAAAATACCTCCGAACCAAAGTATGACATGCTGGTAAGCAGTATGACTTATATCGCCCACAACTCACTTGTGTTCTACTCGTGCATATGACATCTACGCATAAAACCTGGCTCGGATGCCACTGTTGGGGAACATAGTAATTTCAAAAAAATCCTACGCACACGCAAGATCATGGTGACGCATAGCAATGAGAGGGGAGAGTGTGTCCACGTACCCTCGTAGACCGAAAGCGGAAGCGTTAGCACAACGCGGTTGATGTAGTCGTATGTCTTCACGATTCGACCGATCAAGTACCGAACGCACGGCACCTCCGAGTTCAGCACATGTTCAGCCCGATGACGTCCCTCGAACTCCGATCCAGCCGAGTGTTGAGGGAGAGTTTCGTCAGCACGACGGCGTGGTGACGATGATGATGTTCTACCGACGCAGGGCTTCGCCTAAGCACCGCTACAGTATTATCGAGGTGGACTATGGTGGAGGGGGGCACCACATACGCCTAAAAGATCAAATCAATTGTTGTGTCTCTAGGGTGCCCCCTGCCCCCGTATATAAAGGAGTAAGGGGGAGGTGCGGCCGGCCAGGAGGAGGCACGCCAGGAGGAGTCCTACTCCCACCGGGAGTAGGACTCCCTCCCTTTTCCTTGTTGGAGTAGGAGAGGAGAGGGAAGGAGAGAGGGGGAAAGGAAAGGGGGGGCGCCGCCCCCCCTCCTTGTCCAATTCGGACTTGGGGGAGGGGGGAGGGGCGCGCGGCTGCCCCTTGGCCGCCTCTCCTCTTCCACCAATTGGGCCCATGAGGCCCAATAGCCTCCGGGGGGGGGGTGTTCCGGTAACCCCCCGGTACTCCGGTATATATCCGATAACCCCCGGAACCATTCCGGTGTCCGAATATAGTCATCCAATATATCAATCTTCATGTCTCGACCATTTCGAGACTCCTCGTTATGTCCGTGATCACATCCGGGACTCCGAACAACCTTCGGTACATCAAAACTCATAAACTCATAATATAACTGTCATCGAAACTTTAAGCGTGCGGACCCTACGGGTTCGAGAACTATGTAGACATGACCGAGACACGTCTCCGGTCAATAACCAATAGCGGAACCTGGATGCTCATATTGGCTCCCACATATTCTACGAAGATCTTTATCGGTCAGACCGCATAACAACATACGTTGTTCCCTTTGCCATTGGTATGTTACTTGCCCGAGATTCGATCGTCGGTATCTCAATACCTAGTTCAATCTCTTTACCGGCAAGTCTCTTTACTCGTTCCGTAATACATCGTCCCACAACTAACTCATTAGTTGCAATGCTTGCAAGGCTTAAGTGATGTGCATTACCGAGTGGGCCCAGAGATACCTCTCCGACAATCGGAGTGACAAATCCTAATCTCAAAATACGCCAACCCAACAAGTACCTTCGGAGACACCTGTAGAGCCCCTTTATTATCACCAAGTAACGTTGTGACATTTGGTAGCACACAAAGTTTTCCTCCGGTAAACGGGAGTTGCATAATCTCATAGTCATAGGAACATGTATAAGTCATGAAGAAAGCAATAGCAACATACTAAACGATCGAGCGCTAAGCTAACAGAATGGGTCAAGTCAATCACATCATTCTCCTAATGATGTGATCCCGTTAATCAAATGACAACTCATGTCTATGGCTAGGAAACATAACCATCTTTGATCAACGAGGTAGTCAAGTAGAGGCATACTAGTGACACTCTGTTTGTCTATGTATTCACACAAGTATTACGTTTCCGGTTAATACAATTCTAGCATGAATAATAAACATTTATCATGATATAAGGAAATAAATAATAACTTTATTATTGCCCCTAGGGCATATTTCCTTCATCTCATGAGTTCAAATTTTCCAAGTTTAGTAGAAAACCTCATAAAAAGAATTGCCTAGTAAGGATGGAATAATTGGACTTGCTTCTATTGCAGTTCCTCCTACTGATCCTTTAGAACACATTTCACTAGACCATGAAAATGATTTGCATATGCATGAAAAAATGAAATAGATAACAGTTTCTTTGAACAATGTCCTCTGCTTAAACACAATTTGCCTATTGAAACTCTAGGAGGTCCTCCTCCACCTAAAGGTGATCCTGTGTTTGAATTAAAACAATTGCCAGACACTTTGAAATATGCTTATCTTGATGAAAAGAAGATATATCCTGTTATTATTAGTGCTAACCTTTCAGAACATGAAGAGGAAAGATTATTGAAAGTTCTAAGTAAGCACCAAGCTGCTATTGGATATACTCTTGATTATCTTAAGGGCATTAATTAGTCCCAGTCTATGCCAGCTCAAGATTTATATGGAACCTGATGCTAAACTCGTTGTTGATCACCAACGTCGATTAAATCCAAAGATGAAAGAAGTGGTAAGAACGGAAATATTAAAACTTCTGGAAGCAGGTATAATCTATCCTATAACTGATAGTAGATAGGTAAGTCATGGTCATTATGTCCCTAAGAAAGGAGGTATTACTGTTGTTCCTAATGATAAGAATGAACTTATTCCACAAAGAATTGTCACAGGCTATAGAATGGTAATTGATTTTAGAAAATTAAACAAAGCAACTAGAAAAGATCATTACCCTCTGCCTTTTATTGATCAAATGCTAGAAAGATTATCTAAGCACACACATTTTCGCTTCCTTGATGGATATTCTGGTTTTTCACAAATACCTGTTTCTCAACCTGATCAAGAAAAGACCACTTTTATTTATCCTTTTGGAACTTATGCTTATAGACATATGCCTTTTGGATTATGGAATGCACCTGCTACCTTTCGAAGATGTATCACTGTTATATTCTTTGAATTTTGTGAAAAGATTGTTGAGGTTTTCATGGATGACTTTTTCTGTTTATCGGAAGTCTTTTAATGATTGTTTAAGCAATCTTGATCAAGTTTTGCAGAGATGTGAGCAAACAAATCTTGTCTTGAATTGGGAGAAGCGCCACTTTGTGGTTAACGAAGGTATTGTTTTGAGCCATAAAATTTCTGAAAGAGGTATTGAGGTGGACAAACTAAGGTTGATGCAATTGAGAAAATGCCATGTCATAAAGATATCAAAGGTATTCGTAGTTTTCTTGGTCATGCTGGTTTCTATAGGAGATTTATCAAAGACTTTTCTAAAATTTCTAGGCCTCTTACGAACCTTTTGCAAAAGGATATTCCTTTTGTTTTGATGATGATTGTTTAGAAGCCTTCGAACACTCAAGAAAGTCTTAATTTCCGCACCTATTGTTCAACCACCTGATTGGAACTTGCCTTTTGAAATTATGTGTGATGCTAGTGATTATGCTGCTGGTGCTGTTCTAGGACATAGAGTTGATAAGAAACTGAATGTTATTCATTACGCAAGTAAAACTCTAGACAGTGCACAACGGAATTATGCTACTACTGAAAAGGAATTTCTAGCAATGGTGTTTGCTTGTGATAAATTTAGATCCTATATTCAAAAGTAATTGTCCACACTGATCATGCTGCAATAAAGCATCTTATGGAAAATAAAGATGCCAAACCTAGGCTTATTCGATGGGTTCTCTTGCTACAAGAATTTGATTTGCATATCACTGATAGAAAAGGAGCGGAGAACCCCGTGGCTGATAACTTGTCTAGGCTTGAAAATATTCTTGATGACCCACAACCTATCAATGATAGCTTTCCTGATGAGCAATTGGCTGCAATAAATGTTTCTAATAGTACACCTTGGTATGCTGACTATGCTAATTACATTGTTGCAAAATATTTACCACCTAGTTTCACATACCAACAAAAGAAAAATAATTCTTCTATGATTTAAGACATTACTTTTGGGATGACCCACATCTTTATAAAGGAGGGTATTATTAGACGTTGTGTACCTAAGCATGAACAGGGACAAATCCTATGGAAATGTCACTCCGAATCTTATGGAGGACATCATGCGAGAGACAGAACTGCTCACAAGGTATTGCAATCTGGGTTTTATTGGCCTACTCTCTTCAAGGATGCTCGTAAGTTCGTCTTGTATTGTGATGAATGTCAAAGAATAGGTAATATTGGTAAGCGTCAAGAAATGCCTATGAATTATTCACTTGTTGTTGAACCATTTGATGTTTGGGGATTTGATTACATGGGACCTTTTCCTTTCTCTAATGGGTATACTCATATTTTGGTTGCTGTTGATTATGTTACTAAGTGGGTAGAAGCTATTCCAACTAGTAGTGTTGATCAAAACACCTATATTAAAATGCTTAAAGAAGTTATTTTCCCAAGGTTTGGAGTCCCTAGATATTTAATGACTGATGGTGGTTCACACTTTATTCATGGTGCTTTCCATAAAATGCTTGCCAAGTATGATATAACCATAGAATTGCATCACCCTATCATCCTCAGTCTAGTGGTCAAGTTGAACTTAGCAATAGAGAAATAAAATTAATTTTGCAAAAGACTGTCAATAGGTCCCGGAAGAATTGGTCTAAGAAATTAGATGATGCACTTTGGGCTTATAGAACAGCATATAAAGATCCTTTGGGTATGTCTCTTTATAAAATGGTGTAGCGACCCGATCCGAATGGATCGAAGTCTCTGTGCTTAAGTGTCATCCCTGGATCGGTATGCTGACACACACAGTACTCGAGGATTTATAACAGAGGTAAATCACATGTATAAAGTAACGTAAATACTACTACCTCAATCCATATAGCAGAAGTAACAACAAAGTTGTGGAGTCCCAACAACACCAACGACAAAGTTGAGTGTAGACGTCGTAACCCTAACGTATCACTTACTCATCGTAAGAATCCTGCAACATGAGACGTTGCAGCCATGTAGGTCAGTACATTGAATGTACTGGCAATTTCACACTGTAGTGCAATGATGAATAATGGCTATCATAACATGCATATTTGGCTGGTGGAGGCTCTAAGTTTAATGTTTGCATAAAGCTAATTTTTCCCTACATCAAAGGAATAAATTTTATTTACTACAAAGTTTGTTGAAAATATTGAGAAGGTAACCCCAACTCAATCCCAAATTAACATCAATAACCCAACAAATTATTTAAGTAACGTGATGAGATCAAACCAATAATTCAAGTACCAGATACTCAAGATGTCCATAACCGGGGACACAGCTAATCATGATTAGTTTGTACACTCTGCAGAGGTTTGCGCACTTTTCCCCACAAGACTCGATCTCCTCCATTGAATTTCTCGCACTACATGATGTTTGAGAAATGGATGATCGAGACACAGTCTTTCCGAAGCATTAACTCTTTACTTTGGGTAGACAGTTGTTGGAAATATGCCCTAGAGGCAATAATAAAATGGTTATTATTATATTTCCTTTTGTTCATGATAATTGTCTATTGTTCATGCTTTAATTGTGTTATCTGGAAATCGTAATACATGTGTGAATACATAGACCATAACATGTCCCTAGTGAGCCTCTAGTTGACTAGCTCGTTGATCAATAGATGGTTACGGTTTCCTGACCATGGACATTGGATGTCATTGATAACGGGATCACATCATTAGGAGAATGATGTGATGGACAAGACCCAATCCTAAGCATAGCACTAGATCGTGTAGTTCGTTTGCTAAAGCTTTTCTAATGTCAAGTATCATTTCCTTAGACCATGAGATCGTGCAACTCCCGGCGTAGGAATGCTTTGGGTGTAGCAAACGTCACAACGTAACTAGGTGGCTATAAAGGTGCACTACAGGTATCTCCAAAAGTGTCTGTTGGGTTAGCTCAGATCGAGAGTGGGATTTGTCACTCCGTATGACGGAGAGGTATCTCTGGGCCCACTCGGTATTGCATCATCATAATGAGCTCAATGTGACTAAGTAGTTAGTCACGGGATCATGCATTACAGAACGAGTAAAGTGACTTGCCGGTAACGAGATTGAACGAGGTATTGGGATACCGACGATCGAATCTCGGGCAAGTAAAGTACCGATTGACAAAGGAAATTGTATAAGGGATTGCTTGAATCCTCGACATCGTGGTTCATCCGATGAGATCATCGTGGAACATGTGGGAGCCAACATGGGTATCCAGATCCCATTGTTGGTTATTGGCTAGAGAGGTGTCTCGGTCATGTCTGCATGATTCCCGAACCCGTAGGGTCTACACACTTAAGGTTAGATGACGCTAGGGTTATAAGGAAGGTTTGTATGTGATTACCGAATGTTGTTCGGAGTCCTGGACGTCACGAGGAGTTCCGGAATGGTCCGGAGGTAAAGATTTATATATGGGAAGTCACCATACGGTCACCGGAAATATTCGGGGGTATACCGGTATTGTACCGGGACCACCGGAGGGGTTCCGGGGGTCCACCGGGAGGGTCCACCTGCCCCGGAGGGCCTTATGGGCTGTAGGTAGAAGGGAACCAGACCTTAGTGGGCTGGGCGCCAACCCCCCTAGGGCCCATGCGCCTAGGGTTTGGGGGGAACCCTAAAGGGGGGGGCGCTCCCCTTACTTGGGGGGCAAGCTCCCTCCCCCCTTGGCCGCCGCCCCCCTCTAGATCTCATCTAGAGGGGCCGGCCCCCTCCCCCCTTCTCCCTATAAATAGAGGGGTGAGGGGAGGGCTGCAGCACCACATCCAAGGCGCAGCCCCTCCCCTCCCCAACACCTCTCCTCCTCCGCGTGTGCTTGGCGAAGCCCTGCCGGAGAACTGTCACTCCACCACCACCACGCCGTCGTGCTGTTGTTGGAGCCTTCTTCCTCAACCTCTCCCTCCTCCTTGCTGGATCAAGGCGTGGGAGACGTCACCGCTCTGTACGTGTGTTGAACGCGGAGGTGCTGTCCGTTCGGCGCTTGGATCATCGGTGATTTGGATCATGACGAGTACGACTCCATCAACCCCGTTCTCTTGAACGCTTCCGATCGCGATCTACAAGGGTATGTAGATGCACTCCTCCCCTCTCGTTGCTAGTAAACTCCATAGATTGATCTTGGTGATGCGTAGAAAATTTTAATTTCTGCTACGATCCCCAAGAGTGGCATCATGAGCCAGGTCTATGCGTAGTTTCTATGCACGAGTAGAACACAAGTTGTTGTGGGCGTCGATTTTGTCAATTTACTTGCCGTTACTAGTCTTATCTTGATTCGGCGGCATCGTGGGATGAAGCGGCCCGGACCGACCTTACACGTACGCTTACGTGAGACAGGTTCCACCGACTGACATGCACTAGTTGCATAAGGTGGCTAGCGGGTGTCTGTCTCTCCCACTTTAGTCGGATCGGATTCGATGAAAAGGGTCCTTATGAAGGGTAAATAGAAATTGGCATATCACGTTGTGGTTTTGGCGTAGGTAAGAATCGTTCTTGCTAGAAACCTATAGCAGCCACGTAAAAGTTTGTAACAACAATTAGAGGACGTCTAACTTGTTTTTGCAGCAAGTGTCATGTGATGTGATATGGCCAGAAGGATGTGATGAATGATATATGTGATGTATGAGATTGATCATGTTCTTGTAATAGGAATCACGACTTGCATGTCGATGAGTATGACAACCAGCAGGAGCCATAGGAGTTGTCTTAATTTATTTATGACCTGCGTGTCAACTGGAACGTCATGTAATTACTTTACTTTATTGCTAACCGTTAGCCATAGTAGTAGAAGTAATAGTTGGCGAGACAACTTCATGAAGACACGATGATGGAGATCATGGTGTCATGCCGGTGACGATGATGAACATGGCGCCCCGAAGATGGAGATCAAAAGGAGCAAAATGATATTGGCCATATCATGTGACTATTTGATTGCATGTGATGTTTATCATGTTTTACATCTTATTTGCTTAGAACGACGGTAGCATAAATAAGATGACCCCTCGCTAAAATTTCAAGAAAGTGTTCCCCCTAACTGTGCACCGTTGCGAAGGTTCGTTGTTCCGAAGCACCACGTGATGATCGGGTGTGATAGGTTCTAACGTTCGCATACAACGGGTGTAAGCCAGATTTACACACGCAATACACTTAGGTTGACTTGACGAGCCTAGCATGTACAGACATGGCCTCAGAACACAAGAGACCGAAAGGTTGAACATGAGTCGTATAGCAAATACGATCAACATGAAGATGTTCACCGATGATGACTAGTCCGTCTCACGTGATGATCGGACACGGCCTAGTTGACTCGGATCATGTATCACTTAGATGACTAGAGGGATGTCTGTCTGAGTGGGAGTTCGTTAATAATTTGATTAGATGAACTTAATTATCATGAACTTAGTCTAAAAACCTTTACAATATGTCTTGTAGATCAAATGGCCCACGCTAATGTTGCCCTCAACTTCAACGCGTTCCTAGAGAAAACCAAGCTGAAAGACGACGGTAGCAACTACACGGACTGGGTCCGTAACCTGAGGATTATCCTCATAGCTGCCAAGAAAGCATATGTCCTTGAAGCACCGCTAGGTGATGCACCTGTTTTCCCAGCAACTCAAGATGTTCTGAACGCCTGGCAGTCACGTAGTGATGATTACTCCCTGGTTCAGTGCGGCATGCTTTATAGCTTAGAAGCGGGGCTCCAAAAGCGTTTTGAGCAGCACGGAGCATATGAGATGTTCCAAGAGCTGAAAATGGTTTTCCAAGCTCATGCCCGGGTCGAGAGATATGAAGTCTTTGACAAGTTCTACAGTTGTAAGATGGAGGAGAATAGTTCCGTCAGCGAACACATACTCAAAATGTCTGGGTTGCACAACCGCTTGTCTCAGTTGGGAGTTAATCTCCCAGATGACGCGGTCGTTGACAGAATCCTTCAGTCGCTCCCACCTAGCTACAAGAGCTTTGTGATGAACTTCAATATGCAGGGGATGGAAAAGACCATTCCTGAGGTATATTCAATGCTGAAATCAGCGGAGGTGGAGATCAAAAAGGAACATCAAGTGTTGATGGTGAATAAAACCACTAAGTTCAAGAAAGGCAAGGGTAAGAAGAACTTCAAGAAAGACGGCAAGGGAGTTGCCGCGCCCGGTAAGCAAGCTGCCGGGAAGAAGAATGGACCCAAGCCTGAGACTGAGTGCTTTTATTGCAAGGGAAACGGTCACTGGAAGCGGAACTGCCCCAAGTACTTAGCGGATAAGAAGGCCGGCAATACCAAAGGTATATGTGATATACATGTTATAGATGTGTACCTAACCAGCACTCGTAGTAGCTCCTGGTTATTTGATACCGGTGCGGTTGCTCATATTTGTAACTCAAAGCAGGAGCTGCGGAATAAGCGGAGACTGGCGAAGGACGAGGTGACGATGCGCGTCGGGAATGGTTCCAAGGTCGATGTGATCGCCGTCGGCACGCTACCTCTACATTTACCTACGGGACTAGTTTTAAACCTCAATAATTGTTATTTAGTGCCATCTTTGAGCATGAACATTGTATCTGGATCTCGTTTAATGCGAGATGGCTACTCATTTAAATCCGAGAATAATGGTTGTTCTATTTATATGAGAGATATGTTTTATGGTCATGCCCCGCTGGTCAATGGTTTATTCTTAATGAATCTCGAACGTGATGTTACACATATTCATAGTGTGAATGCCAAGAAATGTAAGGTTGATAATGATAGTCCCACATACTTGTGGCACTGCCGCCTTGGTCACATTGGTGTCAAACGCATGAAGAAACTCCATGTAGATGGACTTTTGGAGTCTCTTGATTATGAATCATTTGACACGTGCGAACCATGCCTCATGGGCAAAATGACCAAGACTCCGTTCTCCAGAACAGTGGAGCGAGCAACCAACTTATTGGAAATCATACATACTGATGTGTGCGGTCCAATGAGCGTTGAGGCTCGCGGTGGCTATCGTTATGTTCTCACCCTCACTGATGACTTGAGTAGATATGGGTATGTCTACTTAATGAAACACAAGTCTGAGACCTTTGAAAAGTTCAAGGAATTTCAGAGTGAGGTTGAGAATCAACGTGACAGGAAAATAAAGTTCTTACGATCAAATCGTGGAGGGGAATATTTGAGTCACGAATTTGGCACACACTTAAGGAAATGTGGAATTGTTTCACAACTCACGCTGCCTGGAACACCTCAGCGTAATGGTGTGTCCGAAGGTCGTAATCGCACTCTATTGGATATGGTGCGATCTATGATGTCGCTTACCGATCTACCGCTATCATTCTGGGGTTATGCTTTAGAGACTGCCGCATTCACTTTAAATAGGGCTCCGTCGAAATCCGTTGAGACGACACCGTATGAATTATGGTTTGGAAAGAAACCTAAGCTGTCGTTTCTTAAAGTTTGGGGGTGCGATGCTTATGTCAAGAAACTTCAACCTGAAAAGCTCGAACCCAAGTCGGAAAAATGCGTCTTCATAGGATACCCTAAGGAAACCATTGGGTATACCTTCTACCTCAGATCTGAAGGCAAGATCTTCGTTGCCAAGAACGGGTCCTTTCTAGAGAAAGAGTTTCTCTCGAAAGAAGTAAGTGGGAGGAAAGTGGAACTTGATGAGATGACCCCTCTCGAACCAGAAAGTTGCGCAGCACAAGAAAATGTTTCTGTGGTGCCTGCACCGACTAGAGAGGAATTTAATGATGACGATCATGATCAAGTTACCATTGAACTTCGTAGGTCCACAAGGACACGTTCTGCACCAGAGTGGTACGACAACCCTGTCCTGGAAATCATGTTGTTGGACAACGGTGAACCTTCGAACTATGAAGAAGCAATGGTGGGTCCAGATTCCAACAAATGGCTTGAAGCCATGCAATCCGAGATAGGATCCATGTATGAAAACAAAGTATGGACTTT
This sequence comes from Aegilops tauschii subsp. strangulata, assembly GCF_002575655.3. Classification (NCBI taxonomy): domain Eukaryota; kingdom Viridiplantae; phylum Streptophyta; class Magnoliopsida; order Poales; family Poaceae; genus Aegilops; species Aegilops tauschii. The sequence goes on along the minus strand of NC_053036.3, from coordinate 187,178,245 downwards.
GACAGACTTGCCCGATGATCGGCGAGCGATAGAAAATAAATGGATCTTTAAGAAGAAGACGGATGCGGATGGAGATGTTACCATCTATAAAGCTCGACTTGTCGCTAAGGGTCATCAACAAGTTGAAGGAGTTGACTACGATGAGACCTTCTCACCCGTAGCGAAGCTGAAGTCCATCCGAATCATGTTAGTAATTGCCGCATTCTACGATTATGAAATATGGCAAATGGACGTCAAAACGGCATTCCTTAACGGCTTCCTTAAGGAAGTATTGTATATGATGCAGCCGGAAGGTTTTGTCGATCCTAAGAATGCTGACAAAGTATGCAAGCTCCAGCGCTCAATCTATGGGCTGGTGCAGGCATCTCGGAGTTGGAACATTCGCTTTGATGAGATGATCAAAGCATTTGGGTTTACGCAGACTTATGGAGAAGCCTGTGTTTACAAGAAAGTGAGTGGGAGCTCTGTAGCATTTCTCTTATTATATGTGGATGACATACTATTGATGGGAAATGAAATAGAATTCTTGGAAAGTATAAAGGCCTACTTGAATAAGTGTTTTTCAATGAAGGACCTTGGAGAAGCTGCTTACATATTAGGCATCAAGATCTATAGAGATAGATCGAGACGCCTCATAGGTCTTTCACAAAGCACATACCTTGACAAGATATTGAAGAAGTTCAATATGGATCAGTCCAAGAAGGGGTTCTTGCCTGTATTGCAAGGTGTGAGATTGAGCACGGCTCAATGCCCGACCATGGCAGAAGATAGAGAAAAGATGAGTGTCGTCCCCTATGCCTCGGCCATAGGGTCTATCATGTATGCCATGCTGTGTACCAGACCTGATGTAAACCTTGCCGTAAGTTTGGTAGGAAGGTACCAAAGTAATCCCGACATGGAACACTGGACAGCGGTCAAGAACATCCTGAAGTACCTGAAAAGGACTAAGGATATGTTTCTCGTTTATGGAGGTGACGAAGAGCTCGTCGTAAAGGGTTACGTCGATGCTAGCTTCGACACAGATCTGGATGACTCTAAGTCACAAACCGGATACGTGTATATTTTGAATGGTGGGGCAGTCAGCTGGTGCAGTTGCAAGCAAAGCGTCGTGGTGGGATCTACATGTGAAGCGGAGTACATGGCAGCCTCGGAGGCAGCACATGAAGCAATCTGGATGAAGGAGTTCATTGCCGACCTAGGAGTTATTCCCAATGCATCGGGGCCGATGACTCTCTTCTGTGACAACACTGGAGCTATTGCCCTTGCCAAGGAGCCCAGGTTTCACAAGAAGACCAGGCACATCAAGGTCGCTTCAACTCCATTCGTGAAAATGTTCAAAATGGAGACATAGATATTTGTAAAGTACATACGGATTTGAATGTCGCAGATCCATTGACTAAACCTCTTCCACGAGCGAAACATGATCAACACCAGAACTCTATGGGTGTACGATTCATCACAATGTAACTAGATTACTGACTCTAGTGCAAGTGGGAGACTGTTGAAATATGCCCTAGAGGCAATAATAAAATGGTTACTATTATATTTCCTTGTTCATGATAATTGTCTATTGTTCATGCTTTAATTGTGTTATCCGGAAATCGTAATACATGTGTGAATACATAGACCATAACATGTCCCTAGTGAGCCTCTAGTTAACTAGCTCGTTGATCAATAGATGGTTACGGTTTCCTGACCATGGACATTGGATGTCATTGATAACGGGATCACATCATTAGGAGAATGATGTGATGGACAAGACCCAATCCTAAGCATAGCACTAGATCGTGTAGTTCGTTTGCTAAAGCTTTTCTAATGTCAAGTATCATTTCCTTAGACCATGAGATCGTGCAACTCCCGGATACCGTAGGAATGCTTTGGGTGTACCAAACGTCACAACGTAACTGGGTGGCTATAAAGGTGCACTATAGGTATCTCCGAAAGTGTCTGTTGGGTTGGCTCGGATCGAGACTGGGATTTGTCACTCCGTATGACGGAGAGGTATCTCTGGGCCCACTCGGTATTGCATCATCATAATGAGCTCAATGTGACTAAGTAGTTAATCATGGGATCATGCATTACGGAATGAGTAAAGTGACTTGCCGGTAACGAGATTGAACGAGGTATTGGGATACCGACGATCGAATCTCGGGCAAGTAAAGTACCGATTGACAAAGGGAATTGTATACGGGATTGCTTGAATCCTCGACATCGTGGTTCATCTGATGAGATCATCGTGGAACATGTGGGAGCCAACATGGGTATCCAGATCCCGCTGTTGGTTATTGGCTAGAGAGGTGTCTCGGTCATGTCTGCATGATTCCCGAACCCGTAGGGTCTACACACTTAAGGTTCGATGACGCTAGGGTTATAAGGAAGGTTTGTATGTGATTACCGAATGTTGTTCGGAGTCCCGGATGAGATCCCGGACGTCACGAGGAGTTCCGGAATGGTCCGGAGGTAAAGATTTATATATGGGAAGTCACCATACGGTCACCGGAAATATTCGGGGGTATACCGGTATTGTACCGGGACCACCGGAGGGGTTCCGGGGGTCCACCGGGAGGGTCCACCTGCCCCGGAGGGCCTTATGGGCTGTAGGAGGAAGGGAACCAGCCCTTAGTGGGCTGGGCGCCAACCCCCCTAGGGCCCATGCGCCTAGGGTTTGGGGGGAACCCTAAAGGGGGGGCGCCCCCCTTGCTTTGGGGGCAAGCTCCCTCCCCCCTTGGCCGCCGCCCCCCTCTAGATCTCATCTAGAGGGGCCGGCTCCCTTCCCCCTTCTCCCTATAAATAGAGGGGTGAGGGGAGGGCTGCAGCACCACATCCAAGGCGCAACCCCTCCCCTTCCCAACACCTTTCCTCCTCCGCGTGTGCTTGGCGAAGCCCTGCCGGAGAACTGTCACTCCACCACCACCACGCCGTCGTGCTGCTGTTGGAGCCTTCTTCCTCAACCTCTCCCTCCTCCTTGCTGGATCAAGGCATGGGAGACGTCACCGCTCCGTACGTGTGTTGAACGCGGAGGTGCTGCCCGTTCGGCGCTTGGATCATCGGTGGTTTGGATCACGACGAGTACGACTCCATCAACCCCGTTCTCTTGAACGCTTCCGCTCGCGATCTACAAGGGTATGTAGATGCACTCCTCCCCTCTCGTTGCTAGTAAACTCCATAGATTGATCTTGGTGATGCGTAGAAAATTTTAATTTCTGCTACGATCCCCAACAACAGTACCACCTACTTTCCCTACATCTGCTAGTCTACCACTGAAAGAGGTCACACAACATACTCAACTATGCCAGAGCCCATAATGGCTTGTGGCTGCACATGAAAGTTTCTAGCATGAATAATCTTATGATCCCTTTGAGCCTGGGTGGCATTCCAATAGGATGATCACACGGATACCCCGGGATCTCCTAGGACAACACTGGATTCCCCAGGTGTCCGGGCAAGCCACTGGTATCCCCAGGGTGCCCCAACCAATCCACCCAGATGTGTATTAAAGTAGCCACCTTAAGTTAACCCATAGATAAATATAACTCTCACATCTTTCATGAATCTCACATACCAGTCCACGTCTACGAGCATAGCAAAGCAATACAAGCATAACGTATAAACCCAAGGTTGAATGAAGGGAAATAGGTTCCTACCTCATCAACTACTTCCCAATACCGACATGTTATCACTTCCTATTCATGCAATGTTTGAGGGTTGAAACTAATGCATAAAAACTGGGTAATAAAGGGATATGATCAAAGTGTGAACTTGCCTTGTACTGTTGATGAAGATGACTCGCACTCATAACTCATGCTAGTTCTACTCGTCACACTCCGGTCAATCTATCGTGAGCAAGCAATTGCATACATAAGCACTCTTGCAAAAGAATCGAAGAAGAGATCTCGGAAACTTCGAAAACAAGCAATTAACTCTTGCAACAGAAAAAAATTTCTAACAGTACTAAAATTGGGTGGATTTGGTCTTATCAGAAAGTTTAGGTCAAGAGCTTCAATTAGCAAAAAGAATCAGATAAAAGGGAGTTATAAAACTCAAGTTATGAACAAAAAAAGTTCAAATTCAAATCTGTTTGAAATCAAATTTTTTATTTTCAAAAACATGTTCAAGTTGATTATCTGGATAGTGGAGATCATAACGAAGAAGTGGGCATTGGTTTCGTTGGATTTGGATAAGCGAGCAAAAAGTTGTGAGGGTTTGAAGAACAGAGACTAATCTGTAAGAAAACTAATTACATCTAAGTCCCTGGCCGAAAACTAAAAAGAAAAAGAAAAACCTACCAAACACGTTCGCTAAACAGATCTATAGAATGAGAATGTTCACTAAAACTAACTTAAACATAAAACATTCACTAAATATTAAATCGGCTTTAAAAGAAAAACCGAAAAAACCAAAATAATAAACCGGACCGGGGCGGTTTTATACCGTGTTGGTCGGCTGCGGATCGGATTAGGCGACGGCGGCAGAGGCGATTTCCAGCGACGGCCGGCGGCTTCGGCGGCGGACGCGGCGCGGCGGGGACGCGGCGGCGGCAAGCGGGCGTGGCGATGGGTGTAGCGAGGCAGCGCAAAGGCGGCGGTGTGCAGCAGCGAGCGGCGTACAGCGGCGACGGCGGCGCTGGCGGCGGGGCGATGCGGTGGCGGTGTGCAGCGAGGAGGAGAGGAGAGAGAGGCCGGGGGGCGGCTTTATAGTTGGGGGCAGGGCGGTGGCGTGCGGGAGGGGCAAGGGGGCGGCGCGGAGTCCTGCTCGGTTACGCGCGGCGGCGGCGATGCCGTGGCGGAGGCGGACTCCGCCGGAGTCGGTTGCGCGGGGGAAGACGGGTGGCTGTGCCGGGGCTTGGCTGAAACTGGGCCGGCCGAGTCGGGGGAAAAGTTTTTTTTAATTTTTTTACAGACAAAAGAATAAAACAAAAAGAAATAAAAAATATATATAATATAGGCATATAATATATCAAAATTTTCAGAAAAAGGTTTTCTACAACATGAACATTTTTCTAGCGTCAAATAAAATCCACAGAAAATTAAATAAAGCAAACAGTGCTACGCTGCAATAAAACCTCATAAAAATCATTTTAAAAATACCAAAATAATTTCAAAGTTATTTCTCTCCAATTTTCTAATGTAGGGAATCATTTTACCCTATTTTCCATATATTTTATTTTTGGAGAAAAATAATTTGAATAAAACCCAAATAACTCCAAATTGAAAATAATTCAAAAGGACTTTAAATTTGATTCCTTTAAACTTCCAACTCATATTTCATATGTTTTGAAGAAGTCATTTTATATTCTCTCATGAAAATCATTGAGTTGCTTAAAGTTTCTGAATTGGAAAATATTTCCAAATAAAATTCAAATCTTTTCAAAACCCTTTTCATTTATTTAAATGGAAGAAGTCATGTCATCTTCTCTCCAGGGTTTTGTGATGAAAAGAATTTGAATTCATGGAGATCATAGATGCAAAATGAAAGTTTGGGAAAGTCCTTTTATTCCCTCTCCTTTAACTTTCAAAAAGTTTCAAAATTCAATCAATTTCACACAAGCAACCACACCTCAATCAAACAAACAATCAAAACTATTTATTTAATATAACATTCCAAAATTTAGAATTTTGGGATGTTACAAATGGTTTATGGAGAAGCTTGTCATTTGCCTCTTGAGTTAGAACATAAAGCATATTGGGCAATTAAAGAACTCAACTATGATTTCAAACTTGCCGGTGAAAAGAGGTTATTTGATATTAGCTCATTAGATGAATGGAGAACCCGAGCTTATGAAAATGCCAAACTATTTAAAGAGAAAGTTAAAAGATGGCATGATAAAAGAATCCAAAAGCGTGAGTCCAAAGTTGGAGAATATGTTCTTTTGTACAACTCTCGTTTCAGATTCTTTGCATGAAAACTCCTCTCCAAATGGGAAGGACCATATGTTATCGAGGAGGTTTATCGATCTAGAGCTATCAAAATAAATAATGCCGAAGGTACTAACCCGAAGGTTGTTAATGGGCAACGAATAAAACATTATATCTCGGGTACTCCCATTAATGTTGAAAGCAATATTATCCAAACTATGACACTGGAAGAACACATAAAAGAAACCTTCCGGAACACTCCAGAATCGTGAAAAGAGGAGGTACGTGATACGAGAAGTAAATAGACTCCGAAAAATCCACAAAAATATTTTTTGTCAGTTTTGGAATATTTAAAAAATTAGGAAAATATTCTTCCATTTGCTTGTTTCCCAAGATAAAAAAATCTTAATATGCCCCCCGAACCTATTGACCTCCGTATCGCGGAGAAATCTTCTGTTCTCTTTTCTTGATGTTTTCGGTCAGATCTGTTAAGCTAGGCATCATGTCTTCTCCCTCCTCCAACAAGGTAGAAGAGGATGCTTGGTTGATGAAGATCGAGCTAAAGAGAGAGGGGCCCGAAGAACCTCTCGAAGGGGGGAAGAGCCAGGAGGCCATCGGAGATCAAGCGCCGATGGTCGAGCAAGCCCTGCCTGCCAAGGAGGAAGAAGAAGATATCCTCAAACCTTACTATGCTCATCTTACCCCTACTGAGATTGAGGCCTTTCGGATCATTGAAACGGTTCATGTGCAAAATAAATATCTCACTCATGAAAAAATTCTGTTGCAAGAGCACATCATCTTCCTCCGGAGCGTCGTCCGTAGATTGGAGAATCTCTTGGTCATGAAAGACAAGATCGCTACCACTTCATCATCACCACCACCTCCTTCTTCATCACCAAAAGGAAATTGAGTATCGGGTATGGGCACTCCCCTTGGCTTTCGCCAAGCTGGGGGGAGGTTCCCCGGTATTGTATCACCTCCACTATCTTTTGCCTTTATTTATCGTAGTTCGATCCATAATCATCTTTTGCTTTAGATGAATAAAAGTTTAGTTCGATCCTTTCTTTTTGAGAGTTTGCTTAGTGATCTATCTTTGTAATCGTGTGCGAGATATATAATAAAGTTTAGTTTGAGTTTTGTTTTCTTTACTTTCATGTTTCAATAAAAAGAAAGGAAATAAATGAGAAAGATCATATGCTAATCTTATGGTAAGTAATGACACCACATAAGGAAAAGTATAAGTAGAAAATTTTATTGTAGATTGACAAACATATCATTGGTCAATGATGCAATTCATGAAAGAATTAATAAGGAAAAGAGAAGATTCACATGCAAATACACTATCTTGGAAATCTTTTGTGATTGTGAGCCCCCATCAAAATATTATATGCCAAAATTGTTGACGTTGGACAAGGAAGACAATGTAATGATTCATGTTTGTTCATATTCACATAGAAGTTATATTGTCATAGATCCTTCAACATGTGGTGCTTTCCCCCCATCTTTGCTAGCCGAAAACTCCGCACCAAGTAGAGATACTACTTGTGCATCCAAAAACCCTTAAACCCAAATCTTGTTTTGAGAGTCCACCATACCTACCTATGGATTGAGTAAGATCCTTCAAGTAAGTTGTCATCGGTGCAATAAGGCAATAAAAATTGCTTCTAAAAGTGTGAGAACATTTATTGTAAGAGAAAATAGAGCGTTGTACGAACTTGTAATGGCAAAGAATAAAAGCGACAGACTGCATAATAAAGGTTGCCATCACAAGGGGCAATAAAACGTGACGTTCTTTTGCACTAAGGGATTGAGCATACAACAAATATGTGCATGGAAACCTCTGCTGCCCTCTGCGAAGGTCCTATCTTTTACTTTTATGTATTTACTTTTATGCAAGAGTTAAAGTTTTTCTCTCTACTCCTTTTGATTTTCTCTTTTGCAAAGCATCATGTGGTGAGGAAAGATCTAGGCACATATATCTAGTTGGATATGGGTAACATGAGTTATTATTGTTGACATCACCCTCGAGGTGAGTATGTTGGGAGGCGAAAACTATAAGCCCCTATCTTTCTTTGTGTCTGGTTGAAACGTTTTGCTCATGTGTATGCGGTGAGTGTTAGCAATCATAGAAGACTATATGATGGTTGAGTATGTGGACTTGCCTAAAGGCTCCGATACGTGACCCTTCCTGAAAAGATGATGAATTGTAGTTGCAAAGTTGACTGAGAACATAGTTTGTTTGTTTCCAATGGAGTTTATGCTTTATACTTCGAGGCTGTGATGAATTGTTACTTACTCATGAGAAGTCTATGATAAAAGTTCTATGATAAAAGTTTATGTTTAAGTTTGTTGTTGTTATAATAATATACATGATGCTTCTATGTCCGTTGTTTTTATCGACACCTCTCTCTCTCTCTAAGCATGTGGACATGTTTTCGATTTCGGTTTTCGCTTGAGGACAAGCGAGATCTAAGCTTGGGGGAGTTGATACGTCCATTTTGCATCATGTTTTCCTACTGTTATTTATATTATTTTTACCCATAATAATGCTTTTTGGAGTAATTCTAATGCCTTTTCTCTCATAATATGCAAGGTACACACACAGAGAGAGAATTCCGGTAGCTGGAAATCTGGACCTGAAAAAGCTTCGTCAAGCCACCTATCCTGCACAACTCCAAATGAGCTGAAACTTCACGAGGAATTTTTATAGAATATATGAAAAATACTAGAGCAAATAAGTACTGGAGGGGGGCCACCTGGTGAGCACAAGACACCAGGGCACGCCAGGCCCCATGGGCGCGCCCTGGTGGGTTGTGCTCAGCCCAGCGCACCTCCGATGCCCATTGTAGCAACCCGACCTCAGACGGTCAAGTCTTTGTGCTTCAGTGTCATCCCTGGATCGGTAATGCTAACACACACAGTACTCGAAGGATTTATAACAGAGTAGCAATCACACACTTATTACATCGATAGTCTCCAAAGAGAACTTATTACAATAAATATGGCTTAAGGCCATCTAAATAAGATAACAACGGAAGGCTTGGAAGATAAAGTGAGTCCATCAACTCCAACGGCATAGCTGAGTGCACGACAACGGCCTAGCGAACCTTACTCTTCGTCTGAAAAGTCTGCAACATGATACATTGCAGCCCGAAAATGGGTCAGCACATGGAATATGCTGGCATAGTAACACAGTAAAGTAATGAACAGATAATTGCTATCACTACATGAATATATGGCTGGTGGAGGCTGTATGGTTAATATGTTTTTGCGAAAAGCCAATTTTTCCCTACAACAAAGGAATATATTTTATTTAACTGTCATGGTAGTTGAACAACATTGGGAAGGTTCCTCCAACTCAAATCCCAATTAAAGTAATTATCAACCCAACAAAATTAAATTTAGAGTGATGAGATCCATATGATAATCCAAGAACCAGATACTCAAGATGTCCATAACCGGGGACACGGCTAACCATGATTAGTTTGTACACTCTGCAGAGGTTTGCGCACTTTTCCCCACAAGACTCGATCTCCTCCGTTGGATTTCTCGCACTACATGGTGTTTGAGAAACGGATGACCGAGACACAGTCTTTCAGAAGCATTAACTCTAACCCCAGGTAGACAGTACCAACCTACATCCCCTACATCTGCTAGCCTACCACTGGAAGAGGTCATGCAACATACTCAACTATGCTAGAGCCCATAATAGCTTGTGGCTGCACATGAAAGTTTCTAGCATGAATAACCTTATGATCCCTTTGAGCCTGGGTGGCGGACCGTAGGATGATCACACGGGTACTCCGGGATATCCTAGAACAACACTGGATTCTCCAGGTGCCCACAAGCAATCCACCCAGATGTGTATTAAAGTTTCCACCTTAAGTTAACCATTAATTAACAATCTCACATCTGTCATGGATTCACTCACCCAAACCACGTCTACGAGCATAGCATAGCAATATAAGCATAATGTAGAAGTAACTCCCAAGGGTTTGATAATAAACAGGGCAATAGGTTCTACCTCAACAACTACTTCCCAATACCCACAATTTAATCACATCCTAATCATGCAATGTTTGAGGATTGATACTAATGCATAAAAACTGGGTATGAAAAGAGTATGATCAATGTGTTACTTGCCTTGCTGACGATCTGCAAAACCTAGAGACTCGTAGTAGCACGCTTCGCACTCCTGGAATTCTATCGCAAACAAACAATAGCATACATAAGAAATCAATCATAGATGCATGGGTAAAACTCAAATAAGAAGATCGAATTCTAAAAACACAACTAAAGAGATTCGATCTGCAAAAAGAATCAAAACAAACGGAGCAACGAAACTCAAACTACGAAAGAAACAAGATCCGTTTTCTAATCTGGACTAAAGTCATATTTTACAATACCAAAATCTTGTTCAAGTTGGTTAAACAGAAAGAGGGCTTCGAGACGAAGATCTAGACGCTTGTTTCACCTGATTTGGATAAACGAGCGAAAAGATAAACCAAAAACGAAGGTTAGGGCTGGAATCGCGATCGAAAATAATCGCGGAAAACCCTGGGAAAAGAAAAACTGACGAACAGGCTAATGAAGGAACGTTCACTGCCTGCGGCTAAAGGACAAACAACATTCGTTAAACCGAACATACGGACGAACGTCCGCTAATCGAACCGAGAAAAACCGAACGAACCGATCTAAAAAAACAAAACCAGGGTTTTTTTTTAAAACCGGGATTTTACCTAAAAACAGAAAAAAACGAACGGCTCCGGATCGGATCGGCGGCGGCGGCTCCGGCGGCTTCTGCGGTGGCGCAACAGCGGCACAGCATCAGGCGGCGGCGGCAGCGTGCAGCGGCGCAAGGCGGCAGGGCGGCGGTGGCTGGCGACTTGGGGCTCCAGGGGGCCCCGGGTCGGCTTTTAAGGAGGGGAGGTGAGGCGGCTTGTGGCAGGGGGCGGGGGAGGCGTGGCCGAGTCGGCCATGGCGGGCGGCAGCGTGCGGTCTCCGCGAGGGAGACGGCGGCGCGGGGTGTCTGGGCCAACTGGGCCTCAGCCCAGTTCGGTCCGGCGGGGAAACTTTTTTTAAACATATTCCGCCGAAAATAAATCCTAGAAAAATAAATAAAAATCTAAAAATACCAAAACAAATTTTCACCGTCTAAATGAAATATTTAGAACAGGGTGAACATTTTCTTGGCCTAAAATGCAATTTTGAAAAATGCATATTTTTTAATTCAAATAAAATAGCAATAAAATCCAAATAAAATATATTATTTGATTTTGGTATTTTTCCTCCAATATTTCATTTATTTTGGAGAAGTCACATTATCTCCTCTCATATATTTTTAATATGAAATATTTTTGGAGAGAAAAATAATTAAAACCAAAGTGATCCTTGTTTTGATATTTGATAAAATTCAAATATGAAAACGGTGAAATCCCCAACTCTCTCCATGGGTCCTTGAGTTGCTTAGAATTTCGAGGATCGCAAAAAGGAAATGAAATAAAATATGATATGCATGAATGACTTATGTATAACATTCCAAATTGGGAATTTGGGATGTTACAAACCTACCCCCCTTAAGATGAATCTCGCCCTCGAGATTCGGGTTGGCTAGAAAATAGGTGTGGGTGGTCCTTCCGTAGATCATCCTCTCGTTCCCAGGTGGCTTCATCCTCGGTATGGTGGCTCCACTGAACTTTGCAAAACTTGATAACCTTGCTACGAGTAACTCGGCTGGCAAACTCGAGAATCTTGACAGGTTTCTCCTCATAGGTCAAATCACTGTCCAACTGAATCGCTTCCAAGGGCACTGTATCTCTCAGAGGTATGTCGGCCATCTCAGCATGACAGTTCTTCAACTGAGAGATGTGGAACACATCATGAACTCCTGACAATCCTTCGGGTAATTCCAACTTGTAGGCAACCTCTCCCATATGTTCCAAAACTCGGTATGGTCCTACAAATCTCGGGGCTAACTTTCCCTTAATTCCAAAACGTTGAACTCCCCGTAGAGGTGACACACAAAGATATGCTCGGTCTCCGATCTCATAGACTACCTCCTTGCGTTTTGAATCTGCATAACTCTTCTGCATATTGAAACGCTTTTGCAAGGTGGATATCATTACATCAACATTACATAAAAGATGGGGATACTTACAAGGCATACAAATGCCGCATGAATACATCAATATACATCATACATAAGATCAACATCCGACTACGGATGAAACACAAACAGAAGCTCAAACGACATCCACCCTGCTAGCCCAGGCTGCCGACCTGGAACCTATCCCCTGATCGAAGAAGAAGCAGAAGAAGAACTCCAAAACAAGAAACATCGCTCTCGCGTCATGATCATCGCAAAACATGTACCTGCAACTGTTGTTGTAGTAATCTGTGAGCCACGAGGACTCAGCAATCCCATTACCATGGGTAACAAGACTAGCAAAGCTTAAAGGGGTAAGGAAAGGATAAGTGGTGAGGTTGCAGCAGCGACTAAGCATGTATGGTGGCTAACATACGCAAATAAGAGCGAGAAGAGAAGCAACGGAACGGTCGTGAAACTAGCAATGATCAAGAAGTGATCCTGAACTCCTACTTACGTCAAACATATCTCGTTCTCAGGGCAACACCGGATGAGACATCCTACGAGTAAAACCAGACCTCGAGTTTCCACGCGGGGGCCCCGCAGTCTACTCACTTCGGACCAGCACTTAGAGAAGCACTGGCCCGGGGGGGGGGGTGTTAAAATAAAGATGACCCTCGGGATGCGCGACTCCCAAGGGAAAAAGGCTAGGTGAGGCAAATGTAAAACCAAGGTTGGGCCTTGCTGGAAGAGTTTTATTCAAAGCGAACTGTTAAGGGGGTCCCATAAATCACCCAACCGCGTAAGGGACGCAAAATCAAGGAACATAACACCGGTATGACGGAAACTAGGGCGGCAAGAGTGGAACAAAACACCAGGCATAAGGCCGAGCCTTCCACCCTTTACCAAGTATATAGATGCATTAATTAAATAATAGAATATTGTGATATCCCAACATAAACATAATCCAACATGGAGCAATCTTCATCTTCACCTGCAACTAGCAACGCTATAAGAGGGGCTGAGCAAAGCGGTAACATAGCCAAACAACGGTTTGCTAGGAAGGGTGACAAAGGTTAGAGGTTCATGGCAATTTGGGAGGCTTGAAGAGCAAGTGATAGGTAGCGCAGCATAGCGATAGAACGAAGCAACTAGCATAGCAATGATAGTAATGAGATCCAAGGTGACGGTCATCTTGCCTGAAATCCCGCTAGGAAGAAGAACGAGTCCATAAAGAAGATGAATCCACGAAGACGAACCAAGCGTAGACGAACGAATCCTCACGATCGCAATGAAACGGAAACTATCGAGAAGAAGCACAACATGGTAAACACACCACACATGAACAAGGCATGATGCTCAACCAAGTATGAAGCATGACATGGCTATATGAAGCTACTCGTGGCAATAGATGATGCATACAAGAGCAACACATCAAAGCAAGTTTAAATGAGGCCGGAAACAAGATATAGCAAATCCGGTAAGTCCTCATATGCAAATTTCGAAATTGGTCCAGACCTGAACAAACATTAAGTTGAAGTTGTTAAACATCAAGTTAAAGAGCACCATGATGATCTACACGAAATTCTAGTCAAGTTACATATAAAGTTCATTAGATTCGGAGCTACGGCCTAGACGATATGAGCAAAACAAGTTAAACATGGCATTGATGCAAAATGCATTCAATCATCAAGCAAACACCTTAAAACAAGGATGCAACAAGGTAATATGAAAAATACATGCAAAACTAAGCAAGTTTCATATAGAGCATGCTCAAAACGGAGCAACGGTGCAACACATACACTCCAAACAAGATATAACAACAATCTGTCCAAAACAGCAACTAGGCATCTAGCAAGCATTAAAACAATATGCTACAGCACCTTAGCATGCAAACAAATGACATGGGAATGATGTACAGGTAAAGCATTACAAAACATGAACACTGAGCTACCTCCAGAAATCACTAGAACATGCTCAAAAGGACATGGCAAGATTGCAAATAATAACAGTTTCACAGACTTGGCAGAAAATCACTGGGCATGGCAGAAATAACATCAGGTTGCAAAGTTTAGAGCTATCAAACAACATGCTACAGAAACAGATCATAGCAAACAAAGGCATGGAATGAATCTACTAATTGCATGGAACAAATGTCCCTTACTGATCACGAGCCAAAAAGGCACAAAAGATATGATGGCATCCATGTAAACATAGCAAGTTTTATAAACAGATTCCGACTTAGAAGAAAAACAGAGCATGGCAGAAATAACGATAAGTAGGCATGTTGGTGAGCTTGAACCAGTCACCACAGAGCATTACATGGCATGGCAAGGTAACCAACAGTAAGAAGGCATTATTATGAAGCTAAGAATGGCAAGAGCAAGTTCATAGGATGCATGGATCACTAGTAACAACCATGGCAATACTGAACTTAAAGTTAACAGGCTGACATCAACATTATTTAGCAAGTTTGGAGCATGATAACAACAAACTACAGCAGGCTATAAATGCAAACAAGGGCATGGATAGATAGAGCATAACATTTATAACAAAATACCCTTAGTGAATGTCTCTAGAACATGCATAGAATGACTTGTAGGAGCAGGTTTATATGGCAACAAAAATATAACAGGCTCAGACTTAGCAGAAATGACTAGACCATACAAATGCACGGCGAGCCCATGCGAAGGGTTTGGTTAAAATATTAAGTCACAGAAATCAGCAACATCATGGAGGCTACTTTGCATGCTTGGGCTAGTCACCACATAGATCACAAAAATATAAGACAAGCACCACTGTAAATATGGCATGACGTAGTTCAAAACACATGTAGAGCTCATGCTCATAGGATGCACACACAAAATGCAATGAAAAAGACAAATCACCAAGTTCTCATAACAGACAGCAGTTAACAGCATATAGCACTCTTGCAACGATGATTAGGGCATCAACATGACCTCAAACAATCATGGCACAATGGAACAAAATGAAGAGCATCTCATGACAAACATTTCGATATATTATACGCATGAATCGGAGCACCGAGCACGAAGTTATGGCATGAAGAACAGAGCAACATAATGCAACAATTTCAGGACTTAGCAGAAATTTACCACTCCGAAAAATCTGGACGGGGCGAAGCGGGACGGGGAGATCCGGGATCGGGGCGCCGTTTGAATCGGTGGTCGGGTGGATCTCATCCCGACCCGGGTCAACACCGGCTCCGGTGATTGCCGGAGAGGACGGAGGAGGGCGCGGGAGGTGGCCGGGGAGGTCGGGGACGACCGGGCGGCGCGAGATCCGGTGCGGGATGACGAAGGACACCGGTGCTCGACGTCGGGCGGCGTGCACCGGCGATGAGGACCACGGGTGGCGGCGGCCATTGGCGGGTGGCGAGCTCCTGCAGAGATCGGCGCGGGATCTGAGAGAGAGAGAGGAAAAAGAGGAGGAGGAGAAGGAGAGACGGGGCGGCGGGACCTGAGGCCGGCGGCGGCGGAGCAGTCCGGCGAGGTCACCGCGGAGACGGCGGCGGGGCTAAGCAGATGGCGGCGGCGGTCGGCGGGATCGCGGCGCACGGAGGCGGAGGCGGGCGCCGGCGAAGGGCACGGGAGGCGCTCGGGCGCGGGGTGCCTCGGGCGACGACGGCGGATGGGCTCGCGCGGGCCCGCGACGGGCCTGGCGGGCCGCGGCAGCGCGCGGGACGGTGGCGTGCGGTGGTTGGCTGAGGCGGCGGGGAAGGCGACGTGGCGGCCTCTCATTGGCCGGAGCGACGTGGCGGCGGCGGTGGACGCGTCCGACGCGGAGGCGGACATGTCCGGCGGCGGGGAGGAGCGGGGCTAGGGTTTCATCTGCGCGAAATTTCGGGGAGGGGCACATATATGTAGGTAGAGGGAGCTAGGAGAGTCCAAATGAGGTGCGGTTTTCGCCCACACGATCGTGATCGAACGACCGAGAGCATGGATGGGGTTTGAATGGGCTAGGTGGGCTGTGTGAAGAGGTGCTGGGCTGCAAAGAGAAGGGGGTTTCGGGCTACGCGGTTAACCGTTGGGGCATCAAACGACCTCCAAATGGAACGAAATTTGACGGGCGGCCTGCCAGTGATATACCAAGGCCACTCGGCAAATCTTGGCCCATTCCGAGAACATTTTTCTCCCGCTCACGAAACCAGGTCTGAGAGGGGCGACGGGCGCGTGCGAGTGTCGGATCGCGAAACGGACAACGGGGAAAAGGACCGGATGCAAGTTTTGAAAATCATGATGATGCAATGCAGATGATGACATGACAAAATGAAACACGCAAGAAAAGGACAAGGCAAGGACGGCGAATAACTGGCAGACACCTGGCGCATCGGATCCGGGGCGTTACAACCTTCTTCCATACAGGGCTTCGAACGGTGCCATCTTCAAACTGGCCTGGTAGCTATTATTGTATGAAAACTCCGCGTATGGCAAATTATCATCCCAACTAGATCCATAATCCAGCGCACAAGCTCTCAACATGTCTTCCAGAATCTGATTGACTCTCTCATTCTGGCCATCTGTCAGAGGGTGAAAGGCTGTGCTGAATTCTAGCCTCGTACCCAAAGTCTGGTGTAACTGATTCCAAAACTTTGAAGTAAACTGTGTTCCTCTGTCTGATACGATGGTCCTCGGAACTCCATGCAGACATACGATCCTGGTCATGTATATCTTGGCCAACTTCGCACTTGTATACGTGGTTTTCACTGGGATAAAGTGAGCCACTTTGGTCAAGGGATCAACTACTACCCAGATAGAATCATATCCTGATTGGGTCCTGGGCAATCCGGTGATAAAATCCATGCCAAGCTTATCCCACTTCCATTAGGGTATCGGCATAGGCTGCAGTAATCGTGCTAGCTTCTGATGTTCTGCCTTCACTCTCTGACATACATCACATACCGCTACATACTCAACAATATCCTTCTTTATACCAGTCCACCAGAAACGCTCCTTCAAATCCAAATACATCTTGGTGTTTCCGGGGTGTATCGAGTATGGCGAGTCATGAGCTTCCTGTAGTATCAACTTCCTGATTTCTGCATTATTGGGCACATAAACACGGTCCTCGAACCACAAGGTGTCGTGCTCATCCTCATGAAAACCTTTGGCCTTTCCTTTGCTCATTCTCTCCTTTGTCTCGGCAATTTCCTTGTCATCCTTCTGAGCTTCACGAATCTTTCCCAACAATGTAGACTGAACTTCCATCGCTCCAACAAAACCTCTAGGAATAATCTCCAAACGAAGTTCCCTGAGATCCTCGGCTAACTCCTTTGGCAATCCTCCCGTTAGGAGAGTATTAACATAACTCTTCCAGCTCAAAGCATCTGCTATGACATTGGCCTTTCCTAGATGATAATGCAGCTTCATGTCATAATCCTTTATAAGTTCCAACCATCTCCTCTGCCTAAGGTTCAGCTCCTTCTGGGTGAATATGTACTTCAAACTCTTATGATCCATGTACACATCACAACGGTTTCCAATAAGAAAGTGTCTCCAAGTCTTGAGTGCATGCACTACGGCTGCTAGCTCCAAATCATGAGTGGCATAATTCAACTCATGTGGTCGAAGTTGGCGTGAGGCATATGAAACAACTCTTCCGTCCTGCATAAGCACTCCTCCAAGTCCTAAGCGAGATGCGTCGCAATACACTTGGAAATCCTTGCGTATATCCGACAGAATTAGCACTGGGGCCGTAGTCAGACGTTTCTTCAACTCCTGAAAACTGGCCTCACATTCTTCTGTCCATTTGAACTTAGTGTCCTTCTTCAACAACTCCATCACGGGCTTCGCAATTTTAGAGAAATTCTCAATAAATCTCCGATAGTATCCCGCAAGTCCAAGAAAACTGCGGATTTCTCCAACGGTGGTGGGTGATATCCAATTTGTGACTGACTTAACCTTGGTGGGGTCTACTGCTATACCTTCTCCTGATATAACATATCCAAGGAATCCAACTTCCTTCAACCAAAACTCGCATTTATTGAACTTGGCATATAACTGATGTTCCCTGAGCTTCTCGAGCACTAAACGCAAATGCTCCTTGTGCTCCTCTTCATTCTTTGAGTATACCAAGATATCATCAATGAACACCACAACGAACTTATCCAAAAACTCCATAAACACCTTATTCATCATACTCATGAAGTAGGCAGGGGCGTTAGTCAATCCAAATGACATAACCATATACCCATACAACCCGTACCTGGTGGTGAAAGCTGTCTTAGGTATATCCTTCTTGCGAATCTTTAGCTGGTGGTATCCTGATCGCAGATCGATCTTTGAAAATACTTTAGCTCCTTGCAACTGATCAAACAAGTCATTGATCATCGGCAGTGGGTACTTGTTCTTGATCGTCACTTCATTCAATGCTCGATAATCAACAACCATCCTTAAAGATCCATCCTTCTTCTCAACCAAGAGCACTGGGGCTCCCCACGGTGATGAACTTCGTCGGATGTAACCTTTCTCCAATAACTCCTTAATCTGCTTCTTGATCTCCTCTAGATCATTTGTGGGCATCCGGTAGGGTCTCTTTGATATAGGTCCGGTGCCTGGCAACAGTTCTATCAAGAACTCAATGTCTCGATCTGGTGGCATGCCTGGTAACTCTTCTGGAAACACATCCGGGTAATCCTTCACAACAGGCACTTCCTCCCGAACAACTCCTGAGAGGGAATTTGCTTGAGTCCTCCTTGGCGAATGCCTGGATACATACTTGATCCTTTTTCCCTCCGGGGTGGTGAGTAGAATTGATTTGCTAGCATAGTCAATGTTTCCTCCATACTTCGATAACCAATCCATGCCTAATATGATGTCCAATCCTTGCGACTCCAAAATTATTAGGTCTGAGGGAAAAACATGGCTCCCGATGGTTAAGGGTATCCGATCGCACCATCGGCTGGCCATGTACTCTGCACCTGGTGAGCTCACTAGCATGGGTGTCCTATGGGCTAGGGTTGGCAACTTAAACTTGTCCACAAATCCCCTTGATATGTATGAATGCGATGCACCAGTATCCAAAAGAACGAGAGCGGTAAAAGACTTAACCAAAAACTTACCGATAACTACGTCTGGTTGCTCTTCAACCTCCTCCACGCTCACGTGGTTCACTTGTCCTTTGTTAAATTTATTGGGCTTCTTCCCAGAGCTCCCATTACCATTTATGTTCTTTGCTTCAGGGCACTCAGTGGCATAGTGTCCAATCTTCCCGCACATGAAACAAGTAATGTGACTTAGGTCCCTCTTGGCGGGTGTGGCTGGATTGGAGCGGTTCTGATTGTTGCTTGCTCCATTCCCATTCCCATTCTTGGGGCCATTATTATTATGAGAACTTCCTCCATTGTGAGTGTGGCCTCCATGGTTATGGGTAAATCCTCCTGAGTTCGGGGTAAAACGAGGCTTCTGCTGAGCTCCTGAATTGTACTTCCCTTGTCCATACTTCCTCTTGCAGCTCTCTATCTACTGCTGCTTCCCTTCAATCATGAGAGATTTATCTACCAACTCCGGGTAGTTGTTAAATGTTGCCACCATCAACTGCATACTCATCTCATCGTTCAGCCCTTCCATAAACTTCTCCTGCTTCGCGGCATCTGTGGCCACATCATTTGGGGCATAGCGAGATAACTTGCTAAACTCATCCACGTACTGCCCCATAGTACGATTCCCTTGGCGTAAGTTGCAAAACTCACGCTTCTTTATGCTCATAGCTCCAGTTGAGACATGGGCTGTGCGGAATGCTTGCTGAAACTGCTCCCAAGTGACATTGGCTATAGGGAATGTGGCTGTGTAATTCTCCCACCATGAGGCTGCTGGTCCATCCAATTGATGTGCGGCAAAGCGCACCTTCTCAGCATCCGTGCAACCTGCGGTGGCAAACTCCCTTCCAATCCTGCATAGCCAATCATCAGCAACTATCGGCTCGGTGCTACTGGAAAACACCGGCGGCTGCAACCTCAGGAAAATGGGCTAAGTTGTCAACTGGAGGTGGTGGCGGTGGGTTGTTGTTGTTGTTGCCTTGGTTCTGAACTAACAACTGCATCAAGGCATTCTGTTGCTGGATCAACTGAGTGAGCTCCGATGGGAAGACAAATCCGGTATCACGTCTCGGAGGCATCTGATGGGTTTAGAGGGAAGAGATTAGAATAGAATGATGTCTAGTGGGAAAGCACTACCCATATGCACATGAGATAAACAGAATCATATCACATCACTCAATCAATCAAGCAAGGGCATACAATCGATCTAACTATCATTACAGTGCTCAGACTATACTATATACATGGGGAAAATACTACTTGATCATATGGTGGTCTACTAGAAGTTTTGATCGGTGGAAGACTCCATGATATCAGCTCCAGCTTCGTCTTCACAGTCATCATCACTACTGTCGGGATCGCAGTCGGTGTCGTCGATGATGATGTAGTCTTCAGAACGAATCTCCTTGGGTTCGTCGTCATCTCCTCCTGGTGCGGGGTCTCCCAGGAATACTCCGAGCTTCTTTATCAGGTCGTCATTCTTCTCCAATAGTATTGCGATTTCCTCCTCGTATCCGTCGCGTGTAGACTTGAGTTCCTCCTCTAGCTCCATGTTCCTGGTCATAGCCTTCTTCAAATCTATCATGCTAGCGCACATCTGGTTCTCCTGGCGCCAAATGTGCTGGTTTAACTCCTGGATGAAAGCTGCAATGGACCTGTCCTTCTTGGTACTGATCATCTCCCATTGCTCATCTTGGCGCCCACATATATGGTAGATAGTGTCCTTCAGCTCCTGTTTGTAGACTTCTTCAATACGTCCTATAGCAATGTGGGCTGCCATGCTCTTTCCTAGACTCCATGTTGGTGCATCAAAGGAAAACTCTATGGGCTCAGTGACTGGCGTGAAAGTCCTTCCTGGAACTTGAACTCGAATCATCCAGCGCTCCTCTTCTGGTAAAGTGGCGGTGTAGGTCCCGGTGAAGCTTGGTATTCCGATGTTCAGGTACCTAGTGACTTCCTTCAAGTGTCGTCCAAAAGGTGTGTCTTCATCCGGTTGTGCAAACTTGCTCCTTGAGTCCACCATCCTAAAGAGTAGAAAATGGAGAGGAGTCAGAAATGAGTAGAGAAGAGTGACCTATGGCTCATCTTAGTGGTCGTGTCCTGCATTCAGCGTGTGCTATGATACCATCTTGTAGTGACCCGACCTCAAACGGTCAAGTCTTTGTGCTTCAGTGTCATCCCTGGATCGGTAATGCTGACACACACAATACTCGAAGGATTTATAACGGAGTAGCAATCACACACTTTTTACATCGATAGTCTCCAAAGAGAACTTATTACAATAAATATGGCTTAAGGCCATCTAAATAAGATAACAACGGAAGGCTTGGAAGATAAAGTGAGTCCATCAACTCCAACGGCATAGCTGAGTGCACGACAACGGCCTAGCAAAACTTACTCTTCATCTGAAAAGTCTGCAACATGATACGTTGCAGCCCGAAAACGGGTCAGCACATGGAATATGCTGGCATAGTAACACAGTAAAGTAATGAACAGATAATTGTTATCACTACATGCATATATGGCTGGTGGAGGCTGTATGGTTAATATGTTTTTGCGAAAAGCCAATTTTTCCCTACAACAAAGGAATATATTTTATTTAACTATCATGGTAGTTGAACAACATTGAGAAGGTTCCTCCAACTCAAATCCCAATTAAAAGTAATTATCAACCCAACAAAATTAAATTTAGAGTGATGAGATCCATATGATAATCCAAGAACCAGATACTCAAGATGTCCATAACCGGGGAAACGGCTAACCATGATTAGTTTGTACACTCTGCAGAGGTTTGCGCACTTTTCCCCACAAGACTCGATCTCCTCCGTTGGATTTCTCGCACTAGATGGTGTTTGAGAAACGGATGACCGAGACACAGTCTTTCAGAAGCATTAACTCTAACCCCGGGTAGACAGTACCAACCTGCATCCCCTACATCTGCTAGCCTACCACTAGAAGAGGTCATGCAACATACTCAACTATGCTAGAGCCCATAATAGCTTGTGGCTGCACACGGAAGTTTCTAGCATGAATAACCTTATGATCCCTTTGAGCCTGGGTGGCGGACCGTAGGATGATCACACGGGTACTCCGGGATATCCTAGAACAACACTGGATTCTCCAGGTGCCCACAAGCAATCCACCCAGATGTGTATTAAAGTTGCCACCTTAAGTTAACCATTAATTAACAATCTCACATCTGTCATGGATTCACTCACCCAAACCACGTCTACGAGCATAGCATAACAATATAAGCATAACGTAGAAGTAACTCCCAAGGGTTTGATAATAAACAGGGCAATAGGTTCTACCTCAACAACTACTTCCCAATACCCACAAGTTAATTACATCCTAATCATGCAAGGTATGAAAAGAGTATGATCAATGTGTTACTTGCCTTGCTGACAATCTGCAAAACCTAGAGACTCGTAGTAGCACGCTTCGCACTCCAGGAATTCTATCGCAAACAAACAATAGCATACATAAGCAATCAATCATAGATGCATGGGTAAAACTCAAATAAGAAGATCGAAACCTAAAAACACAACTGAAGAGATTCGATCTGCAAAAAGAATTAAAAAAATGGAGCGACGAAACTCAAACTACGAAAGAAACAAGATCCGTTTACTAATCTGGACTAAAGTCAAATTTTACAATACCAAAATCTTGTTCAAGTTGGTTAAACAGAAAGAGGGCTTCGAGACAAAGATCTAGACGCTTGTTTCACCTGATTTGGATAAACGAGCGAAAAGATAAACCAAAACGAAGATTAGGGCTGGAATCGTGATCGAAAATAATCGCGGAAAAACCCTGGGAAAAGAAAAACTGACGAACAGGTAACGAAGGAACGTTAGCTGCTTGCAGCTAACGGACGAACAACATTCGTTAAAACAAACGTACAGACGAACGTCCGCTATTTAATCGAACCGAGAAAAACTGAACGAACTGATCTAAAAAAACAAAACCAGGGTTTTTAAAAAAAATTGGGATTTTACCTAAAAACCAAAAAAACGAACGGCTCCGGATCGGATCGGCGGCGGAGGCTCCAGTGGCTTCTGCGGCGGCATGGCGAGGCAGGGCAGCGCGGGGCGGCGCGGCAGTAGGCGGCGGCGGCAGCAGCGGCGCAAGGCGGCGGCTTGCGGGCGGCGGCGGCTGGCGACTTGGGGCTCCAAGGGGGCCCCGAGTCGGCTTTTAAGGAGGGGAGGGGAAGCGGCTTGCGGCAGGGGGCAGGGGAGGCGTGGCCGAGTCGGCCACGGCGGGCGGCGGCATGCGGCTCTCGGTCTCCGCGAGGGAGACGGCGGCGCGGGGTGGCGGGGCGGCGTGGTCCGGCGGGGAAATTTTTTTTTAAACATATTCCACCGAAAGTAAATCCTAGAAAAATGAATAAAAATCTAAAAATACCAAAACAAATTTTCACCGTTTAAATAAAATATTTAGAACAGGGTGAACATTTTCTTGGCCTAAAATGCAATTTTGAAAAATGCATATTTTTTTCTAATTCAAATAAAATAGCAATAAAATCCAAATAAAATATATTATTTGATTTTGGTATTTTTCCTCCAATATTTCATTTATTTTGGAGAAGTCACATTATCTCCTCTCATATATTTTTAATATGAAATATTTTCGAAGAGAAAAATAATTAAAACCAAAGTGATCCTTGTTTCGATATTTTATAAAATTCAAATATGAAAACAGTGAAATCCCCAACTCTCTCCATGGGTCCTTGAGTTGCTTAGAATTTCGAGGATCGCAAAAACGAAATGCAATAAAATATGATATGCATGAATGACCTATGTATAACATTCCTAATTGGGAATTTGGGATGTTACACCCATCTTCTGGTATATAAGTCATTTTGACCTAGAAAAAAAATAAGGAGAGGACTTTCGGGATGGAGCGCCGCCGTCTCGCGGCGGAACTTGGGCAGGAGCACTTTTGCCCTCCGGCGGAGCGATTCCGCCAGGGCAACTTCCCTCCCGGAGGGGGAAATCATCGTCATCATCATCATCAACAACTCTCCCATCTTGGGGAGGGCAATCTCCATCAACATCTTCAACATCACCATCTCCTCTCAAACCCTAGTTTATCTCTTGTGTTCAATCTTTGTATTGGAACATCAGATTGGTACTTGTGGGTGACTAGTAGTGTTGATTACATCTTGTAGTTGATTACTATATGGTTTATTTGGTGGAAGATTATATGTTCAGATCCATTATGCTATTTAATACCCCTCTGATCTTGAGCATGTTTACCACTTGTGAGTAGTTACTTTTGTTCTTGAGGTCACTAGAGAAATCATGTTGCAAGTAATCATGTGAAGTTGATATGTGTTCGATATTTTGATAGTATGTATGTTGTGATTCCCTTAGTGGTGTCATGTGAACGTTGACTACATGACACTTCACCATATTTGGGCCTAAGGGAATGCATTGTGGAGTAGTTATTAGATGATGGGTTGCGAGAGTGACAGAAGCTTAAACCCTAGTTTATGCGCTATTCCGTAAGGGAGCGATTGGATCCAAAAGTTTAATGCTATGGTTAGAATTTATTCTTAATACTTTTCTCGTAGTTGCGGATGCTTGCGAGGGGGTTAATCATAAGTAGGAGGTTTGTTCAAGTAAGAACAACACCTAAGCACCGATCCACCCACATATCAAATTATCAAAGTAGCGAACACGAATCAAACCAACATGATGAAAGTGACTAGATGAAATTCCCGTGTACCCTCAAGAACCATTTGCTTATTATAAGAGACCGTTTTGGCCTGTCCTTTGCCTCAAAAGGATTGGGCTACCTTGCTGCGCTTTTCTTACTATTATCATTACTTGCTCGTTACAAATTATCTTGCTATCAAACTACTCTGTTACTTCCAATTTCAGCGCTTGCAGACATTACCTTGCTGAAAACCACTTGTCATTTCCTTCTGCTCCTCGTTGGGTTCGACACTCTTACTTATCAAAAAGACTATAATTGATACCATATACTTGTGGGTCATCAGGCGTGCCCCATGAGCTCGTCGCTCTCTGGTGGCCCCCTTCTGGTAATTCTTTTTCCAGTATTTTTATATATTCAAAATAATTCTACGTAAATTTTCAGGTCATTTGGAGCTGTGGAGAATATCCATCTCTGTTGTAGCTTTTTTAGTTCTAGAATTCTAGCTATCGACAATCTCCCTCTTCATGTGAAACTTGCAAAATAAGAGAGAAAAGACATTAGAATAGCATCATAAAGTGAAATAGTGACCCAAACCATAATAAATTACAGTAGGAAAATATGATGCAAAATGGACATATCAGGCCCCCGTCTAGTGTCATGGCAAAATCTTCTCTCCAGATTAGATTCAATTAATATGACACAATAACTGGATTTGTTTTGCTAGAATCTCACTACATCCAGATCCTTCATAGCCGACTTGATGTACCATGCTCTTATGCATCCTGAGGTCCCAGTGAAAAATAATAAGCTGAGTTGGAAGCCGAAAATTCTACTAAAAGTCAAGATCTTTATGTGGTGTCATTGGAGGGGAATTGAGCTAACCGAAGACAACCTCGCCGACCGCAACTAGCAAGGAGACAAAAAGTGTAGCTTTTGCACTCATGATTAGACAATTAAACACCTCTTTTCTTCAGTGCAAGATTGCACGCTCTATGCTTTTTTAGAAAAGGAGGATGATCCCCGGCCTCTACATCTGGGCGATGCATGCAACCACTTTATTAATTATTCACAAAGACCTTACAGAGTAATACATCAGCATGTCTGAAGCCACCATCTTGACAACATATGTGGCTACTCCCACTACTGCAGGATGCTGCTAACGCGACACTGCGATCAGAGACCCCTTTGACGAAACTGTGTGCAATGCATTAATCGCAAACGATGGTGTAAAACAACCGTCAAAAAGGTGCAAAACGTTTGCGATGGCGGAGCCATCAAACACGTTCACATTTTAGTTGCGTGTGCGATGCAGGGCACACGGTTAATCCATTCGAACTGTTTGCGATGAGGCAGAACAACAGAAACGGGCAGCCATATCAATGTGTGTGCGATATACGGCACATAGTTCGCTCCAATGAACTGTTTGCTATTAGGGAGTGCAACAGAAACGGTTAGCCAGATCAAGGTATGTGTGATATACGGCATATGATTCACTCGGACAAACTATTTTCGGTTAGGGAGCATAACAGAAACGGTTCAACTTAACAAGATGTGTGTGATATGCGGCATACAGTTCAAATGGATGAACTGTTTGTGATGAACCAAAATAACACAAATGAGTCGTGTAAACAAGATGTGTGTGATAAGTGGCAAATAGCCGACTCGGATGAACTGTTTGCGAGGAGAAATTACAACAAGACGATTAATACAGTTAGTTCGTGTGCGATTCTGTGTGTACAAAAAACTTTGAAAAAAATGCAAACTAGTTGCTTGCGGTGGCTAGGAGTATCGCACACAATGCGTCTGCGAGTACTCGTGTGCGATGATTAGTAAGTTACACATACGTCTCCTTATGTTAACATGTGTGTGAATTTGCAATATGGATAGTTAATATGCAAATGCCTTCTGGACATCGGGCACATGCTTAAACTCAATGAGTTGTGTACGATACTAATACTTTCCATGAAAATTTAAGAACTTGGGTAACATCACTTGAGTAACATATATATAGTGGTTACACTATTCGACGAAAGGAGGATCTTAACACGGTTTTGACAACCATATGGTCCATATCTACATACTTAACATAGTAACAACTATCACATTTTAAAAGGCTAAGGGCCAACAACCATATGGTCCATATCTACATACTTAACATAGTAACAGCTAGCACATTTTAAGAGGCTGAGGGCCAACAACCACAACTATCCGCTGGAAGCAGCTTGATCACGGCGACTCAACATCTCGTCAATGAAAAGGAAGAGCCCTCCTGTGCCTTGGTAGAGCATGAGTAGAACAATGTCTCCAATTTTCCAATATGGATGCATTGCCACGACAAGCGAGAACTTGTTAATTTGAATGGTTCCATTTCTGCGGGAAATGCAGTACCTTGCAATCACATATAATTATTGATTCCATTCACACCCTTTGGGAACAGGAAACGGAGAACTTGTTGCTTTCTTCTGTTTTTGCTGTAGCTGAGGACAACATAGATTGAAATGATTGACTTGATCTAGGTATGTGGTCCAAACGGATAGGTAGAATTATCCATAGGGAGCCCTAGTTTCAGCATAAAAGGAAGAAGTCGGTGGATGCGGTGGCATGTGCTTCATCCCTCCTTTTAGGGTTAATGCTATCAATGGTGAATCGATCATTCACTATCCTTTTTTCTGGGATCTGCTCTTTTCAGTGGAAGGTTTGACGGAAGGTAAGATTAGTGGGTCAATAACCTACTTAGCTTTCCAAGTAAGGCAGTGAAGTTCCATATTTCTGTATCGTTCTTATCCCAGGATCTGCTGCTTTGTTCCCTTGGATGCAATAGTTTACTGATCCGGTTTTACCAAGTTTCAATAGTGAGGAGGATGTCCAATAAAAATACTATATTCTAGTATCTGACCAAAGGGAAGAATGAAAATAAATAGAGATACATGTCTCTAAAGTAGGGCCTATTAAAAGTACAGTGCCTTCTTGTTCTTCTGATCGATTGGTTCAATTGGATTTGGCGTTATTAGTAGGCACAAGTGTAATTCGACCACGCTGGGAAATCGATCCAGGAACTGCTACAGCGGGCAATTTCTGTTGAAATGTAGAATAAAAACCAATTGTAACATGGCGTTGAGGATATATATAGTTTATGAGCATCAACATTAAAATAAGACTTTTACCAGCGTTTTGTGCACACAATTGGTCTTACTCAATGTGTGCACCATATGTATAATTAATCCCATCCAAAATCTAGCATTCATAAGCTGTGCTATCTCTATCAGATTATCAACAAAGTTTATGACATGCTTCAAGTCCTTCCAGTGAAATTTGGTATGCTTAGTAACATACAACTCGTTCACTATGCATCGAACATATCCTGCTTAAAAGGTGGAAAGGTATTATTTATTCAGAACATGGCAGAAGAATATATAGTGCGCATAAATTGGTAAATAGAATTTGTTACTTCCTAGGAACGGAGTTAGAAAATAAAATCACAATTGGTTGCTTAAATACTGATCATTTAGTTAGAACAAATACCCCGATTTTGCTAAGTAATATGACAGGATGGAGAAAGTTGAAAGGACACTAACCTCGATCAGACTTTGATCGGCTGATGACGTTGGGGAAGTAAACATCCATGTTAATTAGACCAGGCTGTGGTGCACGCACTAGAATTTTATTGCCAGCTTTCAGTTCATGACACTTAGACATTTTTCTCCAAAGGTCCGCATTAAAATAGGAGTGACCATCTTTATCAAGTTTTACACTAACCGTCATTGTAAATCCATGTTGCATTGTCAATATGACATCCTGGGAGTCATCAACAAAGTAAAGCCCAAGATTTCCTTCTACTCCTGTTCTTGCAAAGCAAGGGATGTACTGCTTGAAATGAAAATTAAGATCGTAAATTAGATATATTGAAATAACAGAGCAAGACGAAAATATGGGAGTAACTGATAGAACAGATCAATATATAGATGAATGCAAATTACAAAAATATATAATTAAAAATAGATAATGTAACAAAGATTTGATGCAAATATATAGATAATGTAGCAATAGACGGTATATGTTCACAAATTTAGGCCATGCCGACCGTGGTAGGTTGAGATTGAACATACCAAGCGCTCCCTGAAGTCATCCGGAATGGTGAGATAGAACTTCGTTTCCGACTGGCCGCGACCACACTTGCCCGATTTATGCTCGCACTATGGACACATGAATGAACACCCACGAATCAGCTAGAACAAAAATGATTCCACGGTGATTTCTGCCGGTTGATTAACAGCAACGGACGGACTACGATAAGATATGAGTGAATATTTCGCTAAGTTTATTACCTTCTCCATGAGAAAAATCCCCGGCCCAATCCCGCAGAAAACCCCAGTCGACCAGAGTCTAGAATGTCGGTGTAGATAGGCGGCGGAAAGCGGTAGGGGAGAAATCCCGTGCCGTTTGGAGCGCGAGCTCTGCCAGTTGACAACAGCCATCGAGATTAGGGTGGCCTCCGCGATAAAAGTTGATGAGGTGCAGAGTTGCGGAGGAGTCCGCAGCGAGTGGGTGGGGACGAAGTGGGCGAGGGTTTTCTTTTTCCATTTGTATGTGTGAGTGAACACACACGGTTTGCAGAGGCGACGGAGATGAATCGTGTGCGATAGTAAATCACTGAGATTGAATGGGAATCCAAATTTCCTTTGTCCTTTGTCCATGAGTTTTTTTCTACGATGAAAATAAACCCTGCTAATCACCGTGTTCAAATTTGGCACTTTTCCGGGTTCATTTACAATATTTGGGGATTATATGCATTTTCTAGGCATTAATGCACATAATTCAAATTCAAACAACCGGTGCTTGAAAAGGTGCACGAGAACGGTCTGGATAACCATGATCGTGCTATTTAGTAAATTCTCATGCCTTTTACAAGGAATAGGCAAATATTTCAAGGGAATGTGTTTACTGGGTACGATACAAAAATGAAATACATGCTTGGAAAACATGACGCCTGGCGTGGTGCCATGGTATGGCCTCACCATGCCCTGGTAAAAATTTGAGAATGTTTGTCTCATATTTCATGCACGCCATTCATAAATCGAACCATCACCGAGGAAATTTCATGGTTTCGAGGGGGAAATCAGCAAGATTGAAGGGGCCGAGAATCCAAATTTCCTTCCTAGCTTGTCATTCAGTTTTTTCTACAATCAACATACCCCCTCGAATGCAACGTGTTCAAATTTGGCATTTTTTCAGGCTCATTTACCATATTAGGGGATTATGTGCATTTTCTAGGCATTAATCCACATAATTCAAATTTGAACAATCGGTGCATGAAAAGGTGCACAAGAACGGTCTGGAAAAACCATACTCGTGGCATTTAGTAATTTCTCAAGCCTTTTACAAGGAATGGACAGAGATTTCAAGGGAATGCGTGGCACTAGTCAACCACAAACGCGTCATTTACTGGGTTATCAACTGTAGAAAAACGAAATACATGCTTGAAAAACATGACATCTGGCATGGTGCCATGGTATGGCCTCACCGTGCCATGGTTAAAAGCTGAGAAGGTTTGATTTATGTATTCATGCACACCCTTCATAAATCGAACCATCACTGAGGAAGTTCCATGCTTTCGAGAGGGAAATCACCAAGATTGAAGGGGAATCCAAATTTCCGTCCTAGTTTGTCATTCGGTTTTTTCCAACGATCAACATACCGCCTCAAATGCAACGTGTTCAAATTTGACATTTTTCCGGGCTCATTTACCATATTTAGGGGATTATTTGCATTTTCTAGGCATTAATGCACATAATTCAAATTCAAACAATCGATGCATGAAAAGGTGCACAAGAACGGTCTGGACAACCATGCTCGTGCTATTAGTACATTCTCATGCCTTTTACAAGGAATGGACAGATATTTCAAGGAAATGTGTGGCAATATTCAATCATAAACGCGTCGTTTACTGGGTTAACAACTATACAAAAATGAAATACATGCTTGGAAAACATGACGCCTGGCGTGGTGCCATGGTATGGCCTCACGGTGCCCTGGTAAAAATTTGAGAATGTTTTCCTTATGTCATCATGCACGCCTTTCATAAATCGAACCATCACCGAGGAAGTTTCATGGTTTCGAGGGGGAAATCACCAAGATTGAAGGGGGATCCAATTTTTCTTTGTCCTTTGTCCATGAGTTTTTTCTATGATGAACATACACCCTGCAAATCACCGTGTTCAAATTTGGCACTTTTCCGTGTTCATTTACCATATTTAGGGGATTATGTGCATTTTCTAGGCATTAATGCACATAATTCAAGTTCAAACTATCGGTGCATGAAAGGGTGCACAAGAATGGCCTGGAAAACCATGCTCGTGCCATTTAGTAAATTCTCATGCCTTTTACAAGGAATGGACAGATATTTCGATGAAATGTGTGGCAACAGTCAACCACAAACGTTTGTTTATTGGGTTTTCAACTGTAGAAAAATGAAATAAATGCTTGAAAAACATGACGCCGGGCATGGTTACATGGTATGACCTCACCGTGCCCTGGTAAAAATTTGAGAAGGTTTGTCTTATGTCGTCATGCATGCCCTTCATAAATCAAACCATCACCGAGGAAGTTCCATGCTTTCGATAGGGAAATCACCAAGATTGAAGGGGAATCCAAATTTTCTTCGTTATTTGCCCTGGAGTTTTTTTCTACGACGGACACATACACCCTGCAAATCACCATGTTCAAATTTGGCTTTTTTTCGGGCTCATTTACCATATTTTAGGGGATTATGTGCATTTTCTAGGCATTTAGCGCATATAAATTCAATCCAGCTACATCTGCATGGGTGTGATGTGAGGGACGTGGATTGTCGTTCGATCGCGGCGCATCCTACGGTGCACACGCGTGATCCGCGTGGCTGGGGTTCTAGCCAATCATAACGCAACACACAATAGGCTCAGCGCACACTGTTTCCTGAAGCGACGGAGATGAACCGTGTGCGATAATGAACGAGCGAAATTGTAAGGGAAGCCAAATTTCCTTTGTCGTTTGTCGTTGAGCTCTTAAATACCACCACACTGTACGGCTTCCCGGCCCCTCCATCCCAGAGCTCTCTCCAAGCGTCGTTCATGGCACCGCGATGCACAGTAACTGGTAAGGAAGCGATGGCATCCCGCCGCGCCGCGTTCCTCGCCGCGCGTGACTGCACACATGGTAAGGAAGCGATGACATCTCACCACGCCGAGTTCATTGCCGCTGGCAGCCACACAGTTACGTGGGCGGACTTTGAGGCTGCCATGGCCGAATGGGCGGTGGATCTAGAGGCGGCCAAAGCCGCACAGAAGGAGCAGAAAAGGCATAAAGCACTCAAGAAAAGAGAGTCCCGCTGCCGCAAGAAAGAAGAGGTCGCACGCCGTGGTGAGGAGAGCTTGGCGGAGATCGAAGCACGGTGGGCTGCCGCCTACAAGGCTGGGAAGGAGAACGTCGGCGTCTGGCCAGCATGCCCCGATGGTAGCATGTGAGAAGTAGTTTAAGTTTGTAGTATTAGAGCAAATTACCAGTAGTACTTTAAATTTGTATTATTAACGTACAATGTCGGTAAGAGCATCCTTTGAGGGCTTTGAGCGTTGATTAGCATGTGTGCCCGTGTGCGTTTTTTGCGTTAATGATCCATAAGTTAGTTACCCGTGCGATGTTTCCTAATAAACCAGGCGTACCATTGACCGAAAAAATCAACTACACGTGTACATTTTTTGGAGACGGGGTCTGCCAATTTTCTGTTTTCTTGCACACGAGTATTTTACGCGCTTCATCTGTGTTGTGTATTTCCCCGCCCAAGTTTCAAGTTTCGCAGTGAAATTTTCATTAGGCGCGTGATTTCAGAATTTATTCCTCCAACCACATCTCCACCCATCAAATTTCCTCAGTATCTCCCCCCTGCGGCTTCCCCTACCGGTAGCTCAAACCGCCGCTGTCGCAACCACATCTTCAACCACATCTACGTTCTGCTTGGATCCAGTCAGGTAACCCACTGATCTCTATCACGGCCCCGGCCTGATTGCTTAAATGGCGCCTGGAAAACATCCTCATGCCTCCAAATCCCTATTGCCCCTACCTCCAAAGCATCGCCGCGCAAGCCCAACCACATATCACGTGGAGGTCGAGGAGCTGATGGCGGTCCATGGCGCGATGGCCGCTGTGCGTGTTGACCCAGAGGAACACCTCGCCTCCGCCGCCGCCGACATGGTGCAGGCTCTAGCCCAGATGAAGTGACCCAGTGACTACCCCCGAGGACTTAACAGGTATGATCTGACCAGCTAAATCTTACCAATACCACTTGCAATGGCTATGTTTTGTACGGTTGATGTATTAAGTGTTGGGGAATGCAGCATTTCAAAAAAAATCCTATGATCACACAAGATCTATCTAGGATATGCATAGCAACGAGAGGGGAGAGTGTGTCCACGTACCCTCGTAGACCGAAAGCGGAAGCATTTAGTAACGTGGTTGATGTAGTCGAACGTCTTCACAATCCAACCAATCCAAGCACCGAACGTACGACACCTCCGTGTTCAGCACACGTTCAGCACGATGACGTCCCTCGAGCTCTTGATCCAGTTGAGGACGAGGGAGAGTTCCGTCAGCACGATGGCGTGGCAATGGTGATGATGAAGTTACCGGCGCAGGGCTTCGCCTAAGCACTATGACGATATGACCGAGGTGTGTAACTGTGGATGGGGGCACCGCACACGGCTAAGAGAAGACTTGGTGTGCCCCCCTCCCACGT
Source organism: Aegilops tauschii subsp. strangulata (assembly GCF_002575655.3). Taxonomy (NCBI): domain Eukaryota; kingdom Viridiplantae; phylum Streptophyta; class Magnoliopsida; order Poales; family Poaceae; genus Aegilops; species Aegilops tauschii. The sequence continues at coordinate 187,144,826 of NC_053036.3, read as the reverse complement.
ATATAAAGGAGGGGGGAGGAGGAGGCCGACCCAAGGGGGGCGCGCCAAGGGGGGGAGTCCTACTTGGACTCCCGGTCCAAGTAGGATTCGCCCCCCCTTTCCTATTCCAAGAAGGGGACGGAGGGAAGGAGAGGGAGAGGGAAAGGAAGGGGGGTCGCGCCCCCTCCCCTTAGTCCAATTCGGACTGCCCTTGGGGGGGGGGGGCGCCACCTTGTGGCCTTCCCTCTCCAACTCCCTTATGGCCCATTAGGGCCCATAACTTCCCCGGGGGGTTCCGGTAACCCCTCGGTTCCCCAATAAATATCCGAAACGTCCCGAAACATTTCCGGTGTCCGAATACCTTCGTCCGATATATCAATCTTTACCTCTCGACCATTTCGAGACTCCTCGTCATGTCCGTGATCTCATCCGGACTCCGAAAAAATTCGGTCATCAAATCACATAACTCATAATACAAATCGTCATCGAACGTTAAGCATGCGGACCCTACGGGTTTGAGAACTATGTAGACATGACCGAGAAACATCTCTGGTCAATAACCAATAGCGGAACCTGGATGCTCATATTGGCTCCTACATATTATACGAAGATCTTTATCGGTCAAACCGCATAACAACATACGTCATTCCCTTTGTCATTGGTATGTTACTTGCCCGAGATTCGATCGTCGGTATCATCATACCTAGTTCAATCTCGTTACCGGCAAGTCTCTTTACTCATTCCATAATGCATCATCCCGTAACTAACTCAGTAGTCACATTGCTTGCAAGGCTTATAGTGATGTGTGATGTCTACTACTCAACCTTCTTCTTGTAGACGTTGTTGGGCCTCAAGTGCAGAGGTTTGTAGGACAGTAGCAAAATTTCCTCAAGTGGATGACCTAAGGTTTATCAATCTGTGGGAGGCGTAGGATGAAGATGGTCTCTCTCAAACAACCCTGCAACCAAATAACAAAGAGTCTCTTGTGTCCCCAACACACCCAATACAATGGTAAATTGTATAGGTGCACTAGTTCGGCGAAGAGATGGTGATACAAGTGCAATATGGATGGTAGATATAGGTTTTTGTAATCTGAAAATATAAAAACAGCAAGGTAACTAATGATAAAAATGAGCACAAACGGTATTGCAATGCTAGGAAACAAGGCCTAGGGTTCATACTTTCACTAGTGCAAGTTCTCTCAACAATAATAACATAATTGGATCATATAACTATCCCTCAACATGCAACAAAGAATCACTCCAAAGTCACTAATAGCGGAGAACAAACGAAGAGATTATGGCAGGGTATGAAACCACCTCAAAGTTATCCTTTCTGATCGATCTATTCAAGAGTCCGTAGTAAAATAACACGAAGCTATTCTTTCCGTTCAATCTATCCTAGAGTTCGTACTAGAATAACACCTTAAGACACAAATCAACCAAAACCCTAATGTCACCTAGATACTCCAATGTCACCTCAAGTATCCGTGGGTATGATTATACGATATGCATCACACAATCTTAGATTCATCTATTCAACCAACACAAAGAACTTCAAAGATTGCCCCAAAGTTTCTACCAGAGAGTCAAGACGAAAACGTGTGCCAACCCCTATGCATAGATTCCCAAGGTCACGGAACCCGCAAGTTGATCACCAAAACATACATCAAGTGAATCAATAGAATACCCCATTGTCACCACGGGTATCCCACGCAAGACATACATCAAGTGTTCTCAAATCCTTAAAGACTCTATCCGATAAGATAACTTCAAAGGGAAAACTCAATCCATTACAAGAGAGTAGAGGGGGAGAAACATCATAAGATCCAACTATAATAGCAAAGCTCGCGATACATCAAGATCGTGCCAAATCAAGAACACGAGAGAGAATGAGAGAGATCAAACACATAGCTACTGGTACATACCCTCAGCCCCGAGGGTGAACTACTCCCTCCTCGTCATGGAGAGCGCCGAGATGATGAAGATGGCCACCGGTGAGGGACCCCCCCTCCGGCAGGGTGCTGGAACAGGGTCCGGATTGGTTTTTGGTGGCTACAGAGGCTTGTGGCAGCGGAACTACCGATCTAGGTTATTTTCTGGAGGTTTTTGTATTTATAGGAATTTTTGGCATAGGTCTCACATCAGGGGGGGTCTCCGAGTCGTCCACGAGATAGGGCGGCGCGCCCAGGGGGGTAGTGCACGCCCCCACCCTCGTGGACAGCCCGGGACTCTTCTGGCCCAACTCTTTTACTGCGGGGGATTCTTCTGGTCCATAAAAAATCATCAAAAATTGGCACGTCAATTGGACACCATTTGGTATTCCTTTTCTGTAAAACTCAAAAACAAGGAAAAAACAGAAACAGGCACTAGGCTCTTGGTTAATAGGTTAGTCCCAAAAATCATATAAAATAGCATATAAATGCATATAAAACATCCATGATTGATAATATAATAGCATGGAACAATAAAAAATTATAGATACGTTGGAGACGTATCAAGCGTCCCCAAGCTTAATTCCTGCTCGTCCTCGAGTAGGTAAATGATAAAAACAGAATTTTTGATGTGGAATGCTACCTAACATATTTTTCAATGTAATTTTCTCTATTGTGGCATGAATGTTCAGATCCGAAAGATTCAAGACAAAACTTTAATATTGACATAAAAATAACAATACTTCAAGCATACTAACCAAGCAATTATGTCTTATCAAAATAACATAGCCAAAGAAAGATCATCCCTACAAAATCATATAGTTTGGCCATGCTTCATTTTCGTCACACAAAAATGCTCTCATCATGCACAACCCCGATGACAAGCCAAGCAATTGTTTCATGCTTTAGTATTCTCAGAGTTTTTCAACTTTCACGCAATACATGAGCCATGGACATAGCACTATGGGTGGAATAGAATATGATGATGGAGGTTGTGTGGAGAAGACAAAAAGGGAGAAAGTCTCACATTGACGCGGCTAATGAACGGGCTATGGAGATGCCCATCAATTGATGTCAATGCGAGGAGTAGGGATTGCCATGCAATGGATGCACTAGAGCTATAAATGTATGAAAGCTCAACAAAAGAAACTAAGTGGGTGTGCATCCAATTTGCTTGCTCACGAAGACCTAGGGCATTTGAGGAAGCCCATTGTTGGAATATACAAGCCAAGTTCTAAAATGAAAAATTCCCACTAGTATATGAAAGTGACAAAATAAGAGACTCTCTATAATAAAGATCATGGTGCTACTTTGAAGCACAAGTGTGGAAAAAGGATAGTAGCATTGTCCCTTCTTTTCTTTTTTTGGGCCTTCCCTTTTTTTATTTGGCCTTTCTTCTTTTTATTTGCCTTTCTTTTTTAATTTGGCCTTTCTTTTTTTATTTGGAATTTTTTTTCAGGGGACAATGCTCTATTAATGATGATCATCACACTTCTATTTATTTACAACTCAAAGATTATAACTTGATACTAGAACAAGGTATGACTCTATATGAGTGCCTTCGGCGGTGTACCGGGATGGGCAATGAAACAAGAGTGACATGTATGAAAAATTATGCATGGTGGCCTTGCCACAAATACGATGTCAACTACATGATCATGCAAGGCAATATGACAATGATGAAGCGTGTCATAATAAATGAGACGGTGGAAAGTTGCATGGCAATATTGATACGTCTCCATCGTATCTACTTTTCCAAACACTTTTGCCCTTATTTTGGACTCTAACTTGCATGATTTGAATGGAACTAACCCGGACTGACGCTGTTTTCAGCAGAATTGCCATGGTGTTATTTTTGTGCAGAAATAAAAGTTCTCGGAATGACCTGAAATTTCACGGATAATATTTTTGGAATTAATAAAAAATACTGGCGAAAGAATCAAGGCCAGGGGCCCACACCCTGTCCATGAGGGTGGGGGCGTGCCTACCCCCCTGGCCGCGCCCCCATGCCTCATGGGCCCCCTGGTGCTCCACCGACCTCAACTCTAACTCTATATATTCACGTTCAGGGAGAAAAAAATCAGAGAGAAGGATTCATTGTGTTTTACGATACGGAGCTGCTGCCAAGCCCTAATCTCTCTCGGGAGGGCTGATCTAGAGTCCGTTCGGGGCTCCGGAGAGGGGAATCCGTCGCCGTCATCATCATCAACCTTCCTCCATCACCAATTTCATGATGCTCACCACCGTGCGTGAGTAATTCCATCCTAGGCTTGCTAGACGGTGATGGGTTGGATGAGATTTACCATGTAATCGAGTTAGTTTTGTTAGGGTTTGATCACTAGTATCCACTATGTTCTGAGATTGATGTTGCTATGACTTTGCTATGCTTAATGCTTGTCACTAGGGCCCGAGTGCCATGATTTCAGATCTGAACCTATTATGTTTTCATGAATATATGTGAGTTCTTGATCCTATCTTGCAAGTCAATAGTCACCTACTATGTGTTATGATCCGGCAACCCCGAAGTGACAATAATCGGGACCACTCCCGGTGATGACCGTAGTTTGAGGAGTTCGTGTATTCACTAAGTGTTAATGCTTTGGTCCGGTACTCTATTAAAAGGAGGCCTTAATATCCCTTAGTTTCCAATAGGACCCCGCTGCCACGGGAGGGTAGGACAAAAGATGTCATGCAAGTTCTTTTCCATAAGCAGGTATGACTATATTCGGAATACATGCTTACATTATATTGATGAACTGGAGCTAGTTCCGTGTCACCCTATGTTATAACTATTGCGTGAGGAATGGCATCCGACATAATTCTCCATCACCGATCCAATGCCTACGAGCTTTTCATATATTGTTCTTCGCTTAGTTACTTTGCCGTTGCCACTGTTACACTTACTACAAAACTGCTACTGTTACTTTCGCTATCGTTACCGCCACTATCATACTACTTTGCTACTAAATACTTTGCTGTAGATATTAAGTTATCCAGGTGTGGTTGAATTGACAACTCAACTGCTAATACTTGAGAATATTCTTTGGCTCCCCTTGTGTCGAATCAATAAATTTGGGTTGAATACTCTACCCTCGAAAACTGTTGCGATCCCCTATACTTGTGGGTTATCAAGACTATTTTCTGGCGCCGTTGCCGGGGAGCATAGCTCTATTCTTTGAGTCACTTGGGATTTATATCCGCTGGTCACTATGAGGAACTTGAAAGACGAAAGAACTAAGATTTTTCCCTCAACTACGAGGGGAGGTAAGGAACTGTCATCTAGCTATGCACTTGATTCACCTTCTGTTTTGAGTAAGCTTGCGACACCTAATCCTGCTTCTGCTATTAATTCTGATATGTCGCATGTTATTGATGATGCCACTTCTGCTATGCATGATACTTATGATGAAACTACTTCTATGCTTGATACTACTGTGCCACTAGGTGAATTTCTTGATGAACAACTTGCTAGGGCTAGAGAGAATGGAATTATTGAAACTGATAATATTGATGAAAGTGATGATGAAGAGTCTCCCCTAGATATGAATTGCCTGTTGTGCCTGAGGGTTATGTTTTGGATGAAGAAACTGCTAGAGACTTTCTTGCTTGCAATGATAGAAATGATCTTAAGAAATTATTAGCTAAGCTGAAAGAAAAATCTTTGAATGCTAGAATGAAATATGACCCTGCTTTTGCTACTTCACCTATCTATGTTACCGATAAGGATTATGATTTCTTTGTCGATCCTGAGATAATTACCAGTACAAAAAAATACACTTCCGTGATGATACGTGTTTGTCACAGTAGGTCACGTTTTCTGTCATGCATGTACATCCATGACAAATTTCTGACAGAATCAAGATAGTCATACCTGTGCTGTCGTAGAAGTGTTCCATGACATTACCAAAATTATCATCATGGAAGTGTCCACTTCCATGACGATAAATCACGCGTCACAGAAGTGCTTTCGTCAAGGGTGACCGACACGTGGCATCCACCGTAACGGAACGCCGTTAAGCTATCGGGTCCGGTTTTGGATCTGATAACCCGTTAACAGCCGGGACTAATGGGAAATTTCCACGTGTAAAATTCTGATTGGCCGGAGGGAACACCTGTCAGCTCGTTAGTGGGCCAGATGTCGCCCGTCCATTGGAGGAAACATGCCTACGATACATCGACACGTGGCTGGGCCCAACAGAGGCCCATATAGGTTAAAAAGGCCAGCCCAATCAAAGGCCCGTAGTACTTACTCAGGTACTAGTGGGCCAGCCCAATAACGGCCTGCTTAATAAAGGCCCATTTACGGCCCGAAGCCTGATCTGGCCCGTTAATTGTTTGCCGAATATTTGGGCCCATTTACAGCCTGAAGCCAAATCTGGCCCGTTAATTGTTCGCCGAATATTTGGGCCCAATTACAGCCTAGTGACTTTCGGCCTATTAGAGGCCCGATGTAGACATGGGCCCATTTCAGCCCGGTGTGACTTTCGGCCTGGGAATGGCCCGTGCTGCCCATGGGCCATATATGGTCCAACGGGACATCGGGCCCACTAACGGCCCGTGATAAAGGTGGCAACAGTTAAGCCCAACGTGACTTTGGGCCTGTTAAAGGCATGTCGTATAATTCAGCCCGTTGATATCTGTACTAAGCTTTCGGCCTCTTAAAGGCCCATGATATCAGTGGGCCAACTAAGGCCTGAGATATGTTTCGGCCTGGTAACTGCCCATGATATAACTGGGCCCAAAAAGGCCCGGTCTACATTTCAGCCTGCTGAAGGCCCGTCGACGACTAGTGAAAATTGAGGCCCAACATGCATTTCGGCCTGCTAAAGGCCCATGGTTTCATGTGGGCCGTAATAGGCCAGTACAATATTCAGCCTGTTCATGGCCGAACACTACCTGGGCCAAACTAAGCGCTGGGTCCACAAAAGGCCCAACTAAAATATAGGCCGGTGTAAGTTGTGGGCCTCGCGCAAAGTGTGAAGGCCCCAATCATTCGGGCCCAAGAAAGATGCAGGCCGGCCCAATTGTGGCCCGCTAAACACCAGGCCCGTTAGAGGCGAATGTTTCGGCCCGGTCGACTACATCTGAATTTTTTCAGATAGCGAATGATGGCAGTAACTAGTAGGAATTAAGAACAAACCTACTCTATATAATAAAGAAATTATGGCATAGTAACTAAGAATAAACCTACACTATACAATAGAGGATTTATGGTATATTACATCCACTGGGCATCGAAGTTCGCCACCAGTGATCATAAAGCGCACGAAGAAGCAGATTACAAAAACTGGGCACCATTGCAGCATAACAAAATAATACTGAACCGAGACCACTTCCAAGACAGTTCAAGAAAGGTTAGCCTTGCGCGGGAACTACTGCGCAAGCTGCTGAGCAAGGCTGTGAGACCGGCCTAGCATGTCGGTCATAGCTTCCAGGTGTAGCTGTTTAGCGATGAGGTTCTCATTGGTGTTCTCCACAATCTTTCTTAGAGATAGGACTTCAAGTCGAAGTTGAGTTGCAGAATTCCTTTCTGCTAGAACTTGGGACTGAAGAAGTCGAACTGATTCAGACAACGAATTCTGTGAGCTTGTCTGACTGCTAGTCTCAAGTAACTTGAACACTGCATCAAGACAAGACTTTGGGGTTGTCTCGCTATCTTCAAGATGTTTTGCCTCCTTTGCTGCAATATATGTTGGGTTTGTCTCACAGCCTTCAGCAGACTTGTGCATGCCGTCAGGCATATCACCCTGAAACAAAGCAGAGAGATGACATGTTTTGCACGTGTATAAACAAAGATGATAACTGTGCTGTCAATTCCATCCAATTTCAAATTAGAAAATAAAGAGTAAGTTCAAAATATCAATAGCATAATTTGGCATTGTTCATAATGCGGGGAGCTTCACCACACTACTGGATTACCATGTCAACATAACAAGCATAGATGAAGGGCAAAGAAAATCATTGTATCTATTTTGGTTAATGTGCATGGCATGTTGTTCATATCATCAGCCACATCAGTAAGATAAAACAGGAGAAGACAAGGTGCAAACATGGGCTGCTTCACCACACACTGGATTATAGATCCACAAAAACAAGCATACATATAGGGAGTATTGAGTAATGTGCATGGTATGAATAAGGAATTTGGTTTTACAAGTAAAACTTAGAACTTACGGTTCTTGCGAACATGCATTTTAGTAGAAACAGCAAACTAAATAGCAGTAAACGATAGGGAGTATGAGCAAATTAAACAGCAGTTGAGGATAAAGGCTTTAGAAGGACTGACTTACATTAACAGTTAACACCGGCTTTATAATGCCCTTCTCCATGTCAAGGGAAGGATAACTCAAGAATTTCAGCACAGAATCTTCTTCATAAGCATTGCCTGTACTCTACATTTCGTAGAGAGTAATTATAGATATGATAATACTGGAAGGGATAGAGGGTAATGAAGATAAGATGCAGATTGATGCTACATAATCAACTACCAATCCCTGGAAGTAAAAGCGTTACAGGACAAAATGTACTAACAAGAGCAATGGGCTACACTTCTGCACTGACATTGTCTGTGTATTCTACTTTTTGGTAAGATTAAATATAGATCTGATCTTTTTTAGTAAATGGTGGGCGAGGGAGATAAGATGCAGAATGCTACACAATGAACCAATCCCTCTTCCCATAATACAAGAGTGTTTTGAACACTGGTGTACTGTACAAAATGTTCTTATATTATGGGACGGAGGGAGTAGTTGTTAATGTAACTACAGTGATAGACGACGTTCAGTCCTTACAAGAGGACTGCAGAGCTAAACCTCTTCAAAAGCATTGGGTTGATTCTAAATTTATGTAAGAGTCCATACGGATCTTATAATATCCACCAAATGGACGATAACAAGGCTAACATGTGCAGTGATGCTACATAATCAAACAGCTATGAAAGTAAGTATGGTCATACTGGGCAAGAGGTACTCACAAGAGCAATGCAGTGTGCAGTATAGTTGCGAGATTCTGTGGTCCCTTGAGAATGAATGTTCTTCTGTTAACAGTTTTTGTATAAGTGAGACGTTAAGGCAAATGCAGTTCAAATTGTGATGTGATATCATAGACAGTACCTTACGCTGCAGCCGAGACCAATGTGTAACAAGATTATTCCAGTCACCGTCGGATAAATGTAGCACCGGAGACTTTACAGAAATTTCGTTTAGAGGCTTGCCATCGAAGTGCGCTTGCCGCAGGTAGGAATGATACTTCATCAACGAGTGCTTGAAAAGCGCAACCAACCCTTGCTCATCTTCACAATCTAGTTTGGTCCTCGCCTATTTAAAAGAATGAAATCTTGTGTCTTCTGTCAGCAGAAACATATGCAGTAATGACCATGAATAACATTAGTACATTACTTACGCGTAAGTTGTGGAGGAAGACTGGAAATTGTTCTGTGTCTGCGATATAATCTTTCCATGAAGGAAAGATGCGCACAAAGTTCCTGACAACAATATAAGCTTTGTCTTCTAAACTGGGAAGAAATGGAACAGGGGTCCTATTTGTTGCAATTGGGGCTCTCTCTGGTTCGAAAAGGGATTTGGCAACTGGATTTGGTGTACTCTTTGCTGGAATGGGGTTTTTGCATCGTAGAGCTGGTGCTATGTCAACTGGCATAATCATAGTGTTTGCTGCAGTTGGGGTCTGCTGAGTTGGGGCATCAGAAATGACCAGTGTAGTAGGGCTAGAGTCTGCTAGAGTTGGGGTGTTTTGTGGGTCAGGTGATATTGCAACTACACCTAATGGGCTATTTGATTTATCAGGTGCCACTACCTTTTCCAAATACTTTGCTTGTGCTCCTCCACGATCAGCAATCGCCCTCTTCCTTTTGAACGTCTGATACACAAGAACAGCATTTGAATGGATAAATATGGTATGATGACAGATGGAATATGTACTGAAAATGGATAGGCAGGGTGTATTCACATACACGATGTGTGAACTAAGCTAATGGCAGTTCAACAAAGTAGAAGCAATGCAAAGCATCAGTTGCAAGATATGTGCGACCAATATAACCTTGGAAAGTTAGAGCAAGCACCTTGATGGGTGAATAAGATAGGGCGTCTTCCTCTGACTCCTCCACTAGGGAGCTACATTGACTTAGGTCTCCCTCTAGCTCAGAATCACTGTTAGGATCATATTCTGAGCATGAATCTGTAGGTGGAGAGCGTTTGCATTGCATTGCATCCAGACTTGATTTCAGTCCCTTAATGCCAAGTTTGACAGCCATGGCATTGTTCTGCTTTATTCTTTTCATGCGTGCAAGCTCATAATCATTATCATGCTGTTCAGAATCTGAGATTCATGAAAACATAAAAAGTAGTCAGATTATCTATGGAATGCATTGCGGATTCAACTCGAAGCGTGTCTCCCTATAAACCCCCGCATATGCAAAGTTCACCCCCCAACCTCGTATTTGAACAAGTAAACTAAGGAATTATGAGTGGCATAATGTTTAGCTTCAAGGGTGGAGTGTTGGTAGTGCGACACAAAGCAAGTAGTCAGATTGTATTCCATGTAAAAAATCGAAGCCTATGTAAAAGCTGGAAACAACACTTTCTTTCTATACAATGCAGTGTTCGTTGCCCACACATGATGGAAGAGATCACATAGAGAAATACTATTCACTCATGTCTACGGTTGCAGTATTTAGAAACAGGGTGGTCCACCCTAAAAGAATATTAACAACAAATATGACAAGGCAAGCATAGATGTAGTGAATCAATCATTTACTTGTGAGCTTACTAGGACAAGTATGCAGAATTGTAACTGCAGTAAGAGACTGTCCAAAATCTGAACAAGAAGTTTGTCTAGCACTTATTGTTTGCAACTAATCGACGTGAATAATTGGATATTATATCGAATGAGTAAGAAAGAAAAGTAAAATTGTCAACAAACCTGGCTTGCACTAGTAATCTGGGTCAATGTCATTACGACCAACAATCCAAAATGACTAGTGTATGTTCCTAGTGCCGGAATTTTGAAAACCCTGTGAACTTTACAGGTACTAAAGATTACCGAAATACATCTGAACCATTAAGTGTAGGTAGCACTGAGCACACAACAAACCCTAATGACAGTCCTGCCTAATGAGTAATGAATCAATTAGAAAATGGGTGATGAGGAGTGGCTGCTGAGTGTTGAGGACATATCTCAGGATAAATCAGGTTGGCTTAGTGGGTGCTGCACGCCTGAGCCCTGAACGGACTGGGAAGGTAGGCACGGCGGCGCGCCCGGGCAGTGGTGACGCTGTTGGGCGAGCGGCTCCTGACCTCCTGTTAGTCCGGCGTCTCCTCCTAGAGTCATGCCGTCCAGGGACGGCAAGTCGCCGGCGAGGCAGGCGGCTGGGGGCGAGTAGAGATCGGAGGCGCGTAGCAGAACAAAGGGGAATCGGGGCCTGGGACGACCCAAAATCCCAGGGTGGGCCGGCCCACCGTGGGCACCCTGTAGAGATACACACCCAAGCGGCGAACATGCATTTTCGAAACTAATTTAGGAACATTTGGCTGACCAATTAAACGACTCTGTTTTAATAATATCAGATTCGTATTTGAACAACTAAGCTTGTTTAGATTGATGGGTGGAGCAGTGCTATTATGACACGAAGCACGTATTCTGATCGTATAGTGATCATAAAAGGGGGAAACCGGAGAAATGATATTTAGCAGCCATTCTTTGCTTCGAACTAAGAACTAAATTCTAAGAGCTGAAAAGAAAGTAGAGTAACCAAGTTAAGATCAATTTTCTGGTTCAGATCAAAAAGTTGAGGATATATGAAGTACCACCTCTCTTGCGGCGCCGTGTAGGCATCGGGGGTGCGATGGCTGTCGGTGGCGTTGAAGCAGATCTGCGACGGTAGACGGGTGCATCGGGGGATAAGTCCCGTTGCGGTGGAAGAGAAGGTCGTGTGAGCGGCCCCGGCAAAGAGGACGACGGCGCCGATGAAGCGAGAGGACATGATGCAAGGCTCTTGGTCCGTCGCCGTGGATGAGAAACGTCCATCTCTAGCAGTGGATGACGCGGTCTTGGTAGGCGCTCCAGCATGGTGGAGGAAGGTGGCGATGGATGTGGTGGAGGACGGCGGCGATGTATGGGGTGGAGGACGGCGGCGATGGATGGGGTGGCGGACGGAGGCTGGTGTGGGGATGGTGTTCTAGTGCGGACGATGTATGAATGGGAAAATGGAGGGAGAGGTACGGGGAACCATGTTTTTGGGACGCGCCTCTCTGAAATATGGGAAAGTTACGAACTTAGCCCCCATTTAAAATTTGGAGTCTCGTCGGTTGGGGATACGACGGTAATCTCGCATCTCGCCAATATTTGCCCAGAGCGATTTAGGGCGAGGAGAGGGTGGTTGGCGCCCATGATTGGCGCCCATGGTGTATGAACGGGGCTGACAGGTAGGGCGGTTGTGTCACATCTGAGTGAAGTTACAAACCTGCCCCTATTGAAAATATTTGCCTACATCGATTTCGGCCGAGTCGAGATTGTTTTGCCTCCCACCATGTATGAATGGGGAAATGGAGGGAGAAACAGAGGTCTTTCGGACGAGCTTGAATCAAATGTGTTTTGCCGCCCATGTTTGGCGCCCACCGTGTCGGAATGGGCTCAGAGGCGGTCGTGTCACGTCTAATTGAAGTTACTATCCTACCCCTATTTAGAGCAGTGGAAATCGGGCCGATGGATTGTCCGTGTAATGGGTAGACAGTAATTTCCATCTCCCAAACACTTGGCTTCGGGCAGCCGATGTGGGAGTGGACATTTTGCCGCTTCTTTCGAATTTTCGGACAATAAGCATCCACGTTTACCCTGGCAACTAAATTCGAATCCATTTTTTATTCCTATACGAATCTTTATAAATCATTCTATGTGTTTTTATATATCTTCAAAAGGACGACAAAGATGTATTCCACTGTCATATATGAATATGGTTTACAAATGCCGATACTCAAATTCAGAAGCTAGAATCCATTTTAAGGTGAATTCGAATATTTGGAACACTTCATGTCCAACTCAAATGTCACACGCGGCATAATGTGTACTCCCATTTAGATATGTACACAAGGAATGTATCAAGATTCAAATACCGAGTCAATCAACCAAGAATGTACAGAACTAACAGACATATAAACACTTATAGAGTATATGGATCAATAATATCAACTAACGTACATAAGCCAGGCCGCTGTACTTTTTTTTGCTACAACAACATCCTTTTTTAGCCAAGCTACTATGGCATCTTGGCCCTTTCCGATGCGTGCCACTTATGGTCCATCTATACTACTATTATTGCTGAATGCACATTCATCCCGATTGGCATATTGTAGGTCTGGCACAACAATCAAAATGAAATGTCTCCGAGTCTTATCAATTAATACAGACTTGTGCTCAAATAAAATTACAAACCAAAAAACAAAAAACAAAAAACAATCATTACATGATCTCTAAAACAAATGGTTTGATTAATTACATGAACAAACAACACAAAGGTTATTCAACGATAGAAAGAACATTTCACCTATGATTTACCAAGTGGGAATTTAATTCCTTTTTTCCTTCAGGACCTTAACAATGTGGTCAGTCTCAGCTTGCTTCGTTTTGAAATCCACCAAATATTTAATGGTTGTCTTGAGTACTGCTACTGATTGTGCTGTTTGCTTCCTCAACATGTCAACTTCATCTCTAAGTGCAGAAGCAGAATCTCTTTCTACCACTAGTTTAGCCTCTAGAGCATCAGGAGTTGGCAATTCATAATGCATGATTGGGCCGGTGCCACTGCTGTGGGATGATACAACGTCCATGGGGACCTCGCTCTTTGATCTTGGGCTAACCTGTTTTGCCATTAAAGTTCCGATTGGATTCAGAAAAGTTGAGTTAGCAAAACATCTCAACTGGGAGTTATAACAGCAAACCAGTTAAACAAACAAGGAATTAAAGAGTTTTTTCGATGCTGAAAAGTAGTTATTAACATCATTGTAACCCGTTGTTGCAGCAGCAAAGTAGTTAAACAAACAAGTAGCTATTTAAGTTCAGGCAAACAGGTAATTCTTAACAGTAAGTATCAAACACATAGATGGGCGTAGTCTATAATAGGATTAACAGGCTGTGGCATTATGTAATCAGTAGCAAACTAAATTAAGCCAAGCAACGTAATTGAACAATTTTGCAATAAGTGGCTAACTAAAATTCCGAGAAGCAGGTAACTGAACTTATGCTAGTTCTTTGTACAGGTACACTGCAACTTCTTTTTCGCTTACAAGGTTGTACGAAGGAGTCATGGCATCAATTGCTTGGATACACAGTCCCAATACTTCTTTCTTCCCACACTGCATTGGTAAGTCGAATGGTTAATCTGGTAAGATGTGCGTCCTTGATATGTTATATGAGGACGTGTAGTCAGACTAGTTGTAGCCACACACATCACACTGGCTTTACTGTATATTTCATGCGATTACTTTTGGCATATCTAGATCTAAGCAATCTACAATAGGAAGAAAAAACTAGCATCCTTCACATTATTGGCGAACTCAATTCATAGAAACAAGCAATTCAACCATTCTATGGGTAAATCAAAAGCGTCACTGGAATATTTTTCACTACCCCAATCATACACGCAAAAAGGGGTGACGCCACCATAGGGGCTGGTATGGGCGGCCGCTTCGGGTGGCTCGAAAGTGTGCACCTAGTTTGAGTCGTCCAGGTTGGCCCAGGCCAGTTTTGTTCGTCCCAACGCACGAGCAGACAATGTAAAAAATGAAGAAAAATGTTTCAATTTGGATAGGCCAATAACATAAGTGCAAGGCAGCAGGCCCTATAGCAGGCTCGCGGCCCAAACGAGCGCCTCCCATATCGATCGACAGCAGGAAAAATTCCAATTCATCCGCTCCAGCCTCCAGTCTGGTTCGCTCCTAACCTAGCCGCCGCTGGACAGACCGACACAGCACTTCCTCGCGCCCTCGTTGGAGGGTGGCCGCCGGGTTTCAAGCGAACGGAAGGACAAGATGATGAAGATCCAACCCTGGGTGTAGCCTGCGTGGGAGGCAGCGGCGGCAGCACGGGCATGGCATCGAGCTTGCGCAAACGGACAGTCGCAGCTTGCAAGAGTAGCATGCGCAATGAGCAGGTACATCACATCCCTGATTATATCTAATTCAACTCTTCAATTTTTGGCCAATAGTTAAACCTGACGGTGTTGTAAAACTGCTTGTATGTAGGGAATCTATGAGAAAATGAAACCAATTTCTACTTATTTTATAACTCCCCCGATCAATACTGAACTGACTGAATCTGATGTATCTAATCAAGTTTCCGGTGCAAACATCCAAGCTCATGTTGTTCTTGATCCTGAAGTGTCTAATGAACAGACTGTTAATGAAGGATTTGATGCAAACATTTTACATGCTCCTGGTGATGAACATATAGTGTCTAATGAGGCATCTAATGCAAGCATTTTGCAAGCTCCCATTGAAGGATTTAGTGTCTAATGATGATCTGCTATGTTGAGAGAGACATAGAGATTTGCAGGCATTAATGACAAGCAAATTATAGTGCATTTTCATGGCTTGAGGAAACGTCGAGGCCATCTACCAGAAAGTCCTCGTATCATGACAACGTAGCATAAATACTTTTCTAATCTGTTGTTTGAAACTATTGGCATACTTGTGCAGGATAGATATATTGATATGCAGTTTGCGCACTGGTTATAGGTGCAATTACACTACGATATTTTCAGCCAGAGAACGAATAATACAAGCAGGTACAGACCATGTATGTAGTCCTTGTACACCATGTTGCATTTTGTGTTTTTTGGTGCTTGCGGCATGGCGTACATTTAGGTCAGGCTGGTTGGAGGTAGACGACAGGAGAATCGGAGAGGAAGAGAGAAGATTGTAGCGATACCGGGTAGTGCGGGGTTGATTTTAAACTGCAGCGCCGGCGACATTAAAAGTGGGAGCAGTTGGGACAAAGGTGGGCGGCGGAGCCTGGTCAAAGGGCTCGCCTCCCGGTGAGCCTGCACAGCGGTCTGCTCGCACGCCTCCCTGTCAGCCGGCGCAGCGGTCTGCTCGCACACCTCCCGTCGACTCACACGCTTGCTCGGACGGCACCTGCCGATGAGAAGCGGGACTCGTGGCGGCACGTAAACGCCCACGGTTTCAACAGTGAAAGCGTTCGCCTTAACGTGACAGGTCTTTGTTCCAAAACTAGATCATGGCGGCGCGCGTTGCCGCACCCATCTATTTTTTCAATAAGATATTAATATATAGCATCATTGAAGAGGGCGCCATGATAGGTTAGAGATAAAAATATGTAATTGTTCATTCAAGTAAAACTACTAAATTTAGAAAAGATGGGTAGAGTTTTCTATAAGTGAGAATAATTTCAATTTCATAGGAGTACAAACAAAAGGAAGTGGATAAGGTTGAAAATTGACAATGTTCCCAAAACAATAATGCTAGCACGCACTTGGATGCTACTCAACAACACATTAGTAACACCGACTAAAATATTGTGTCAGTAAAAGCACCAATGGAGGAGTAACTTAGTTACTTGGATATTGATGGTATCAAAATAGTAACATTTCTAGTTCCGCAATCCCCGAATAATAAGCTTAAGTGCTACTGGGACATGCTGCTGACCAAGGTTGAAAATACCATTATTATCTTCGGTACTGAATTCATGATAAAACAAACAGAATTCTATGCCATTTAGAGCAGATCTAGACATCAGAAAAATGAATGAACACACACTGTGTTAAATTATATTTGTATCAAAAATCCAAAATATGTAAATTCTGCAATGGGAATTTATGGTTGCACAGCGAGCCTAGTGTCAAACCCTGACATTGGCATAGTTGACATTCATCGAAGCAAATTTGTAGCCAAATAGTATAGGCTCAAAAAAACTTGTCTGGGCTGGTTGAGCCAGCTGTCTATATTCCGGTCTGGACCAAAGACATGCATTATGAGGACTTCCCCTGTTTAGAAGTAAATGGACTGCAAGAATCTGAAAAATGATTATGAGAAATGTGGAGCTGGAGGAGTGCAAAATTGTATGAAAAAATATTAAGGTCAGTTTGCAATGCATCTCAAATTACATACATGCCTGCAGATGCGCGCGCGCGCACACACACACACAAAATGGCGACCAAGACAATATACACAGTCCCAGTATCTGACCGTGAACTTAGAAACTTTATCTTAGAAAAATTGTCATTGTAGAACGATGCACAATTAGTATAACCAATTGCTAAGTGTACACATGGGGCGAAGTTTGGATTCGTCTCCAAACAATATAAATATCCAAGCTAATTGTACTGACGGGTTATGTTTGACGTACCATGGGAGACAAATATGTCGGCGTTCTAGGAACGGGGGTCCCCAGACTTGCCTGCCTGCGGCCCATAGCGTGGCTAAGCCAGCAGGCCGTACGGCCCATCTTCATCAACAAGGCATCCAAGACCCTCGCGAGGGTCCAAGCCTCGCGAGGCGGACGACGCAAGACCTCCTTTGGAGTGGCCTAGCCAGGCAGGCTCACGAGGAGCGGAGATATCATGGCGGGGAAAAACCTCACCAGGCTCTCGTGACGTGAGCCAGGACGAACGGCACCAGGCGGGCGCCAGGCGGGCGCCATCGCGCGCAGCGTCCTTATTTCCTCTTTTGTGCTAAGGAGGTCAGCGCAGGCGAAGAGTACCGAGGCATCAGACAAAGGTTCCTATATTGGTGCAACGAGACCAAGACCAGGAGGACGGCAAGACGGAGGTCATCGTGGAGCCCAAGACGGCGTCACCACGAGAGCTTTTCGCAGGCGAAGACCACTTTTGTCAAGATAACTTGTACTAGCTGTCCCCCTTCAAATTTGCCCGCCGTTGTTGGCTCCCTTCCCGCTCGATATTTGGGAGGAGGACCAGGGCCTATATAAGTAGAGCTAGCCACCATAGTGAGGGGAGATCGGATCTTAGCTTGATCCAACCCGATCGAGAGCATAGTCACAAGAACACCTCAACCTCAGGAGGCTGTTCTTCCCTTGTACTGTTCATCATCAGCCCTAGAGGCAATCCACCACCACCACACTGGAGTAGGGTATTACACCACAACGGTGGCCCGAACCAGTATAAACCTCGTGTCTTTCTGTGTTGCGAGTTCGTCAAGTTCGTCCGCGAGATCTTAGCGAGCTAGAGCGTAGATCGGTAGGAGGGAAAGACTCCGCGCGCACCCCAGAGTTTGAACCTTAAGGGTTTGCCGGAACCCCACATCCGAGATTTGGCGCGCCAGGTAGGGGCGCGCCGGAGCTTCGTCTCCACCAACTAGCTCGTCGACGCTCCACAACCACGATGTCCGGCGACTCAAGGGCCGGCTCCGATCGATGGGCAGCCTGGCCAGCCCGGGCAGCGCCGCCTGCCCATGAAGATCTCGACCCCGCACTCCAGATGGCGCGAGCGCCGCCAAACTCCGCCGGGCGCGGACAGCAAGGCCAGGCGTCATCCACCCTCACCCCACGGCAAGTACGAGCCGCGGCAAGAGCGGAAAGTCATGCCGCAGCAACGGCGACGCACTCACGGCGGGAGCAAGCAAACATGCGGGCGGCACTCATGGTGGAAAGGGAGCTGCTGCGATGCAGGCTGATGGAGAGCGGACGGGATACGCTGCTGGAGCGTGTTGCCGAGCTGCTGGATGCAGCGGCGTCGGGAGCACCACCCTTCTGCTATCGACTTCCTCCTCGGGTCACTGCAGGGCCGCGCGGTGAACCTCACCACATCCGTGTGCCATCAACTACGCCCGAGGGCTTCATCAACATCAGCACGACCAGTGGCGTAGGGGGCTCCGACTCCCCCATGCCGCCCGCGACAAGCACGAGCGCAAACGACGCCCTTCATGGTCCCAGTCGGAGGCCACACTACCATCCTCAGGACGCCGCCCTGGGCCAAGCAACATGGAGCATGGGGCACCATGGCGAGGTGTTCGGGGTGACGGCCCCGGAAGCCTACGTGCCCCGCATGATGGATCAAGGATACGCACTAGAGGATGACCTCGGCTCATTCATTGGAGAAGATTGGGGAGAGGGGGCGCTAGGAGCCGAAGCCTTCCAAGGACCAATGGAGAACCACAACGATCGCGCCGGCAACGGCAACTACAGGGTACCGCTAATCTCTCAGGAACAGGCTTATGCTAACAATGGGCTGCAGATGAATCAGGTTGCAGCGTCGATCGACGACCCTAGCACGGTGGCACCCGTTCCAACAAGGGAGACACGCTGGGGGCCGCCGGGAGGGAGCCAGGAGCAAGGCCCCTCCCCTCGGTGCGCGACGCCTGGCGGCACCCGGAGGTAGGCCCTCTGCCGGGGAGGCCTCGACAACCCTTTCCCCGGCAGAGGACCTGTGGTCGCCGGGGGCACCGCTGGCGTCCTGTTTCCCTCCTTCGAGTCGTTCCGGTGACCGGTCAGCTCAAAGGAGGTCAAGAGTGGTGCAAGGCGGGGCCCTCGTCTGGCGATATGAAGCAAGGCCGGTACCTGTGTAGAAGGCCCAGTGCCTGTGAAGCTCGCCGTCCGTGACACTCTCACGTAATAATGAGTTGGGGTTGTACACGCCCTGGAGTCTCAGGGGTGCCGGCCTCAGGCCCTGGGGCTCCCTCCCACGCCTAGTGGCAGCACTTAGCTCCATGTTGCTGAGAAGACTTGAAGACTAGACTAGGTGCCGGACGCGGCCTTTTGCTTTGGATCTCTCTTTCTGTAGCTTTGCTTTCTGGATCTGGATTTGAGTTGAAACCGAGTTTTTATCGATGCGCGCGGGGGGAGCCTTTTCTCGTTCGAGCAATTTCTTGCCTTCTGGATCTCGTTTTGTCTGGGACTCATGTCTGTCGCCTTCCCCTCACGAGCTCCTCGCGAGCGGGACTGCGTGAAGCACACGCACGCCAAGCGGACGCTAGCACTGCAATTGGAGCTCACCTCTTGTGGGGCCCCTTCTGACGGGGCGACAAGCTCCGCAGGATTCTCAGAAACTCGACGTCTCACGACCCAGCTCAAGCCGGCACTGACTATGGTAAACCATGGCAGAAAACACGCACCTGGATTCACGAGTTCGCGAGGACACAAACTCGCGTTGCATAGGAAAGTAAAAACTGCAGTTTGCTTACATGAGGGGCTCCCCCTCTCAAAATGCTCTTACAAGTTTTCTAAGGGCCACGCCCGAGTTTGTGCGCAGGATGAAGTGACAGGAGAACAAGGGATTAGCCAGAAATGTCGCTCGCTGCGTCACCCGCGGATGCGTCACTCGCGTCGTCGTCATCTTCATCGGCATCGTCGCCGCCGTCGGCGACGCCCCCGTCGCCGTCGTCAACCACGTCGCCTTCGTCTGCAACGACCACCACCGCGTCATCCTCAGAATTGAAGGCCCTTACCAATGCGTCCACATTGTCCTCAACCCAACGCACTAGGTCGCCCCGGACAGCCGTGGGTACGGGGCCGATGGCGGCGTCGAAATCAAAGTTGGGGTCGGCATTCAGGAGGTGGCTGAAGACATGGGAGAAAGCGTGCTCGAGCAGGCCATGACCCCTTTCCTCCACAAGCTGGCGAGCTCTTGCAGATCGAGCCTCCAGGCGCGTCACCACCTCGGTGAAGAAGGTCAGGTGGCTGGCATAATCATTCGAGTGAGGGGTTGGCGCCTCCACGTCACAAATATGGCCCAGGGCGATATTGGCCCTGTTCCGGAGATCCTGAAGCATAGGGGCATGCTCTCGCTCCAGCGTTAGTCGTTGGAGCACTTCCTCCATGTTTTGCCGTGCGACGGCCTCAACGTCATCAACCCGCCTTCGAAGGAAACGCAGCTCGGCGCAGGCGGAGGCCAAGTCCGCTTGTGCTGTAACCAGGGCGGCGGCCGTGGCTTCCGCGCGCCTCTCAGCCTCATCCAACCTGGGCCTGAGGGCAGCGGCCCTGCCCGCATCCTCCGTACCCGCGAGCTTCAGCTTCAGGTCGTACCTACCCTCCAGGTCTGCGCGAACCTCGGCCACCCGGCGATTGACCTCCTCCTCGACTCTGGCCTCGCGAGCCCCGACGGCATCTTCTGCTTGAGCAACTTGACGCTCCCTCGTCTCCAGTCGCTCGAGCTCGAGGCTGCGCTCCACGGCTTCCAGGGCCAGTGCCTCGCCACGCTTCCGGACCTCCTCATCCTCCGCGGGCGTCCCCCTCAGCGATGCAAGAGTGGCCCTGCGCGCCTCCACCTGCTGCTCAAGGGACGCGCTCCAGGCCTGGAGCTCCCACGCACGCTCCTCCGCAGCCTCGCAATGACAGTCAGCCCCGCGAGCCTCTTCCAAGGCTCGCGAGCGGGCTTCATGGGCAATCTTGAGGGACGCCTCGGCCTTCGCATTCTCAAGGTCGCGCTGATAGCGGCCGAGGTTGATGGCCACCTTCAGCTTGCGCTGCTCCTCCACCAGCCGAAGACATTCAGCCTCAAGGCATGAGTCAACACTAGCGAGCTCTTCACCCAGTCGACTCATCGCACCCATCGCCTCCTGGAAAAGCGCGTGACGAACTATGCTCCGCCCGCGCTCGAGCTCGAACGCTCGTCCCACCTCGTCCTCCACCTCCGGGGCAGCGGGTGGGGCGCCAAGTGGCGCGCCACCTCCCGGCAGGGGGCTGGGGGCTGACGCTGTACCCGACGTCAACCAGTCCTCGCGAGAAGCCCGAGCTGATCGGGGTACGCTGCATGAAGAGGAGCCGAAGATCGAAGCCAACCAGCTGCCGTCTATGAGCAAAGGAGGGGTCCTGGGTACGCCCACCAGGCTCCACGCCAGACCGTGGGGGAGGAGTGACAAAGCCGCGGGCTCAGCGCGCCACGAAGGCGGATATGCTCCCCCAACCGACCCTGCTCCAGGGGCGGTAAGCAGACCAGGAATGCTCAAGGCCGATGTGGGAGTCAAGGAAGGAGGAGGCCGTTTCTCAGGAGGCACAGCCGCCACGACGGAAGGAGCCCTGAAGAACCGGCGTCAGAAGATGAAAAACAGCACACAAGGAGCCACAACGATACGATACTTACACGTCAATGGCGATGTACTTCCTCCGCTTCAGCGGTCCAAAGATGTTGCTGCAGTTGGGGGATCCTTTCCTCTTGCGGAGCTCCTTGAAGTCCACACAAAGACGACCGAAGCGCTGGACGTGATGGCCGGTGCGCAGCGGGGCCGAAAAAGAGCTCGGAAGGATATCTTCAGGGGTGCCTGGTTGCGGCAAACAGCCGGGCACCGTTTCACCACGACCTCCCGAGGCTCCTGGAGCCTTGGCCTTGGTAGTTGCATGCTGCGTCTCCTAAGAAACCGACGCCTCAGGAGGGGGTGGCAGGCTCCTGAGGACGATGCCCAAGGATCCCCACTCGGTACGTGCTCCTCAGCACTCGAGCCACCAGCCTCCGCCGGAGCTCGCCCACCTGCACCGTCGCTTGGGGCGAGCTCAGCACCAGGGGCAAGGAAGGGAACCACAACGACGGGGTTCTCACGAGGCCCCTCCAGGCCGATCGGCCGCGGCCCCACTCATCAAAAGGAGGCATGTTCTCTACAAATTCATCCTTGTTCTTGCAGCGGTACAGTAAGCAATTCTTGCCAGGCAGTTCGGCCGGCAAAGGGACACCTGTCAGGACCTTGAGCACTGTCTGCCGCGTCCCGAGAAGGAGCCCAAACTCCTAAAACCTCATGTGGTCCTGGCTGTGGAGCAAGGTCCACATTGGGCGATAATGGCGCTGAAGCGGAGCAACCCGGCGCTTGACGAATTCCTTCACCACCATCGGCGCGGTCACGCAGCGATCCTTCAGCAACCTCAACCTGAGCCAGACGTGGGCAAGGCTGGGGCTCGTGAGCCGTTGATGGCTCCAGCCGGATTTAGGAACAGCGGGCCCCGACGGAGCCTGAAGATGAGGACTAAGCACGTCGGCATCAACGAACACCCATCGTGTCCAGAATTCGCTCGTGGGTGGAGGAAGCTCGAAGTCGATCCCCTCGCCCGCCGTCGCAGCCACGACATGGAAGCTCACGCATCCCGAGCTTTGTTGGGGGTCGATCAGATGCAATGAGAAGAAATGGCGAAGAAGGGCCACAGAAGGGGCTATGCCAGCCATAGCTTCACACACGAAGGCGAAGACGGCAAGAAGAGTCATAGACTGAGGGTCGAGATGCAGCATGTGGATCTGATAATGCTCAAGCACCACGTTGAAGAAGGCGGAGAAGGGAGGAATCAGGCCAGCCCAGAGGGCATCTATGAAGATTGGGACTTTGGTGGCCGCTTGAGCCGTGCGTGTGCGAGACGCAGGCCAAGCCACCGTCTCCCCCCACTCGTTGAAGCTGGAAGCAAGCATCGGGCGCACCTTTTCCATGGCCTCGTCATTGAGCACCCGAGACCGGCCGAGCGCCGGTGCAAAGGATGGAGGCACAGCAGGCAGAGATAGAGGTCTCTTCCCCTTTTCAGCTTGTTTCGGCGCCATGGCGATGGAGCAGGCGGAGCGCAAGTCGGATTGGAGAAGAGAAACAGAGTCTCAAGGAAGCAAGGAGATTGGGGAAGCAAGGCGCAGACGATGGAGGAATAACTGTGTAGGCCGCGGGGGCCGCATAGCTAGGCGGGTTCAAAGGCAGCATGGGGAAGCGGAGACGCCCACCTCCAATCAACCGCCATGTGTCAACCGAGGCTGCAGGCTTTTGGGGCCCGCGGTGCGCCGAACTTGACCCTTGGCTTCGCCACGAAGCCAAGCCCGACCGCACCTTGGGCCCGGGGGCTACTGTCGGTGTTCTGAGAACGGGGGTCCCCAGACTTGCCTGCCCGCGGCCCAGAGCGTGCCTAAGCCAGCAGGCCGTATGGCTCATCTTCATCAGCAAGGCATCCAAAATCCTCGCGAGGGTCCAAGCCTTGCGAGGCGGACGACGCAAGACCTCCTCTGGAGTGGCCTAGCCAGGCAGGCTCACGAGGAGCGGAGATATCAAGGCGGGGAAAAACCTAACCAGGCTCTCGTGACATGAGCCATGACGAACGGCACCAGGCGGGCGCCAGCGTGTGCAGCGTCCTTATTTCCTCTTTGGTGCTAAGGAGGCCAGCGCAGGCGAAGAGTACCGAGGCATCAGGCAAAGGTTCCTATATTGGTGCAACAAGACCAAGACCAGGAGGACGGCAAGACGGAGGTCATCGTGGAGCCCAAGACGGCGTCACCACCAGAGCTTTTCGCAGGCGAAGACCACTTTTGTCAGGATAACTTGTACTAGTTGTCCCCCTTCAAATTTGCCCGCTGTTGTGGGCTCCCTTCCCGCTCGATATTTGGGAGGAGGACCAGGGCCTATATAAGTAGAGCTAGCCACCATAGTGAGGGGAGATCGGATCTTAGCTTGATCCAACCCGATCGAGATCCTAGCCACAAGAACACCTCAACCTCAGGAGGCTGTTCTTCCCTTGTACTGTTCATCATCAGCCCTAGAGGCAATCCTCCACCACCACACTGGAGTAGGGTATTACACCACAACGGTGGCCCGAACCAGTATAAACCTCGTGTCTTTCTGTGTTATGAGTTCGTCAAGTTCGTCCGCGAGATCTTAGCGAGCTAGAGCGTAGATCGGTAGGAGGGAAAGACTTCGCGCGCACCCCAGAGTTCGAACCTTAAGGGTTTGCCAGAACCCCACATCCGACAAAATACCAGGTAAAAAGGGGCAACATAGCAGACCATAAAATCCATAGATCGAGAAAATCATTAATCAAGGGTCCTAAAAACATACTCCTTTCTTCACCTTTTTCCCAGGTAAGAGATTGGTGGATCCAAGAACATCTGGATGGACCAAATCAGCGGATAAACGGAGCAGCGCACACGCGGAGGGGGCGACTGGAGTGGTGTTGGCAGGCAGGTGTAGAGCAGAGATTGAGGAGAGAGAGAAGGGGGGGGAGGGGAAGGCGTCACTATAGCGTTCAGAAAAGAACCAGCACCGCCCTGCCGCCGTCGCTGTGGAAGATGGATCTACTGGTCCTGTGGTGGAGAGGAAGATAAGGCGTTGCCTACGCACCACGAGAATCATCTTTCGATCCTATCCCTCGCATATCCTTCATCTCCCTAGGGGTGCAGTGCTGATGTCTGGAGCGCTGGTTCATTCGTGCATCTCGAAATAACAAGAGGTCGGGGAGGGGAGCAGGAAAACGAGAGAGAGAGAGAATCGAGCGAGAAGAATGCGAACAGGGGAAGGACGAGCGACCGCTGGCTCTGTGGCTACAACATGCTTGGCCCAAGCCCATTTGGCCGAAGTTTACATCAGATCTACGAATTTGTTACGGGAGCAGCGGCCCAAACATGCAGCGCTCGATGCTCAGCAAAAGAAGGTCGGAATTAGAATGAAATCTAACGTCCACGGACATCCACAAAAGGCATCCAATGGTTTGAAACGGTAATGGCCTGAGAGGACTCGATTAGTGCTCAGTTTCAATGTCTTAAAATACCTTGGCTCTTCATTTGTGCAACTTGTCATAAGCAGCTTGTCTCAAATTGAAGAAAAAATTACGAAGTAATATTTGTGCCATATCACGTGACCAAGCTCAGTTTCAAGAATTTATGGTCACTTTTGGATTTTCTGAAATTTAAGATCCAGGATTCGAAACAATATCATACCCTGCATCATGCAATAAATTTTCAAGCCATACATCTGTCCTGTTGTATTTCTTAAGAAAGGATTTGGTCAAACATTTTGCTTAGTTAGACTTTAGACAAGTTATATATGCAGAGCAAAAGGATAATCCCTCCGTACCAATGCATTGCCTGATATATTAACTCAAGTACTAGGCACAAACAAACGGCTCAATTCCGTGCTCATCCTGGTGTAGTAGCAGTACTAGGCGATGCAGTTGACGGGTGACCTTGGCGAGCGGCGACCGAGGGAATTGAACCGTGCTCGGCACAGTAGGTAGCGTTGTCTAGTTACTAAAGCATCCCTCTGTTGTTCATCGGTAGTCATTATGGACCGGGGACATGAGGGGAATTTCCTAGGGCTGGAATTCTGGCCGCCAGATATTTCGACTCGAAACGCGGAGGCTCGACTGGTTGGGGTTGCCTAATGTGCGTACCATGCACGCCACCAGAAGGACACGCGCCCAGTTTTTTTATTTTTTTATTTTTTTAGGATCAACACGAGCCAAGGTCTGGCTGGTACGCCGTTGGGTCCTACCATTCGAGAATACGAAAGGAACCTTTTAAATTGCCGAACGAATCTATGTGTATTACAATGCCCGTATTTTCCTTGCAAATACTAATCTCAACGTGGTAATTGAGTTTATGACGATTTGTTGAATTAGAGTGAGTTTGTGATATAGTGATCTCAACGTGGATTTCACATTTCATGGTATCCCTAGTAAGTTTTTCAATGCAAATTCAAATTTAAAAGATGAACAATATGGAGGTGAGAAAACTTTGTATGTATCAAGCATATGACCACACACACACACACACAAACACACACACACACATGAACACAACAACAATCCAATAAGTATAGTGTATCTATTTTTCCAAACCATGCATGTATGACACGAATTCAAAAATACTCCTTCCGTTCCTAAATATTAGTCTTTTAGAGATTTCAACAAGCGACTACATACGTAGCAAAATGAGTGAATCTACACTCTAAAATATGTCTACATACATCTGTATGTGCCAGTCCATTTGAAATCTCTAAACATACTAATATTTAGGAATGAAGGGAGTAAAATGTAAGACATGCATGGTCCTCAATTCAATTTTAAAACGAACATGAAACTGAAACATGAATATTAAGTCTAGTACTACAGTACATGCAAATGTTGTGTTTAATTAGGCGGAGCTATGATTGTCAGGGGCCAACCCCTCGACCTTAGATAAAATTGTGAAGCTCTGTTTAGGGTTGTTTAGATTATATTTGTCCCCACCCTCCCAACCACCGATTGGTTGTGCACCCCCACCCCTCCTCCCCGGGAGAATATCATGTGCCCCCATACCTTAGATGCTATATGCCGATACGAGTTGCTTGGAGCTTGTAGATCTGAGATATAGCAGCTCACATGATGTCTTGATATTTTTACAGGAAACCTTGATGAGTTTGAGAATTGCACACAATTTGTACAAAAACTACTCAGATGCCCTTGGATCCCATATCCAACGACCTCGAAGCTCGTATCACCGTAGCATCTAAGATGAAGGAGGGCATCATATTCTCCTGTATGTAAGAATATCATGTGCTACCACACCTTAGATGCTTTGGTGATACAAGCTCTTCGGAGCCGTTGGATTTGTGACCCAACACCTCCTCGGTGGTTCGAATGGTTTTTTGCAGAAAAGCCCCCAAAGAGTTCGGCCACTGCTTACAAGCACAAAGACTGCTCAGATGCCATTGGATCTCAGATCAAACGACCTCGAAGCTCGTATCACCGTAGATCCAAGCTGCGAGAGCACCTTATGTTTTCTCGCACGGGAGAATATGAGGTGCTCCCGCACCGTAGATTCTATGGTGATACGAGTTCATGGAGATCTAACAGCCCACAGTAGGAGGTTTGAATGTTTTTGCAATATACGGCTGAGAGAGTTTGGGAATTGCGCAGAAAGTACAAGTACTACGCATGTGCCATCTGATCACTGATCATACGACCTAGATGCTCATATCATCGTAGCGGGTAATTAAGCTATGGGGAGCACCTAATATGAGCAACGGGGAGCCGTTGGATCCAAGATGCAGTGGCACGCACGAGGCCTGAATGTTTTATTTGCAAAAAAACCTTTGGAGAGTTTGGAAATTGCGCATAATTACAAAGACTACTCCCAAGCCATTGGATCTCACTTCCAACGGTGTAAAAACTCGTATCACCATAGCATCTAAGCTGCGGGGTGGATGTGATATTCTATGCCGCTATCATTTTTGTTCGTAAACTTGCAAAATACGTGTAACTCGTGCCGTTACTTGTCTAACCGCGCAAAGTGTTTGTTCAAAAAAAAACCATCCTACACTGAAATATCAGAACAACACACGGGGGTCCCACTTGTCATTAATCAAATTTGGACCTAAAACTAACAAATTTGAAAGACGAGATTCGAACTGGCAACCTGGACTACAAAGCGTAAGTCGATAGCCTGAAACAACAACGGTTGTTGGCTTTGTCCCATAACTTGATTCTATACAGTATTACGTTGATTAGAGTAGAGGGAGTGTCTCATCAACACATGCATGACCGTTGACTCACTTATTGGTGGGTCCCAGGTCTGCGATCTCTCTCTTCTCTCCATCGTCTAACCTTTGCACGGGCACACACGAAGAGCGGCGCTAGCTTGCCGTGGTGTTATTACAATTAAAAAAAGCTTGGAAAATAGAAGAATTGCCTAGAACAAGAGACGTTGTGGCTGCTCGAGACGGAGCTAACTACACCTATCCTCCGTGCCACGTTAGCATGATGAAGCTATGTGGCTAGTGGGGTGTTTTCGACCGACTGGCTGGGTCCCGAGGTCGAACCATAGGTACTACGTCTGATACAGTATATTTTTACACGCACATTTTTCCTCCGTGCCGAGACATGGCACACCCTATTGCGCGGTTTCGGGGTCCTCCCGGGTGGTGCACGCGTATATTCTTCCTGGTGTGGGACAACCTACCGCACGTTTTCACCGAAGCAAGTAAATGAGTTGTCAAATCACGAAAAGACCACCTTTCCCGCCGAGTACATCAGTGAAGCACAATGGCTAGCTAGTTGCGCTAGTTTGACCGATTAGCTAGGCCGCTGCCACATTTGTTTTTTCACCCCCTTTTTTATCTACTTCCTGGCAGGTAAATTTAAATATGCACTGTGCCGTTGCTCTGGTGTTTGGGTGTGGCAGGATTTTTAATTTTTTGATTGTCGGGAGCAGGCGCGGCAGGATTTTTAATTTTTTGATTGACGGGAGCAGGCGCGGCAGCAATTAGTCACGATGACTCCACCTGTAAAACCAACTGCTCCCTGATGTGAGAAGTCGTCGACTGGTGTTTTACCATGGTGAAAACCAAAAGATTCGCCGCTCCTCGGCTGGCTCCCTCCGCCTTCCCGTAGATTGCATTACCTTTCAGCCGTTTCGCCCCCTGCATCACCAACGTCGTGCGCCTCGAGAAGCAAGGGACTTCGGTGGTGTTTAGGTGCCCTCTGCATGGGCATGTCCATGTCTCGGCGCAACATGACCGTTGGATCAAACTCAGACGGTGTAGATCAGTCACTGTAGCACAAAGCGTGTGGGTGTGTTTGGTTGCATTCTCATCTCAATATAGTTGTTTCCTCTTCGTGTATTTGTGTTAACCTACTAGTGTGGACTCATGCACCCTTCATGCACTCTGCCAAACACCTAAAAGTGGGTCGAGAAGGGAACTTTTGCTCCCATCCCGTGCACCCTTCATACACCCTGCCTAACACTATTCGTGCTTCATATGGTTCATGTTTCGTGGAGTACTGTAGCACCGTACTCTCCGTGCATTGTAGACCTAGTTCTGTTAACATTGATCTCACCGTTCATTCTCGACCGGACAGTCGAAAAAGCGGTACTATGTTACTACATTACTGTTCATATAGTTGACATGCGCACATCATCATTTGTTGTCGTCATATCTTACTACACTAGCAACAAGATTATGTAGTACTGATGTATGAACCACTGCACATGCCTAGTAGTAGGAGAACTGTGTATGTTCAAGTGGCTGCCATGTTTCGCACTCCTTCGTCGTAAGAGTGGAACCACTTGATGTAATCATTTTTTCTTCAAAAAACAGTGGACACGCTCTACCGTGCGGATCCTCCTCCTGCCATGCACTAAATTACTGACTTTCGCCGACGTGTGGGATAGCCAGCATCGGGGTCCACCAGCCATGCACTAAATTACTCCGTAGTAGAGTGACGGTAGACTACCCCGACCGAAGCGCTGCAGTAATGCCCAATGAGCCGTCAAATCACAAAACCCCCTCCTTTCTAGCAGTAAGTCTGACGGACGAAGCAACCATCATTTCACTCCTCTCTCAGCTTCCTCTCTACCCAACTCGCTTATCCCTCATCTTGTTCCTCATTTCTTCAAGAAAACCCCGACCTGCTTCTGCCATTGTTCTTCTCTCCCAAAGAAGGAAAGGTGAGCGCATCAATGGTGTTGATTATGGCCATGGCCCGGTCTTGCAACCCCGAGACTGACCCTATAACTCCCTCTCTGTTCTTCTTTTAGGTTTGTGATTATGGTTTATTTTATTTTATTTCTATTTGACAGTTTCTTGATGGACGCTGGAGCACCGGCCGAAGTGATGTCTATGGCTCTGGCCAAAACCGTCGAGGCTCATGGTACGAAGAAGCGCAAGCGCCCCGCCGAGACTACCGCAGACAAGCTCAAAGCCATCACCCTGTCCAAGCCCCCCCTCTCTGGGATCCCTCATTAAGCAAGTCCAGGTAATATCTCTTCTTGACGATCTTTTTCTCGATCTTGATCGTGTTTTTTCATCTAACACGCAGTACTAGTACTAGTAGTACAACTTTCTGGGTGATCTTGCATGTGATTTCTGTATGCCAAATGACGGTTCTAAATTCCTCTTTTGACCAAAACATGCGAGAGGTTGACACTGATTTCTTATAGATTACTTTCAACTACTCCCTCTATCCCAAATTTCTTGTCTTAGATTTGTCTAGATACAGATGTATCTAATACTAAAATGTGACTTGATACATCCGTATCTAGACAAATCTAAGACAAGAATTTTGGGACGGAGGGAGTACTTTATGAACATCAAAGCTACCTTTGAAGAGGGTATATTTGCCTCAGTAACTTGTGTTATGGATATTGCAAGTAATACCTCTGCTCTCATGCCTTTGAAGACATGTTCTAGTGTCTTTGTTCACTCATTTCTGTGTGTATATGTAGTCATATATGGAGTATAATATCGAAAATCATCTTATATTTCTGAACGGAGGTAGTAATAAAATATGGTTTCTGTTTGAATTAGAACCAGGTCCGTGGTGGAGATGAAGTTCTCAAAGTCATGCCGTGTGAACTGGAAGACCTGAGGATGAGTTCTACTCCTAAACTATCCAACTGCTCTGTCCTTTTCGCCACATGTCCTGAACTACTATTTTCCTGTAGCATTGTTGTCAGGCGTGTTCTCCAGGCTGTACTTGACCACAACAATTTCGTGGCTGTGCCTTCGATTACGAAGGGTGTGGTTCTTGTAAAGCTTCCCAACAAATCTGATGCGGCCTTTCTTCATCATCATGTTTATGAGTGGAAAGACCACTCTGTTAGGTTCTCCGAGGTTGACAAGATGGTGATGGTGCATGTAGACATCTCTCACGAAGTCCATGGCCTAGTCAGTTATGCGGGGTTTATCCCGTAGGTCGGTGGCAAGAAATAGTCTGCAGAGTTTAATTAGTGCAACTTTGCTTGTCTGTAGTAAGTACTGTTGTTCAGTACTTGATTTGTGTTTGTGAACCCTGTATTGTTTATTAGTACTGCCGCTTTTGGTGTGTGGTCAGTCCTGAGAACAGTCTATGTTAATGTCTGTCCACTCAATTCAGTCTGTATATTTTGAAGTATCCAGATCATCTTTTTTGTGAGGGCGGTTTATCAATTATGGTTACACTCCAATATATGTATGCATTGCAGGGTTTATCGCACCCACCAGGATTTCCAGTCCCATGGATGTTCGGTCCATACGATTTGTCACGACCTTTGGACTGTCCTGCTTGTGGGAGTAGGCGGGGCCCCTGCATGCCACCCGTAGTTGGACGACCAATCTTCTGTTTAGTACTTCAACATAGTGATTTCCTGGTAAGGATTCACTCGTGTCACATCAAGTAAATCTTATTGATTTAATGTCATATTTTCTTTCTTTTCCTGCAATTTTATGATGCAGGTTTTGCCATGTGACATTCATCACAGAATAAACCGTTTGGTTTGCTCTATGATGGCTATTTTTGCAGGTTTCACTTCTTATGTCGTGTCAGTAACGAAGGCACTGTCCATCACTTATATTACTGGAAAAAATTGGATCAGTCTGTTGTCTGAGTACAAGCTGAATCCCAATGATGAACTGCAGTTTGGTTTAACAAAAACGCCACAATTAGTCCTTCTCGCGTTTAAAAGAAATGAAGAAAAAAACTGGATCACGGTCACGAAGCCTAGTCAAGTTAGAAAGCTGATCATAGCACACCAGACACAATCGCCGCTGTCTCGCACATCGGTACCACCTTCAGCAACAGATCGAGCACCGGCAGTTACTCTAGCACTGACAGCGGCAGCAGCTTAGTATGATCCAGCTGAGGATTGGGCACCGACCGCATCAGCGGATCAGGCTGATCTACCGGAGGATCGGGCATCGACACCGGCACCTGCTCCGACACCAGCACCAGCTCTACAAGGAGCACCATCTCTGGCAGCAGCAGCGGCTTCGGCACCTGCACCAACACTTGCACTTGCATCTGCTCCGGCCCATGCAGCGGCAACCGAACGAGCAGTTGCACCAGCAACAGACTGGGCTGTAGTTCGCACTTCATATACCAAAGTCCTTACAAAAACCGACATGTCCACCTTCTTGGTAAGCCTCGGCCGTCCAAGTGTTTCGTTCTTTTTTCTTTCCATGTTGTTTCGCATGATTCACTGTGTTGATCTAACTATTTGGGTATGTCTTCTTGTTTGCAAACATAGAATTCCTAGAGCAACGAGGGAGTCGTTCAACAATCCGGGCGACAGCGGCCAAGTTTCTCTTACCATGCGCAGCCTTGGTGTGAATGAACCTGCTCAATATACTGTAAGTACAAAGGATGGTTGCATGATGATTGATGCTAAAGGATGGTCAAGGTTCAAATCTAAATCATATCTTGCGGTAGGGGATGATCTCAAAATCAAACTTTCTCGGCAAGGAGAGCTGGTCCAAATCAACTTTGAAATTCTTCAGTAGCAGCACGCAACTGCCGAACTGATCTATCCTCTGAGAGATTTTGATGTAATAATCTAGCATGGTGAAACAAGTGTCCTGTGTGTATAAGTAATACGACAGTATTATTTATCACATGGTATATTGTTGATAGAATTGCAACTCTCATTGCTGGTTAGGAACTGTCGTTCGATTTCATTCCAACAGCTGCCGTGCTTTATTCAATTTTGTGTATTCGCCTTGCGACAACATCTAAAACCAGTGTCGTACCTCGCTTGCAATATGAAAAGCGCTGAGGTAGAACACATGGGCCCCCAAACATGCAGGGTGGGCCTGCGGCCCAAAGTCCAGAACTGTGAGCCTGTCTTAGTATTATATTCTCAGCTGAACCCCCATAATGCCCGTGTGTTGCACGTAACATCAAGATGCATTTGTATGAGTATTTTATCTTGTGAGAGAAAAGTATGAACGAGGGAATGCCTTATTTGCAAATGTTGAGAGGTGTGTGGGTACCTTTTTGCAAAATTGCCATAGTTTCCTTCCTATCCGTCAGATATAAATCGGACGGCCTATATTGCAGGATGGCAGGCACACCATCATCACCAACTCGTCTATACTGTGTTAAAAACAACTCTGTTTTTTATAATTATATATGTTATATATATTCTCCTTGATTTTTCTTATGTATAAAGTTGTGATATAAAAGATTTATATATTTCTTTACAGAGGGGGTATCTCTCTGTCAAAAATATATTTTTGTGTAACTAGTTACTCCTGTCTTTCTACTTCCTTTCGCTGATATATGGGGCATCCGGCAACGGGGTCCACGTGCCATATGCACAAATTAGAGTGCACAACTGCACGGTAGACACACCCCGGTCGTAGCGCCGCAGTAATGCCCAATGAGCCGTCAAATCACAACCCCCCTTCCAGCTTTAGCAGTAAGCTGGACAGACGAAGCGGCAATATTTCACTGGGCCTGAATCCCCTTCTCCCTCGTCTGCTTGTTTAGAGAAAACCCCCTCTCGGAGATTGCATAGGGTTTTCTCATGGAGAAGCAAGTACGAATTCTTCATCCATCCCCAATAAATCCAAGTCTCTTGGTCGCGGGTAATCCTAGGATGGCAGCCGCCGCCGTTGATGCATTTTTCTTCCTACTGAATCTAGTGTGTTTCATTTGAAGTGCCCAAAGTGCGAGGACCCTACAGGTTTCTGCGCCCCCGACGAGACACCACACTTGTTCCTTCTCATCCTAACACAGGATTTTAAAACGCGCACAGTATGTTCCTAGAATCCTCTTTTCTATCTGGGAGGGTGGGGTTTCTTTGAACATGATGTCGACTAATTTGGAAATTTGGATTGCTATATTTGGATAAAAGGTACTACCGGTACGATGGTCAACACTGACGTGAAGGAGGAAGTTATTTCTAGATTTGGATAGTGAATACATTGTGTTCTCATATTATTTTTCCTGCAGTGCATTATTTGCTCTGCCAGAACACATGTACTCAAGATGCTGGGCCTTGCCATAACTGAATACACTAGTTTAATGGTCACAGTGAAGACAAGCCATGGATATAAGTTCCGGGTTGGGTTCATGAACCAAGAAGATCGCTGCTTTTTTATGGCCGAACTTGGATAAACTTTCTCAAGTGTTACAGACTGAAAGTTGGCGCACGAATGTTGATGGAAATAGCAGAACATGGTCTCATCTTCACTGCGATCTTCCACCCCGACGTCATTCCAATTGTTCATCCAGGTTAGTTTTGTATCTGGTTCTTGCTTGTTGCCTCGATTACTTCTTAATCCACCTATTCTGTCTAACTAATCACAATTTAACTTTAGAAGTAGCAACGAATCTCTCATGAAGATGCTACTTCTAACTAGTATTTTCTTATAATTGGTGGCACGTGTAGGTTTTTCAGAGTTAAGCAGGCTGCTCGTTGTTTATTCTGTAACAACTCGGCTGTTACTGATGGCACTGAAGTTGACTGGGACGACATCCACAAGTTCCTACACTTTATTGATCGTCTTGAGGTCCTTGTGGGGCATTTCAATGGTGGAAGGCCACGTGGGATATGTGTGCCACTGCTGCACTCGTTGAACGGGTCCAACTGTGTCGAGAAACTTATAGTACGAGCTGTTTTCTGTAATAGATGTTGTTCATAAACTATTGCTTATACACAGTTTTACAGCTGTGATCTTCTTGAAACAGAAACTGCCCAGTTATATTGTTCCTATACAGATGCCTGACCATGGTCGGGTCAGA
The DNA here is from genome assembly GCF_002575655.3 of Aegilops tauschii subsp. strangulata. NCBI lineage: Eukaryota > Viridiplantae > Streptophyta > Magnoliopsida > Poales > Poaceae > Aegilops > Aegilops tauschii. The sequence goes on along the minus strand of NC_053036.3, from coordinate 187,109,725 downwards.
CTTGCGTTTGGTCACAACATGATGTTTATGTCGACCTACTCCATTCCCCTTGGAGGTGAAAAGATACTTATTCATGGGTGGTCTCAAATAATGAAGGCCCGTCCATCTTGGAGAATAGGACAGAAGATTATGTTCCTGCTTTTCCATGGCTCTAAAGCGAATATCCTGTTTATTGACCACATGGCGAGATGAAGCCGCTTTCAGAAGGTTGTGGATGCGCGGGGTGGCGCCTGGGCCTTGTCCTAGGGCTTGGCGGCCTCACCCTTGGTTAACTGTAGGCAAAGTAGCACTGTTCGAGGCATTCTTATTACGGTTGAACCTGTATAAGTACTCATACTGCTTTCAGCTATGGTTGTTAAGTGCCCCTGCTGGTTTTAGTTTAGGTTGTTAAGTACTCCTGCTGCTTTTACAGTCTGTCGTGTTTCTTCAGTACTGTCTTCCTCCAGCCGCCAAAACCAAACCAGCGCCAGCGGGGCCACCTGCTTCCGCCTCCCACGGCTGGCTGCGCCTCAGCGCACGCATCACCGCCCCACCGTCTCCTAAATCATTAACGCCGACGTCCGAGGCCTCGCCGTCGTCCTCCGTGCGCTTTGGTCCGCTCACCGTGGCGCCGCCCTCTCGCGTTGTCAACATGGTCAACAAACAACAGGAATCGGCAGAAGTACGTGGAGAGGATGACAGTAGGGGCCCACCATGTCAGCGTATGGAAAAATAAAATGCTTCCTCCTAGTGTTTTCCTGACATCTGGGACCCACGACATTGTGAGCGTATATAGTCAATAGACAGGAGAACAGCACAAGATCGGCTGACACATGGGACGTAGCTGCTCGAGTAGTATTTTTTTGTTATTATTGAGACGGAGCAGGGTTTGAACTGGGCTGTGGCCCGTCTAGCCCAGGCTTATATTTTATGTTCACCATGTGACCAGCCCAGCTATTTTTTTCTTTGTGAAAATGAGCCCAGTTTATTTTTTCTGAAGAATACCCAGTCCAGGCCTACTTATTTTTCTATGCCCTGATGGGCTGCAACTCTTTCAAGATGCCTGCAAATCTTGAAAGTAATATGAAATTGGTTGTAAATATAAAAACAGAAGACAAATTGGCAATTACTTTATAATTTCTGAATTTTTTCACATTTTCAGATTCCTATTTCACTAGGCATTAACCTAATTTAAATATATCTTCAAAGTACTTTCAATCTGGCTTGACATTTTGGTATTAAAAATAGTTTGGAACCCACAGAAATATGCGAAATTGGCCCTGGCCAATAAAAAAACGGACTGCAATAAATTGCATAAGAAGTCGCAATGAGCTATATATAAATTATTAAAAAAAAGAGGGAATGGTCTGACTTGTGGGCCTATTAAGTTGACGCGTATGCAAGATTTTTTTAGTTATTATATACATCAACAAACGATTCTAGCAGACGTAACCGTTGGATGGCAATCCAACGGCCGTCGTATTTCTTCAATCTCTGATCTTCTTGCTCCAGCCGCCAAATCCAGCGCCGACGGGACCGCTTGCTCCCGCCTCCCGTGCAGGCCTCACCGCCCCTACTACTCCCACCGCTGGCCAGGGCATCCCTCTACTCACCCACACCCCCTGTTATTCTGCGGCGACGGCAGCCTCACACTGCAGCCAAACCTGTGAACCCTCGTACTCCTCTCCGCTGGGCATCCACTGTCGCGTCTTCCCCGGCTCCGCGTCGTCCCCTTCCTAGGCCTCGCCGTCGTCCACCGCCCTGGTGCTCTCGACGCGGCATGGTCAACGTGGTCAAGGAACGACTTCCATCGGAAGAGTACTGTATGTGGAGAGGCTGACAGCTGGGTCCATGGCAGCCGCAAGGAAGTGCCTCCTTATTACGCAGAAAATAATTATTCCTCCAGCTGACAGCAGGGACCCACCGGATGGGCCACCGTATTTGGTGAAAAAATGTTTCCCCCTGACTACTAGGACCCACCGGACGGGCCACCGTATTTCGCGGAAAAAACGTTCCCCCTGCTGTTAGCTCGGACCCACCGGAAGTGCCTCCTTATTTCGCACAAAAATATGAATACTCCCCCTGCTAGTTGGGACCCACCTTGGTGGGAGGCTGACTTGTGGGCCTACTAAGTTGATGGGGACGGAGTGCTTTGTCAACTTAGTCAATATGAACGATTCTAGCTCCAGTGACCGTACGATGTCCATCCAACGGCCGTAGTGCTTCTTGAACCTCTGGTCTTCTTGCTCCAGCCGCCCAAAGCAGCGCCGGTCATGCCGCATGCTCCTGCCTCCCGTGGCCGGCTGTGTTGCCACGGATGCCTCACCGCCCCTACTATTCCCACCGCTGGCTAGGCCCTGCAGTGACGGCAGCCTCACACCGTAGCCGAACCAGTGAACCCTCGTACTCCTCTCCGCGCGGGCTTCCACTGCCGCGTCTTCCCCGGCTCCGCGTCGTCCCCTTCCTAGGCATCGCCGTCGTCCACCGCCCTGGTGCCCTCGGCGCAGCGTGGTCAACGTGGTCAAGGAACGACTTCCATCGGAAGAGTACTATACGTGGAGAGGCTGACAGCTGGGTCCACGACGGCCGCAAGGAAGTGCCTCCTTATTACGCGCAAAATAATTATTCCTCCACCTGACAGCAGGGACCCACCGGGCGGGCAACTGTATTTCGTGAAAAAAACATTTCCCCCCTGACTGCTGGGACCTACCAGCTACATCTTCGCACGCAAGGAAGTGCGCCCGGGCAAAAAAAAACGATTCGCCCCCCTGACAGCTGGGACCCACCAGCTACATCTTCGCACGCAAGGAAGTGCCTGACAGTCGGGACCCACCTGGTCGAAGCATACGTAGCGTTGTCATTCTAGTCGCGAACATGTACGTACATACTGGTCCATGTAGAGGCGCGCACGTGTCGTAGTAGAGGCGTGCACGTAGCATGTACACGTACGTACATCGGCCAGTGTGCAAGAAAGAAAATACGGCCACGTACGTACATACGGGCAGGGTCTCGAACGCCTACTCGCGCATACGTACGGCCAGGGCTTGTGTACATGGCTGGGTCAGAATGGAGAAACAACGTCGTCGTCGTGTTCATGGGGAGCCAACCAGCTGGGTCGGAACGGAATGCGTCGTCGTGTCCATCGGGACGGCTTGGACGGAACAACCGATGGAAACGAGGCCTGGCGTACCGCAGAATGGAGGAAACGGCCTTGTGTTCGACCGGCCATGTTCGAAACGAGATCCTGTTCATCGGGACGGGTCTGGCGTACCGCAAAACGGAGGAAACTGACCTCCTATGGTCGAAACGGGGATCCTGTTGATCGGGAGGGGTGTGGCGTACCGCAAAACAGAGAAAACAGACTTGTGTTGGAGCGCTACGGTCGAAACAGGGGTCCTGTTCATCGGGAGGGGTGTGGCGTACCGCAAAACGGGACTCCACGGGATACTGTTCATCTCCACCGTCGACCCCCTCCAGCCTCCACGGGCTACTGTTCATCCACCGTCGACCTCCTCCAGCCTCCACCTGCGACTGTTCATCCACGGGCTCCTCTTCATCCATCCTCCACCGCGCGCTACTCCACCGGCTACTGTTCAACCAGCCCTCTATCCACGGGCTCCTGTTCAACCACCCCTCCATGGGCTACTGTTCAGTCAGCCCTCCACCGTCTACTGTTCATCCAGCCCTCCACGGGGTGGTCCTGTTCATCCAGCCCTCCACGGGGTCCTGTTCATCCAGCCCCAACCGGCTCGATCAATAGGGGTCCTGTTCATCCAGAGGTAACACCACGGGGTCCTGTTCATCCACCCCCACCGGGAACTGTTCATCCAAACCCCCCCAGCAATGCTCACTGTTCATCCAGAGGCAGCATCGATCGGCTTCAGTTAGCAGCAGTAGCGAAGGAATCGCTCGATCGGGTTCAGTTAACAGCCATCGATCAATCGCTCGGGTTCAGTAACGCGTAGCCTACAATGCAATCGCTCAGGTTCAGTTAGAGCTCAACGCCTTGCTCGGGTTCAGTTAGAGCCCAACGCCTCGCACCCACACGCGTGCGTGTACGAGAGAAACGTGCATCGCTCGGCGCCGACCACCCACCGTAACTGGGAACACCTCGATATTTTCCTCGCCCTCGCTTCTACCACGGTTTTTTCTGTCATGGACGGCCCAAAGAATGTCGAGTAAATAGCATAAAACTACCACTTTTCGTGCTAGGGTTCCAAAAAACCACCACTTTTTTGTTTGTGACTGATACCTACCACTTTTCTCGTCGGTTGTCTCAAAAAACCCAAATCGCCCATTGCTAGCGTTTTGAACTGTTTTCTGACGGTCCGGGCCCGCCTGTCAGGCCACGTCAGCGCCGCGCGTGACGGCGAGGCCGTTAACGGCCGTTACTCAGACCGAGCCGGTGCGGTCGGACCGCTCATTAAGTCGTCTCCCTCCCTCTCACTCTGCTCCCCGGCCCGCACTCATCTCTCTCTCGCTCTCACTCTCCTCTGCTCTCTGCTCTTGGACGCCGGCGGCGACTTGCGTTGTGGAAGCTCCACCGCCGCCATGCCTTCCTGGAATGATGGGGATACGAGCTCGGAGGATGAGTGCGACATCACAAGCATGGACATGGCTCTTTGGGTAAGTTTTTCGATCTGCTGAGCTAGGGTTAGGGTTCATCTAGGAGCTAGATTAGGTTAGTGTTCAACTTGGTGAGCTAGGGTAAGCTTTGGTTACTGTTATTTAGTAGGTAGAGTTATGGTTGCTGTTTGAGCTATGTTTATGTATGCTTGAAAACTAGGGTTAGGGTTAGGGTTCTTGCTAGATTTGGGAATTAATTTGTGATCTACGTCTGGTTCTGTGAGCTAAGGTGATTTTGTTGCTGTGTTCATGCAGGAGACCCCTGACACCACCGTGGAGCCTCTTTTCTGTGGCCAGCTGGAGCTTTCTGAACCCACCTGCATGATGCACCACATGAGGCCAATTAAGTGTGTGGCATTTGAAGGAACCTTAACTAGAAGGCGTTTCTATGGTTGTCGAGTGCCGCAGGTATAGTACCTTAATTGGAATCATTTTCTTCTGAACCCACACATGTATTTACAAGGATGCCAGGTTGCTTTTCTGAACCCACACAATATCATGTTGACAAGTTGCTCTTATGAACCTGCACTGTATTATTTAGGATGAACTGCAATATGCCTTGTATTAAGGTATTGAGGGATATGGTTACTATCAAAAATGCTTATGTATAGGAAGCATATATTTGTGAATGTACTTGTACAAGCAGGTTGGGTTCCAGTTATAGTTTGAGTTATATTAAGCAACATATTCAGTTTACTTAAGCCTCACCTTCAGTTTCTTAGTCTGATATGATTTGTTGTTTTGAAATTGAGTGCACTTAGTGATGTATATTTGAATTTCCAAATGCAGAGTGAAGGTGTTAATTGTGGTGTTACTGAGTGGGTTGACAAGCCCTGGCATCCAATTCTTCAGAATTGCTTGTCCAGGCTGTGGGACATGTACCATGAATAGAATTGTGGCAGGGTAGTTGATAAGCAAAAGTATGAGAAGCATTTGGCCAAGCTTAAGACTGAAAATGACAAGTTGTGCATTGAGTACACAAAGCTTGTCCAAGATGTATCCAAGATGTTTGATTGGCAGGATGGTAGGGTAGACCACATGGATTACCAGAAGGCAGTTGAGGAGGAAGAATTTGAGAAGAAGAAGAAGAAAGAGGTAGAAGAGAGTGCTAGGTTGGAGGTTCAGATGGAGAAGCTCAAACTTGCCAAGGAACAAAGGTGCATTTTACAAAGTCAAGCTGACATTATCAAGAATACCAGGAAGGCAAAAAAGGAGGTTGAACAGGAGAGAGATTTGCTTAAGATAGAGAAGGCCAAGCTTGAGCATGTGGTGAATGAGCTGCTGAAGGATGGGCATGCAAGCAAGGAGAAACTTGAGAAAATCAAGGCCATCCTTGATTCATGAAGTGTGTTCTGGAGATGGTGAAGTACATCCAAGGCCTTTATAAGTATGTGGCCTAACAATCTGATGTGAAGATATGGGGTGTACATTTTGGGGAATGTGAACCTAATCTAGTCTATGTCTATGCCAATGTTAAGAACTGTAGTTTATGCTGCTAGAACCTTTAATGCTAAGTTACGAACTAAGTTGTAATGAATGTTCTGCCTGTATTTGAACCTCTTATGCTATGTTATGGAGTCGGTGATAAGCACTGCTGGACTATGCTATGTGTTTTTTTATGTTTAAAAGGTAGTTATGTTTATTAGTGTTTTGTACCTGGGCTTTGTGGCCCAGTTATATTTACAAACCTAGGCCTACTCCACCCACCCTCCACTGCTCATAAATAGCCTACTCCACCCACCCTCCTCCCTCCAGAACACAGCCGCCACACCCCACCTCTTGAAACCCTAGATGGATCCAGAGCTTGGGGAGGTGACAGATGAGGAAGAGGAGGCAGTGCATGCAATGGATGTGAGGAGGCAAAGGGCTCGCCCTGCGGTGCCCATGCCATCAGCTTGGGAGCTAGAGTGGGAGCTGGAGTTCAAGAGGAGGCTGGTAGATAAGATCTTGGAGAAGTGCAACTCAGATGAGTTCACAGTTCTTGTCCCTGGCGGCAGGCGCAAGAGCTCAGGGAAGATCATCAGGTGGGCTAGGGCACAGGCAGTAATCGCTCCTCACCCTTCTACCAGAGCAAAGTGGCACCGTTTCTTCGATCGTTACGATTGAGAGTTGTTAGTAGTTATTTTTATTATGAATAAGAGTATGAGCTATGTATCCCTTCCACTTTCTGTACAACTCTTTGTATGAAAGAATGTTTGCATGGTGGAATCTATGAATGTTTGATTATTTGAAAGAATGTTTGATTCTTTGAAAGAATGTTTCTATCAATCTGTGCATCAGTTGCAAAGCTCATAAGTTTCAGGAAGTGCAGCCCAGAAGTCACAAACACTCAGGTTTCATAATGCAAACACTCAGGTTTCATAATGCAAACACTCAGGTTTCATAATGCAAGAAAATACATAGGTTTCAGGAACCAAATACTTAGGTTTCAGGAAGCAAATACATAGGTTTTAGGAAGCAAACACTCAAGTTTCAGCTAACAAATACATAGGTTTCAGCAAGCAAACACTTAGGTTTCGGCACTCATACAGTGCAAACAAGACAACTTTCCAGCACTCAATAGTTACCACTAGCAGTGAAATATGCCTTCCACTTTCCAGTTGGCTTCCTAACCCTCTTGGACCCAATCTCCATCTCAGAGTGAGCAGCTTGCCTTGGAGCATTGAAACCTGTGTACCCCCCTCCTCTGCTGGCTGTTGATGCTCTGGTGTTCTTTGCTGGAGAGGCAATGGATGACCTTGTGTTCTTGGCTGGTGAAGATGTGCTAGGAGCCCTTGTCTTGTTGGTTGCTTTGGTCTTCTTGGCAGGTGCTCATGTGGCAGGTGCTGGAGTAGCAGAAGCAGCTGCCTTGTTCCTCTTTGCTGGTCCTGGAGTAGCTGTGGCTGTTGCAGGCCTCTTCCTAGCTATGGCTGGTGCTGATGGTGGTGGTGGTGCAACCACACCTGTAGTAGCCATGGTAGATGAAGAGTAGTCTGACCTATTCTCCTGCACATTTAACAAAGCAAATTAGAATTAAACCACCTAGCCTATGAAACAGAAATTTCTTTATCAATAAGCATACCTGGTGATTATTCTTTCTCATCTGCAGTTTGGGTTTCAGGGAACACCACATGTGGTATATCTGTGACCTTGCTTATTACAATTGCTACAAGTCACTGTCCCAATTCTTGATGTATCCTTCTTGGCAGGCACCTCAAAATGTCATTTCCTCCTAGTTGTCTGCTTTTTACCCTTCTTTTCTTTGAATACTGGAGGAGATATGTCATCCCCCATGGTGTGTGGCCAACAATCAGGGCCTGGAACAGGGTATGTAATATGCTTGTAGGTTTCACAGTAGAGGGGCTTCTTGAAGAACTCATGGACAAAATCTTCAGGGTGTAGCTTCACCTTCTGCATTGCTGCTATAGCATGACTACATGGAACAGCTGTCATATCCCACCTCCTGCAGTCACAAGTGTAGTTGTTTAGGTTTACACAGTAGGTCTTTTCTGAACTACTTGTAACTTGCCAAATGCCTGGTCCAGCCATATATGCATCACAATATTTTTCCCACTTCTTGGCCTCCTCCAATATCTCAGAGTAAGTGGGTGTGATATCCCACCTACATGCCTCTGTCTTCTCCCTAATCTTCTGAAACTTGATCATGAGTTTTGTCCTCATTCCTTCAAGCATTGTCCTTATGGGCTTGTTGCTAACATCCAGAATCATCCTGTTGAAAACTTCACTAAGATTGTTTACAACAAGGTCTGTCTTGCATATAGTATCCATTCTATGCCTGGCCCAAGTATGGACTGGTATGTTGGACAACCACTTCCATGCCTCCTCACTCTCTTTCTTCAATGCTTCCATGCCCAGATCATGCCCATGCTTAGTGAAAGAATATGCAGCCTGGTCTAGATGTTTTTTCAATTCATCCCCTCTAAACCCAGCTGATTGGAAGTTGGCATATATGTGTCTTAAACAAAATCTTTGAGGGGAATCAGGAAATACATCCTCTATTGCATTGAGCAGACCCTGTTCATTGATTTTGTATTAATAACTAGTGAAGTAGAGAAAGCATTATATAGTGCAAGGAAAAGCAGTTAAATCATGAAGAGTAGTTGTACCTTTTTGCCTGTCTGACATAATTGTGTAGGGCCCAAACTTGTTGCCACTACCAATTAATGTCCTTAACTGTGTAAGAAACCAAGTCCAACTATATGTCTCCTCCTTGTCAACAACACCAAATGCAATAGGGAAGATGTTGTTGTTGCCATCCCTCCCTGTTGCTGCCAGGATTTGCTGCCCAGTGCTTAGTTTGATGAAGCATCCATCAAGACCTGCATTTCAAGCCATTAGTGCTTAGTAAACATGTAATGCAATCCCTATTTAAGCACTATACAGACTAGATTTACCTACGAAAGGCCTGCAGCCATTTAGGAACCCCTCCTTACAAGCAAACAGACAGTAAAACATGTAACGAAACCTTGGGGTAGGTGCTGGGTGGAGTTCAAATTCCTTTGTTGTCACAATACACCTACTACCAGGGTTTATGTCCAAAACACACTGCAGATAGTCTCTTAACCTGTAGTATTGTGTCTTGTGACCCCCTTGCCCTGTAGGCCAAACTTTTTGGAACATGTACTCCTAATTTCTTTTTTGTATAACTTAGTATAGTCTCAACACCTGCACCAGGATTGGATCTTACAGTATCCTCAACAGCCTTTGCAACCCACTTCATGGTAACCTTTGTGTTCTCTCCACTTGCTCCACAGGTGTGATCAAGATTCATCTTCTTGATGCTAAAGGTTGACTCATGGGCAATCTTAGAAGCAGTAATATAAAACTCACAACCATGCTTTCTATCTGAGCACCAGGCTATGATCCTACTTGGATCATTCCTATGGTACTCAAAGTTCCTAAGTGTCCTAACATGGTAGTTTCTCAATGCTTCTCTGAACTCTACCACATTCAGAAAGCACAAATGAATCCTAAACTGTTCAAGTGCATCAGGCCTAGAGGAATCATACCATATTCTCTCCTTCTTCTTCTTCTTCTTCTTCAATTTTCTCTTCCTACCACAAGGCAACCTAGGTGCATCATCTTCTTCATCAGAAATGCCTTCATCACCTGGAAAGCAGAACTCATCAGCTTCTGGCACGAAATCTTCAAACTTTATGTGATCTGGCTCACTGTGTGATCTGCTTGTTGGGCCTTGTTTCCTCACAGGTATCTTCTGTGCCACAGTTTTCACATGATCTGAAGCTTCTTCTTCATCATCTTCTTCAGAACCATTTGGTTCCTGCCAAAACTCTGAGGGTTCAGAAGCTGCCCCAAAATAATGCTCAGCCATCTCTTCCTCTTCCCTATAGTGCTGACTTGTTCCTTCACCACCTTCATCTTCTCCCCTAGCCCAAGACTTGTATGAAATTTTCTTCCCTCTATAATCACCCCTGAAAAACTCAAAATCTGAAGAGGATTTGTCCAACTCATCTTCATCTTGATCTTCTGCTACAATGCCTTCAATTTCCACTGCCTCTTTTCCCTTGTTGAAATTACAGCTCTGCTATGTGTTAAAATATGGATCAACAGGCACAAGTGGAGGCTGTGAAGAATTTGAGACAGGGAAAAGGACACCTTCTTGGGAAACACTATAAACAATGGGATCACCAACTTGACTCATTGGAATCTGCTCTTCAAGCAAGGTGTGGTCCATGTTTGCATCTGCTGGATTTGGGTCACTAGCCTCTCTCACTGTTATGTTCAATATTTTCTTCTCAGCAAACAAATCTAGCATCTCCTCCACCTTCTCATCACTGTCCAAAACCTCAATCCCCTCCAGCCCCTTACCCTCATCCTTAACATATGACAGATAGGCATCCAACCCATAGCCCTCAAGTTCAATAAGTTCTAACAATAACAGGTAATTCATTTCTGATAAGGAAAACTTCCTTTCCATGTTGTCTCTACCCTGAAAATGCAGCCTCAATTCCCATACTTCATCATCCAAACTATGCAAAAAAAGAAACAACACATTCAGATTTCTTCAGATTTTCAAGTTAAAAAGTATGCAACAGTTTCACTTGCACAACATATCATCCAAACCTAAACCCTAATTCATATATTGCTTACAATGTATACATAATAATATACCAAAGAAACTAATTCATTAACAATCTAAGAAACAAATCCTAACCCTAGTTCATAAATAAACTAAGAAAAATAATTAAAACAATCCATAACTTACTCCACGCCACCAAGTGAGGAGCCCCACTGGTGCCCGCCTTCTGGATCCACGTGGATGCATTTGGCCACTGCCCTGGCCGCACGGAACGCCGGCGAGATCTGGACCTCCTGCGTCGGTGGCCCAGACGAGCGCTGGGTCGGGAAACTTGCGCTGCCTAGCCACTTGTTGACCTCGGAGTGAGCACCGCCCTCGCCGCTGGCTGTCGGCCCAGGCTCGCCGTCGTCCTTCTTCTTCGCCGCCGCCATCGTCGGGGGAGACAGAGAGCACGGGGGAAAGGAGGAGCAAGAGAGAGAGATGCTGCCGACAGCGAGCAAGCGGGTGCGGTCCGGCCGCACCGGTCGGTCCGAGTAATGGCCGTTAACGGCCTCACCGTCACGCGCGGTGCTGACGTGGCCTGACAGGCGGGCCCGGACCGTCAGAAAACGGTTCAAAATGCTAGCAACGGGCGATTTGGGTTTTTTGAGACAGCCGACGAGAAAAGTGGTAGGTATCAGTCACAAACAAAAAAGTGGTAGTTTTTTGGAACCCTAGCACGAAAAGTGGTAGTTTTATGCTATTTACTCAAAGAATGTCATGCAGCTGCGTCTCCGGCCCGCCCAGGATGAAAAGCCCCTTTTCTGTCATGATTTTTTGTCATAGAAGCAGGAGCCCACCACATCTATGATGATACCGGGTTTTGTCACAATTATCGTCATAGAAGTGTCATAAGTATGACAGAAAAAAATTTCGTTCGGCCCAAAATGTCACGGATGTGTCTTTTTTTTGTAGTGTACTTTGGTTGAATCTGATCCTTTTTATGGCTATGAATCTGAAACTGTTGTGGCACATCTCACTAAATTGAATGATATAGCTACCCTGTTCACTAATGATGAGAAAACTCGTTACTACTATATCCTTAAATTATTTTCGTTCTCATTAAAGGGTGATGCTAAAACATGGTTTAATTCTCTTGATCCTGGTTGTGTGCGTAGTCCCCAGGATATGATTTATTACTTCTCTGCTAAATATTTCCCTGCTCATAAGAAACAAGCTGCTTTAAGGGAAATATGTAATTTTGTGCAAATTGAAGAAGAGAGTCTCCCACAAGCTTGGGGGAGGCTTCTCCAATTACTTAATGCTTTGCCTGATCATCCTCTCAAGAAAAATGAAATACTTGATATCTTTTATAATGGACTAACCGATGCTTCCAGAGACCACCTGGATAGTTGTGATGGTTGTGCTTTCAGGGAAAGAACAGTTGATCAAGCTGAATTGCTATTGAATAATATGTTGACTAATGAAAAAAATTGGACACATCCTGAACCAACTCCTAAGCCAACTACGAAGAAAAGGGGTATTCTATTTCTCAGTCCTGAAGATATGCAGGGGACAAACAAATCTATGAAAGAAAGGGGTATTAAAGCTGATGATGTTAAGAATTTACCTCCTATTGAAGAAATACATGGTCTTAATTTGCCGCCTGTTGAAGAAATACATGGTCTTGATAACCCGACATAGGTAGTAAAGGTAAATTCTCTCTATAGATTTGATGAAGGTGATATTCCTCGTTATAAGTCTGCTAGCCAATGCTTAGATCAGTTTGATAATTTTATTGTCAACCAAGAAAACTTCAATGCTTATGTTGGTAGAGAATTGAAATGTAATGCTTATATGATTGAACACTTGAGTGATTATATGTCTAGAGTTAAGGGTGAACTTAAACTCATTAGTAAACATGCTTCTATGGTTACCACTCAAGTAGAGCAAGTGCTTAAGGCTCAAAATGATTTGCTCAATGAATTAAATAATAAGAAATTATAATGTTGTTAGAGTTATGACTAGAGGGGGTAAAATGACTCAGGAACCTTTGTATCCTGAGGGCCACCCTAAGAGAATTGAGCAGGATTCTCAGAGAACTAATGTCGATGCACCTAGTCCTTCTAAAAAGAAGAAAAAGAAAAATGATAGGACTTTGCATGCTTCTAGTGAACCTGTTGTTGACACACCTGAGAATTCCAATGATATTCCTATCTCTGATGCTGAAACACAATCTGGTGATGAACATGAACCTAATGATAATGTTAATAATGATGTTCATGATGATGCTCTACCTAGCAATAACAATGATGTAGAGATTGAACCTGCTGTTGATCTTGATAACCCACAATCGAAGAATCAACGTTATGATAAGAGAGACTTTGTTGCTAGGAAGCACGGTAAAGAAAGAAAACCATGGGTTCAGAAACCCATGCCTTTTCCTCCCAAACCATCCAAAAAAAAGGATGATGAGGATTTTGAGCGCTTTGCTGAAATGATTAGACCTATCTTCTTGCGTATGCGTTTTACTGATATGCTTAAAATGAATCCTTATGCTAAGTATATGAAGGATATTGTTACAAATAAAAGAAAGATACCGAAAGCTAAAATTTCCACCATGCTTGCTAATTATACTTTTAAAGGTGGAATACCTAAGAAACTTGGAGATCCAGGAGTACCAACTATACCATTCTCCATTAAAAGAAACTATGTTAGAACTGCTTTATGTGATCTTGGAGCCGGTGTTAGTGTTATGCCTCTCTCTTTATATTGTAGACTTGATTTGAATAAGTTGACACCTACTGAAATATCTTTGCAAATGGCCCATAAATCAACTGCTATACATGTCGGTATTTGTGAGGATGTACCTCTTGTGGTTGCAAACGTTACTATTTTAACGGACTTTGTTATTCTTGATATTCCCGAGGACGATAGTATGTCGATTATCCTTGGTAGACCCTTTTTGAATACTGCAGGGGATGTTATTGATTGCAACAAAGGCAATGTCACTTTTCATGTTAATGGTAATGAGCATAGGTACACTTTCCGAGGAAACTACCTCAAGTCCACAGTATTAATTCTATTGGAAAAATTTCAACTATTACTATTGGAGGTTTTGAATTTCCTCTTCCTACTGCCAAGAAGAGATATGATATTCTTATTGTAGGGGATGTGCATATCTCCGTTGAGGTAACCTAGTGTTATTCGAAATTTCTCCGGTTCCATGTTATTCAAAATGAGTTTGTTAACAAGACTTGATCAACCTTGTTAGTGGATTCCTTTTGATGAGCATGAGATGGATGAAGTTAGAAAGCACAACCTTTTGTACCCTCCTTTTACTTTATGTTATTTAGAATAAATAAAGCAAAAATAGCATATTCTGTCTGATTTCTGAATTATCCGTGCAATAAAAAAACACCCCAAAAATAAAAGTTCTCCAAATGCCCTGAAAATGAAATATGATTTTTCTAGAATATTTAAGAATTTCTGGCACTGAGAACACATCAGGGGGAGCCAGCACCTGGTCACGAGGGTCCAGGGCGCGCCCCCTACCTCGTGGGCCCCACGTGGCCCCTCTCCACTTATTCTTGCACCCACACACTCGTTATTCCTCCCAAAAAAATCACCAACCATCTCAAGCACGAGTTCTAGCTCCTCTTGCTGCGATTTTCAATCTCCTTGCTCAAAGCTCCACTCACAAAACTGCTTTGGGGGATTGTTCTTCGGTATGTGACTCCTCCAATGGTCCAATTAGTTTTTGTTCTAGTGCTTTATTCATTGCATTTTTTGCTGCTTAGGTGACCCTGTTCTTGAGCTTGCATGTCAAATTTATATGGTCCCCAGCTGTTCTAATGCCTGATATAGTCTCTAGGCACTTGTGGGAGTAGTTGCTATCAATTTTGTTGAGTTTGGTTCACTTTTATTTTGAGTTACTAAAATTTTCAGAAATTTTTCAGAGGAAGAAATATGTTTAGGAAAATGTACCAAGGTGGTTCTTCAAGGAAGCAAGGACCCAGGCCCGCAATACGTGAGCCGGACCATGAACCACCAAGAGAAGCTCAAGTGCGGCCTTGTGAATGTCCGTGAGAAGATTTCATGGTCCGAGCAGGAATTAAGGAGGAATTTGACGCATATGCAAAAGGGAGATATATTATAACCAGGGAGGAGGCGAACGAGTATGAGAGGAGGATGGAAGCAGATCGCCTCGAAGCTGCAGCTCATGAGGCAATAGCTGCTGCATCTCAGTACGACCCCAACTACAACTTTGATCCATGGGCATAAACCAACTTAGGCCAAAAGCCTAAGCTTGGGGGAGTACGTATTTCTCACCAACATTACATTCATGTTCACACACTCATTCTAGTTGTCGGTGCTCATACTTTTTCTTTGTACTATCCATGCTAGTTTATTTTCTTTTTCTTGCTTTCTTCTTGTGTGTTTGAAAAACCTTAAGAAAAACCAAAAAATTAGTTGTAGCTTCTAGCTAGTTTACTTTCTATGCCTATAGTAGTGATAATTGAAAGAAAACCCCAAAAGATTTCTCGTTCTTCTTTTGCTTGTTGGGAGCTTTCCCGTGTAAATAGTTTTATTTCCTTTCTTGTTCGTTGGGGGTCGAGAGGAGAAGACCATAATGAAAATGTTGAAGTGGCTCTTTTATGCATTATTGTTGATTTAACAAAGAGCCCATGTTACCTTGTCTTCTCCTTTGTATTAAATGCTTGCAGATTCCAGCTTAGTCCAATGCACGTGCACCATTATTATTATTCACACCGTTCGGTCGTGCAAGTGAAAGGCAATAATGACGATATATGATGGACTGATTGAGATGAGAGAAGCTGGTATGAACTCGACCTCTCTTGTTTTTGTAAATATGATTAGTTCATCGTTCCTGATTCAGCCTATTATAAATGAAACATGTTTGCAATAACAATTAGAGATTATAGTTGCCCATGCCATGCTTAATTTGCTAGGAGTTTATAATGGTTTACCTTGCGTGCCAACATGCTATTAAAAAGGTTGTGATGTGGTATGATAGGGTGGTATCCTCCTTTGAATGATTCAAGTGGCTTGACTTGGCACATGTTCACGCATGTAGTTGAAACAAAATCAACATAGCCTTCACGATATTTATGTTCATGGTGGATTATATCCTAATCATGCTTGCACTCAATGTTTATTAATCTTAATGCATGTTCATGAATGTTGTCGCTCTCTAGTTTGTCGCTTCCCAGTCTCTTTCAAGCCTTCACTTGTACTAAGCGGGAATACTGCTTGTGCATCCACTTCCATAAATCCCAAAGTTATTCCATATGAGTCCACTATACCTTCCTATATGCGGTATCTACCTGCCGTTCCAAGTAAATTTGTACGTGCCAAACTCTAAACCTTCAAATGAAATTCTATTTTGTATGCTCGAATAGCTCATGTATCAACTAGGGTTGTCTGTATCCTCCATGCTAGGCGGGTTATTCTCAAGAGGAGTGGACTCCGCTCCTCACTCGCGAGAAAATGGCTGGTCACCGGGATGCCCAATCCCATGATCTAAGCAAATCAAATCGAAATAATTGCAAACAAAACTCCCCCATGGCTGTTGCTAGTTGGAGGCACTCGTTGTTTCGAGCCAGCCATGGATTGATGCTTGTTGGTGGTGGGGGAGTATAAACTTTACCATTCTGCTTGGGAACCACCTATAATGTGTGTAGCATGGAAGATATCGAGATCTCTCGATTGTTATGTTGACAATGAAAGTATGCCGCTCAAAATATTATTCATCTCTATTTCAAAATCGAGCTCTGGCACCTCTACAAATCCCTGCTTCCCTCTGTGAAGGGCCTATCTATTTACTTTTATGTTGAGTCATCATCCTCTTATTAAAAAGCACCAGCTGGAGAGCACCGTTGTCATTTGCATCCATTATTATTAGTTTATATTGAGTATGACTATGACTGGATCTCTTTTACCATGAATTACAATGTTTAGTCAGTCCTTGATCTTTAAAGGTGCTCTGCATTTATGTTTTGCGGTCTCAGAAAGGGCTAGCAAGATACCATCTTGTTATATCATATTATGATTGTTTCGAGAAAGTGTTGTCATCGGAGATTTATTATTATTGCTCGCTAGTTGATTATGCCATTGATATGAGTAAACATGAGATCTAAATGTTATTGTGAATATGGTTAGTTCATAATCTTTGCTGAAAACTTGAATGTTGGCTTTTCATATTTACAACAACAAGAGCAAATAGAGTTTGTAAAAGTTTTTCTTTATTACTTTCAGTTTATCAACTGAATTGCTTGAGGACAAGCAAAGGTTTAAGCTTGGGGGAGTTGATATGTCTCCATCGTATCTAATTTTCCAAACACTGTTGCCCTTGTTTTGGACTCTAACTTGCATGATTTGAATGGAACTAACCCGGACAAACGCTGTTTTCAGCAGAATTGCCATTGTGTTACTTTTGTCCAGAAATAAAAGTTCTCGGAATGACCTGAAACTTCACGGAGAATATTTTTGGAATAAATAAAAAATACTGGCGAAATAATCAAGGCCAGGGGGGCCACACCCTGTCCATGAGGGTGGGGGCGCGCCTACCCCCCTGGGCGCGCCCCCTGCCTCGTGGGCCCCCTGGTGCTCCACCGACCTCAACTCCAACTCTATATATTCACGTTCGGGGAGAAAAAAATCAGAGAGAAGGATTCATTGCGTTTTACGATACAGAGCTCCCGCCAAGCCCAAATCTCTCTCGGGAGGGCTGATCTGGAGTCCGTTCGGGGCTCCAGAGAGGGGAATCCGTCGCCGTCGTCATCATCAACCTTCCTCCATCACCAATTTCATGATGCTCACCTCCATGCGTGAGTAATTCCATCGTAGGCTTGCTGGACGGTGATGGGTTGGCTGAGATTTACCATGTAATCGAGTTAGTTTTGTTAGGGTTTGATCCCTAGTATCCACTATGTTCTGAGATTGATGTTGCTATGACTTTGCTATGCTTAATGCTTGTCACTAGGGCCCGAGTGCCATGATTTCAGATCTGAACCTATTATGCTTTCATGAATATATGTGAGTTCTTGATCCTATCTTGCAAGTCAATAGTCACCTACTATGTGTTATGATCCGGCAACCCCGAAGTGACAATAATCGGGACCACTCCCGGTGATGACCGTAGTTTGAGGAGTTCATGTATTCACTAAGTGTTAATGCTTTGGTCCGGTACTCTATTAAAAGGAGGCCTTAATATCCCTTAGTTTCCAATAGGACTCCTCTGCCATGGGAGGGTAGGACAAAAGATGTCATGCAAGTTCTTTTCCATAAGCACGTATGACTATATTCGGAATACATGCCTACATTACATTGATGAACTGGAGCTAGTTCTGTGTCACCCTATGTTATAACTATTGCATGAGGAATCGCATCCGACATAATTCTCCATCGCCGATCCAATGCCTACGAGCTTTTCATATATTGTTCTTCGCTTAGTTACTTTGCCGTTGCCACTGTTAGACTTACTACAAAACTACTACTGTTACTTTTGCTATCGTTACCGCCACTATCATACTACTTTGCTACTAAATACTTTGCTGCAGATATTAAGTTATCCAGGTGCGGTTGAATTGACAACTCAACTGCTAATACTTGAGAATATTCTTTGGCTCCCCTTGTGTCGAATCAATAAATTTGGGTTGAATACTCTACCCTTGAAAACTGTTGCGAACCCCTATACTTGTGGGTTATCAAATATATCTCGGAATGGCTATGGAAATGCCATAATAGGTAGGTATGGTGGCTGTTTTGAGAAAGATATAAGGAGGCTTATGTGTGATAGAGCGTATCATATCACGGGGTTTGGATGCACCGGCGAAGTTTGCACCAACACTCGAGGTGAGAAAGGGCAATGCAAGGTACTGAAGAGGCTAGCAATGATGGAAAGGTGAGAGTGCGTATAATCCATGGACTCAACATTAGTCATAAAGAACTCATATACTTATTGCAAAAATCTACAAGTCATCAAAACCAAGCACTATGCGCATGCTCCTAGGGGGATAGATTGGTAGGAAAAGACCATCGCTCGTCCCCGACCGCCACTCATAAGGAGGACAATCAAAGAAACACCTCATGCTTCAAATTTGTTACACGACGGTTACCATACGTGCATGCTACGGGACTTGCAAACCTTAACACAAGTATTTCTCAAATTCACAATTACTCCACTAGCACGATTCTAATATTACCATCTTCATATCTCAAAACAATCATCAAGTATCAAACTTCTCATAGTATTCAATGCACTCTATATGGAAGTTTTTATTATACTCATCTTGGATGCCTATCATATTAGGACTAAATTCATAACCAAAGAAAATTACCATGCTGTTCTAAAGACTCTCAAAATAATATAAGTAAAGCATGAGAGTTCATCTATTTCTTCAAAATAAAACCACCGTCGTGCTCTAAAAACATATAAGTGAAGCACTAAAGCAAAATTATCTAGCTCAAAAGATATAAGTGAAGCACATAGAGTATTCTAATAAATTCTGATTCATGTGTGTGTCTCCCCAAAAGGTGTGTACAGCCAGGATGATTGTGGTAAACTAAAAAGCAAAGACTCAAATCATACAAGACGCTCCAAGCAAAACACATACCATGTGGTGAATAAAAATATAGCCTCAAGTAAAGTTATCGATAGACGAAGACGAAAGAGGGGATGCCTTCCGGGGCATCCCCAAGCTTAGGATTTTGGTTGTCCTTGAATTTTACCTTGGTGTGCCTTGGGAATCCCCAAGCTTAGGCTCTTGCCACTCCATATTCCATAGTCCATTGAATCTTTACCCAAAACTTGAAAACTTCACAACACAAAACTTAACAGAAAACTCGTAAGCTCCGTTAGTATAAGAAAATAAATCACCACTTAGGAACTGTTGTGAAATCATTATAAATTCATATTGGTGTAATATCTACTGTATTCCAACTTCTCTATGGTTCATACCCTTCGATACTACTCATGGATTCATCAAAATACGCAAACAACACAATGAAAACAGAATCTGTCAAAAACAGAACAGTCTGTAGTAATCTGTATCAAACGTATACTTCTGGAACTCCAAAAATTCTGAAATAAATTGGTGGACCTGAGGAATTTGTCTATTAATCATCTTCAAAAATAATCAACCTAAAATCACTCTCCAGTAAAAAATGGCAGCTAATCTCATGGCCGCTAAAGTTTCTGTTTTTTACAGCAAGATCACAAAGACTTCACCCAAGTCTTCCCAAAGGTTCTACTTGGCACAAACACTAATTAAAACATAAAACCACATCTAAACATACGCTAGATGAATTATTTATTACTAAACAGGAACAAAAAGCAAGTAACAAAAATAAAATTGGGTCGCCTCCCAACAAGCGCTAACGTTTAACGCCCCTAGCTAGGCATGATGATTTCAATGATGCTCACATAAAAGATAAGAATTGAAACATAAATAGAGTATCATGAAACACATGGCAAGCACATTTAAGTCTAACCCACTTCCTATGCATAGGGATTTTGTGAGCAAACAACTTATGGGAACAATAATCAACTAGCATAGGAAGGCAAAACAAGCAAATCTTCAAGATTTTCAACACATAGAGAGGAAACTTGATATTATTGCAATATGTAGAAGCATGTGATCCTCTCTCATAATAATTTTCAGTATCATCATGAATGAATTCAACCATATAACGAGCACATAAAGCATTCTTTTCATGATCTACTTGCATAGAAATTTTACTACTCTCCACATAAGCAAAATTCTTCTCATTCGGAATAGTGGGAGTATCATAAGAGACTCGAATACTATAAATTGTTTCCACATTAAAAGAGTAATGTTCAGAAAAAGGGTAATCATAATCATGGCAAGTTTTATAACTATAATCATCACTACTTTTTATAGCATAAGTGTCATCACAATAATCATCATAAATAGGAGGCATGCTATCATCATAATAAATTTGCTCATCAAAACTTGGGAGGCTAAAAATATCATCTTCATTAAACATAGCATCCCCAAGCTTGGGACAAACATTAATTGCATCAAATATATTCTCAAACATGTCATTCTCATCAAGCATAGCATCCCCAAGCTTGGGCCTTTTCATATCATAAGCATAATCACTCTCATCATTAATAGTATGGATAGCACCAATAGTATAGCAATTATCATCATCACAATGAGTAATAGGAGCAACATCATTTGGGAGGGATACCTTTCTACCTTTGCTTCTCCGTCTTTTCTTTTTCTTCTTCACATCATGTGTGGGTTTAACCCTGTAGCGACCAGACCTCAAATGGCATGTGCTGCTGTGCACCAGTGTCATCCCTGGTCAGTAATGCTGACACGCACAGTACAAATGGAGGATTTATAACAGAGTAGCAATCACACACTTATTACATCGAATATCTCCAAAGAGATTAAGTATGATGAGCATGGCTTAAGGCCATCTAACAACGATAACAGCGGAAGACTTGGAAGATAAGTGAGTCCATCAACTCCAGCGGCATCACTGAGTATAAGACCACGACCTAGGGCATCTTACTCGTCGTCTGAAAAGTCTGCAACATGAAACGTTGCAGCCCGAAAACGGGTCAGCACATAGAATATGCTGGCAAAGTAACACATAGAGAATAATGAACAATGACAATGCTATACTATATGCATATATGGCTGGTGGAAAGCTCTATGGTTACAGTTTTTGCGAAAAGCCAATTTTATCCTACTTCAAAGGAATAAATTTTATTTAACTATCATGGTGGTTGTGAAACATTGAGATGGTTGACAGCATCTCAATCCCAATTAAAAAGTCATCAATAACCCAACAAAATTAATTAGAAGTAACATAGTGTTGAGATTCACATGATAATCCAAGTACTAGATACTCAAGCTGTCCATAACCGGGGACACGGCTAACCATGATTAGTTTATACACTCTGCAGAGGTTTGTGCACTTTTCCCCACAAGACTTGATCTCCTCCGTTGGATTACTCGCACTACATGGTGTTTGAGTAACGGATGACCAAGACACAGTCTTTCAGAAGTGTTTGCACCTTACGTATGGGTAGACAGTTACACCTACTTTCCCCTACATCTGCTAGTCTACCACTGTAAGAGTTCACACAACTTAGTCAACTATGCTAGAGCCCATAATAGCTTGCGGCTGCACACGGAAGTTTCTAGCATGAATAATCTCATGATCCCTTTGAACCTGGGTGGCGGTCCAAAAGAAAAGCAGGCAATCCTGGAATACCCAGGTACCTCAATCCACCCAGATGTGAGTTTAAGTTGCCACCTTAAATAAACCATTAATTAACAATCTCACATCTGTCATGAATTTCACTCAAACCCAATCCACGTCTACGAGCATAGCATGGCAATAGAAAAGCAACGTAGAAGTAACTCCCAAGGGTTTGAATAGAAAACAGGTAATAGGTTCTACCTCAACTACTTCCCAATACCCACAATTTAATTAGATCCTAATCATGCAAGTGTTTGAGGAAAACAGGTCTAATGCAATAAAAACTGGGTATGAACGGAATATGATCAAAGTGTTACTTGCCTTGCTGATGATCCGCAAAACCTAGCGATTCGAAGTAACAGGCGGCACACTCCGGGTACTCTATCGCAAACAAACAAGCATACAATCAGTACTCATCTAATGCACAGGTAAAACTCGAATGAAAGATCCAACCAGAAAGTTCAACTTAAGAACTCCGGTTTGCAAAAAGAATCAACTCGAAAGAAGCAACGAAAGTCAAACGGCGAAAGAAAGAAACTTCGTTTGCTAATCTGGATCTAGGTCAAATTTTACTGTAGCAAAAACTTGTTTGAGTAGGTTAAACAGAAAGAGAATTTCGAGACGAAACTCTAGGCGCTTGAATCGCCTGATTCCAGAAATCGAATTTGAGAAAATAACGAGAAAATCCGACGAAAAAGAAAAACGGACGAACGGTTAAATAACGGACGTTCGTTAACAGAGAAAAACCGACGAACGCGTTCGTTAGAACGAACGGTTCGGTGAACGCTCGTAAAATAATAAAACCGAAAAAAACCGATCTAGGGTTTTTTTTAAACGAAGGGTTTTTTTTACAGAAAACCGGCAACGACGAACGGGCGACGGCAGTACCTCGTCGGGGCTCCGGGGAGGGCTTCCGGCGGGCGCGGGGCTTGGCGGCGGGGTGCAGGGCTCGGGGGGGGGGCGACTCCGGCGACGAGGGGCGGCGGCTCCGGCGGCTCCCGGCGGCGGCGGCGGGCAAGTGCGCGCGGCGGCGCTCGGCGAGATGGGGGGCGGCGGCGGCGGCTCGAGGTGAGGAAAGAGAGGGGGGTATATATATAGGAGGGGGGTCCGAAGGTGGCTTGGGGAAGGGGCGGGCGAGGGGAGGCGTGCGGCGGCCGGACTCGGCAAGGCGGCGGCGGCGCTCCCGTGCGCGGGGAGGAAAGGCGCGGGCCGGCCGGCCGGCGCTCGGTTGGGCTTCGGCCCAGCGGGCGTCGCGCGGTTTTTTTTTAAATAAAAAGTTCCGCAGAAAATAATTCGCAGAAAAATAAATAAAAATCAGAAAAATATGAAATAAATTTTCCCCGTCTAGTTAGAAAATCTAGAATAGGGTGAACATTTGTATAATCCAAAATAAATATTTTGAAAATATGCAATATTTTTAATGCAATAAAAATTGCAAATAAATTCCAAATAATGATTTTAACATTTTTCCTCCAGTATTTCAATTGTTTTGGAGAAGTCATATTTTCTCCTCTCGTTCATTTAAAATGAAATATTTTTCCGGAGAGAAAAATAATTAAAACCACAATCCTCGTTTGAAAATCAAATTTGAAAATTCGAGAAAATCCCCAACTCTCTCCGAGGGTCCTTGAGTTGCTTAGGATTTATTGAGGATTTGTCAAAATGCAACAAAACATGATATGCAATGATGATCTATGTATAACATTCCAAATTGAAAATTTGGGATGCTACAAACCCTCTTTTTTGAGCTCCTTATTAACGAGATTGGTTGAATAGAAAGCTCCTCCTCGTTACCTGATTCATCATAAGAAATAATAGGAGGATATTGGGAAGTCTCTTCCCTTTCATTAGTATTCTTTTCATCTTATATTTGTTTTCTTTTCTTTATGTAATTGGCAATATAAGGATTTTCAATGCAATTCACCGCACAATACATAAAAATTTCTTCTAGATCAAAATCAAGAACTTTATCAAGGACAAATTCTGGCATATCCTTAGTTATACGTTTCATTTCTTCATAACCCAAAAGCAAACTAACTTCATTATGATGTGCAAGGGAAATCAAGTCATCACAATTTTTGGACACGATACGATCATGAAACAATTTGCATTGGATATTTAAATGACCACGTTCATTGCAAAGTTCACAAGGATGAATAAGAAAATTTAAATTTTCAGCACAAACAACTAGCCTTTCTTGCAACCATTTAGTTTCTAAATACTTATGCCTCTTGCAAAATCTATCTTCCCTATTTGGTGTGTACTTGCAAACCCTATGCACTCCACAAAAATTGACATGCTTATAAGAGACGTTTTCATCATGACTAGTGTAATCATCATTAGTACTATGGATATTCAAAGAGTTCGTACTAACAACATTGCAATCATGCTCATCATTCAAAGATTTAGTGCCAAACATTCTAATGCATTATTCCTCTAGCAATTGAGCACAATTATCGGAATCCTTATTTTCATGAAAGATATTAAAAAGATGAAGCATATGAGGCACCCTCAATTCCATTTTTTTGTAGTTTTCTTTTATAGACTAAACTAGTGATAAAACAAGAAACAAAAAGATTCGATTGCAAGATCTAAAGATATAACTTCAAGCACTCACCTCCCCAGCAACGGCGCCAGAAAAGAGCTTGATGTCTACTACTCAACCTTCTTCTTGTAGACGTCATTGGGCCTCCAAGTGCAGAGGTTTGTAGGACAGTAGCAAATTTCCCTCAAGTTGATGACCTAAGGTTTATTAATCCGTGGGAGGCGTAGGATGAATATGGTCTCTCTCAAACAACCCTGCAACCAAATAACAAAGAGTCTATTTTGTCCCCAACACACCCAATACAATGGTAAATTGTATAGGTGCACTAGTTCGGCGAAGAGATGGTGATACAAGTGCAACATGGATGGCAGATATAGGCTTTTGTAATCTGCCGGTGTACAAAAGTCGGGGCTCTCCTTTTGACCCCTCTACTTGTGCACGGGCAGTCAGAGCCGCACCTGCGGCCACACTTAGCAGGGCAAAGGGAGGGAGCAGAAGCACAAGAACACTAGAGCAGCGCCCCAGCCAGAAGCACAAGACGGGCAAAACAACGCCAAGACCAGAGACACAAAGAGCAAGAGGGCGAGGCGGACTCCCCCGGCAAGACCCTTGCCGGGGCGGCCTCCACGGCCCCGGCAAGAGCCTTGCCGGGGCAACTTGCCCAAACACCAGCAGAGCGAGCCACCCTTGAGCCCAAGGGTTCCAGACGCCAACAACCACATTGGAACCAAGGCCCGGGAGGCACCTCCGTGGTGGCATGCAGATCTTTGTCAAGATCATAAGCACATAAGATAAGATGAGGACCAGAAGACAACGATCCTCGGCGAGATCCTTGCCGAGGAGATCCACGAGACCCCCGGCAAAATCCTTGTCGGGGACAACTGCGATGCCGTGGCAAGACCCTTGCCGGGGCCCCAGCGAGACCCTTGCCGGGGGCACCTGTGAGGCCACAACCAGGCCCGCGTCTGCCAAGACTCCACTGCCGTTCCCATGCAGCTACCAGCCCAACCAGCTGGGCAGGCACCTGCGTGGCGACGTGCGGCTTCCAGGACAACTCAGCAAGCACCTGCATGGCGGCATGCAGATCTTCGTGAAGACCCTACCACCACGCCATCCCAGCAGCCTACCAGCCTACATGGCGCTACATGCATCGTTGGCCTGGATGCGTGTCGGAGCAAGGCGGGGCGGCGACGGACGGGACCAGCCTCTTTGCCATCCCGAATAAAGCAATGGGACACCTAAGGGGGCGCATTTAATGCGTCTTGTCCCGTAATGACAAGCGATAAGCTTGCACATTGTACACCTTTCCACCTCCTGTGTGCCACTGTGGCGACCCCTTTTGTCTATAAAAGGAGGCCCGAGGCGTCCAGGAGAAGAATTCGGATCTTTTGGGCTACACACGCACCGTAGCTAGCTCAAGAACTCAAGAACACTCAAATACATACACCAAAGTAGGACTAGGGTATTACGCATCCTCGCGGCCCGAACCTGGGTAAACAATCTTTGTGCTGGCTCCTAGACCTGCTCTTTGCACAACCCCGTGCCCGCCAACCATAGAAGGGATCCCAGTGATCCCATAGGTGTCGTTCCCACCGACATCTTTGGCGCGCCAGGTAGGGGGTGCGCAGTTGTGGAAATCTAGTCTGGTTGGGGTAGCGGCTTCATCGTGGTCGTCACTCCAAGGAACAAGACGACCAAACGGGCGGTGTCGCCTGCGGATACGGTGAACGCCCGCGCAACGACAGAAAAGCTAAGTCACGCGAAATCTTGGTTATTTTCACTTATATAAGGATGTTCTCCCTGAGAGATCTCGTTCTTTGTACGGGAAACCTACACGCGATGGGACCCTTCCGCTGTTGGCAATGCCTTTGTTTCTATCTCGAGCCCGCTCGACAGTTCATGTGGCCACGCTGGCAGCGGCAAGGTGGCCTACCCGTTCCCAGCTGCGCTCTTGTCTTGCCTCGAGTCCACTCGACAGTTCAAGCGACCGCGCTGGTGGCAGCGAGGTGGCTCGCCCGGCAGCAAGCGCCCTTCCGGCAAGGTGCTAAGGATCCGTCCTTAAAGCACCATGGCATGGGTTTACGCGCCGGCAGCCTTATCTCAACAAGCGTAGGGTACGAACATACGAAGAAAGATCTAACAGGAAGATAGCGTGCATGATATTAAAGTACTGCAGAGTTATATTACATCAATTGTTGCTGCGGTTCTAACTAAAGATAAAAATTGTATTGGTCATGAACTGCAGCGGCAATAAGAAACGGGGTGCCTAATCCCGACGCTGGCCCTCTACCCTCCGAACTCTGTCGACGCGGCTGATGATGGGCTCGATACGCTCCTCGAGCGCCGCGAGGTTCGCATCCTCCGGCAAGCTCTCCAGCGCGGCATTGAAGTCAAGGTTGGGGTTCTAGTACGCCACCTTGGTGAGGACCTTGGTCAAGACATCCCGGCAGAGCTTCCGGGCCTCATCGGCCAGAGAGGCCACCCTGTTGGAACGGAACTGCTCCAGGGCCCTGAGAACAACCTCGAAGAATAGGGTCAGCTTGGCATTGGGACTCACGTTCGGCTCCGGGACGTACCTCACGCTTGGCATCCCCATGGTAGCCAGCTGCGTGGTGATCCTGCTGGCGACGTCAGCGAGGTGACTGACCCAGAGGTTCTCGCCCTTCACAAAATCCTCGTGGTTGGTGGTGTCGTTCTTCCGCAGCTGCCTCTCCTTCTCCAGATTCTTGGTCAGGGTCTCCTCCCGGGCCTTGACCTCCGAAAGTGTCTCCTCAAGACCCTCCAGCTTCAGCCTCAGGTCTTTGATGGAGTCGTTGGCCTTGGAGAGCTGCTCAGCCTTGCCGAGGACTGCACCCTGCGCCTCCACCAGAGCACCGTTGAGCGTGTCTTTCTCCTTTGCCAACTTCAGGGCCTGATCCTTCAGCCCGTCCTGCTCCACCTCCAGCTCTTTCACCTTGCCAGCATGGACCAGAGCTTGGGCATTGAGCGCCTCCTAGTGCCTCTACTCCAGGTCCTGGGTCCGCTGCATGACAAGCTTCTCCACCTCCTCATCCTTGTCGCGGAGTGTTGCGGCGAGCTTCTCCTCATGAGCGGCAAGGTCCTCCTCCTGGGAGTTTAGCTCAGCCTGGTGCTGGTGCCGAGCGGCCTCATCTTTGGCGGCCTGCTCCTTCGCCAGCTCCCGGGCATTCTCGATGTCGGCCTGCTTCATGACAAGCTCCAGCTTGCGCTCAGCCAGCACATCCTGGGCGGCCTTTGAGTCCTTGTGGGCCTGGCGGAACCAAGCCTGCGCCCCGGTGACGCGCTCCTCGAGGTCCGCCTCCGCCTTGTCCACCACCGCCATCCTGGACTTGGCCTTGTCCAGGCGGGCAGGGTGAAGCGCCCGGAGCTTCTGTAAGTTGGCGCTCATGGCTTGGAGGAGCCGCTCTTCCTGGGAACCGCCGCCACCAGTGCTCGGTTCATCGACAACCTCGAGCCCGGCGGCGGCGAGCACCTCGTCATTAGACACCTCCCCCTTGGTGGGCACCTCGATGCTCGCTGTCCCTGGGAGGTGGACGAACAGGTCGTCGCTCACCTTCAGGTACCGGCCCGAGCTAGAGGCAGCGGAGGAGGAAGGTTGGTCGTCGACCGCCCCCACCTCGGCAGCAGCCTTGCCGGCCTCCCCGCCAGGCCCCTTGCCAGCCTCCTCGGCAGCGGCCTTGCCGGTCTCCCCGACCGGCTCCTTGGCAGCGTCCTCAGCAGCGTCGTTGGCGGCCTCTTCGGCAACGATCTTGTTGGCCTCGGCCTCAGCATCCCTGGCGACCTCCTCGATGACAGTATCGATGTTCTCCTGGTCCGCCGAGGGAGCGCCTAGATGCCAAGAAGGGGGATGAGGCAGAGCCGAACCAAGGTTCAAAAAGAAAAAGAACGAACAGGGACAGAAGGCAAATAACTCACCTGTGTCGGGCTCGGAAGAAGTGGCCCCCTCCCCACCAAGATTCAGTGCCGGGACGGAGTCGCCGGCGCCCAGGTTCGCCTCCTCCTCCTCCGTGTGCATGGGCTTGGTACTTGGCGCCCTTGCTGGGGATGCCCCTCGGGGTGGCGTGGTCGATGGGGGCGGCGTGTTGGGGGTGGCCCTCAGTGGCTCCTCCTGCTGCTGTCCTCCTCCTGCAACCACGGCAAGGTCAGCGCCAAGAGATCATACCCCAACGCACGTCGATAGGGAACGAGTGATGAACGCACGCTGGGGGCTGTGCCGGGGGTTGCTATCCGGGCTGCTCTCCACCACCAGTGGCACGCCCGAGGTACCCGCCGGGGGCTGGCCGCCCGTCGAGGCCCTGGCCCTCTTCGCCACCCTCTGAGCCAGCATCTCGACATCCCTGCAAAAATAAAAACAAGTCAAGAAAAGCGGCGTGATCTAAGGGGACAGAGATGAAAGAAGATAGAATGCTTACTCATCCTCCGCCTCCTCTTCTGCTGCCTTCCTCTTCCTCCTCGGGCTCAGAGACCCAAGGTTGAAGACGACCTCTGTGTCGACATCCGCGGGAGGAGGGGAAGCGGGTGGGGTCCAAGGACGCTTGGACGAAGAAGATGCGGACGCCTTCCTCTTCGCCACCGTGGCCTTCACCACTATCTTTGCTGCGGCGGCCCTTGTCAGGCGCACGGACTCCCCCTGGGTCTCTTGCCACTGCTTGGTCCTGCCGGGCCGGACCGTCTCGCTAGAGGTGGCCTGCCGCAGGACGCGCTTTCTCTCCAAGGCCGGATGGTCGTCAGCTTCGGCCTCCTCCTCGGTCGATTCGTCGACCACGTTTTCAATGAGAGGGGCCCCAGTGTCGGCGCTGCTGGCCTCCCCAGCGGACTCCGCCCACCCGGCAAGCTCCTTCTCCTCCGCGGCAGCCTCAGCCTCGTCCTCCACATGGCCAGCGCTGCCAGCCTCCTTGGCGAGCTCCACCTCCGCCGCCCCGGCGACGATGTAGTCCAGCTCCACTTGGCTGGTGTCCTGGATGAGCAATGGCTCGGCATGGACGTACCTCTCCGATAGCTTGTCGAAGAACTCCTGTACCTGATCCGCCCCCAGCTCGGCCCAGTTTGGGTCAAGCCCGTGCGCGTTGAAGTCCAGCATCATGGCGATGATGTCGTTGGCGAGAGTTGTTGCTTAGCGGGACCACTCTCGTCGGCAGCCCAAACAAGGGCCCCTCGACGACCTTGCCGGCCTTCACGGCCCTGCGTACCTCTCGGCCCTGCCGTTGTGGTACACGTCGAGCTGAAAAAGCCTCTGGCAAAGGTGGGCGTGCCTGATTACCGTGAGGTTGTGGTCCAAGCCAGGGCGAAGTCTCATGATGTTGGCCGCGTTCGTGAAGAGCCAGGCCGGCCTCCCCTTGTTGTGCAGTGGAGCGATTCGGCGGCGGATGAAATCCGCCCCAATCATCTCAAGGGTGAGTCCGGCCATGGTGAGGCGGTGAATCCTGGTGGTGGCGACCGTGAGCTTCTCATCGTCGGTGTCGACATTGCTCCAATCGTCTCTGCGAACCAGCGGCGCCTGGCGAACCCAGCAAAATTCCTGCGGGCCCTCCTCTTCAATCCAGCACCACCAGCCCCGCCACTCCTCCCACCTCTCCTTCTGGGCGCCCTCCGGATATGTCCCCTTCCCCTGGCTCCTTGGGATCCAGGCGACACAATCGGAAATGGCACCCCCCTTTTGGATCCGAGGAAAGAAGTAGTGGCGGAAGAGCGCCGTGTTGGGATGCACCCCGGCGAAGCCCTTGCAGAGGTGGGAAAAAAGAGCCATGCACGCCACGGCATTTGGAGTAAAATCCAGAAGGTGGAATCCATAGGTGTGCATGACATCGTTGAAGAAATCGGATAAAGGGGGGCAGAGCCCGCAGGAAAAGTAATCAACGAAGAATGGGTACCGATTCGAGCCGGCCTCGGCGAAGCCGGCGGGGATGATGCGCGTGGCACGGTGCCCCTTTGCCTTGCACCCCCACATGGGCTTGAAGTAGTCTCGGAGGTGGATCGCATCGACCGTCGACGGAAAGTAGGCGAGCTGCATCCGCCGCGCCGCCGACTCACTCTCTGGCGCCTCCCTCTCCCCGGCGTCCTTGGCCACTCCCTTGCCTTTGCCTGTTTTGGGTGCCATGGCGGCTGAGGAAGACAAAGGGTGAGGGACAGCAAGGGCGCAGCAGCGGCGACGAGCGAAAGCAAGGGCTTGAGAAGGAAGAGCGGAAGAACGGCGGTTCCGAGATTGAAGAAGGCACAGAGGGTAAATGGACATCGCGCCTGTGGTTTCTCCTTTTTTATGGGGAAGGCGCGGGCCGCTTCGTTACCATTTACCACGATGTGATGCATGAGGGCAGCGGCCGCCCCACGCATGCCTCCACGCCACACACGACCCTCCATGACGCGCATTCAACGCGGGTCGTGGGGAAGCGCAACGAGCGAAGGAATTACTGCGGTAAAAATCCGCCCCGCCTGCCTGCGCACCATTCTGGGCCCGGCCCAACAACGCGTTGCGCTTATGTGTGGCCCAGGCCCGGGGGCTCCTGTCGGTGTACAAAAGTAGGGGCTCTCCTTTTTACCCCTCTACTTGTGCACGGGCAGTCAGAGCCGCACCTGCGGCCACACTTAGCAGGGCAAAGGGAGGGAGCAGAAGCACAAGAACACCAGAGCAACGCCCCAGCCAGAAGCACAAGACGGGCAAAACAGCGCCAAGACCAGAGACACAAAGAGCAAGAGGGCGAGGCGGACTCCCCCGGCCAGAGCCTTGCCGGAGCGGCCTCCGCGGCCCCGGCAAGAGCCTTGTCGGGGCAACTTGCCCAAATGCCAGCAGAGCGCGCCACCCTTGAGCCCAAGGGTTCCAGACGCCAACAAACACATTGGAACCAAGGCTCGGGAGGCACCTCCGTGGTGGCATGCAGATCTTTGTCAAGATCATAAGCACACAAGATCAGATGATGGCCAGAAGACGATGATCCTCAGCGAGATCCTTGCCGAGGAGATCCACGAGACCCCAGGCAAGATCCTTGCCGGGACAACTGCGATGCCGTGGCAAGACCCTTGACGGGGCCCCAGCGAGACCCTTGCCGGGGGCACCTGCGAGGCCACAACCAGGCCCGCGTTTGCCAAGACTCCACCACTGTTCCCATCCAGCTGCCAGCCCAACCAGCTGGGCATGCACCTGCGTGGCGACGTGCGGCTTCCAGGACAACTCAACAAGCACCTGGGCGGCATGCACATCTTTGTGAAGACCCTACCACCATGCCATCTTAGCAGCCTACCAGCCTACATGGCGCTGCATGCATCGTTGGCCTGGACGCGTGTCGGAGCAAAGCGAGGTGGCGACGGACGGGACGGGCCTCATTGCCATCCCCAATAAAGCAATGATACACCTAAGGGGGCGCATTTAATGCATCTTGTCCCGTAATGACAGGCGATAAGCTTGCACACTGTACACCTTTCCACCTCCTGTGTGCCACTGTGGCGACCTCTTTTGTCTATAAAAGGAGGCCCG
Source organism: Aegilops tauschii subsp. strangulata (assembly GCF_002575655.3). Lineage (NCBI taxonomy): Eukaryota > Viridiplantae > Streptophyta > Magnoliopsida > Poales > Poaceae > Aegilops > Aegilops tauschii. The sequence goes on along the minus strand of NC_053036.3, from coordinate 187,077,805 downwards.
AGGCGTCCAGGAGAAGGATTCGGATCTTTTGGGCTACACACGCACCGTAGCTAGCTCAGGAACTCAAGAACACTCAAATACATACAGCAAAGCAGGACTAGGGTATTACGCATCCTCGCGGGGCGAACCTGGGTAAACGATCTTTGTGCTGGCTCCTAGACCTACTCTTTGCACAACCCCGCGCCCGCCAACCGTAGAAGGGATCCCAGTCATCCCATAGGTGTCGTTCCCACCGACATAATCTGAAAATATAAAAACAGCAAGGTAACTAATGATAAAAGTGAGCACAAACGGTATTGCAATGCTAGGAAACAAGGCCTAGGGTTCATACTTTCACTAGCGCAAGTTCTCTCAACAATAATAACATAATTGGATCATATAACTATCCCTCAACATGGAACAAAGAATCACTCCAAAGTCAGTAATAGCAGAGAACAAATGAAGAGATTATGGTAGGGTACGAATCCACCTCAAAGTTATCCTTTCTGATCGATTTATTCAACAATCCGTAGTAAAATAACAGGAAGCTATTCTTTCCGTTCAATCTATCCTAGAGTTCATACTAGAATAACACCTTAAGACACAAATCAACCAAAACCCTAATGTCGCCTAGATACTCCAATGTCACCTCAAGTATCCGTGGGTATGATTATACGATATGCATCACAAATCTCAGATTCATCTATTCAACCAACACAAAGAACTTCAAAGAGTGCCCCAAAGTTTCTACCGGAGAGTCAAGACGAAAACGTGTGCCAACCCCTATGCATAGATTCCCAAGGTCACGGAACCCGCAAGTTGATCACCAAAACATACATCAAGTGAATCAATAGAATACCCCATTCTCACCATGGGTATCCCACGCAAGACATAGATCAAGTGTTCTCAACTCCTTAAAGACTCAAGCCGATAAGATAACTTCAAAGGGAAAACTCAATCCATTACAAGAGAGTAGAGGGGGAGAAACATCATAAGATCCAACTATAATAGCAAAGCTCGCGATACATCAAGATCGTGCCAAATCAAGAACATGGGAGAGAGATCAAACACATAGATACTGGTACATACCCTCAGCCCCGAGGGTGAACTACTCCCTCCTCGTCATGGAGAGCGTCGGGATGATGAAGATGGCCACCAGTGAGGGATCCCCCCTCCGGCAGGGTGCCGGAACAGGGTCCCGATTGGTTTTTGCTGGCTACAGAGGCTTGCGGCGGCGGAACTCCCGATCTAGGTTATTTTCTAGAGGTTTCTGTATTTATAGGATTTTTTGGCGTAGGTCTCATGTCAGGGGGCTCTCCGAGTCGTCCACAAGATAGGGCGGCGCGCCCAGGGGGTAGGGCGCGCCCCCACCCTCGTGGACAGCCCGGACTCTTCTGGCCCAAATCTTTTACTACGAGGGATTCTTTTGGTCCATCAAAAATTGGCACGTCAATTGGACTCCGTTTGGTATTCCTTTTCTGTAAATCTCAAAAACAAGGAAAAAACAGAAACTGGCACTGGGCTCTAGGTTAATAGGTTAGCCCCAAAAATCATATAAAATAGCATATAAATGCATATAAAACATCCACGGTTGATAATATAATAGCATGGAACAATCAAAAGTTATAGATACGTTGGAGACGTATCAATGTGCATTACCGAGAGGGCCCAAAGATACCTCTCCGATACACGGAGTGACAAATCCTAATCTCGATCTATGCCAACTCAACAAACACCATCGGAGACACCTGTAGAGCATCTTTATAATCACCCAGTTACGTTGTGGCATTTGATAGCACACAAGATGTTCCTCCGGTATTCGGGAGTTGCATAATCTCATAGTCAGAGGAACATGTATAAGTCATGAAGAAAGCAATAGCAATAAAACTAATCGATCATTATGCTAAGCTAACGGATGGGTCTTGTCCATCACATCATTCTCTAATGATGTGATCACGTTCATCAAATGACAACACATGTCTATGGTTAGGAAACTTAACCATCTTTTGATTAACGAGCTAGTCGAGTAGAGGCATACTAGGGACACTCTGTTTGTCTATGTATTCACACATGTACTTAGTTTCCGGTTAATACAATTCTAGCATGAATAATAAACATTTATCATGATATAAGGAAATATAAATAACAACTTTATTATTGCCTCTAGGGCATGTTTCCTTCATTAAGCATGTGCGTGACTTGTTTATTTCAGTATTGCACACTGTGTGATGTTCAAGTATTAATTGTCCAGGTCAATTTCACCAATACCAGCAACAAACTTACAATACATGACTCAGGATATCACTAGAGATGCTGCCCATTTGCTATTTTTGGTGGATGCTAACCCTGTTGTACTTAACATGCCTGTCCATGTACTTACGCAGGGTCATAACGGCCGATGCTGTTGTTTGCCGTCGAGATTAGCTGCATCCCATGTCTTACAGTATTTCACATCATTTGTGCAATTGCAGTTTAACTTCTACCATTTACTAGTTGTCTGTAGGTACACATGTCAGTGGCACTGATCCACGCTTCGACCCGGAGGAACAGCTCGCCTCCGCTGCCGTGACTTTGGGCGGGCTCTGACCAAGATGAAGTGCCCCAACAACTACCTCTCAGGACTTACTAAGTATGTACTCACCAGTTCACTCTTACCAATACCAGTTGCAATTAATGGCTATGTTCTGTACGGTCGATGTATTAAGCATGTTCTAGTAAACATGCCTAACACGTTTTAGCTACTTTCCCTACCTTTTCATAGACAACTGAGCCATTCTCTGCTCTGGCAGCACCTGCCTTGTGATGTTTAACTCTGCCAATTGCATTTTTATCAGTACCGGTTTCAACAGCTATTAAGCATGTTGCAATTAATAGTTGAATCCATTTTTAAACAGTTATATTTCAATGGCTACAAACTTACAAAACATGACTTAGAATGTTGTTAAGCATGTTGCAATTAACAGTTGTATCCATTTTTTAATCTGCCCCTTTGCTACCATGCTACTCTCTGCAATGAAGATATACTAGAGATGCTGCCCATTTGCTATTTTTGGTGGATGCTAACCCTGTTGTACTTAACATGCCTGTCCATGTACTTACGCAGGGTTATAACGGCCGATGCTGTTGTTTGTCGTCGAGGTTAGCTGCATCCCATGTCTTACAATATTTCACATCATTTGTGCAATTGCAGTTTAACTTCTACCATTTACTAGTTGCCTGTAGGTACACATGTCAGTGGCACTGATCCACGCTTCGACCCAGAGGAACAGCTCGCCTCTGTCGCCGCTGACTTTGGGCGGGCTCTGGCCAAGATGAAGTGCCCCAGCAACTACCTCTCAGGACTTACCAAGTATGTACTCACCAGTTCAATCTTACCAATACCAGTTGCAACTAATGGCTATGTTTTGTACGGTCGATGTATTAAGCATGTTGTAGTAAACATGCCTAACACGTTTTAGCTATTTTCCCTACTTTTTATAGACAACTGGGCCATTATCTGCTCTGGCAGAACCTGCCTTGTGATGTTTAACTCTGCCAATTGCATTTTTATCAGTACCGGTTTCAATGGCCATTAAGCTTATTGCAATTAACAGTTGTATCCATTTTTAAACAGTTGTATTTCAATGGCTACAAACTTACAAAACATGAATTAGGATGTTGTTAAGCCTGTTGCAATTAACAGTTGTATCCATTTTTTAATCCGTCCCTTTGCTACCGTGCTACTCTTTCGCAATGAAGATATCACTACAGATGTGGTCGTTTTATTACCATTTGCTATTTTTGGTGGATGTTAACCCCGTTGTAGTTAACATTGGCTTTCCATGTACTTACACAGGGCTACAATGGGCGATGTTGTTGTTTGCCGTCGAGGTTAGCTGCATCCCATGTCTTATACACCATCTATTCTTAAAGAGCAAAATGAGTGAATCTAGATTCTAATCTAAACTATATCTATAATTCTATATACATCTGTATGTAGTTCATATTGAAATCTCTAAAAATACTTGTACTTAGGAACATAGGTAGTTGTATTTTACATCATTTGTGTAATCTCAGTTTAGCTTCTAACATTTACTGGTTGCTTGTAGGTACATATATGAGTGGTACGTATCCACGCTTCGATCCCTTTTGTGTATGGGGCAATGAAATATTCATGAACAAGCATCAAGTGAGGAAACTAAGAAAGATTGTTAGGCGAAAGAAACGGGTAATGAGAATTAAGCTCCTTATTTACACTTTGTCCAAGACAACAGTGAACTTTAGGATGGTAAGTAATGTGTTGCCTTTTCTCCCTGCCCAAAATAAGTTACTCTATTAGACCTCAGTATCTGATATTTTTCTCTTTTCAGTGGGTTCCGAAGCTATTTAATGATGATTACCTTGCAAACTACATGACCGGAGTGGAGGCAACTAAGGTTAAAGTATATAATTCATGCTACCATGATAATGCTCTAGAAGTCTTCCTGAAGGCGGTGAAGGATGGGCAAGCGATCGTCACAAGGGGTTGGACAAACATTGTTCGTGCCAATAGCATGCAGGAAGGCACATTATGGGCATTCTGCTTCTTCAACACCATCAGCAGTCAAAATGATTCACTTGTCTCTTCACCTTTACCGCCTGTATTGTGGTTCATCATAGTTAATTGCTGTCTAATCCTGTAATTACTGAGCATATTGTAGTGACAATTTTATTTATGGATTCGTTGTTGGACCATTGTGCTGAGAATTTGAATTGCACGTTTCATATTTCAAAATTTCCAATTCGAATAATAAATTACAGGAAAAAATAATAATATACAGGAGCGAAAAAAATATGCACACAGTTAGAAAGAAAACAGCATGTGCGATGAAAAAGATAGAACAGACGGTTCTTTGACGTGAAACATTTGCGATGCCCGATGGACGCACACACGTTTTCGTCTCATATGCGTGTGCGATTCATGGTAATACGACAAACGTTTCAAACTAGTGTGCGTGTGTGATAGGAATACCTATCGCACACAGTTATAAAAATGGACACGTTGGCGTTAGTAGAGGCACCGCACATATTTTACATTCTTGAACCGTGTGCGATAACATACCTATCACAAACATATCGGCAGATTAAATGTTGATGTCCACCTTTTTCACACGACTATAGCGGTGTAATCGTTTGGGATGTCTCTCTGATCAGAAACGTAACGTCGAGATGTAACGTGTGGGACTGGGGCAGCTTCTCGTACGTTTATTCTATGGCGATCGTCAGTAGCCGCTCGCCCATCCCCGATGGTTTCTGGGTCGTGTGGGAAGGACCCCCCTATCGCCCACACTCACTTGGCGACGGTTCCAAATGACGTCGCGGAAAGGGGTTAAAAACTGTTTGTATAGCACCTTACGGTACCGAAAATACAAGCCGAATACCAAACATACTTCACACCAAATACTAACATTTAAAGCTGGAGGCCCCAACAAAACCACAACGCCGTGTCTTGGACACATACTGGTCCGGCGCACTCATAGAGGCGCCCACCGCCGTCTTCCACCTATCCATCTTCAAAACAGGAACTGATGCATCGGCCTTACCAGGATTGTCGTCGATGCCGCCACGATGCCAAACAGCGTCGTCCTCCTGCGCGAGTCCGTCAACCCACATCGGGCGCCGAGACTCCACTGCGCCAGCCACCGAGATCCGTCGTCATCAATGCGGAGGATAAAACCCCGCTCCACCAGTGGGCCCTTCCAGTCAGCACCTGCTCCAAAACGATGCCCACAAGAGGGAGAGCGGCATCGAAGATGTCGTCATCGTCCGATCCGGTAATACCAAGATCTAGGGTTCCCCGCGGAGCGTCCCAAGAAGGGAACAACGTCATAGACGCTGCCATCATCCTCCATGACCAGAGTCGGCGCAGCTTTCATCGGAAGTCGCGTTCCCCCGATCTCGTCGTTGATTGGCACCCTACGGAACCTCCCCGTGAAGATGAAAGTTGTCGCCAGCATGCCAGCAGGGAGCATCCAACCGCCCCTCACCGGTCCCTCCTCGCGCCACCGGCCGGCCAAGGCCACACCGAGATGGATCTGAGCGGGGTCTGCACCAGATCCGCAGCCACCGTTGCCGCCAATTTGCACGCGTAGCAGCCCACCTCGGTGAATGGAGTGCTGCTACTTCTTGAGCTTGCGTTGGTTTTTCCCTTGAAGAGGAAAGGGTGATGTAGCAAAGTAGCTAGAGATAAGTATTTCCCTCACTTTGAGAACCAAGGTATCAATCCAGTAGGAGACAATGCACAAATCACCGAATACCTGCACAAACAATCAAACAACTTGCACCCAATGCGATAAAGGGGCTGTCAATGAAGAAAATATGCCCTAGAGGCAATAATAAAGTTGTTATTTATATTTCCTTATATCATGATAAATATTTATTATTCATGCTAGAATTGTATTAACCGAAAACTTAGTACATGTGTGAATACATAGACAAAACAGAGTGTCCCTAGTATGCCTCTACTTGACTAGCTCGTTAATGTAAGATGGTTAAGTTTCCTGACCATAGACATGTGTTGTCATTTGATGAACGGGTTCACATCATTAGAGAATGATGTGATGGACAAGACCCATCAGTTAGCTTAGCAATATGATCGTTTAGTTTTATTGCTATTGCTTTCTTCATGACTTATACATATTCCTCTGACGATGAGATTATGCAACTCCCGAATACCGGAGGAACACCTTGTGTGCTATCAAACGTCACAACGTAACTGGGTGATTATAAAGATGCTCTTAGTAGTGCCTGGGTGATTATAAAGGAACACCTTGTGTGATATACATGTTATTGATGTGTACCTTTCTAATGCTCGTAGTAGTGCCTGGGTATTTGATACTGGTTCTGTTGCTCATATTTGCAACTCGAAACAGGGGCTACAGATTAAACAAAGATTTGCTAAGGACGAGGTGATGATGCGTGTGGGAAATGGTTCCAAAGTCGATGCCGTCGGCACGCTACCTCTACATCTACCTTCGGGGTTAGTTTTAGACCTAAATAATTGTTATTTGGTGCCAACGTTGAGCATGCACATTATATCTGGATCTTGTTTGATGCGAGGCGGTTATTCATTTAAATCAGAGAATAATGGTTGTTCTATTTATATCAGTAATATCTTTTATGGTCATGCACCCTTGATGAGTGGTCTATTTTTTGTAGAATCTCGATTGTAGTGATACACATATTCATAATATTGAAGCCAAAAGATGCAAAGTTAATAATGATAGTGCAACTTATTTGTGGCACTGCCGTTTAGGTCATATTGGTGTAAAGCGCATGAAGAAACTCCATGCTGATGGGCTTTTGGAATCACTTGATGCTTGCGAGCCATGCCTCATGGGCAAGATGACTAAGACTCCGTTCTCCAGAACAATGGAGCAAGCAACTAAATTATTGTAATTAATACAAACTAATGTAGGCGGTCCGATGAGTGTTGAGGCTCGCGGCGGGTATCGTTATTTTCTAACCTTCACAGATGATTTGAGTAGATATGGGTATATCTACTTAATGAAACATAAGTCTGAAACATTTGAAAAGTTCAAAGAATTTCAGAGTGAAGTGGAAAATCATCGTAACAAGAAAATAAAATTTCTATGATCTGATCGTGGAGGTGAATATTTGAGTTATGAGTTTGATCTTCATTTGAAACAATGTGGAATAGTTTCACAACTCACGCCACCTGGAACACCACAGCGTAATGGCGTGTCCGAACGTCGTAACCGTACTTTATTAGATATGGTGCGATCTATGATGTCTCTTACCGATTTACCACCATCATTTTGGGGTTATGCTTTAGAGACGGCTGCATTCACATTAAATAGGGCACCATCTAAATCCATTGAGACGACACCATATGAACTGTGGTTTAGCAAGAAACCTAAGATGTCGTTTCTTAAAGTTTGGGGCTGCAATCCTTATGTGAAAAAGCTTCAACCTGATAAGCTCGAACCAAATCAGAAAAATGCGTCTTCATAGGATACCCAAAGGAGACTGTTGGGTACACCTTCTATCACAGATCCGAAGGCAAGATATTTGTTGCTAAGAATGGATCCTTTCTAGAGAAGGAGTTTCTCTCGAAAGAAGTTAGTGGGAGGAAAGTAGAACTTGATGAGGTAATTCTACCTTCTCCCGAATTGGAAAGTAGTTCATCACAGAAATCAGTTCCAGTGATTCCTACACCAATTAGTGAGGAAGCTAATGATGATGATTATGAAACTTCAGATCAAGTTACTACCGAGCCTCGTAGGTCAACCAGAGTACGATCCGCACCAGAGTGGTATGGTAATCCTGTTCTGGAGGTCATGTTACTAGACCATGATGAACCTACGAGCTATGAGGAAGCGATGATGAGCCCAGATTCCACGAAATGGCTTGAGTCCATGAAATCTGAGATGGGATCCATGTATGAGAACAAAGTGTGGACTTTGGTTTAGTTGCTCTCTGATCGGCAAGCCATAGAGAATAATAGTGTTGGAAATATGCCCTAGAGGCAATAATAAATAGGTTATTATTATATTTCCTTGTTCATGATAATCGTTTATTATCCATGCTAGAATTGTATTGATAGGAAACTCAGATACATGTGTGGATACATAGACAACACCATGTCCCTAGTAAGCCTCTAGTTGACTAGCTCGTTGATCAATAGATGGTTACGGTTTCCTAACCATGGACATTGGATGTCGTTGATAATGGGATCACATCATTAGGAGAATGATGTGATGGACAAGACCCAATCCTAAGCCTAGCACAAGATCGTGTAGTTCGTTTGCTCAGAGCTTTTCTAATGTCAAGTATCATTTCCTTAGACCATGAGATTGTGCAACTCCCGGATACCGTAGGAATTCTTTGGGTGTACCAAACGTCACAACGTAACTGGGTGGCTATAAAGGTGCACTACAGGTATCTCCGAAAGTGTCTGTTGGGTTGGCACGAATGGAGACTGGGATTTGTCACTCCGTGTAAACGGAGAGGTATCTCTAGGCCCACTCGGTAGGACATCATCATAATGTGCACAAATGTGACCAAGGAGTTGATCACGGGATGATGTGAGTTATGGAACGAGTAAAGAGACTTGCCGGTAACGAGATTGAACAAGGTATAGGGATACCGACGATCGAATCTCGGGCAAGTAACATACCGATGGACAAAGGGAATTGAATACGGGATTGATTGAATCCCCGACATCGTGGTTCATCCGATGAGATCATCGTGGAACATGTGGGAGCCAACATGGGTATCCAGATCCCGCTGTTGGTTATTGGCCGGAGAACGTCTCGGTCATGTCTGCATGGTTCCCGAACCCGTAGGGTCTACACGCTTAAGGTTCGATGACGCTAGGGTTATAGGGAAAGTATGTACGTGGTTACCGAATGTTGTTCGGAGTCCCGGATGAGATCCCGGACGTCACGAGGAGTTCCGGAATGGTCCGAAGGTAAAGATTTATATATGGGAAGTCCTGTTTTGGTCACCGGAAAGGTTTCGGGTGATATCGGTAATGTACCGGGACCACCGGGAGGGTCCCGGGGGTCCACCAAGTGGGGCCACCAGCCCCAGAAGGCTGCGTGGGCCAAGTGTGGGAGGGGACCAGCCCCAGGTAGGCTGGTGCGCCCCCCCCAACCAAGGCCCAAGGCGCATGGGAGAGTAGGAGGGGGCAAACCCTAGGTCCAGATGGGCCTTAGGGCCCATCTAGTGGGGCGCCACCCCCTCTCCTCCCCTTGGCCGCCCCCTTGAGGGGATCTAGGGCTGGCCGCCATCCCTTGGGGTGGAAACCCTAGAGGAGGGCGCAGCCCCCTTCCCCCCTATATATAGTTGAGGTTTGGGCTGCCCAAGACACATGAGAACGTCTCTCTTTCGGTGCAGCCCTACCCCTCTTCTTCCTCCTCCTCTCCCGCGGTACTTGGCGAAGCCCTGCGGGATTGCCACGCTCCTCCATCACCACCACGCCATCGTGTTGCTGCTGGATGGAGTCTTCCCCAACCTCTCCCTCTCTCCTTGCTGGATCAAGGCGTGGGAGACGTCACCGGGCTGCACGTGTGTTGAACGCGGAGGCACCGTTCTTCGGTGCTTAGATCGGAACCAACCGCGATCTGAATCGCTACGAGTACGACTCCCTCATCCGCGTTCTTGCAACGCTTCCGCATCGCGATCTATAAGGGTATGTAGATGCACTCCCCTTCCCCTCGTTGCTAGAGTACTCCATAGATTGATCTTGGTGATGCGTAGAAAATTTTGAATTTCTGCTACGTTCCCCAACAGTGGCATCATGAGCTAGGTCTATGCGTAGTTTCTCTGCACGAGTAGAACACAAAGTAGTTGTGGGCGTAGATGTTGCCAATTCTTCTTGCCGCTACTAGTCTTATCTTGTTTCGGCGGCATTGTGGGATGAAGCGGCCCGGACCGACCTTACACGTACGCTTACGTGAGACAGGTTCCACCGACTGACATGCACTAGTTGCATAAGGTGGCTAGCGGGTGTCTGTCTCTCCCACTTTAGTCGGAACGGATTCGATGAAAAGGGTCCTTATGAAGGGTAAATAGAAATTGGCATATCACGTTGTGGTTTTACGTAGGTAAGAAACGTTCTTGCTAGAAACCTATACAAGCCACGTAAAAACTTGCAACAACAATTAGAGGACGTCTAACTTGTTTTTGCAGCATGTGCTATGTGATGTGATATGGCCAGAAGATGTGATAAATGATATATGTGATGTATGAGATTGATCATATTCTTGTAATAGGAATCACGACTTGCATGTCGATGAGTATGACAACCGGCAGGAGCCATAGCAGTTGTCTTAATTTATTGTATGACCTGCGTGTCATTGAATAAACGCCATGTAAATTACTTTACTTTATTGCTAAGCGCGTTAGCCATAGAAGTAGAAGTAATCGTTGGTGTGACGACTTCATGAAGACACAATGATGGAGATCATGATGATGGAGATCATGGTGTCATGCCGGTGACAAAGATGATCATGGTGCCCCGAAGATGGAGATCAAAGGAGCAAAATGATATTGGCCATATCATGTCACTATTTGATTGCATGTGATGTTTATCATGTTATGCATCTTATTTGCTTAGAACGACGGTAGTAAGTAAGATGATCCCTCACTAAAATTTCAAGAGAAGTGTTCCCCCTAACTGTGCACCGTTGCGAAGGTTCGTTGTTTCGAAGCACCACGTGATGATCGGGTGTGATAGATTCTAACGTTCGAATACAACGGGTGTTGAGAAGCCTAGCATGTACAGACATGGCCTCGGAACACATGCGAAACACTTAGATTGACTTGACAAGCCTAGCATGTACAGACATGGCCTCGGAACACAAGAGACCGAAAGGTCGAACATGAGTCATATAGCAGATACGATCAACATGGAGATGTTCACCGATGATGACTAGTCCGTCTCACGTGATGATCGGACACGGCCTAGTTTGACTCGGATCATGTATCACTTAGATGACTAGAGGGATGTCTATCTGAGTGGGAGTTCAATAATCAGATGAACTTCATTATCATGAACATAGTCAAAAGGTCTTTGCAAATTATGTCATACGCTTTAGTTCTACTGTTTAAGATATGTTCCTAGAGAAAATTTAGTTGAAAGTTGGTAGTAGCAATTATGCGGACTAGGTCCGTAAACTGAGGATTGTCCTCATTGCTGCACAGAAGGCTTATGTCCTTAATGCACCGCTCGGTGTGCTAAACCTCAGCGTCGTCTGTAGATGTTGCGAAACATCTGACATACACGTTTTGATGACTACGTGATAGTTCAGTGCGTAATGCTAACGGTTTAGAATTGTGGCACAAGAGACGTTTTTTGAAACGTCGCAGAACATATGAGATGTTCCGAAGACTGAAATTGGGATTTCAGACTAGTGCCCACGTCAGGAGGTATGAGACCTCTGACAAGTTTCTTGAGCCTGCAGACTAAGGGAGAAGAGCTCAATCGTTGAGCATGTGCTCAGATTTTCTAAGTGCCACAATCACTTGAATCGAGTGGGAGTTAATCTTCCAGATGAGATAGTGATGGTTCTCCATAATCACTGCCACCAAGCTATTAGAGCTTCATGATGAACTATAAATATCAAGGATAGATGATGATCCTTGAGCAACTCGCGATGTTTGACACCGCGAAAGTAGAAATCAAGAAGGAGCATCAATTGTTGATGGTTAGTAAAACCACTAGTTTCTAGAAGGGCAAGGGCAAAAGGGATACTTCATGAAACAGCAAGTCATTTGCTGCTCTAGTGAAAAATCCCAAGGTTGAACCCAAACCCGAGACTAAGTGCTTCTGTAATGAGGGGAACGGTCACTGAAGCTGAACTACCCTAGATACTTGGTAGATGAGAAGGCAGACAAGGTCGACAGAAGTATATTGGATATACATTATATGAATGTGTACTTTACTAGTACTCCTAGCAGCACCAGGGTATTAGATACCGGTTCAGTTGCTAAGTGTTAGTAACTCGAAATAAAAGCTGCGGAATAAACGAAGACTAGCTAAAGGTGAGATGACGATATGTGTTGGAAGTGTTTCCAAGGTTGATGTGATCAAGCATCGCATGCTCCCTCTACCATCGAGATTTGGTGTTTGCGTTGAGCATGATTGGATTATGTTTATCACAATACGGTTATTCATTTAAGGAGAATAATGGTTACTCTGTTTATTTGAATAATACCTTCAATGGTCTTGCACCTAAAATGAATCTCGATCGTAGTGATACACATGTTCGTGCCAAAAGATATAAAATAGTAATGATAGTTCCACATACTTGTGGCACTGCCATTTGAGTCATATTGGTATAGAACGCATGAAGAAGCTCCATGTAGATGGATCTTTGGACTCACTCTTTTTTGAAAAGATTGAGACATGCGAACCATGTCTATTGGTATATATGCATGAAGAAACTCCATGCAGATGGATCGTTTGGACTCACTTGATTTTGAATCACTTGAGACATGCAAATCATACCACATGGGCAAGATGACTGAAAGGCCTCGTTTTCAGTAAGATGGAACAAGAAAGCAACTTGTTGGAAGTAATACATTTTGATGTGTGCGGTCCAATGAGTGCTGAGGCACGCAGTGGATATTGTTATGTTCTTACTTCACAGATGATTTGAGTAGATGCTGAGTGTATTTACTTGATGAAACACAAGTCTGAATTATTGAAAGGTTCAAGTAATTTCAGAGAGAAGTTGAAGATCGTCGTGACAAGAGGATAAAATGTCTATGATATGATCATAGAGATATCTGAGTTACGAGTTTGGCACACAATTAAGACATTGTGGAAAGTGTTTCACAATTAATACCGCCTGGAACACCATAGTGTGATGGTGTGTCCGGACATCATAGCTGCACCCTATTGGATATGGTGCATACCATGATGTCTCTTATCGAATTACCACTATCGTTTATGGGTTAGGCATTAGAGACAACCGCATTCACTTTAAAAGGGGCACCACGCAATTCCGTTGAGACGACACCGTTTAGAGAAACCTAAGTTGTCGTTTCTTAAAAGTTTGGGGCTGCGACGCTTATGTGAAAAAGTTTCAGGCTGATAAGCTCGAACCCAAAGCGGATAAATACATCTTCATAGAATACCCAAAACAGTTGGGTATACCTCCTATTTCAGATCTGGAAGCAAAAGTAATTGCTTCTAGAAACGAGTCCTTTCTCGAGGAAAAGTTTCTCTCGAAAGAATTGAGTGGGAGGATGGTGGAGACTTGATAAGGTTATTGAACCGTCACTTCAACTAGTGTGTAGCAGGGCACAGGAAGTTGTTCCTGTGGCACCTACGCCAATTGAAGTGGAAGCTTATGATAGTGATCATGAAACTTCGGATCAAGTCACTACCAAACCTCGTAGGACGACGAGGATGCGTAATACTTCAGAGTAGTACGTGATCCTGTCTTGGAAGTCATGTTGTTGGACTACGATGAACCTATGAGCTATGGAGAAGCGAGGGTGGGCCCATATTCTGACAAATGGTTAGAAGCCATGAAATCCGAGATAAATGGAACTTTGAGAAGAAGACGGACGTGGACGGTAATGCTACCGTCTATGAAGCTCGACTTGTGGCAAAGAGTATTTCCACAAGTTCAAGGAGTTGACTACGATGAGTTTTTCCCATCCGTAGCGATGCTGAAGTCCGTCGGAATCAAGTTAGCATTAGCTGCATTTATGAAATCTGGCAGATGGATGTCAAAACAAGTTTCCTTACCAGTTTTCGTAAGGAAAGGTTGTATGTGATACAATCAGAAAGGTTTTGTCGATCCTAAGGATGCTAAAAGGTATGCTAGCTCCAGATCCTTCCATGGACTAGAGCAAGCATCTCGGAGTCAGAATGTACGCTTTGATGGAGTGATCAAAGTTTTTGGGTTTATACAAAGTTTGTTAGAAACTTGTATTTACAATAAAGTGAGTGGGAGCGCTACAACATTTCTGATAAGTATATGTGAATGACATATTGTTGATCCGAAATGATGTAAAATTTCTGGAAAGCATAAAGGGTTGTTTGAAAGGCGTTTTTCAAAGGAAGACCTGGATAAAGCTGCTTACATATTGGGCATCAAGATCTATAGAGATAGATCAAGACGCCTGATGATACTTTCAAAGAACACACACCTTGACATGATTTTGAAAGAGTTCAAAATAGATCAGCAAAGAAGGAGTTCTTGGCTGTGTTACAAGGTGTGAGTATTGAGTAAGACTCAAGACCTGACCACAGCAGAAGATAGAGAAAGGACGAAGGTCGTCCCCTATGCTTTAGACGTAGGCTCTATAGTATGCTATGCTGTGTACCGCACATGTAGTGTGCCTTGCCATGAGTTGGTCAAGAGGGTACAATAGTGATCCGGGAAAGGATCTCATGACAGCGGTCGAACTTATCCTTAGTACCTAGTGGACTAAGGAATTTTCTCGATTATGGAGGTGAAAAGGAGTTCGTCGTAAAGGGTTACGTCGATGCGAACTTTGACACTAATCCGGATGACTCTGAGTAGTAAACCGGATTCGTATAGTAGAGCATATACTTGAAATGGCTCCAAGTAGCGCGTGGTAGCATCCACAAGATGACATAGATATTCGTAAAGCACACACGGATCTGAAAGGTTCAGACCCGTTGACTAATAACCTCTCTCACAAGCATAACATGATCAAACCAGAACTCATTGAGTGTTAATCACATAGTGATGTGAACTAGATTGTTGACTCTAGTAAACTCTTTGGATGTTGGTCACATGGTGATGTGACCTATGAGTGTTAATCACATGGTGATGTGGACTAGATTATTGACTCTAGTGCAAGTGGGAGACTGTTGGAAATATGCCCTAGAGGCAATAATAAATAGGTTATTATTATATTTCCTTGTTCATGATAATCGTTTATTATCCATGCTAGAATTGTATTGATAGGAAACTCAGATACATGTGTGGATACATAGACAACACCATGTCCCTAGTAAGCCTCTAGTTGACTAGCTCGTTGATCAATAGATGGTTACGGTTTCCTAACCATGGACATTGGATGTCGTTGATAACGGGATCACATCATTAGGAGAATGATGTGATGGACAAGACCCAATCCTAAGCCTAGCACAAGATCGTGTAGTTCGTTTGCTCAGAGCTTTTCTAATGTCAAGTATCATTTCCTTAGACCTTGAGATTGTGCAACTCCCGGATACCGTAGGAATGCTTTGGGTGTACCAAACATCACAACGTAACTGGGTGGCTATAAAGGTGCACTACAGGTATCTCCGAAAGTGTCTGTTGGGTTGGCACGAATGGAGACTGGGATTTGTCACTCCGTGTAAATGGAGAGGTATCTCTGGGCCCACTCGGTAGGACATCATCATAATGTGCACAATGTGACCAAGGAGTTGATCACGGGATGAGGTGAGTTACGGAACGAGTAAATAGACTTGCCGGTAACGAGATTGAACAAGGTATAGGGATACCGACGATCGAATCTCGGGCAAGTAACATACCGATGGACAAAGGGAATTGA
Organism: Aegilops tauschii subsp. strangulata; assembly: GCF_002575655.3. Classification (NCBI taxonomy): domain Eukaryota; kingdom Viridiplantae; phylum Streptophyta; class Magnoliopsida; order Poales; family Poaceae; genus Aegilops; species Aegilops tauschii. The sequence continues at coordinate 187,061,797 of NC_053036.3, read as the reverse complement.
ATACGGGATTGATTGAATCCCCGACATCGTGGTTCATCCGATGAGATCATCGTGGAACATGTGGGAGCCAACATGGGTATCCAGATCCCGCTGTTGGTTATTGGCCGGAGAACGTCTCGGTCATGTCTGCATGGTTCCCGAACCCGTAGGGTCTACACGCTTAAGGTTCGATGACGCTAGGGTTATAGGGAAAGTATGTACGTGGTTACCGAATGTTGTTCGGAGTCCCGGATGAGATCCCGGACGTCACGAGGAGTTCCGGAATGGTCCGGAGGTAAAGATTTATATATGGGAAGTCCTGTTTTGGTCACCGGAAAGGTTTCGGGTGATATCGGTAATGTACCGGGACCACCGGGAGGGTCCCGGGGGTCCACCAAGTGGGGCCACCAGCCCCAGAAGGCTGCGTGGGCCAAGTGTGGGAGGGGACCAGCCCCAGGTAGGCTGGTGCGCCCCCCCCCCCCCACCAAGGCCCAAGGCGCATGGGAGAGTGGGAGGGGGCAAACCCTAGGTCCAGATGGGCCTTAGGGCCCATCTAGTGGGGCGCCACCCCCTCTCCTCCCCTTGGCCGCCCCCCTTGAGGGGATCTAGGGCTGGCCGCCAGCCCTTGGGGTGGAAACCCTAGAGGGCGGCGCAGCCCCCTTCCCCCCTATATATAGTTGAGGTTTGGGCTGCCCAAGACACATGAGAACGTCTCTCTTTCGGTGCAGCCCTACCCCTCTTCTTCCTCCTCCTCTCCCGCGGTGCTTGGCGAAGCCCTGCGGGATTGCCACGCTCCTCCATCACCACCACGCCGTCGTCTTGCTGCTGGATGGAGTCTTCCCCAACCTCTCCCTCTCTCCTTGCTGGATCAAGGCGTGGGAGACGTCACCGGGCTGCACGTGTGTTGAACGCGGAGGCACCGTTCTTCGGTGCTTAGATCGGAACCAACCGCGATCTGAATCGCTACGAGTACGACTCCCTCATCCGCGTTCTTGCAACGCTTCCGCATCGCGATCTACAAGGGTATGTAGATGCACTCCCCTTCCCCTCGTTGCTAGAGTACTCCATAGATTGATCTTGGTGATGCGTAGAAAATTTTGAATTTCTGCTACGTTCCCCAACAAATAGATCTTCAAGGAGAAGACTGACACTGACGGTAATGTTACTATCTACAAAGCTTGACTTGTTGCGAAAGGTTTTCGACAAGTTCAAGGAGTTGACTACGATGAGACGTTCTCACCCATAGCGATGCTTAAGTCTGTCTGAATCATGTTAGCAATTGCCGCATTTTATGATTATGAAATTTGGCAAATGGATGTCAAAACTGCATTCCTTAATGGATATCTTAAAGAAGAGTTTTATATGATGCAACCAGAAGGTTTTGTCGATCCTAAAGGTGCTAACAAAGTGTGCAAGCTCCAGCGATCCATTTATGGACTGGTGCAAGCCTCTTGGAGTTGGAATATGCGCTTTGATATAAGAAAGTGAGTGGGAGCTCTGTAGCATTTCTAATATTATATGTGGATGACATTTGTTGATTGGAAATAATACATAATTTCTGGATAGCATAAAAGGATACTTGAATAAGAATTTTTCAACGAAAGACCTCGGTGATGCTGCTTATATATTAGGCACCAAGATCTATAGAGATAGATCAAGACGCTTAATTGGACTTTGAAAAAGCACATACCTTGATAATGTTTTGAAGAAGTTCAAAATGGATCTGTCAAAGAAAGGGTTCTTGCCTGTGTTACAAGATGTGAAGTTGAGTCAGCTCAATGCCCAACCACTACAGAAGATAGAGACAAAATGAAAGTCATTCCCTATGCCTCAGCCATAGGTTCTATTATGTATGCAATGCTGTGTACCAGACGTGATGTGTGCCTTGCTATAAGTTTAGCAGGGAGGTACCAAAGTAATCCAGGAGTGGATCACTGGACAGCGGTCAAGAACATCCTGAAATACCTGAAAAGTACTAAGGATATGTTTCTCGTTTATGGAGGTGACAAAGAGCTTGTCGTAAATGGTTATGTCGATGCAAGCTTTGACACTGATCCGGATGACTCTAAGTCACTAACCGAATACTCATTTATATTGAATGATGGAGCTATCAGTTGGTGCAGTTCCAAGAAGAGCGTCGTGGCTGGATCTACGTGTGAAGCGGAGTATATAGCTGCTTCGGAAGCAGCAAATGAAGGGGTCTGGATGAAGGAGTTCATATCCGATCTAGGTGTAATACCTAGTGCATTGGGTCCAATGAAAATCTTTGGTGACAATACTGGAGCAATTGCCTTGGCGAAGGAATCCAGATTTCACAAGAGAACCAAACACATCAAGAGACGCTTCAATTCCATCCGCAATCAAGTCAAGGAGGGAGACATAGAGATTTGCAAGATACATACGGATCTGAATGTTGCAGACCCATTGACTAAGCCTCTTCCACGAGCAAAACATGATCAACACCAAGACTCCATGGGTGTTAGAATCACTACTATGTAATCTAGATTATTGACTCTAGTGCAAGTGGGAGAATGAAGGAAATATGCCCTAGAGGCAACAATAAAGTTGTTATTTATATTTCCCTATATCATGATAAAAAATTATTATTCATGCTAGAATTGTATTAACCAGAAACTTAGTACATGTGTGAATACATAGACAAAACAGAGTGTCCCTAGTATGCCTCTACTTGACTAGCTCGTTAATCAAAGATGGTTAAGTTTCCTGACCATAGACATGTGTTGTCATTTGATGAATGGGGTCACATCATTAGAGAATGATGTGATGGACAAGACCCATCAGTTAGCTTAGCATTATGATCGTTTAGTTTTATTGCTATTGCTTTCTTCATGACTTATACATATTCCTCTTACTATGAGATTATGCAACTCCCGAATACCGGAGGAACACCTTGTGTGCTATCATACGTCACAACCTAACTGGGTGATTATAAAGATGCTCTACAGGTGTCTCCGAAGGTGTTTGTTGGGTTGGCATAGATCAAGATTAGGATTTGTCACTCCGTGTATCGAAGAGGTATCTCTGGGGCCTCTCGGTAATGCACATCCCTATAAGCCTTGCAAGCAATGTGACTGATGAGTTAGTTGCGGGATGATGCATTACAGAACGAGTAAAGAGACTTGCCGGTAACAAGATTGAACTAGGTATGATGATACCGACGATCGAATCTCGGGCAAGTAACATACCGATGACAACGGGAATGACGTATGTTGTTTTGCGGTTTGATCGATAAAGATCTTTGTAGAATATGTAGGAACCATTATGAGCATCCATGTTCTGCTATTGGTTATTGACCAGAGATGTGTCTCGGTCATGTCTACATAGTTCTCGAACCCGTAGGGTCCGCACGCTTAACGTTCGATGACGATTTGTATTATGAGTTATGTGTTTTGGTGTCCGAAGTTTGTTTGGAGTCCCGGATGAGATCACGGACATGACGAGGAGTCTCGAAATGGTCGAGAGGTAAAGATTGATATATTGGAAGGTTATATACGAACACCGGAATGGTTTCGAAGAGGTTCAGGGATTTTTTGGAGTACCAGGAGGCTATCGGAACCCCCCGGGAAAGTTAATGGGCCTCATGGGCCATAGTGGAGAAGAGGAGGCAGGCCACGGGTCGGGGCGTGGTGCCCCCTTTCCTTCTCCTTCTCCCCCCTTTCCCCTTTCCCCCTCTCCGTTGGAAGGAAGGGGGGCGAATCCTACTAGGAGTGGAGTCCTAGTAGGACTCCCCCCCTTGGCGCGCCTCCTCCTGGCCGTCGGCCTCCTCCTCCCCTCCTTTATATACGGGGGCGGGGGGCACCCCAAAGGCACACCAAGAATTCTCTTAGCCGTGTGCGGTGCCCCCCTCCACAGTTTACTCCTCCGGTCATAGCGTCGTAGTGCTTAGGCGAAGCCCTGCGTTGATCACATCACCATCACCATCACCATTACCACACCGTCGTGCTGACGGAACTCTCCCTCGACCCTCTACTGGATCAAGAGTTCGAGGGACGTCATCGAGCTGAACGTGTGCTGAACACGGAGGTGCCGTACGTTCGGTACTTGGATCAGTTGGATCATGAAGACGTTCGACTACATCAACCGCGTTAACATAACGCTTCCGCTTTCGGTCTACGAGGGTACGTGGACACAATCTCCCCATCTCGTTGCTATGCATCTCCTAGATAGATCTTGCGTGATCGTAGGAATTTTTTTGAAATTTCATGCTACGTTCCCAACAGTCAATCCCTTCACGGTTACTTGCAAAAGTGAGATCTGATAGAGATAGATAAATGATAAAGTAAATTTTTGGTATTTTTGGTTTATAGATCGGAAAGTGAAAGATTGCAAAATAGTAGATCGAAAACTTATATGATGGAAAATAGACCCGGGAGACATAGGTTTCACTAGAGGCCTCTCTCAAGATAGCAAATAATACGGTGGGTGAACAAATTACTGCCGAGCAATTGATAGAAAAGCGCAATGTTATGACGATATCTAAGGCAATGATCATGAATATAGGCATCACGTCCGTGTCAAGTAGACCGAAATGATTCTCCATCTACTACTACTACTCCACACATCGACCGCTATCCGGCATGCATCTAGAGTATTAAGTTCATAAAGAACGGAGTAACGCATTAAGTAAGATAACATGATCTAGCGGAATTAACTCAAGCAATATGATGAAAACCACATCTTTTTATCCTCGATGGCAACAATACAATACGTGCCTTGCTGCCGCTACTATCACTGGGAAAGGACACCGCAAGATCGAACACAAAGCTAAGCACTTCTCCCATTGCAAGAAAAAACAATCTAGTTGGCCAAACCAAACCGATAGTTTGAAGAGAATTACAAAGATATCAAATCATGCATATAAGAATTCAGAGAAGATTCAAGTAATATTCATAGATAAGCTGATCAAAAATACACAATTCATCAGATCTCGGCAAACACACCACAAAATAGTATTACATCGAATAGATCTCCAAGAACATCAAGGAGAACATGGTATTGAGAATCAAAGAGAGAGAAGAAGTCATCTAGCTACTAGCTATGGACCCTTAGGTCTGTGGTAAACTACTCACGCTTCATCGGAAGGGCCATAGAGTTGATGTAGAAGCCCTCCGTGATCGAATCCCCCTCCGGCAGGGTGCCGGAAAAGGTCCCTAGATGTGATCTCACAGGTACAGAAGGTTGCGGCAGTGAAAAAGTGTTTTCATGGATGCCTCTGGTGGTTTGGGGATATTTGGGAATACATAGGCAAAATAATTAGGTCAGGAGGTGCACGGGGGCCCACAAGGGTGGGGGGCGCGCCCTCCGTCCTTGTGGCCACCTTGTGGCTCCTCCGACCTCATCCCCAAGTCTCCTAGTTGTCTTCTGGTCCAAGAAAAATCATCGCGAAGGTTTCAATCCGTTTGGTTTTCTTTTTCTGCGAAACTCAAAAACAAGGAAAAAACAGGAACTCGCACTGGGCTCTAGGTTAATAGGTTAGTCCCAAAAATAATATAAAATAACATATTGATGCATATAAAACATCCAAAACAGATAATATAATAGCATGGAACAATAAAAAATTATAGATACGTTGGAGACGTATCAAGCATCCCCAAACTTAATTCCTGCTCGTCCTCGAGTATGTAAATGATAAAAATAGAATTTTTGATGTGGAATTCTACCTAACATATTTATTCGTGTAATTTTCTTTATTGTGGCATGAATGTTCACATCCATAAGATTCAAAACAAAAGTTTAATATTGACATAAAAACAATAATATTTCAAGCATACTAACAAGGCAATTATGTCTTCTCAAAATAACATGGCCAAAGAAAGTTTATCCCTACAAAATCATATAGTCTGGCTATGCTCCATCTTCATCACACAAAATATTCAAATCATGCACAACCCCGATGACAAGCCAAGCAATTGTTTCATACTTTTGATGTTCTCAAACTTTTTCAACTTTCACGCAATACATGAGTGTGAGCCATGGACATAGCACTATAGGTGGAATAGAATATGGTGGTTGTGGAGAAGACAAAACGAGGGAGATAGTCTCACATCAACTAGGCGTACCAACGGGCTATGGAGATGCCCATCGATAGATATCAATGTGAATGAGTAGGGATTGCCATGCAACGAATGCACTAGAGCTATAAGTTTACGAAAGCTCAAAAAGAAAACTAAGTGGGTGTGCATCCAACTTGCTTGCTCATGAAGACCTAGGGCAATTTGAGGAAGCCCATCGTTGGAATATACAAGCCAAGTTCTATAATGAAAAATTCCCACTAGTATATGAAAGTGACAACATAGGAGACTCTCTATCATGAAGATCATGGTGCTACTTTGAAGCACAAGTGTGGTAAAAGGATAGTAACATTGACCCTTCTCTCTTTTTCTCATTTTTAGGCCTTTTTTATTTTGGCCTTCTCTCTTTTTTTCTCTTTTTTTTATTTCCTCACATGGGACAATGCTCTAATAATGAAGATCATCACACTTTTATTTACTTACAACTCAAAAATTACAACTCGATACAAGAACAAAATATGACTCTATATGAATGCCTCCGGCGGTGTACCGGGATGTGCAATGAATCAAGAGTAACATGTATGAAAGAATTATGAATGGTAGCTTTGCCACAAATACGATGTGAATTGCATGATCATGCAAAGCAATATGACAATGGCGATGCGTGTCATGATAAACGGAACAGTGGAAAGTTGCATGGCAATATATCTCGGAATGGCTATGAAAATGCCATAATAGGTAGGTATGGTGGCTGTTTTGAGGAATGTATATGGTGGGTGTAAGGTACCGGCGAAAGTTGTGCAGTACTAGAGAGGCTAGCAATGGTGGAAGGGTGGGAGTGCGTATAATCCATGGACTCAACATTAGTCATAAAGAACTCACATACTTATTGCAAAAATCTATTAGTCATTGAAACAAAGTACTACGTGCATGCTCCTAGGGGGATAGATTGGTAGGAAAATACCATCGCTCGTCCGCGACCGCCACTCATAAGGAAGACAATCAAAAAATATCTCATGCTCCAACTTTGTTACATAACGGTTCACCATACGTGCATGCCACGGGACTCACAAACCTTAACACAAGTATTTCTCAAATTCACAACTACTCACTAGCATGACTCTAATATCACCATCTTCATATCTCAAAACAATCATAAGGAATCAAACTTCTCGTAGTATTCAATGCACTTTATATGAAAGTTTTTATTATATCCCTCTTGGATGCCTATCATATTAAGACTAAATTTATAAACAAAGCAAATTACCGTGCTGTTTAAAGACTCTCAAAATAATATAAGTGAAGCCATGCTCTAAAAAGATATAAGTGAAGCACTAGAGCAAAATTGCCTAGCTCAAAAGATATAAGTGAAGCACATAGAGTATTCTAATAAATCACGATTCATGCGTGTCCCTCTCAAAAGGTATGTACAACAAGGATGATTGTGGCAAACTAAAAAGCAAAGACTCAAATCATACCAAGACGCTCCAAGCAAAACACATATCATGTGGTGAGTAAAAATATAGCCTCAAGTAAAGTTACCGATAAACGAAGATGAAAGAGGGGATGCCTTCCGGGGCATCCCCAAGCTTACGCTCTTGGTTGTCCTTGAATATTACCTTGGGGTGCCTTGGGCATCCCCAAGCTTAGGATCTTGCCACTCCTTATTCCAGAGTCCATCAAATCCTTACCCAAAACTTGAAAACTTCACAACACAAAACTCAACAGAAAATCTCATAAGCTCCGTTAGTATAAGAAAATAAATCACCACTTTTGATACTGTTGTGAACTCATTATTTATTTATATTGGTGTAATATCTACTGTATTCCAAATTTTCCATGGTTCATCCCCCCGATACTACCCATAGATTCATCAAAATAAGCAAACAGCTCAAAGAAAACAGAATCTGTCAAAAATAGAACATTGTGTAGTAATCTGTAACTCTCGAATACTTCTGTAACTCCAAAAATTCTGAAAAAATAGTACATCCTAATAAATTTGTTTATTAATCTTCTGCAAAAATAATCGGTATTTTATCGCGCTTCCGTGATTTTTAATAATTCTGGGACTGAGCGCAAAAGTTTCTGTTTTTAGCAAGATCAAATCAACTATCACCGTAAGCTATTGCAAAGGTCTTACTTAGCACAAACACTAATTAAAACACAAAACCACATCTAGCCAGAGGCTAGATTAATTATTTATTGCAAAACAGAACCTAAAAGGCAAAAACAAAAAATGAAATTGGGTTGCCTCCCAACAAGCGCTATTGTTTAACGTCCTTAACTAGGCATAAAACATGAATAGATCTAGGTATAATCATAATAATGATAAGGCAAATCTCGAAAACTCATCTCATACTCCCTTTGTTCAGCAGCAAGTTTCCTTTGTGGTAAGCAAAAGTAATCAAAAGGGCTAAATTTAATGGGATAAGAATCCCCAAGATCAAGCTCGGGAGGAATTGGTTCCTCCTTCGGCCCCTCATATTGTATAACCAACTCATCATTATAAGCATTCTTTTGGCAAAAAGTCATGAGCTTGCGTCCAAGAGAGAAACCCAATCCATTGTTTTGTATAGCAAAATTATTATTAAGCTCGGAAATCTTATCAACTAAAACATCGGTGGGGACCCTTTTTCTTAAATTTTCATTATAAGCCACATGATCTAATGATCGTAAACGCATTATGTCCTCTTGGTTAAAGAGAATTCCCTCTATGAGAGGACGACCACCATCTACTTTATAATGCGCAAAAATTTCACTAGTTTCTTTCATAATAAATCTAAATTCATGAGCTAGAAATATAGTGGCGACGCGCTTAACGAAAGAATGCTCAATATTAGAAAACTCCAGAAAAATCTTTTGTATGGATGGATGCATATGAACAAATTGTCTTTCAAATTCAACCACAAGCAAAGATATAGCATCCGCAAGACTACTAGTTTTATGGAGAATAAATCCACCTAAAGTGGGTAGTGCACCGGCACAAGTAAAGAAATCTTGAATAACCCCTTTTCCAATAATATTGCTCCTACCTATGCGAAGTTTTTTAGTGTGCAAAATAGTAGATTCTTCATGAGGATTAGTATTAGCGAAAGCATCAAAGTTCTCCCCATCGTTACTACTATTCTTTTCAGCGATAACCTCCCCAATTTCAGACATGGTGGCAACAAACCAATCTAGCAAACGAGTAAACCAAAAAACTAACAAAGAAAACAAATGAAAGAGGGCGAAGAAAAGGCAAATCTTTTCAAAAATCGTTTTAGAAGTGGGAGAGAGAAAAACAAGAGGTGAATGGCGAATAATGTAATGCAAGAGATGAGAGTTTATGATGGGTACTTGGTATGTCTTGACTTGGCGTAGATCTCCTCGACAACGGTGCCAGAAATTCTTCCTGCTACTTCTTGAGCTTGTGTTGGTTTTCCCTTGATAAGGAAAGGGTGATGCAGCAAAGTAGAGATAAGTATTTCCCTCAGTTTGAGAATCAAGGTATCAATCCAGTAGGAGACAACACACAAATCATCGAATACCTGCACAAACAATCAAACAACTTGCACCCAACGCGATAAAGGGGTTGTCAATCTCTTCATAGTTACTTGCAAAAATGAGATCTGGTAGAGATAAATAAACGATAAAGTAAATATTTTTGGTTTATAGATCGGAAAGTAAAATATTGCAAAATAGTAGACAGGAAACTTATATGATGGAAAATAGACCCGGGAGCCATAGGTTTCACTAGAGGCCTCTCTCAAGATAGCAAATAATACGGTGGGTGAATAAATTACTGCCAAGCAATTGATAGAAAAGCGCAAAGTTATGACGATATCTAAGGAAATGATCATGAATATAGGCATCGCGTCCGTGTCAAGTAGACCGAAACGATTCTGCATCTACTACTATTACTCCACACATCGACCGATATCCAACATGCATCTAGAGTATTAAGTTCATAAAGAACGGAGTAACGCATTAAGTAAGATAACATGATATAGAGGAATTAACTCAAGCAATATGATGAAAACCCCATCTTTTTATCCTCGATGACAAGAATACAATACATGCCTTGCTGCCCCTACTGTCACTGGGAAAGGACACCGCAAGATTGAACCCAAAGATAAGCACTTCTCGCGTTGCAAGAAAAACCAATCTAGTTGGCCAAACCAAACTGATAGTTCGAACAGAATTACAAAGATATCAAATCATGCATATAAGAATTCAGATAATATTCATCGGATCTCGCCAAACACACCGCAAAAAAGTATTACATCAAATAGATCTCCAAGAACATCGAGGAGAACATGGTATTGAGAATCAAAGAGAGAGAAGAAGCCATTAGCTACTAGCTATGAACCCGTAAGTCTGTGGTAAACTACTCACGCTTTATCGGAAGGGCAATAGAGTAGATGTAGAAGCCCTCCGTGATCGAATCCCCCTCCGGCACGGTGCCGAAAAAGGTCTCTAGATGGGATCTCACGAGTACAGAAGGTTGCGGCGGTAGAAAAGTGTTTTCGTGGATGCCTCTGGTGGTTTGGGGATATTTGGCAATATATAGGCGAAAAAATTAGGTCAGTAGGTCCACGGGGGCCCCACAAGGGTGGGGGCACCCTACCCTCCTGGGCGCGTCCTCCGTCCTTGTGGCCGCCTCGTGGCTCCTCCGACTTCATTTCCAAGTCTGCTGGTTGTCTTCTGGTCCAAGAAAAATCATCGCGAAGATTTCATTTCGTTTGGACTCCGTTTGATATTCTTTTTCTGCGAAACTCAAAAACAAGGAAAAAACAGGAACTCGCGTTGGGCTCTAAGTTAATAGGTTAGTCCAAAAAATAATATAAAATAGCATATTAATGCATATAAAACATCCAAAACAGATAATATAATCACATGGAACAATAAAAAATTATAGATACGTTGGAGACATATCAAGTGCCGCCACCGCCACCATCCATCTCCAAGCCGACCATCCTGCCGGCAATGGAGCCTCGATCGCCGCTGCACAGTAGGGGCGCCGCCCTAACTGCTGCCTTCATCATCCCCACATGAAGCGCCCCTCCGCTTCACGGGAGATCCCGCAACGACCACCCGCCCAGGAGCCTTTGGCATTGGGTTCGCCGCCACCGCGGCACTTGCCGGCGGCAAGGGAGGTCTCAAAGGTGGGCTACTGGCTTGGGTTGGGGGGGGAGGGGGTGGCGACGCAAAGGGGTACGCCTGCACGCTCTACATGGTCAGTCATTAAGATAACGTTCAATTTGTATAAGCAAGTAAATTGCCAATATTTATGGTCAGATGAAATTTCAAATAGGTCCAGTGCTCTAATAAGTGGGAGTCTATGCCTTATTATGGTCACTATGTCTATATACAAATGATTTTTAATGGCAAAAAAATATTCACCTTTGCATGTAATTTTATATGGTATGCATCCGCTTCTTACATGGACTACGCTACATCGAACACAGTACCAACAGTTGTTCAAGATGATGCGTATACAAATGGAGCGGGTGGCCAGAGAGGGTTTTACCCAACATGTGTAGCAACATAATCTACGAATTGCCGATATGTTGTTTTTTCTTTCTTTACGAGATTGTTCGTGTTTTGTGTTTTGGTTATGCAAAGCTGAGTATTGTTCGCTTTTGTGTTTTGGCTATGAAAAACCTGTTTGATGTTTTATTTTGAGTTAATAAAATCACCCTCTATATTTATCGAAAAAACCAAACTCGTCCAAATCTCCCGTGTGAACTTGCCGTCTTCAAGTCATGGTCAAAAAGCCATGCTGTACGTCAGAGCTCCGCTACAGTACGTACCAATGCATTTGCAAAGAACCAGTCTCACCCAATCATACAAGAATCAGACTAGGACACACCTAATAACTGAAATAAATCTAAAACTGACTGGAACACTAACGGGAGCACATCTCCAAACCAGACTTGATCAAAAGATGGCCGCCGAATGGTTAATCAGCGACCTGAAAATGGCAGACGAAAACCATCACCATCAGGCAGCAACCGCGTGCAACACATTTGCACTGCATATTATACTGGTATCCCATCGTCGCAGCAGCTGCCTTTCTTGGCCTTGTTCAAAGTCCGCACGCACGAGGCCACCAACCCAACCATTGTGCCAAGTCCGGCGGTCAACACAACCATCCCGGTCACAGTCCACACCAATCCCCAGCTCCCCACCCACCCTGCGTGCAGTCCACTACCTATTTAAATCCTTCCCTCTCCACCATTCTCCTCCAAGAAGAGCATCCCGACCTCCCTACTCCAACGAGCTCTTCTCTCTCACGGCTGCTCCACAATTTCATCAGTCAGTCGCCACATCAAAAATCCAGCTGACACAGTCGAGCTCTTCTCTCTCACACAACTGCTGCAAGCGAGACTTCAAGATACAGTGTTGATCAAACCAATGGCCGCCAACGGCAGCGATGGTATTTGCGTGGCCCAGCCACGGAGTGCTGACCCGCTCAACTGGGGGAAGGCGGCGGAGGAGCTGTCGGGGAGCCATCTGGACGCCGTCAAGCGGATGGTAGAGGAGTACCGCAGGCCGGTGGTGGTTATGGAGGGCGCCAGCTTGACCATCGCCCAGGTCGCCGCGGTGGCCGCCGCCGATGGTGCCAGGGTGGAGCTCGACGAGTCCGCCCGCGGCCGCGTCAAGGAGAGCAGCGACTGGGTGATGACCAGCATGGCGAACGGCACCGACAGCTACGGCGTCACCACCGGCTTCGGCGCCACCTCCTATCGGAGGACCAAGGAGGGCGGCGCTCTGCAGAGGGAGCTCATCCGGTTCCTTAACGCTGGGGCGTTTGGCACCGGCAGCGATGGTCACGTGCTGCCAGCGGCCACCACGCGCGCGGCGATGCTTGTCCGCGTCAACACCCTGCTCCAAGGGTACTCCGGCATCCGCTTCGAGATTCTCGAGACCATCGCCACGCTGCTCAACGCCAACGTTACACCGTGCCTGCCTCTCCGGGGCACCATCACCGCTTCCGGCGATCTCGTCCCGCTCTCCTACATCGCGGGACTTGTCACCGGCCGCCCAAATGCCGTGGCTGTGGCTCCCGATGGCACCAAGGTTAATGCCGCAGAAGCATTTAAGATTGCGGGCATCCAGCATGGCTTCTTTGAGCTGCAACCCAAGGAAGGTCTTGCTATGGTTAATGGCACGGCGGTGGGTTCTGGACTCGCGTCCATAGTTCTCTTTGAAGCGAATGTCCTTGGTGTGCTTGCTGAAGTTTTGTCAGCCGTGTTCTGCGAAGTGATGAACGGCAAGCCAGAGTACACCGACCATCTGACACACAAGTTGAAGCACCATCCTGGACAGATCGAGGCCGCGGCAATCATGGAACACATCCTGGAGGGCAGCTCCTACATGATGCTCGCAAAGAAGCTTGGTGAGCTCGACCCATTGATGAAGCCAAAGCAAGACAGATATGCTCTCCGCACATCGCCGCAATGGCTTGGGCCACAAATTGAGGTCATCCGTGCAGCGACGAAGTCGATTGAGCGTGAGATCAACTCCGTCAATGACAACCCACTCATTGACGTGTCTCGTGGAAAGGCAATTCATGGTGGCAACTTCCAAGGCACGCCCATCGGTGTGTCGATGGACAACACGAGGCTTGCCGTTGCTGCGATCGGCAAGCTCATGTTTGCCCAGTTCTCGGAGCTAGTGAATGACTTCTACAACAATGGTTTGCCCTCCAATCTCTCAGGTGGCCGCAACCCAAGCCTGGACTATGGCTTCAAGGGTGCCGAGATCGCCATGGCTTCATACTGCTCGGAGCTCCAATTCTTGGGCAACCCTGTGACCAACCATGTCCAGAGTGCAGAGCAACACAACCAAGATGTTAACTCCCTCGGATTAATCTCAGCCCGGAAGACTGCCGAGGCCATCGACATTCTGAAGCTCATGTCGTCTACATTTTTGGTTGCGCTGTGCCAAGCCATCGACCTGCGCCACCTCGAGGAGAATGTCAAGAATGCTGTCAAGAATTGTGTCACAAGAGTGGCCAGGAAGACCCTGATCACAAATGACATGGGTGGTCTCCACAACGCGCGTTTTTGTGAGAAGGACCTGCTCCAAACAATTGACCGCGAGGCAGTGTTTGCATACGCGGACGACCCTTGCAGCGCCAACTACCCTCTCATGAAGAAGATGCGCGCGGTGCTGGTGGAGCACGCCCTGGCCAACGGTGAGGCTGAGCGCAATGTGGAGACCTCGGTGTTTGCCAAGGTTGCCAAATTCGAGCAGGAGGTCTGCGCGACACTGCCTCAGGAGGTTGAGGCTGCTAGAGGTGCAGTGGAGAATGGCACCGCTGCAGAACCGAACCGTATCACTGACTGCCGATCATACCCTCTGTACCGGTTCGTGCGCGAGGAGCTGGGAACAGTGTACTTGACCGGAGAGAAGACACGGTCACCCGGGGAGGAGGTGGACAAGGTGTTTATTGCCATGAACCAGGGTAAGCACATCGACGCGCTGTTGGAATGCCTCAAGGAGTGGAACGGCGAGCCTTTGCCTATCTGCTAATCAAGGAGATGAAGAGAAGATATGCTGTGCTTCAGAACTCTGAAAGGCACCACAATTTCTAAAGTGATAATAGTGTTGTTTGATTTCATTTTTTTGCTTTCCTAATACTTGTAGCGCCATGCAGCAACTAGAGGCTGTTCTGATGTAAGCAAAAGGGCACAACTTTTCATGACAAATGTTGATGTTCTTGAAAAGTGTCGAAAGAAGCCAGTCTACTATTGAATCAGCACGTTGAAACTAATGGATCGGAAATTCAGGATGACATGATGTTAAGGAAGATATGCTGATACTCACATCTGTCACACTGTCATTTTCTCCAAGTCCAGGTATAACCTCTTCATAGTCCGCCATGTGCGAGCATAACCAGATAGCTGCTACTAACCTGAGGAAAACAAGAACTGACCACCAAAAATGTGTCAGAAACATTAATTGGGATGAACTGAGGGAAAGATAGGTTGATGACTGAAGGATAAGTTGAGAAGTGTTTTCTCGCTGTCTTCTGTTCGATCGTAAGTGCTGAAGAACTTGAGAAGTTTCCGCTTAAGGTATCTGACAAAGAAGCAGATTAAGTCAGTGAGATGGAAGCATTCGGCCACAATACTTGGCCGGAATTGCAGAAAACCAAACATATAAAAAACCTGTCAGTTAATACGGGGATCAATCTGCGTTTTTTCTTCCAGCTCTTTACTTTCTTTATCAACTCCTTAAATGCCTGAAACAATCTGTGAGTTAACATATCGCATTTGGTAACCATTCCATACAGCTCTGTAAGGTGATACCGTCGGTTACAAAAGTGCTTACATACACTATTGATACTAAACAACAAGATATTAACAAACATAACTAGGGTAACAAATCGCCTGAAAAACTTCAGTTATTAACAATCTAGGAGTACTATAAAATAGTTAAACAGTATGAATACTTAGGGTGCATTTTTGTTAAGTATTATAAAATAGTTAAGATTTTTGGATAAACATTGTCACACTAATATCCCTTACAAATAAACTTAAGGTGCATTTTTGTTAAGTTGGGTTTCAGGTTGTAACATTATAATAAGCTTCAGACTTGAGTTTGCGTCAACACGGCGTAAACTGCAATGCCATGTCACTACTGCTAAGCAATTGTGCATCTCCTCCAAGCGATACAACAATGATGGTTAGACAGCTGAATCCATTTTGACATGTACAGTAACTTGAGGAGAATTGTCCCTTACGAATATGTTTATCCAAGAAAAAACACAATTGTGGAAAAGGTCAGGAACTTACTTTGTGGCTACTAGAAAATTCAGAGGCCCATCCAAAACGTGCATGTTCCTCCTCAGCCACCTCTTCGATAGCTGCAAGGAAGCATTCTTCCTCATTTGTGTCTTGCCTATCAAGAACTTGCTCCTGTCGTGCATCGGCATAAACAAAGATAGGAAATTATGAAGCTCCTGTAGAAACACTCCCCGTCAATTTTCACTGGCCTAAAGTCTGAGTAGAGACCACGAAAGTCCAACACATTCACAGGATCTACTCTTTCGTGTAAATGAATTGCACGAATCTGTTCGGCACAATAATCAAGGGCGCCCTCGAAAGACATTGCCTGCACCACGCAGGCAGATAAGAGGATTCAGTTTATGCTGATTAGAACTAGGAAATAACAGATCTGAACTAGGAAATAACAGAT
The DNA here is from genome assembly GCF_002575655.3 of Aegilops tauschii subsp. strangulata. Lineage (NCBI taxonomy): Eukaryota > Viridiplantae > Streptophyta > Magnoliopsida > Poales > Poaceae > Aegilops > Aegilops tauschii. The sequence continues at coordinate 187,045,598 of NC_053036.3, read as the reverse complement.
CTAAAGCCTGATGGAAATTTTGTTTTGCAGCAACGGATCTAAAACGTGATCCAAATTTTGTATTGCTTCTGGTTTTCTGGTTTGCACGTTCTCGGGAATTGATTGGAACTACTAATAAATGCAAGAAACCTTCATTGACATTGATTGGCTGCTGTTGAGTAAAAAAATATATGTGCAATGTTTCATACACTCAAGGGTATAAGGTCTATTGGTTCCGTCACATTGCAAAGTTAACATACTATTAAGCATTCAGACAAGAAAGTAAGAAGCATATTCCACGAAATCAGTTAGTTGTACAGTAATCATGAATGTCCACAGTACCATCTGACCTGGGATTTTGATCCCGACATTTCATGGGTTTCCACTTTGAAAATAACCAAAGACTAAAAGGAGCCAAACCTGTCGATTCACGTGAGGTCTCTCCGAGCTTCCGATTCCTTTTCTACAAAAAAGCTTTTCCACAAGAGAGGGTTAAGATCAATATATATAACTTGCCAAACTTTTTCTTCGAGAAACTATAACTTGCCAAACTTATAAGTAATTGTACAGATTAAACATCACAGCCAGGATTTAAGAATACAAAACAGGGGAATGAGAGATGGAGTTTTTGAAGAATCTAATAATAGTATCACAGAACTGATGCTGCAAAACTCGAAACATCTTACTTTAGCAACTGTTTACAAGAATCATGTTGTGAGGCTTCCAAGACGGTTTCAGGTACCAACCAACCAAACATCACAGCTTTTAGACCAAAATTCAGAGTTAGTGGTCAGTGAGTTTAATTATTTATTTTGTGGGCGGTGGTCAGTGATTTTGCATGTGAATGACCAATGATCTACGGAAATCATGTCCAGGTAAGCAACCCCGAATAAACATATGCATTAACTATGCCTATAACACCATCCATTTACATTAAAACCTCTTACCTTTGGCTTTAGGACTTCTAGCTAAAATTTCACAGGAGCACTGATCAAGATATGCATGCCTAAAACAAAGAAATGTTCCCAGTATTTCCCCACGCTGTACCCTGCGATGAATATGCTACCACACTTGATAGAAGAATGAACCGATACAGGCACGAGCACCCAAATCTTAAACATATTCGAGTTTTTGACTAATCACAGAGAGGTTGTTCCTCCATATTCCAAGATGGCAAGAAGAGCACGGAGTAATAATCAGGATTTGCCTAATCTGCGCGTATAATAAAACCAGATTGGCCCCAACATTCGCCCAAAAGTTTCATTCTTTTACCCTGAATCGTTACCAACATTCCACACGAACTCTGAGATCACAAATTCCACATCCCGAACACAAAAATTGGCACAAGAATGCACAAAGAAGAGCAAAGAATCACAGAGTAATCAAGAAACACAAGATTCAGGCTATACCTTGTTCTTGCTGAAGCTGATTATCTTGCTCAAGAACGTCTTCTTCGCCTTCGGCAATCCAGCCTACTCGACAGAAACCAAGAATCACTAAGTCGAGATCGGATATCTGCAAAGAAAACACAGCAGGTCGCGACATATCAAGCGCAAGAGACGCTCCATCACCTGCTCCTGGCGTGCGCAGCAGCGGAGCTCGATCCTCCGGCTTCGAAGATTCGGCCCTCGGCCTGCCCATCGACGGGCGGAGCAGGGGGGGGTGATGGCGAGGAGACTCCGGAGCCGCCCTCCCTCGCCGCGGAGCTCGATTTCCCAGCTTTGCAGCTTCCGCCCCCGGCCTGCTCATCAACGGGCGGAGGAGAGTGAGGTGGTGGCGACGAGACACCTGAGCCGCCCTGCGCTGCCCCAGAGCTCGGCGCCGCAGTAGGGGAGGCGGCGTTGGTGTCCTCGCGTTGCCCGTGCACACGGGCCGGCTTGCTTGCCAACGTCCCGATCTATTCCTGAACCGGATGCCATCGCGGCGGGAAAAACTTTGCAGGAGGAGCGGAGAGGACTTGATTGGCAATTCTGCTAATGCGAGGGCGTTGCAGGAAGTTCGCGAAAGGGGATGGTGAGTTAGAGCCTGTTTGGTTTCTCTCCGCTCCCGTGACTCAGCCCGGAGCGGAGCAGGCTACTGCAGTTTTTTATGGAGTTGCTCAAACCGAGCTCCGCATCTCCGTGGAGTGGAGCGGAGCAGAGAGATTTCAAACAGAGCATTATTCTAACCTATCTAGAAACAAGAATGATGGGAGAAGCAGATATCATGATACACACATCCTGAAAGTCCGACTGAGTTCGGGAACCTTTCGTCCCTTCAGTGACGGTGAGCATCTCGCCGACCGTGCAAGCTCGATTCCGGCGAATCCGGCCGCATCACCCACTGCAACCCAGCTCTCTTCCCACTTCCCCTTGCTTTTGAATCCCCTTCCCGCAAACCTCATCCGCGTCTTGCTGTATTCGATTCAGTTCTAAGACCGATCCAAACCCAAATTCCCCTCCAGATTAGCGAGCTCACACCCATCCCTCGCTCCTTCCCTTCTTGTAGTGTTCTTCTCAGATTCACTTCCTTCCTTTGCTCATTCCCACCCCTCAAGGCCTTCGCGTTACTGGGGGACGCGATTGTAATACACCATACTCCCTTAGCTTGGCCTTGGCGGCGCTTGGCAGCGGCGACAGGTGGTGTTTTGGAGGCGGCAGCAGGTGGGTTTTTTTTTGGAGGCGGCGGCAGGGAGGCGCTGTTGTTGGTGAAAAAGATGGGAGACCCAGAGAACAGATTCCAGAGGTTGCAGCTATCAGAGGCGGAGAAGTCAGGCATCCGAATTGGGGGCTGGAGTAGCAACTCAAGCATATCCGGAAAGCTGCAGGTTATAGGGAAGCTTTTCTCGGAGCGTCCAGCAAAAGTCGATATCCTAGCAAAGACACTGGGGAGCTTTTGGTGCCCGTTCTCGGGGGTTAAATGTAAGAACTTGGGCATGAACAGATTCTTATTCACCTTCCCGGGTGTAGTGATGAAGAAGAAGGCCCTCATGGGGGGGCTGGAGTTTTAGGAAGGAGTTGCTGGTGATTGAAGACTTTGCGCCCAGCAAAACTTTGGATGAATACGAATTCAGGTATTGTCCGATATGGGTGCGTGTTTTTGGTTTACCCATGGGGAGCATGAGCAGAGAAACTGGAGAACAATTTGGGAACATAATTGGAAAAACTCTTGAAGTAGATGTTGATGGTAATGGCTTGGCAATAGGACAATTTCTGAGAATTAAAGTTAGAACGGATATTAGGAAACCGATCATGAGGTTTCTATCTGTTTGTGTGGACAAAGATGAAGATGAGGAATTGGCAGGTGTAGAGGAGATAGAAGAAGAAGACGACTCAGAGGAAAAGAAGAATAAGGACAAGGAAAGGATAATAACCTTCAAATATGAGCATCTTCCAGATTTTTGATTTCGTTTTGGAATCATTAGTGCTACCTCTTGAGCACTGCGTTGGTTTTCCCTTGAAGAGGAAAGGGTGATGCAGCAAAGTAGCGCAAGTATTTCCCTCAGTTTTTGAGAACCAAGGTGTCAATCCAGTAGGAGGCCACGCTCAAGTCCCTCGTACCTACACAAACAAATAAGAACCTTGCAACCAACGCGATAAAGGGGTTGTCAATCCCTTCACGGCCACTTGCAAAATTGAGATCTGATAGAGATGATAAGATAATATTTTTCGTATTTTTATGATAAAGATTAAAAGTAAAGATTGCAAAATAAACGGTAATAGAAATAGCTTGTTGACGGGAAATTAATATGATGGAGAATAGACCCGGGGGCCATAGGTTTCACTAGTGGCTTCTCTCAAGATAGCATAAGTATTACGGTGGGTAAACAAATTACTATCGAACAATTGATAGAATTGAGCATAGTTATGAGAATATCTAGGTATGATCATGTATATAGGCATCACGTCCATGACAAGTAGACCGACTCCTACCTGCATCTACTACTATTACTCCACACATCGACCGCTATCCAGCATGCATCTAGAGTATTAAGTTCATAAGAACGGAGTAACGCTTTAAGCAAGATGACATAATGTAGAGGGATAAACTCATGCAATATGATATAAAACCCATCTTTTTATCCTCGATGGCAACAATACAATACGTGTCGTTTCCCCTACTGTCACTGGGATCGAGCACCGCAAGATTGAACCCAAAGCTAAGCACTTCTCCCATTGCAAGAAAGATCAATCTAGTAGGCCAAACCAAACTGATAATTCGAAGAGACTTGCAAAGATAACCAATCATACATAAAAGAATTCAGAGAAGATTCAAATATTGTTCATAGATAATCTTGATCATAAACCCACAATTCATCGGATCTCGACAAACACACCGCAAAAGAAGATTACATCGAATAGATCTCCAAGAGAATCGAGGAGAACTTTGTATTGAGATCCAAAGAGAGAGAAGAAGCCATCTAGCTAATAGCTATGGACCCGAAAGTCTGAGGTAAACTACTCACACATCATCGGAGAGGCTACGGTGTTGATGTAGAAGCCCTCTGTGATCAATGCCCCCTCCGGCGGAGCGCCGGAAAAGGCCCCAAGATGGGATCTCATGGGTACGAAGGTTGCGGCGGTGGAATTAGGTTTCGTGGTGCTCCCCGATGGTTTGGGGGTATGTAGGTATATATAGGAGGAAGAAGTAGGTCGGTGGAGCCACGAGGGGCCCACGAGGGTGGAGGGCGCGCCCAGGGGGTAGGCGCACCCCTGCCTCGTGGCCTCCTCGTTCGTTTCTTGACGTCCACTCCAAGTCCTCTGGATCACCTTTGTTCCAAAAATAACTCTCCCGAAGGTTTCATTCCGTTTGGAATCCGTTTGATATTCCTTTTCCGCGAAACACTGAAATAGGCAAAAAAACAGCAATTTGGGCTCGGCCTCCAGTTAATAGGTTAGTCCCAAAAATAATATAAAAGTGTATAAATAAGCCCATTAAACATCCAAAACAAAATATATAATAGCATGGAGCAATAAAAATTATAGATACGTTGGAGACGTATCAAGCATCCCCAAGCTTAATTCCTGCTCATCCTCGAGTAGGTAAATGACAAAAACAGAATTTTTGATGTGGAATGCTACTTAGCATATTCTTCAATGTATTTCTCTTTATTGTGGCATGAATGTTCAGATCCGAAAGATTCAACATAAAAGTTTAATATTAACATGAAAATAATAATACTTCAAGCATACTAACAAAGCAATCATGTCTTCTCAAAATAACATGGCCAAAGAAAGTTATCCCTACAAAATCATATAGTCTGGCTATGCTCTATCTTCACCACACAAAGTATTTAAATCATGCACAACCCCGATGACAAGCCAAGCAATTGTTTCATACTTTTGATGTTCTCAAACTTTTTCGATCTTCACGCAATATATGAGCGTGAGCCATGGACATGGCACTATAGGTCGAATAGAATGGTGGTTGTGGAGAAGACAAAAAGGAGAAGATAGTCTCACATCAACTAGGCGTATCAACGGGCTATGGAGATGCCCATCAATAGATATCAATGTGAGTGAGTAGGGATTGCCATGCAACTGATGCACTAGAGCTATAAGTGTATGAAAGCTCAACAAAAGAAACTAAGTGGATGTGCATCCAACTCGCTTGGTCACGAAGACCTAGGGCATTTTGAGGAAGCCATCATTGGAATATACAAGCCAAGTTCTATAATGTAAAATTCCCACTAGTTTATGAAAATGACAACATGGGAGACTCTCTATCATGAAGATCATGGTGCTACTTTGAAGCACAAGTGTGGAAAAAGGATAGTAACATTGTCCCTTCTCTCTTTTTCTCTCATTATTTTTTTTATTTGGGCCTTCTTTCTTTCATTTTTTCTTTTGTCCTCTTTTCTTTTTTTTCGTTCGGAGTCTCATCCCGACTTATGGGGGGATCATAGTCTCCATCATCCTTTCCTCACATGGGACAATGCTCTAATCATGATCATCACACTTTTATTTACTTACAACTCAAGAATTACAAATCAGTACTTAGAACAAAATATGACTCTATGTGAATGCCTCTGGCCGTGTACCGGGGTATGCAATGAATCAAGAGTGACATGTATGAAAGAATTATGAAGGTGGCTTTGCCACAAATATGATGTCAACTACATGATCATGCAAAGCAATATGACAATGATGAAGCGTGTCGTAATAAATGGAACGGTGGAAGTTGCATGGCAATATATCTCGGAATGGCTATGGAAATGCCATAATAGGTAGGTATGGTGGCTGTTTTGAGGAAGGTATATGGTGGGTATATGATACTGGCGAAAGGTGCACGGTATTAGAGAGGCTAGCAATGGTGGAAGGATGAGAGTGCGTATAATCCATGGACTCAACATTAGTCATAAAGAACTCACATACTTATTGCAAAAATCTATTAGTTATCGAAACAAAGTACTACGCGCATGCTCCTAGGGGGATAGATTGGTAGGAAAAGACCATCGCTCGTCCCCGACCGCCACTCATAAGGAAGACAATCAATAAATAAATCATGCTCCGACTTCATCACATAACGGTTCACCATACGTGCATGCTACGGGAATCACAAACTTTAGAACAAGTATTTATCAAATTCACAACTACTCAACTAGCATGACTCTAATATCATCATCTTCATATTTCAAAACAATTATCAAGTATCAAACTTCTCTTTGTATTCAATGCACTTAGAAGTTTTTATCTTGGATGCCTATCATATTAGGACTAATTTTATAACCAAAGCAAATTACCATGCTATTCTAAGGACCCTCAAAATAATATAAGTGAAGCATGAGAGATCAATAATTTCTATAAAATATAACCACCACCGTGCTCTAAAAGATATAAGTGAAGTACTAGAGCAAAATTGTTTAGCTCAAAAGATATAAGTGAAGCACATAGAGTATTCTAATAAATTCCGAATAATGTGTGTCTCTCTCAAAAGGTGTGTACAGAAAGGATGATTGTGGTAAACTCAAAAGCAAAGACTCAAATCATACAAGATGCTCCAAGCAAAACACATATCATGTGGTAAATAAAAATATAGCTCCAAGTAAAGTTACCGATGGACGAAGACAATAGAGGGGATGCCTTCCAGGGCATCCCCAAGCTTAGGCTTTTGTGTTGTTGATACGTCTCCAACGTATCTATAATTTTTGATTGTTCCATGCTATATTATATTCTGTTTTGGACATTAATGGGCTTTATTATACACTTCAATATTATTTTTGGGACTAACCATTAACCGGAGGCCCAACCCAGAATTGTTGTTTTTGCCTATTTCAGAGTTTTGCAGAAAAAGAATATCAAATGGAGTCCAAACGGAATGAAACCTTCGGGAACGTGATTTTCGGAACGAACGTGATCCAGAGGACTTGGACCCTACGTCAAGACATCAACCAGGAGGGCACGAGGTAGGGGGCGCGCCAACCCCCCTGGGCGCGCCCTCCACCCTTGTGGGCCCCATGTTGCTCCACCGACGTACTTCTTCCTCCTATATATACCTACGTACCCCCAAACTACCAGATACGGAGCCAAAACCCTAATTCCACCGCCGCAACCTTCTGTACCGGTGAGATCCCATCTTGGGGCCTTTTCCGGAGCTCCGCCGGAGGGGGCATCGGTCACGGAGGGCTTCTACATCAACACCATAGCCTCTCCGATGATGTGTGAGTAGTTTACCTCAGACCTTCGGGTCCATAGTTATTAACTATATGGCTTCTTCTCTCTTTTTGGATCTCAATACAATGTTCTCCCCCTCTCTTGTGGAGATCTACTCGATGTAATCTTCTTTTGCGGTGTGTTTGTTGAGACCGATGAATTGTGGGTTTATGATCAAGTTTATCTATGAACAATATTTGAATCTTCTCTGAATTCTTTTATGTATGATTGGTTATCTTTGCAAGTCTCTTCGAATTATCAGTTTGGTTTGGCCTACTAGATTGATCTTTCTTGCGATGGGAGAAGTGCTTAGCTTTGGGTTCAATCTTGCGGTGTCCTTTCCCAGTGACAGTAGGGGCAGCAAGGAACGTATTGTATTGTTGCCATCGAGGATAACAAGATCGGGTTTATATCATATTGCATGAGTTTATCCCTCTACATCATGTCATCTTACTTAAAGCGTTACTCTGTTCTTATGAACTTAATACTCTAGATGCATGCTGGATAGCGGTCGATGTGTGGAGTAATAGTAGTAGATGCAGGCAGGAGTCGGTCTACTTGTCTCGGACGTGATGCCTATATACATGATCATACCTAGATATTCTCATAACTATGCTCAATTCTGTCAATTGCTCAACAGTAATTTGTTCACCCACCGTAATACTTATGCTCTTGAGAGAAGCCACTAGTGAAACCTATGGCCCCCGGGTCTATCTTCTATCATATTAATCTCCCGTCAACAAGTTATTTCTGGCGTCGTCTTTATTTTGCTTTCTTTACTTTGCATCTTTATCATAAAAATATCAAAAATATTATCTTATCATATCTATCAGATCTCACTCTCGTAAGTGACCGTGAAGGGATTGACAACCCCTTTATTGCGTTGGTTGCGAGGATTTATTTGTTTGTGTAGGTGCGGGGGACTCGTGCATGGCCTCCTACTGGATTGATACCTTGGTTCTCAAAAACTGAGGGAAATACTTACGCTACTTTGCTACATCACCCTTTCCTATTCAAGGGAAAACCAACGCAGTGCTCAAGAGGTAGCAAGAATGATTTCTGGCGCCGTTGCCGGGGAGTCTACGCAAAAGTCAACATACCAAGTACCCATCACAAACCCTTATCTCCCGCATTACATTATTTGCCATTTGCCTCTCGTTTTCCTCTCCCCCACTTCACCCTTGCCGTTTTATTCGCCCTCTCCTTTCCGTTCGCCTTTTCTTTCGCTTGCTTCTTGTTTGCTCGTGTATTGGATTGCTTGCTTGTCACGATGGCTCAAGATAATTCTAAATTGTGTGACTTTACCAATACAAATAATAATGATTTTCTTAGCACGCCGATTGCTCCTCTTACCGATACTGAATCTTGTGAAATCAATGCTGCTTGGTTGAATCTTGTCATGAAAGATCAATTCGCCGGCCTTCCTAGTGAAGATGCCGCTACCCATCTAAATAGCTTCGTTGATTTGTGTGATATGCAAAAGAAGAAAGATGTGGATAATGATATTGTTAAATTGAAGCTATTTCCTTTTTCGCTTAGAGATCGTGCTAAAGCTTGGTTTTCATCTTTGCCTAAAAATAGTATTGATTCTTGGAATAAGTGCAAAGATGCTTTTATCTCTAAGTATTTTCCTCCCGCTAAGATCATCTCTCTTAGAAACGATATTATGAATTTTAAGCGACTTGATCATGAACATGTTGCACAAGCTTGGGAGAGGATGAAATTAATGATACGTAATTATCCTACACATGGTTTGAATTTGTGGATGATCATACAAAAATTTTATGCCAGATTGAATTTTGCTTCTAGAAATCTTTTAGATTCGGCTGCCGGAGGCACTTTTATGGAAATCACTTTAGGAGAAGCTACTAAACTCCTAGATAATATTATGGTTAATTATTCTCAATGGCACACTGAAAGATCTACTAATAAAATAGTGCATGCGATAGAAGAAATTAATGTTTTGAGTGGAAAGATGGATGAACTTATGAAATTATTTGCTAGTAAAAATGTTTCTTCTGATCCTAATGACATGCCTTTGTCTACTTTGATTGAGAATAATAACGAATCTATGGATGTGAATTTTGTTGGTAGGAATAATTTTGGTAACAACGCGTATAGAGGAAACTTTAATCCTAGGCCATACCCTAGTAACTCCTCCAATAATTATGGTAATTCCTACAATAATTCTTATGGAAATTTTAATAAGATGCCTTCTGAATTTGAGACTAGTGTTAAAGAATTTATGAATTCACAAAAGAATTTCAATGCTTTGCTTGAAGAAAAATTGCTTAAAGTGGATGAATTGGCTAGGAACGTTGATAGAATTTCTCTTGATGTTGATTCTTTGAAACTTAGATCTATTCCACCTAAGCATGATATCAATGAGTCTCTCAAAGCCATGAGAATTTCCATTGATGAGTGCAAAGAAAGAACCGCTAGGATGCGTGCTAAGAAAGATTGCTTTGTGAAAGCGTGTTCTTCTAATTTCTATGAAAATAAAGATGAAGATCTAAAAGTTATTGATGTGTCCCCTATTAAATCTTTGTTTTGCAATATGAATCTTGATAATGATGGGACTGAATATGATCCACCTTTACCTAGAAGGCGTTCCAAAAATTCGGAGTCTTTAGATCTTAATGCAAAAATTGGTAAAAGTGGGATTGAAGAGATCAGAACTCAGATATTAATGAACCCACTATTTTGGATTTCAAGGAATTTAATTATGATAATTGCTCTTTGATAGATTGTATTTCCTTGTTGCAATCCGTGCTAAATTCTCCACATGCTTATAGCCAACATAAAGCTTTTACTAAACATATCGTTGATGCTTTGATGCAATCTTATGAAGAAAAACTTGAGTTGGAAGTTTCTATCCCTAGAAAACTTTATGATGAGTGCGAACCTACTATTAAAATTAAAATTAAAGATCATGAGTGCTATGCTTTATGTGATTTGGGTGCTAGTGTTTCCATGATCCCAAAAACTTTGTGCGATTTGCTAGGTTTCCGTGATTTGATGATTGCTCTTTAAACTTGCACCTTGCGGATTCCACCATTAAGAAACCTATGGGAAGAATTAATGATGCTCTTATTATTGCAAATAGTAATTATGTGCCCGTAGATTTTATTGTTCTTGATATAGATTGCAATCCTTCATGTCATATTATTCTTGGTAGACCTTTCCTTAGAACGATTGGTGCAATTATTGATATGAAGGAAGGAAATATTAGATTCCAATTTCCGTTAAGGAAAGGCATGGAACACTTCCCTAGAAATAAAATAAAATTACCATATGAATCTATCATGAGATCCCCTTATGGATTGCCTACCAAAGATGACAATACCTAGATCTATCCTTGCTATTATGCCTAGCTAGGGGCGTTAAACGATAGCGCTTGTTGGGAGGCAACCCAATTTTATTTTTAGTTTTTTGCTTTTCGGTTCTGTTTAGGAATAAATATTTGATCTAGCCTCTGGTTAGATTTGTTTTTATGTTTTAATTAGTGTTTGTGCCAAGTTTAACCTATAGGATCTTCTTGGATGATAGTTATTTGATCTTGCTGAAAATTTTCAGAAACTTTCTGTTCACGAAAATAATTGTTAAAAATCATCAGAACGTGATAAAATATTGAATCCAATTGCTGCTGATCAATAAAAAAATTGTCTAGGTCTTCCTATGTTGGCTGAATTTTTGGAGTTCCAGAAGTTCGCGTTAGTTACAGATTACTACAGACTGTTCTATTTTTGACAGATTCTGTTTTTCGTGTGTTGTTTGCTTATTTTGATGAATCTATGGCTAGTAAAATAGTTTATAAACCATAGAGAAGTTGGAATACAGTATGTTTAACACCAATATAAATAAAGAATGAGTTCATTACAGTACCTTGAAGTGATGTTTTGTTTTCTTTCGCTAACGGAGCTCACGAGATTTTCTGTTAAGTTTTGTGTTGTGAAGTTTTCAAGTTTTGGGTAAAACATTTGATGGATTATGGAACAAGGAGTGGCAAGAGCCTAAGCTTGGGGATGCACAAGGAACCCCAAGATAATCTAAGGACACCAAAAAGCCAAAGCTTGGGGATGCCCCGGAAGGCATCCCCTCTTTCGTCTACTTCCATCGGTAACTTTACTTGGAGCTATATTTTTATTCACCACATGATATGTGTTTTGCTTGGAGCGTCTTGTATGATTTGAGTCTTTGCTTTTTAGTTTACCACAATCATCTTTGCTGTACACACCTTTTGAGAGAGACACACATGATTCGGAATTTATTAGAATACTCTATGCGCTTCACTTATATCTTTTGAGCTATATAGTTTTTGCTCTAGTACTTCACTTATATCTTTTAGAGCACGGTGGTGGTTTTGTTTTATAGAAACTATTATTCTCTCATGCTTCACTTATATTATTTTGAGAGTCTTTAACAGCATGGTAATTTTCTTAAATTGGGAAATTAATCCTAATATGTTAGGTATTCAAGACTAGTAAAAAACTTTCTTATGAGTGTGCTGAATGCTAAGAGAAGTTTGATGCTTGATGATTGTTTTGAGATATGGAGGTAGTGATATTAAATTTGTGCTAGTTGAGTAGTTGTGAATTTGATAAATACTTGTGTTGAAGTTTGCAAGTCCCGTAGCATGCACGTATGGTAAACGCTATGTAACAAATTTGAAACATGAGGTGTTCTTTGATTGTCCTCCTTATGAGTGGCGGTCGGGGACGAGCGATGGTCTTTTCCTACCAATCTATCCCCCTAGGAGCATGCGCATAGTGCTTGGTTTTTGATGACTTGTAGATTTTTGCAATAAGTATGTGAGTTCTTTATGACTAATGTTGAGTCCGTGGATTATACACACTCTTACCCTTCCATCATTGCTAGCCTCTTCGGTACCGTGCATTGCCCCTTCTCACATTGAGATTTGGTGCAAACTTCGCCGGTGCATCCAAACCCCGTGATATGATACGCTCTTTCACACATAAACCTCCTTATATCTTCCTCAAAACAGCCACCATACCTACCTATTATGGCATTTCCATAGCCATTCCGAGATATATTGCCATGCAAGTTTCCACCGTTCCGTTTATTATGACACGCTCATCATTGTCATATTGCTTTGCATGATCATGTAGTTGACATCGTATTTGTGGCAAAGCCACCGTTCATAATTTTTCATACATGTCACTCTTGATTCATTGCTATCCCGGTATACCGCCGGAGGCATTCATATAGAGTCATACTTTGTTCTAGTATCGAGTTATAATCATTGAGTTGTAAATAAATAGAAGTGTGATGATCATCATTCATAGAGCATCGTCCCAAAAAAAGAGAGAGAAAGGCCAAATAAAAAAAGAAGGAAAAAAAGATAATAAAAAGGGACAATGCTACTATCCTTTTTTCCACACTTGTGCTTCAAAGTAGCACCATGGTCTTCATGATAGAGAGTCTCTTGTTTTGTCACTTGCATATACTAGTGGGAATTTTCATTATAGAACTTGGCTTGTATATTCCAACAATGGGCTTCCTCAAATGCCCTAGGTCTTTGTGAGCAAGCAAGTTGGATGCACACCCACTTAGTTTCTTTTGTTGAGCTTTCATGCATTTATAGCTCTAGTGCATCCGTTGCATGGCAATCCCTACTCCTTGCATTAACATCAATCGATGGGCATCTCCATAGCTCATTGATTAGTCGCGTTGATGTGAGACTTTCTCCTCTTTTTTGTCTTCTCCACATAACCCCCATCATTATATTCTATTCCACCCATAGTGCTATATCCATGGCTCACGCTCATGTATTGCGTGAAGGTTGAAAAAAGTTTGAGATTACTAAAGTATGAAACAATTGCTTGGCTTGTCATCGGGGTTGTGCATGATGAGAGCATTCTTGTGTGACGAAAATGGAGCATGACTAAACTATATGATTTTGTAGGGATGAACTTTCTTTGGCCATGTTATTTTGAGAGGACATAATTGCTTAGTTATTATGCTTGAAGTATTATTACTTTTATGTCAATATTAAACCTTTATCTTGAATCTTTCGGATCTGAATATTCATACCACAATTAGGAGAATTACATTGAAATTATGCCAAGTAGCATTCCACATCAAAAATTCTGTTTTTATCATTTACCTACTCGAGGATGAGCAGGAATTAAGCTTGGGGATGCTTGATACGTCTCCAACGTATCTATAATTTTTGATTGTTCCATGCTATATTATATTCCGTTTTGGACATTAATGGGCTTTATTATACACTTCTATATTGTTTTTGGGACTAACCTATTAACCGGAGGCCCAGCCCAGAATTGCTGTTTTTGCCTATTTCAGAGTTTTGCAGAAAAAGAATATCAAATGGAGTACAAACGGAATGAAACCTTCGGGAACGTGATTTTCGAAACGAACGTGATCCAGAGGACTTGGACCCTACGTCAAGACATCAACCAGGAGGGCACAAGGTAGGGGGCGCGCCTACCCCCTGGGCGCGCCCTCCACCCTCGTGGGCCCCACGTTGCTCCACCGACGTACTTCTTCCTCCTATATATACCTACGTACCCCCAAACTACCAGATACGGAGCCAAAAACCTAATTACACCGCCGCAACCTTCTGTACCCGTGAGATCCCATCTTGGGGCCTTTTCCGGAGCTCCGCCGGAGGGGGCATCGATCACGGAGGGCTTCTACATCAACACCATAGCCTCTCCGATGATGTGTGAGTAGTTTACCTCAGACCTTCGGGTCCATAGTTATTAGCTAGATGGCTTCTTCTCTCTTTTTGGATCTCAATACAATGTTCTCCCCCTCTCTTGTGGAGATCTATTCGATGTGATCTTCTTTTGCGGTGTGTTTGTTGAGACCGATGAATTGTGGGTTTATGATTAAGTTTATCTATGAACAATATTTGAATCTTCTCTGAATTCTTTTATGTATGATTGGTTATCTTTGCAAGTCTCTTCGAATTATCAGTTTGGTTTGGCCTACTAGATTGATCTTTCTTGCAATGGGAGAAGTGCTTAGCTTTGCGTTCAATCTTGCGGTGTCCTTTCCCAGTGACAGTAGGGGCAGCAAGGCACGTATTGTATTATTGCCATCGAGGATAACAAGATGGGGTTTATATCATATTGCATGAGGTTATCCCTCTACCTCATGTCATCTTACTTAAAGCGTTACTCTGTTCTTATGAACTTAATACTCTAGATGCATGCTGGATAGCGGTCGATGTGTGGAGTAATAGTAGTAGATGCAGGCAGAAGTCGGTCTACTTGTCTCGGACGTGATGCCTATATACATGATCATACCTAGATATTCTCATAACTATGCTCAATTCTGTCAATTGCTCAACAGTAATTTGTTCACCCACCGTAATACTTATGCTCTTGAGAGAAGCCACTAGTGAAACCTATGGCCCCGGGTCTGTCTTCTATCATATTAATCTCCCATCAACAAGTTATTTCTAGCGTCGTCTTTATTTTGCTTTCTTTACTTTGCATCTTTATCATAAAAATACCAAAAATATTATCTTATCAATCTATCAGATCTCACTCTCGTAAGTGACCGTGAAGGGATTGACAACCCCTTTATTGCGTTGGTTGCGAGGATTTATTTGTTTGTGTAGGTGCGAGGGACTCGTGCGTGGCCTCCTACTGGATTGATACCTTGGTTCTCAAAAACTGAGGGAAATACTTACGCTACTTTGCTGCATCACCCTTTCCTCTTCAAGGGAAAACCAATGCAGTGCTCAAGAGGTTGCAGTTGTCCTTAGATTTTACCTTGGGGTGCCTTGGGCATCCCCAATCTTAGGCTCTTGCCACTCCTTGTTCCATAATCCATTAAATCTTTACCCAAAACTTGAAAACTTCACAACACAAAACTTAACAGAAAATCTCGTGAGCTCCGTTAGCGAAAGAAAACAAAACACCACTTCAAGGTACAGTAATGAACTCATTCTTTATTTATATTTGTGTTAAACCTACTGTATTCCAACTTTTCTATGGTTCATAATCTCCATTAGTAGCCATAGATTCATCAAAATAAGCAAACAACACACGAAAAACAGAATCTGTCAAAAACAGAACAGTCTGTAGTAATCTGTAACTAACGCAAACTTCTGGAACTCCAATTGGAATCAGTATTTTATCACGTCCTGGTGATTTTTTACAATTGTTTTGGTGAACAGAAAGTTTCTGGAATTTTCAGCAAGATCAAATAACTATGATCCAAGAAGATCCTATAGGTTTAACTTGGCACAAACACTAATTAAAACACAAAACCACATCTAAACAGAAGCTAGATGGATTATTTATTCCTAAAAATAACCAAAAAGCAAAAAAAAACTAAAATAAAATTGGGTTGCCTCCCAATAAGCGCTATCGTTTAACGCCCCTAGCTAGGCATAAAAGCGAAGATAGATCTAGGTGTTGCCATCTTTGGTAGGCAATTCTTCAATAAGACACCTATAACCCCTAGGAGTTTCTTTCTTTTTATTTATTATCAAACTCCTAGGCACGAAATCGAGAAAATTATTTGTAGCAAAAGGTTCCTTAAGGACAGTGAGAAAGTTGGGGTGAACACTTATGGATTTGAGGTCCGCATTTCCCTTACTAGAAGTTTCACCCTTATTTTTAGGAACATACATCAATTTGGAAATATTAGCATTAGGAGGAGTGTTTTTCACGGAAGAAAAGGCAGACCCTAGGTTGGTAATAATATCCTCAATTTTATCAATTCTAGTGGAATCTTGATCTATCTTTTCATTAACCATAGGTTCCTTTTCTTTTAAAAATTTAAGAGCAACTCCTACCTTAGATCCGTATTGGGTAATTTGGTTGTGGATCTTTCTATCCAAATTTTCGATCAACTCTATGGTGGCAACCTTATTTTCAATAATTTCAAGCCGTTGCATCACATGTTCCAAAGTTAAAATAGTTCCATTAACCAAAAGAGGTGGTGGGCAGAACAAATCTATCATAGCATTATAAGAATCAAAAGTATGGCTACCCAAGAAATTTCCTCCGGTAATGGTATCAAGAATATATCTATTCCAAGGAGTGATGCCTACATAAAAATTGCGAAGAAGAACGGAAGTAGATTGCTTCCTAGTAGATCTATTTTGCGCATTGCAAATTCTGTACCAAGCATCTTTTAGATTCTCTCCCTCCCTTTGTTTAAAATTAAGAACTTCATTATCGGGAGACAAAGGAGTAGATAAAGGACTAGCCATAACGATGAAGCAAGTGAAAAAGAGGCGAACGGAAAGAGAGGGCGAATAAAACAGCAAGGGTGAAGTGGGGGGAGAGGAAAACGAGAGGCAAATGGCAAATAATGTAATGCGAGGGATATGAGTTTGTGATGGGTACTTGGTATGTATTGACTTGTGCGTAGACTCCCCGGCAACAGCGTCAGAAATGGCTCGTTGTCGGGAGATCAAATCTTGACTTGACTTGGTGTAAGCCTCCCCGGCATCGGCGCTAGAAATCCTTCTTACTATCTCTTGAGCACTGTGTTGGTTTTCCCTTGAAGAGGAAAGGGTGATGCAGCAAAGTAGCGTAAGTATTTCTCTCAGTTTTTTAGAACCAAGGTATCAATCCGGTAGGAGGCCACGCTCAAGTCCCTCGTACCTACACAAACAAATAAGAACCTTGCAACCAACGCGATAAAGGGGTTGTCAATCCCTTCACGGCCACATGAAAAAGTGAGATCTGATAGAGATGATAACATAATATTTTTGGTATTTTTATGATAAAGATTAAAAGTAAAGATTGCAAAATAAACGGTAATAGAAATAGCTTGTTGACGGGAAATTAATATGATGGAGAATAGACCCGGGGGCCATAGGTTTCACTAGTGGCTTCTCTCAAGATAGCATAAGTATTACGGTGGGTAAACAAATTATTGTCGAACAATTGA
The DNA here is from genome assembly GCF_002575655.3 of Aegilops tauschii subsp. strangulata. Classification (NCBI taxonomy): domain Eukaryota; kingdom Viridiplantae; phylum Streptophyta; class Magnoliopsida; order Poales; family Poaceae; genus Aegilops; species Aegilops tauschii. Next base: position 187,028,088 of record NC_053036.3, on the reverse strand, counting down.
TAGAATTGAGCATAGTTATGAGAATATCTAGGTATGATCATGTATATAGGCATCACGTTCGTGACAAGTAGACCGACTCCTGCCTGCATCTACTACTATTACTCCACACATCGACCGCTATCCAGCATGCATCTAGAGTATTAAGTTCATAAGAACGGAGTAACGCTTTAAGCAAGATGACATGATGTAGAGGGATAAACTCATGCAATATGATATAAACCCCATCTTTTTATCCACGTGTTGTTTCCCCTACTGTCACTGGGATCGAGCACCGCAAGATTGAACCCAAAGCTAAGCACTTCTCCCATTGCAAGAAAGATCAATCTAGTAGGCCAAACCAAACTGATAATTCGAAGAGACTTGCAAAGATAACCAATCATACATAAAAGAATTCAGAGAAGATTCAAATATTGTTCATAGATAATCTTGATCATAAACCCACAATTCATCGGATCTCGACAAACACACCGCAAAAGAAGATTACATCGAATAGATCTCCAAGAGAATCGAGGAGAACTTTGTATTGAGATCCAAAGAGAGAGAAGAAGCCATCTAGCTAATAGCTATGGACCCAAAGGTCTGAGGTAAACTACTCACACATCATTGGAGAGGCTACAGTGTTGATGTAGAAGCCCTCCGTGATCAATGCCCCCTCCGGCGGAGCGCCGGAAAAGGCCCCAAGATGGGATCTCACGGGTACAGAAGGTTGCGGTGGTGGAATTAGGTTTTCGTGGTGCTCCCCGATGGTTTGGGGGTACGTAGGTATATATAGGAGGAAGAAGTAGGTCGGTGGAGCCACGAGGGGCCCACGAGGGTGGAGCGCGCGTCCAGGGGTCCTACTCTCATCCTTCCACCATTGCTAGCCTCTCTAATACCGTGCACCTTTCGCCGATATCATATACCCACCATCACTACAAAAAAAGACACATCCGTGACATTTTGGGCCGAACGAATTTTTTTCTGTTATACTTATGACACTTCTATGACGATAATTGTGACAAAACCCGGTATCATCATAGATGTGCTGGGGTCCTACTTCTATGATAAAAAATATGACAAAAATGGGCTTTTAGTCCTGGGCGGGCCGGAGACGCAGCTGCATGACATTCTTTGGGCCGTCCATGACGGAAAAAACCGTGGTAGAAGTGAGGGCGAGGAAAATATCGGGGTGTTCCCGGTTACGGTGGGTGGTCGGGGCCGAGCGATGCGCGTTTCTCTCGCACACGCACGCGCGTGGGTGCGAGGCGTTGGGCTCTAACTGAACCCGAGCGAGGCGTTGGGTTCTAACTGAACGCGAGCGATTGCACTGCAGGCTATGCGTTACTGAACCCAAGCGATCGATCGATGGCTGTTAACTGAACCCGATCGCGCGATTCCTTCGCTACTGCTGCTAACTGAAGTCGATCGATACTGCCTCTGGATGAACAATGAGCATTGCTGGGGGGTTTGGATGAACAGTTCCCGATGGGGGTGGATGAACAGGACCCCGTGGTGTTGCCTCTGGATGAACAGGACCTTGATCGATCGAACCAGTGGGGCTGGATGAACAGGACCCCGTGGAGGGCAGGATGAACAGGACCACCCCGTGGAGGGCTGGATGAACAGTAGACGGTGGAGGGCTGGATGAACAGTAGCCTATGGAGGGGTGGTTGAACAGGAGCCCGTGGAGAGGGCTGGTTGAACAGTAGCCGGTGGAGTAGCGCACAGTGGAGGCTGGATGAACAGGATGTTGGGGAACGTAGCAGAAATTCAAAATTTTCTACGCGTCACCAAGATCAATCTACGGAGTTTACTAGCAACGAGAGGGAAGGAGTGCATCTACATACCCTTGTAGATCGCGATGCGGAAGCGTTGCAAGAACGCGGACGAGGGAGTCGTACTCGTAGCGATTCAGATCGCGGTTGATTCCGATCTAAGCACCGAAGAACGGTGCCTCCGCGTTCAACACACGTGCAGCCCGGGGACGTCTCCCACGCCTTGATCCAGCAAGGAGAGAGGGAGAGGTTGGGGAAGACTCCATCCAGCAGCAGCACAACGGCATGGTGGTGATGGAGGAGCGTGGCAATCCCGCAGGGCTTCGCCAAGCACCGCGGGAGAGGAGGAGGAGGAGGTAGGGCTGCGCAAGGGAGAGGAAAACTCATCTGTTTGCAGCCCTCAATGCCTCAACTATATATAGGGGAGAGGGAGGGGGCTGCGCCCCCTCTAGGGTTTCCACCCCAAGGGGTGCGACAGCCCCAAATCCATCTAGGGTGGCGGCCAAGTGGGGGGGGGGAGAGGGAGGCGCACCAGGCATGGGCCTTAAGGGCCCATCTGCCCTAGGGTTTGCCCCCTCTTCTCTCCAGGCGCATGGGCCTTGGTGGGGAGGCGCCCCAGCCCACCTAGGGGCTGGTCCCTTCTCACACTTGGCCCATGTATGCCTCCGGGGCCCTGTGGCCCCTCCCGGTGGACCCCCGGACCCCTCCGGTGGTCCCGGTACACTACCGGTGATGCCCGGAACACTTCCGGTGGCCAAAACCATACTTCCTATATATAAATCTTTACCTCCGGACCATTCCGGAACTCCTCGTGACGTCCGGGATCTCATCCGGGACTCCGAACAACATTCGGTAACCACGTACAAACTTTCCCTATAACCCTAGCGTCATCGAACCTTAAGCGTGTAGACCCTACGGGTTCGGGAACCATGCAGACATGACCGAGACGTTCTCCGGTCAATAACCAACAGCGGGATCTGGATACCCATGTTGGCTCCCACATGTTCCACGATGATCTCATCGGATGAACCACGATGTCGGGGATTCAATCAATCCCGTATGCAATTCCCTTTGTCTATCGGTATGTTACTTGCCTGAGATTCGATCGTCGGTATCCTATACCTTGTTCAATCTCGTTACCGGCAAGTCTCTTTACTCGTTCCGTAACTCACATCATCCCGTGATCAACTCCTTGGTCACACTGTGCACATTATGATGATGTCCTACCGAGTGGGCCCAGAGATACCTCTCCGTTTACACGGAGTGACAAATCCCAGTCTCGATTCGTGCCAACCCAACAGACACTTTCGGAGATACCTGTAGTGCACCTTTATAGCCACCCAGTTACGTTGTGACGTTTGGTACAGCCAAAGCATTCCTACGGTATCCGGGAGTTGCACAATCTCATGGTCTAAGGAAATGATACTTGACATTAGAAAAGCTCTGAGCAAACGAACTACACGATCTTGTGCTAGGCTTAGGATTGGGTCTTGTCCATCACATCATTCTCCTAATGATGTGATCCCGTTATCAACGACATCCAATGTCCATGGTCAGGAAACCGTAACCATCTATTGATCAACGAGCTAGTCAACTAGAGGCTTACTAGGGACATGGTGTTGTCTATGTATCCACGCATGTATCTGAGTTTCCTATCAATACAATTCTAGCATGGATAATAAACGATTATAATGAACAAGGAAATATAATAATAACCTATTTATTATTGCCTCTAGGGCATATTTCCAACACAGGAGCCCGTGGATGAACAGTCGCAGGTGGAGGCAGGAGGAGGTCGACGGTGGATGAACAGTAGCCCGTGGAGGCTGGAGGGGGTCAACGGTGGATGAACAGTATCCCGTGGAGTCCCATTTTGCGGTACGCCACACCCCTCCCGATGAACAAGACCCCCGTTTCGACCATAGCGCTCCAACACAAGTCTGTTTCCTCCGTTTTGCGGTACGCCACACCCCTCCCGATCAACAGGACCCCCGTTTCGACCTTAGGAGGTCCGTTTCCTCCGTTTTGCGGTACGCCAGACCCCTCCCGATGAACAGGATCCCGTTTCGACCGTGGCCGATCGAACACAAGGCCATTTCCTCCATTTTGCGGTACGCCAGGCCTCGTTTCCATCGGCTGTTCTGTCCAAGCCCTCCCGATGAACACGACGACGCATTTCGTTCCGACCTAGCCGGTTGGCTCCCCATGAACATGACGACGACACAGTTTCTCCGTTCCGACCCAGCCATGTACACGAGCCCTGGCCGTACGTATGCGCGAGTAGGCGTTCGAGACCCTGCCCGTATGTACGTACGTGGCCGTATTTTCTTTCTTGCACACCGGCCGCTGTACGTACGTGTACATGCTACGTGCGCGCCTCTACATCGACCAGTATCTACGTACACGTTCACGACCAGAATGACAATGCTACGTACGCTTCGACCAGGTGGGTCCCGACTGTCAGGCACTTCCTTGCCTGCGAAGATGTAGCTGGTGGGTCCCAGTAGTCAGGGGGGCGAATCGTTTTTTCGGACGCACTTCCTTGCGTGCGAAGATGTAGCTGGTGGGTCCCAGCAGTCAGGGGGAAAAGTTTTTTTCGCGAAATACGGTGGACCGTCCGATGGGTCCCCGCTGTCAGGTGGAGGAATACTTATTTTGCGCGTAATAAGGAGGCACTTCCTTGCTGCGGCCGTGGACCCAGCTGTCAGCCTCTCCACGTACAGTACTCTTCCGATGGAAGTCGTTCCTTGACCATGTTGACCACGCCGCGCCGAGAGCACCAGGGCGGTGGACGACGGCGAGGCCTAGGAAGGGGACGACGCGGAGCCGACGAAGACGCGGCAGTGGAAGCCCGCGTGAAGAGGAGTACGAGGGTTCACTGGTTCGGCTGTGGTGTGAGGCTACCGTCGCCGCAGGGCCTGGCCAGCGGTGGGAATAGTAGGGGGCGGTGAGGCCTCCGCGGCAGCACAGCCGGCCACGGGAGGCAGGAGCATGCGGCATGACCAGCGCTGCTTTGGGCGGCTGGAGCAAGAAGACCAGAGGTTGAAGAAGCACTACGGCCGTTGGATGGACATCGTACGATCACTGGAGCTAGAATCGTTCATATTGACTAAGTTGACAAAGCACTCCATTCCCGTCAACTTAGTAGGCCCACAAGTCAGCCACCCACCAAGGTGGGTCCCAACTAGCAGGGGGAGTATTCATTTTTTTGTGCGTAATAAGGAGGCACTTCCGGTGGGTCCGAGCTGACAGTGGGGGGAACGTTTTTTTCGTGAAATACGGTGACCCGTCTGGTGGGTCCAAGCAGTCAGGGGGAAATGTTTTTTTCCGCAAAATACGGTGGCCCGTCCGGTGGGTCCCTGTTGTTAGGTGGAGGAATCATTATTTTCCACGTAGTAAGGAGGCACTTCCTTGCTGCGGCTGTGGATCCAGCTGTCAGCCTCTCCACGTACAGTACATTTCTGATGGAAGTCGTTCCTTGACCACGTTGACCACGCCGCGTTCTGTTGCATGCATGCATCCATGGGCGTGGTGCGTCCCCACTGTCAGCCTCTCACGTACAGTCATCTTCCGATGACTCTCGGTTGTTGACCACGTTGACCACACCGTGCCGAGCGCACCAAAGGCCGGTGGACGACGGCGAGGCCCCAGACTGGAACGACCCAGAGATGGGGAAGATGGGGCAGTGGAGTCGCAGATGGAGAGGAGTGGGAAACATGACTGGTTCGGGTGCGCGGCAGCACAGCCGCGGTGCCGCCCACGGGAGACAGGAGCAAGAACAGAGGTTGAAGAAGGAGCACGGCTGTTGGATTAACATCCAACGGTCCAGCTGCAAGAATCATTTGTTGATTAAGTTGACAAAGCCCTGCGTACACGTCCGCTTAGTAGGCCCACAAGTCAGCCACCAAATCTGACGGGTCCCAGCTGTCAACGGGAGGAATAATTTTTTCGCATAACAAGGAGGCACTTCCTTCCGTGCGAAGATACAGCCGGTGGGTCCCAACTGTCAGGTGTAGGAAACATTTTTTAGCTTAATAAGGAGGAACTTTCCTTGCGTGCGACCATGGACCTCGTGGGTCCCAGCCATCAGGCTCTACACGTACAGTCCTCTTCCGATGACTCATGTTTGTTGACCATGCCGCACCGAGCGCCGCGAGGCGGTGGACGACGGCGAGGCCCCGGACGGGAACGACTCGGAGATGGGAAGACGCGGTAGTGGAGTCGCAGATTGAGTGGAGGAGAAGGGTTATAACTGGTTCTGGTGCGGCGTGGGGCTGCAGTCGGTGGATAATAACAGGAGGTGTGGAGGGGTGGAGGGATAGCCTGGCCGGCGTGGGGTAGCGCTTCGCAGTGATGCGTGCTAAGCAGAGCCACTAGCCGCCGGAGGCCGGACCAGGCGGTCCCGGCGACGCTGGAGGAAGAAGTTGAGAGATTGAAGGTGCATGCCGACCAAGTTGACAACGCCATGCGTAGGCTTCGACCTATTGGCCCACATGTCAGCCTACAAAAATATGGCATATATTTAACCCATGTTTTCTAGAATGTACAGTCCATTTGCTGGGCTGGGTGAACAAATAATTTCGCGTCAATGCGGCCCATTTATATTATCTAAGAAATACCAGCCCATTTGCACTTCCTTCAAATACACGAATTAGCTGGGCTCGTTATATATATAATGTTATGTTAGAAGGAGCAATTAATATAAAAAATAAACCGGAGAGGCACAATTTTTATATACATAATTAACAAATTAGCGAGCTATTGCTCAAAATAAAAATGAGCACGTTATTATTACATTGGTCCTTAAAATCTTCGCAAGCTTTTGTACGCAATCACCAGGATTTTCCTTGCGTGTGAGTCAAAAATAACCAGGATTTTCCTTGCCAACTTCTATTAAACATTTACTTTTATAAGTTAATAACACGTGGGATGTTTTCATAATGTATATATAAGTCTCTATAAAATATACGATAATAGTAATAATATAAATATATATAATGTGGTTAAAACAATACATTGGGCTGTCGATCTTTAAGAAAAAGCCCATAGGCCGGTATGGACCTCAAAAAATAAGTTGAAACCACTGTCACCGTATGTCATGGGCTACGCATGTCAAAATACAAAACCTAGGCCTAGCTGATACTTGTTCGCCCTCTGGAAAAAAATGATACCAGATCCCCGAGCGAACTGGATTATAGAGGGGGCCGACGGCACGACTGAAGAAGCACATCAGGAGCGATTTTTTTCTTCTTCAGTGGATGGCTCTCGATGGCGTTTTTTACTTGCCTCTGCACCATACAACTTGTATTTTTAGCCTCCCAGTACGTGGTGGACCAGCAGCCCATTTGCTGGGCGGGTCAACCTACAGAAACCAGCACTCGATTTTTACTATGTTTGTTTTGAGGCCGAAAACATTACGGCAGGGGGTGAGCGGGGGAGGGGGCAAGACAGAGAAAAAAAATTAAAAAGAGCTGATGCGCCGTTGCTACCCTACAAAGCAGGTGCAATTCTTCTCAGGAAGAAGGTGTGCCGTTGACACCCACACGTCACATACCCCACAGTAGGCATACTAACAAGTTCACACACAAGCACAACAGAAAAGGTAAACATTCGTATCAAACTCAGGTTCACAGGACACGTTCATATTCATAGCCAACATTCACTATCAACAACTCAAAAGATTCATATATACACAAGTTCAGCATGTCTATGGATCCAAATGATTGATAGATCAGACAACAATATTCATAGATAATTCACAAAAAGATTCAGATATACACATGTTCAGTATGTTTATGCATCCAAATGATTGAGATCACATCCAATATGATCCATGGACGAACTTTAATTACCTAGGGTATAGACTGGTAAATGGTGTTCAATCGGAGGTACTTCTTGCTAAAATTAATGCTTGTACGAGTAAACTTTCGAGTACATAAGAGGCAGCACAGACAATCTGAACTTTGCTTGTAGGTTTATCCTCAAATAGTGGCCTCGTGCCGAGGGAGGTTTGAGCAACTTGGCCACTACTTTCATCCAACTAGTTTACTGGCTCATCTTGGTCCTGTAGCTCGCCAAAATTCTACATTGCAGACTGGTAAATGGTGTTTAGTCGGAGGTACTTCTTGCTAAAATTAATGCTTGTACAAGTAAACTTTCGAGTACATAAGAGGCAACACAGACAATCTGAACTTTGCTTGTAGGTTTATCCTCAAATAGTGGCCTCGTGCCGAGGGAGGTTTGAGAAACTTGGACACTACTTTCATCCAACTTGTTTACTGGCTCATCTTGGTCCTGTATCTCGCCAAAATTCTACATTGTAGAGGAGAAAGGAGGCGGTTGAGAAAATGAACCACCCAAATTTTTTGTGCAGTTCAACTGAAATGGAGCATCCCTGGCGTGCAGACTGATTAAGTGCCAGATGAATATACGCGTCAACCAACTTGTCTGGAATCCTTAGACTCCATGCCATACAGTTCGCTACCATATGTGCCGATAACCAAAAGGCACAAGTTGGGACCAAAGACTGGACTGCATTTTTCTGGGCTATGCGCCAAGCAATATTTTTGGCGTTCACTCTCCTAATACGTGGAGTTTGACAATTGGTTGACGCCAGTTGATACTCGAATGAATATAGGCACTTCTTCTTGTCAACATCGATGCTTGTCTGAGTGAACTTTGGAGTACATAGCAGCAGCATAAGTACCTGTCCATCTGATCTTTTTGTGCAGTTCTACTGAAATCACCCGATGTAATGATTTGCCTGCGAGTTCAGGCTCCAAGTTACTCCTTTATGAATTCAGCAAATAGTAGCACAATACCAAATTACCAATACATATGACAAGCACAATAATCAGGATAAAGACCAGTACCAACCTGTGTGAGGTAGCATATCAATTACTATTTCCTTTGACTGGAAGCCGAGATAAGCCAAGCGACTGACAGCAAAGGAAGAATGGAAGCCGAGATTAGCGACTAACAGGAAAGGAAGGAAGCTGTCGAGGCAATGAAGCACCCAAAGTTTTTGTGTAGTTCCACCAAAATCGAGCATCCCTGTTGGCACATATATTGAGAGAGTGAGATTACTGTAATAGTGGGACTAGTTGATGAAACATACACTAACAAATAGAAGCACCCTCATTATCTTAATGGGTAAAGTTAGCATTCCCTCTGTGCTCCACCACATGATTCACCTCCATAGACAAACATACACACGTACATGATTCAACATAGGGTGCTACTAAAGATTTGTTTAACTCCAACAGGAAAATTAGGCAGCAATAAATTAGTGGTACTTAAGTACTCCTAATTAATTAAGTGAGACAGCAGAACTGGAAGGGCTCCCTGGAGGATCGTCTCACATGTAAGGTAGTCGTTGTCGGAGCCCTTGAATGGCCTCGACTGAGGCCTCTGGCTTCAGCAAGATCGCATTGGCACTATTTACTCTTCTTCTTCCTCTTCATGCTCTGTTTCTCATTCTCCTCACCAGTTGGTGAAACCAAGTACATGATTGGCCTTCTATTTAAGAATTGGTTTTGTCAGTGAGGGAGTACAAGTGTACTAGTAAAAAATAGCATTATTTTCTCATGGTAGTCGCAAAATAGAGATGAACACATGCATTAAATATCATTCTTACCTAAAGGTAGGTTATGGTGCCAATATGGATGATGAGGATTGGAACACAGATCTCCCTTTGTGCAGTTCCACCGAAATGAACCAACTGTTCCATTCTGACATTCCAGTTAAATAGCACAAAAGTCACTTCTTTTAAGAAGAGTTTTGTGCAGTGCACCAAAAGGTCACAACAGCAATGAGGTGAAATTGATATCCTTGTTTGCACAAAAAGCTACAGAGGAAACAGTCAGAGTCTCAAACAATTACAGGCAAAAACATTTGGCTAAACTTGTCATAGCTTATAACAGTGGCATGGCTTCATTTTTACCAGGGGCATTAGATTAAGAACAACTAAATATTTGGTATAAGGGCATGGGACAGGGGGTGCACCAGCAGTCCAGCACCATGTACCTAAACAGGGGCATAAAGTGGTGATTCATAGTTTGTTGCCCCGAGAAACAAACATCCAAGAAACATATCTGGGTTGGTCCCATTTTTGTTCACTCTAGCCACCTACTCCTATGTGTGGATAGCAAATCTAGTCCTGGTCATACCACTGTGTACAGCGCTACCCCTATATTTCCCTTTTCGACCAAGAGACCGGTTGGATGACCAGTCTATACTACTTTCACCCCCTTTCCTTCCTGTTTGTACCAAGTCCGATGTACTACATACTAAATTCCCCCACCCCCACTTTATTTCTTGTTTGAACCAAGTACAAGATTCGACTCCATGAAGTAGCTTTACCTCTAACAATAGAAGAAAAAAATAGGTGACGTTGGACCATGCGATCGAGAGGGGCTGAGAGGTAGAAAATGATGCACATGCAGCGACGTAGCGAGCTGGGGAAGTAGAGCTAAGGCGGTTTCGAAGGAAGATATAGCTGAAGGTCGTCGGGATATGGATAGGTGGGCGGCGGGAGGCCGGATCCGCCCACACTAGGGCAACGACGAAGGGATCAGAGGACCTCCTGCGCCGGCGCTCAACCAGAGATAACGGTGCGGCCGGCAGTGGGTCTCCTCCCTCGCTGTCGACGACGGCCTAAACGCTGCCCCTCCTCCCCTTCACCGGCGGAGGGGGATACGTTCGGATCTGTAACCAGCAGTGAGGATAGAAAGACAGTGTTTTTTGAAGGGAGAAAGACAGTGTTACCACCCCTATCTTGTTTAGATCTGGAGAGGATGAGAGTGTGTGAGTAGAGCAACCCTAGCAAGCAAGCGCGGAGGCTCCGGCCTATATATAGGTAGTGGGGTAGTTTTCCTTTTTCACTCCATCAAAACAATCGTTTAAAATTGTGTACTACGTGCCAGGTCGCCGTTTTTAGTTGTTGATTGTTTTTTGAGATAGCTACCCGCTTGTTCCAAGTGGTGTTATGGTGTGCCAGGTCGCACTTTGTATCGTTCAAGTCTGGTACAAGTCCCTCCATTAAATGAACAACCACCCCCTCGTAAAAATTGTGAACAAGCCCACAGCTAAAATTATCGGAAACGTGGGTTGCCCCAACATGCATTATTATTTATATTTTCTACTCCCTCTGTTCCTAAATATAAGTCTTTTCTATTAGACACACCTAAGACAAGAATTTTTTTATTAGCGGTGAACCCCACATGTCATAGACACAAAAAGTGTGGCAAGATTCCCTTAGGCAAGCCAAAGTGTGTCTAACAATTTGAGCAACTCAAGTTAGGCTAGTGTGGCAAGTGTGGGAAAAATAATGTGGCAACATAAGACAAACATAGTCACAATCCAAACAGCCTCGTAATTTTTTGTGACATGCATGAAAATTTGGCTAGTTAAATTTATAGTCAAAATTTGGTAAGGTGCATCAACTCAACACATGCAAGTATCAAAAGGGAAGTCACGGCATGCATGCATGCGTTGTACTCCCTCCGTTTCCAAATATAAGTCTTTTTAGAGATTGCAACAAGTGACTACATACAAAGCAAAATATGTCTACATACATCTGTATGCAGTAGTCCATTTGAAATGTGTAAAAAGACTTATATCGAGTGCAGTGCTTTGATGTGTCGCGTCAACTCGTACAAGACCGAGAAGTTTGATTACTACAACGCCCTCTCCCTCGCGGACTGAGCTCCGGTGCCTTAACTGCACCTGCCTTTGGCTGCATGACAGGTGGGCCAACCACCTGTTGGGCCCACCTATCATAGACGCAAAGGCAGGAGCTGTAAGTCAATGAAGCTGCATCCCTCCCTCGCGCATGAGCGTGGTGGATGGCAGGACTAGTAGGAGCTTTCGCTACACGCTTCTTGACGGCGGTGAACTTGCGGATGGACTTGACCATCATGTCGTCCATGCGAGAGGTGAAGCCGGCGTCGGCGAGGGCTACGACGCCGGCGGTCGCCAGCACCGTCTAGAAACGCTGCACGGTGCGGGGCCGCAGGCCGGCACCTTGGATGATTTGGCACAGCTGACTGCCGCTCGCGACCATCGCCTCCATAGGTGCTTCTGGCTTTTGGTCACTTGGTCTTGGATTGGAGTGAGTAGCGTTGCACAGAGACTAAGGAGTAGATGGATTGGAGTGGTGGGGCGCCTTTATATGAGAATCCAAACTCTGTTGCATTCACATCGTGCTGGCCCTATTCTGCTTCTCCAATTAATTCCCTCTGCATGTAGAGTAATTTGAGGATGCATCATTGACCGTTCAACGTCTCGGGAACCGCTACCCTCTCCCCCCTTGGCATTCAAGCACCTATGGAGGCGACTGCCGCTCGCGTCTATCGCGTGTCAGGAGACATTCCCGTCGACGACGAGGTGCCTATGGTGACTTCGTAAATTTCAAGATGATAGTACTAGTATACTCAATATTGTGCACCGCGACCAAGGCCGAGAGGAAAACGAGAGAACTACATATTTATTTATGGTGTAGATTCACTCATTTTGCTCCATATGTACTCCGTCTCGGTGTAGTCTAGTCACTTGTTGAAATCTCTAGAAAGGCAAATACTCCTTTCTGGTTTACAGGGCTATACTAGCAAGTAGTACTACAATAGTGGGCTCACATAGCAATTTTGTGTGATGCAAGAGCCTGGCTATATGCGTGCTCCAAGGTTCGCAACTGCCACGTTCGGGTTGCACTTGGCTCTTCGCCTCTTCGAGAAGACGGACAATGATGTTACTACTATTGCTTCTACAGTATCGAATCCACTGCTGCATGTCCGTCCACCGCGAGCGGGAGGGATAGCTTGTTGTAGTACTATAAGAAAAAGCATGTCCTCATCTGCGAGCCACCACGCACATGGGCGAGGGAGAAGGCGTGTAGTAGTAAAATCAAGCTTCTCCTTGTTGTACGAGTTGATGCGACACATCATAGCACTGGCCCCACATGGTTGCCTCTAAACTTGGCTGAAAGACCCGCAGTGTACAATACTCCATTTGCTGCAACCTCTAACATTTACCCCACCACAAATTAAAATATATATTCCTGTCTTGACCAGATGAGCGTGCAAACTAGAATCACCAGGATGACAGGTAGGGCCAGAAGATTATTTTAATCAAAAAATATAGCATGGAGCCGACCCAATGATTTTAAGCTTACATGCACGGTACACGCTATCCTAGACTACTCTACACATGAAACTGCCACACGAGCGTCCGGGCTGCGCTTGGCTCTTCACCTCTTCAGAAGCATACTGTAGTACTACTGCAGTGGAGGAGTACTACAGTATGCTTCTGGCCATCTGACATCGATTGAACTGCTGCATGTCCACCGCGTACGGGAGGGAGAGCGTGTAGCGAGCAAAAGCTTCTCCTTGTCCTGCCAGCCACCACGCTCATGGGCGAGGGAGGGACGCAGCTTCATTGACTTACTGCTCCTGCCTTTGCGTCCATGACAGGTGGGCCCAATAGGTCGGTGGCCCACCTGTCATGCAGCCAAAGGCAGGTGCGGTTAAGGCGAGAGGGCGTTGTAATAATCAAACTTCTCGGTCTTGTACGAGTTGACGCGACACATCAAAGCACTGCACTCGATATATTTCAATAATTTGCGTTTACCGATGCATTAATTACAACGCATGCATGCATGCCGTGACTCTCCTTTTGATACTTGCATGTGTTGATTTAATGCACCTTGAAGTAGTATGAATATGTGATGGTAAAGCTTTGTAATGCCCAGGCCCTAATAAAGCGAGAGATGGTTGTGCACGAGGAGGGCGAGATCATGCAGACGGAACAGGACCCGACGATGGAGCTCTCTATGGTCTCGATGGACCTCACCTTGCTCCACTGCCCCTTGTGCCTCCGCTCCTTGAAGCCTCCAGTGTATGAGGTTCGAATACACCTCGTCCGTTCGGCTGATCGAGCAAGGTGCAGGTTTCTTGATTGATGTGTTGTTCGATTGATTTGTGCAGTGCAAGGGAGGGCACCTGGCTTGCGCGGACTGCCGCGTCGAGCGCCCCGGGAACCAGCGGCAGTGCCAGAAGTGCGAGCGCGGCGGTGGCTTCGATGTGCGGAACACGGCGGTGGACGTCGTCCTCTCCTCGGTGAGGGTGGAGTGCTCGCACGAAGGCTGTGGGCTCTACGTCACTTACCACAAGCTCGCTGATCACCAGAGCGTGTGTCCGCTCGCGCCCTGCAAATGCCCCGTGCCCGTCTGCGGCTACGAAGGCCCGCCGCCGGTGCTCTCCCACCACATCAGCACCGTGCATCCCATGCCCGTGCACATGATCTAGTACGGCAAGGCACTCCAGCTGCAAGTGCCACTGTCGGAGCCACGGCTATTGCTGTTCGCGGAGGAGGACGGCCGCGCGTTTTTCTTGGTCGGCGGCGTGCTCGACTTCGGCGCGCCTATCGCCATGTCGGTCGTCTGCATCAGAGCGGGGGCGTCCCCACTGCCGCACTACATGGCCAAGCTGTGGGCGAACAGCCCACCTAGGGAGCCCAAAGGCAGGACCGACGCCGTCAAGGTGGAAATGGAGGTGACAAGCAGCAGGGATCCCGGCGACGTCGCCGTGCAGGAGCTGACCTTCTTCACAGTTCCGCCCAAGCTGCTGGCCGGGGCTAAGCTGGTGTCCCTCCACATTTAGATTGACAAGCTCATGTCCTAAATGATTCTACAATGCCTTCTGTTTATCTTAGTAATATGCTAATATAGGGGTTAGCTCAGTCTACTTTAGCTTAAGAGATGGTGGGTTTTGGTGGCGATGCAGCAATTACCTCGACATCAGATCAGCAGTGAAAGTAATTTTGAACAGTCGAATGGATATTTTGTGTCTGTTGGATATAAAGATCCTTTGGGTAAGAAGTAACATCTTATATACTTTTTTTCGAAACGGAACATCGATACTAGTATAATTTTTGTTGACATGCACTAATATTTTCGAAACGGACGTCGGGCTGTAGCTAGAAGGGCGGTTGGGACGCGGCATCGGCCCATACCGCGGTGACCCCCGATTGGGACGCACCGACTGTGGATTTTCTCCCTCGCCGATGTCGACTGCGTCTACGCAGAACATTGTTCCCTTCCCCCACCCGCGGGATCAGGCCGGATATGTGACCAGCGGTGTGGCCACCGTCGTTCTATGCTTGTGAAGAGAGCAACCCAAGCAAGCAGGCTTGTAGCTTAGGCTCCTGCTAGTGTATATATAGTGGTTTTCTTTTTCTCTCCATATCAACCATTTTATATTGCGTACGTGTCATTGAAGAGTGTAATGATGGTTGCTTCTTCCGACTAACTTACTGTGTGATTTGACTGCTCCTTTAGTGGCCCCTACACGTACTCCCCCAACGTGTATGCAACGGTCACACGTACACATGGACACAAAAACGCGCGCGACGCCCTAATGCATGCATGTCCGAGCACACGACAGAACACACACGGTCACGCCCAAGTGCTCAACCTACACGTGCATGCACACACATACTCCGCCAGGGTGAGCTAGTGACCGTATAAACACCGAAAAATGTATATATTGAGCGCAATGAGAGTATTATGAAGTCCACTAACCGTATTTTTTTTACAAATATACAATGACAGACAGTGTATTTATCTCGTTTGAAATTAAGCCATATTAACCGGAGAGGAGGCAGTATGGACTAGCATTACTTTGCTATGTCCCGTCAACTTGTCGAACGAGGAGAAGCTTCCAGGATGGGAGAAGCTTGCGCGCGGTGGCTCGCAGGACAAGGAGAAACTTTTGACTAATGCAAGCTGTCCTTCGCTCAGGCGGTGGACATGCAACAGTTAATTCGGTGTCAGATTGCCAGAAGCATACACTATACTAGTACTATTATTGTTGCACTTCCCGAAGAGGCGAACAACCAAGCGCAAAGTTTACTAGTACTAGTACTACTACTATAGTCTATAGAGGTATGTACTACTATACTAGTACTAGGAACCGGATGGAGGAGCGTCTGCACTCTTATTATATTTTAAAAATGTGATAAAGCAATCTTTAACACATTTGGTTCTCTTCGAGGGTTCTCGCATGTGATAATGGAAGTTGATTGCATGGAACACTCACCACAATTCTCGCTTAATTCTGGCTCATATCCTGTTACAAATAGGAGCGCTCGGTAATATTTCCTCTTTTTTGTTATTCAGCATGTAAACAGGTCAGCAAACCTTGCGGCGCATTTTTGTGCGAACCGTGCTTGCTGCACTTTGAATGTGGCCGAGAGCTGGCTTGATGAAACACCTCGCTTCCTACTTCTTTTTTTGCGGGGCACCTCGCTTCCTAGTGACCAGTGTCTTGGCTGATCGTCCTAAGAATTCTTATATATGAATAAAGCTCTCTCATTTACCCCCCAAAAAGATTAAGCCATATTAACCGGAAAGGAGGGAGAGTATGGACTAGCACTACTTGTTGGTGTGTCCCGTCAACTCGCAGAATGAGGAGAAGCTTGCAGGACAAGGTGAAGCTCGCTTACGCCTTTTGACTAATGCAACGTACCCTCGCCCAGGTGGTGGACATGCATCAGTTCATTCGGTGTCAGATTGCTAGAGGCACACACTGTAGTACCGAACATGCGGAGTACCATCATTGTTCGACTTCGCGAAGAGGCGAAGAGCCAAGCGCAAGGTTTAGTAGTACGAGTAGTACTACTACTAGAACCGCATGGTGGAGCCTCTGTACTCTTATTTTTTTTAATCTCTGATAAAGTACACATTTATTCCGGAGAAGGGCGGAAATGGCAGCCCAACATGTAATGATGATATCGATCGCCATGCTCGAATATATCTTGGCCTCCGTGCGAGCCCGTCTGTGTGTTCTCGCTCCTCGTCTCTCAAGGAATGGCGGGTTGGCCATTTTGCCGTCAATTGAGATCGGTTTGCTCACACTCCGGTCCCACATGTCAATGATATGCCAAGAGGAGGCGCGTTGACCGACTGGCCATACGCGTACTTGGTTTTGCACCTTCATACTACTCCTCCTCCGCCACAGTTTACAGGGCGCGCTTCATTATGATGCATTTCTCTCAATGCATTTCCACCACCAGAGAGACTTTATACGCGTTTGGTTTAATGCTCAAATAATTAGGGTGTGCTAACCGCAATTTTCTCTCGATGTAGTACTACGGAGTGGAGTAAGTGCATGCATGTGTGTACCCGGGGTGGAAGCACTGCATGCATGTGTGTACGCATTATTTCCTCTAGTAATAGATGCCGTGCTATAACTAACAATGCTATTTTTTAGGTCGATCGCTAGTCGCCTTGGTCCTAGAGATTTTCTCTTTTCTGAAGCACGCTCTATAAATAGTGAGGGATGGAGTAGTATGAGCGGATTCAAAGAAGAGCGTATTGATGGTTGCTTCTTCCGAGCAACTTACAGTGGAAAAGGTGGGGCTTATGATTTGACTGCTCATTACTCACTATTAATGCGGCGCAACGACCGGTCTGAGTCTCCCATGCGGCTGTGCACTACCCCCTCGGTTCTTAAATATACTCCGGAGTATTTGTCTTTCTAGAGATTTCAACGAGTGACTACTAAACTATTTGTCTTTTTAGAGATTCAAATGGACTACTACATACGGATGTATATAGACATATTTTAGAGTGTAGATTCACTCATTTTGCTCTGTATGTAGTCACTTGTTGAAATCTCTAGAAAGACAAATATTTAGGAACGGAGGGAGTACACATACGAAGCAAAATGAGTGAATCTACACTCTAAAATATGCCCATTTGAAATTTGTAAAAAGACAAATATTGTTGATGACGGTTGCGACGACAAAAAAGAAGCATATTCCTTGTCCTAAGTGAAGATAACAACACGGTTGTGTTTGTCTAAAATGGTGTGAGGACAAGATTGCAATATGGAAAGTACGTCGGACGAGCTACGTTTTGTGCAAAGAACTATGGAAGATCCACATGCAGCGACGTGGGAAGACGGGCAGTGGAGCAAGGCCGGAGGGGATACCTGGAGGTCGTCGGGATGTAACTAGGTGAGCGGCAGCAGGCGGAATCTGCCCATACTGCAGCAGCGAGCAGGTGGCATAGGCCCTACCGCGCCGGATCTTGGTCAGAGAGAACAGCGTGTACCGCAGATCGGGACGTGCTGCTCGGCGCCGTCGAACGGAGAAACGATGCACGTCGTCCCTTTCCGCCGGCGGACAGGATGCGGCCGGATCAGTGACCAACGGTGAGAGAGAGAGGCCACCGCAGCCTTGTGTGAGATACTCTGAAGAGAGACAAACTAGGCAGGGAGGCTCCATTGTATATAGTGGAGCGGACTACCTTTTTCTCCATAAAAATCGTTTTATATCTATGTACGTGCCATTGAGCGATATAACTTTATTTAAAAATAACGCGCCAACACATCTAGTCAAACTTTGTTTTGTGCACGCGTGGTACACGACCTCCGTAGGTAAAAAAACCACTACACGCGTTCAAATTAGCACGTGGGCTGCCATTTCGTACAGAAATGAGCTCCACCGTGTACCCGCACAGGTGTGGCTGGGCACGAAGCGTGAGTACGTGCACGGTGCACCTATTCTCTTCTTGTATACGTACACCACCTGTGTGGGGTTGTGTGAGAGAAATACAAACGTAGAGAGATATAGTGTGTGGGTTCGTGAGAGTTTTTTTAGGGGGGGGGGGGTCAATCAAAAAATGTAACATATGCAATGTGTGTGAAATAGAGTACTGGATATATCATGTATATAGAGGGGGCGATCCGCGAGAAGAGAGTGGAGGTATCATCGACTTGAGGTGTCCATAGTATCGAAGAGAGGGATGATGTGTGTGTGTGTGTGCGCGCGCGCGGTCGATAAAGAGTGCCATCGAATTTGTGTGTGCCCACGTCAATGATATAGAGTGGCTGACCTACTAGAATGAGAGAGGGGACAGGTGCGGTTTGTCTCTTTGGCATGGATACCTACCTACAAAGCTCTACTATCGGTGTGTGGTGGGGGGGGGGGAGGGAGGCCTAATTAACTATAGAGGTACAATGGCTGGTATATGTGTGGAGGAGGAGAGAGGCCTACCTCATGTATTAAGGGAGATCGATCTACCTCATGTATTAAGGGAGATCGATCGGCATCCATGCATATGTGTAGGAGAGGAATAAGGTTGGGAGAGAGACAGAGCTAGAGTGTTGGAGGGGGTGGTAGTGGAGTTGCTTCTAACAAATGGTGGGATAGGCTTGCTAGACAACCGGGGGCACGCCTCCAATATCAATAAGAGAGGGGATGGCTGCCTGTCTGTGCATGTGCGTGTGAGAGATGGGTCAGGAGGCATGCACGAACGATGAGGGGGGATGATATGGCTGTTTTTAGCAGACATAACTACATAGGAAGATCAATCGTCCTTTGTCAGAGAAAGGAGAGACATAACTTGTGAGGTACGTCGGTCGATGGGGGGGGGAATAGTTAAAGTCGACCTAGGTATATGTTGGGAGATCGATCGGTATACATGCATGTGTGTGTTAGAAGCAAATGAGGCACGGGGAGAAGGATAGAGAGAGAGGGGTGCATCTAGGAGGTGGTGCGAGAGTCATACTATATCAAGGGGGAAGGAGTGTGCGAGTACGAGATCAATGAAAAGAGTGGTGGGAGTGAGGCATGGACGGTGATAAGAGAAGAGGGGAAGCTTGTGTTTGTGCTAGGCACACTTGGCTAGAGAGGCATATCGATCGATGTGTGCCGTAAAGGAGGAGCTGCGGGGGCCTACACACACCGTGGGTGAACAACCTAAAGTGAAAAGACGAATTTGCGCGATGGAGCTAGAGAATGCTGAGGGAGGGTGAGAGGGATGCGGGCGTGTGCATGCACGAGAGAAAGTTAGCGCTAGCTAGCTACAAAGATAAGAGGATTGTGTGGGTGTAAAAGACGAATAGAGATCATACTTCATTATAAAAAGCGAATTCAGATATTTGAAGAATTTATCAGTGTTTTAAACCGACGCATGTGTGAATATATATAACGATGATACACATGGTGTGGTTATGAACATGTTATACTACATATAATATATTTTATCTCTACTCTTATAAAAAACGGAGTTGTTGATGATGGTGTGCCTACCATCCTGCAATATAGGCCGTCCGATTTATATCTCACGGATAGGAAGGAAACTATGGCAATTTTGAAAAAAGATACCCACACCCCTCTCCATATTTGCAAATTAGGCCTCCCCTTGATCATGTTGATGTTCTGTGGAACACATGGGCATCTTGCTAGTACTACGTATAATATATAGAACATTGATCATAATTTGGGCTAATGTGTGGCTTTTGCAGCTCAGGTCTAAATACTTGTCATAATGTAGGGGGCGGGGCACTATACTATGTGTGATAAACACGGTGTACACATATGGAACATGGTTTAGATTATGAATATATAGTTAGTACATCAAATGTACTATTATTTGGAATCAACATCAAGTGTATTAAATAAAATAGACTTCGAGTTCATGTAGTACACATAGTTCATGTCTATCTCTATAGTAATCATGTGGTGTGTTATTAAGGTAATACACGAATGATGGTTGAAGTTGGCAACAATCATAATTGTAGATTCTTATTAAAATAGAGAAACGAATTCAAATTCAGTTCGAATTGCAGCGGTAGTATAGACATTTGGAATGCACTAAAATGTTGGTATGAGTAGGTTACATGCATTATACAGCAAGCGAAAAAATTTAATTGGACATCACATGGATACATACTCCCTCCTTCCATCTATATAGGGCGTAATGCGTTTTTTAAGACCGCCTTTGACTATTGACAAGATTAATAGTACATGACATGCACAATGTGAAAATTATATCATTGAAAGAACCTTTCATAGACGAATTTAACGATGTGCTTTGTGTAAGTTGCATGTCATATATTATTGCTCTAATATTTGGTCAAAGTTAGCATCGAAAAACGCATTAGGCCCTATATAGATGAAAGGAGGGAGTAGCTTTGAATAGCATTTTTATAGTAAAACGGGGCAAGACTCTCTCTTTGTGTGGTGTGAATAGTTTTATTTTTTTCGTTTTCTTTTTGGTTGAGGGAAGTGCGAATTGATTTGGTACGTACAAGTACAATATTACACGTTAGGCTTGTCCCTAAAATTCAACCCGCGCCTTGTTATATCCCGAAAATTCAGATATCGTACTCCCAAAACTGGCACCTTCACAACCCGCGCCTTGCTATCCCGAAATTACAACGCGCGCGAAAACTCCCTCCAGCTGCCAAATCCCGACACGCGAAATCCCCACTCTAACCCTGAGCTGAAAGGGCCGCTAGTTCAAATCAGTGGGGGGTACTTTTGTAACACACCCTACATTTTGTACAAGCGCGTCCCTAAGTCATGGTTCACCCCCTCCCATCGCCTCCTTTTCGCCATTTGAAATCCCAGGCCGCCATAACCTCTTTGTGTGACGCCCCCGACTCGACCGTACACTAATCATACACGCAAACATGTACGATCAAGATCAGGGACTCACGGGAAGATATCACAACACAACTCTAGACACAAATTGAAATAATACAAGCTTCATATTACAAGCCAGGGGCCTCGAGGGCTTGAATACAAGCTCGATACACAAGAGTTAGCGGAAGCAACAATATCTGAGTATAGACATAAAGTTAGACAAGGATGCCTTAATAAGGCTAGCACAAAAGCAACACGATCGAAGAGGAAAGGCCTCCTGCCTGGGACCTCCAAACTACTCCTGGTCTTCGGCGGCCTTCGTGTAGTAGTATCCGTCGGCGGTGGCATCTGGCTTCCAGGATCCACCATCTGGTTGCATCAACCGGAAAGAAGAAGGAAGGGGAAAAGGGGTAGCAAAGCAACCGTGAGTACTCATCCAAAGTACTCGCAAGCATCAGATCTATACTAAGTATGCATTGGTATCAAATGGAAGGGCTGTATCTGTGGACTGAACTACAGAATGCCAGAATAGAGGGGAAGGCCTAGCCTATCGAAGACTAGCATCTTCAAGCAGCTCCAAGCATCTTGCAGCATGTAGAAGAGTAAACAATAGCAGTTTATAATTAACAAGCACGTTGTAGCATTAATGCCCAGAGATCCTTCCTCGACTCCCTGCGAGAAACCAATCCCGGAGCCAACATATCCATCACATATCAAGTATTCATTGCTAGTTGTATAAGATCAGGATACAAGTCTGAACGTCCATTACCGTGGACACGATATTCGAATATATATCTTCCCTGCAGGGGCGCACCACGTTACCCAACACACTCGATCACTCTAGCCGGACACACCTTTCTGGGGTCAATGCCCGGCCTTGGAAAATCAACACGTCGTAGCCCTACCTAGGCTCAGCAGAGAGGTCCCCGCCGGTCTACATCCTAAGCACTCCGGGGTCTTGGGCCCATCGCCCATTGCACTCCGGGTCGTTGCGAGCAGGGTGGATACCAGCACCGCCACGGATGGCCAGCATGATCCGACCATGCCGCAATGCTGAACTGGACGTCTGACAAAGCTTCGGCTGATACTGCGACGTAGAGGCCCATAACTATTCTCGCGTGGTGGTTAGTGCGTAAAGGCCAAAGGCCAACTCAAAACAAATACCCAAACCTGTTAGTGCATTATTAAAAAGAAGTGACGGCTATCGGGACAAGTCCGGAGCTATCACCCCCTCCCGGGTGATACCGCTAAGCAGCCAGCCGCCACCGTAACAACTCCTCGGGTGCTCTCCGGGCCCACCCGACTTTCACAACGGTCTCAAGTAAAGTCAAGGTAACTGTGTGTCCAGATATCAAGGGGAAAACCCGAGGAATCACCCCCGGTGGATTACACTCAATGTAATCATCAAGGTGAACGTAAGAGGGACCACCCTCGAGGTTCACACTTGAGCTGTTGCACGACAGAGCCGCATCGGGAATGGTGAATGAGGAACCACCCTTGTTGACCATGAACGAATAGCTACACTATAGAATTATCATCAGTTGTGCGTTATGAGGGATTACCCTCGGCACTCGATAGTAGCTCTGCAAAGTCGAGCAACAAAAGGGGCGTGATGTGATGTGAGGTGTCAGGCTCTGGTCATCGATCACGTTGATCGAGTCATCGAAGATGAAGCAGGGGCAACAAGGACAAGGTGGGGGTCACAGATGGATCACTAACCAACCTATACTAAGCAGTTTAGGATAAGCAGGTAAGGTACAACAGCAGGTTACAAAAGCAGGCTATGCATCAGAATAGGAGCAAACAATAACAGTAGCAAAATCTAATGCAAGCATGAGAGAATGGAATGGGCGATATCGGGATGATCAAAGGGGGCTTGCCTGGAAGCTCCGCTGAAAGGGAAGAAGGGTCGTCGTCGACGTAGTTCATCACAAGGACATCAGCAGCGGTCTCGGGGTCTACCGGAGAGAAGAGGGGGAAGAAACAATAAATACAGAGCAAACAAGTGCAATACTATGCATGACATGATGAAACACGTGTGCTAGATGTGACCTAACGCGGTACTACACGATACCGGCGAAGGGGGATAACATCCGGGAAAGTTTTCCCGAAGTTTGGCATTTTCGGACAGACGAACCAGAGGGGGACGATTGCAAGTTCGCTATGCTAGAGGCATGTGACAGATGAACGGAGAGCATATTCCAATTCGTCTCGTCGTTCTGAGCAACTTTCATGTATAAAACTTTTTCATCCGAGTTATGGATTATTTTCTACGATTTTTCAAAGATTTAAATAGTATTGTGAAATTATTAATAATTCGAAAATAAATGCTAAAATGCTAGATGCACCCAGAACAGGGTACATAGAACTGTACCCAGTGGCTAACAGGTGGGCCAGGGGGTCCCAGTTGACAAGTTAACGTTTGACTGGTCAACAGGGGGTGGGGTCCTCCTGTCATACACTCATCTAACTAATTACAGATTAGGTAGTTTAATTAGCAGATTAAGTTAATTAAGTTTAATTAATAGGATAATTAATTAATTATATTTTAAAAGCTTTCTTTTTTATTTAATTTCTCAGGGGCGCGGGCCCCATGGGCTAGTGGCCCAGGCTGGTTTAGCGGGCGCGGCTAAACGGGTGCGGGCGTTGGCCCAGCACAGCGTGGATGCGTGCCCGCACGGGCACAGGAGCGAGGCCATGATCGCGACCGACCACAGTGGGAGTTGGCCGCGAGCGGAGACCGGCGGAGGCGGCGCAGGGACGAAGGAGGCAAGCCAGAATGGGTGCAGCGGGGCGGCGCAGACGGGGGAGCGGCGGGGCACAGCATGTGACACGAGCGGGCAGTGGGCGAGCGGGAGGCGCGGGGACGCGGGCAGGGGAGGTCGCCGCGGGCGTGGTGGCAGGCAGCAAGCGCGGGAAGAAGCAAAGCAGCGCAGGGGTTGCGGCGCGCGCGAGGGGGAGCCGAGGCCAGTGCGGGATCGGGGCATGGCAAGGCGTACGGGTGGCTGTGGGGGCTGCGTTGGCGGGAGGCCGGCGATGGCCAGAGGCCAGTGCGGCGCGAGCGAGGCAGCGGAGGCAGCGAATTGGGGCGCACGGGAGTGCAGGCCAGCGTGTACGTAGGGCGCGGGGGAAGGGGGCTAGGCGGCAGCGGTTGCAGGCGGTGGAGGCAGGCGAGGGCGCTGCAGGTGGTTTGGGCGGCTACGAGACGCGGCCAGGCACCGACGAGCGTGGCCGAAGTGACCAAGGAAGTGCGGCGCAGGCGCGACCGCGGGCTGTTGAGCGCGAGTCTCCGGGCATGGTGGCTTTGACGAGAACGGGCAGCTACATCGTTAATTCAAAGGGGCAAATCATAGGGGAAAAGCGCGGGGCTTACAGAAAAGCTCGAGGAGGCCCGGCGTGGGCTCGGAGTAGCAGAAGACGATGGAACCGACGAACATGCGCCGGTGGTGGAGATCGATGGCAAGAACTTGCATCGGTGACGGAGAAGAAGAGCTCGCGGGCGGCGACGTTACAGCTTCCCACGCCAATCCAGCAGGTGCGGTCGAGGTGGTAGACGACGACGGAGCTCCCGGACATATCCTCGCGGTGCAAGAAGGACGAGGAGCGAGCGAGCAAGGTTGGCCATGGTGATGGATGTTTTGGGCACCGCCGAAATCGAGAGAGGGCGGGAGAGGGGTAAAGTGAGGCGGTCTAGGGTTTCAAGGGGTCGAGGGGCGCCCTTATACTCCATGGGGGCCGGGGGATGGCCGGCGTGTGGCCGGCGCGCCACGGATTCCTGCCACGATCCCTCTGCCTCCCTGTAGCAGGAAGGAGATCACTGGGGAAGTGGGCTCGGCCTTCCCCAGCTCACATGGGCCATCTCTTTTATTTCTAATTTGGTTTTGGTTTTCTTTTGTTTTTCTCTTTTTCCTTTACTGTAATAAGTTTAGCTACCGATTTGTATTTATTGGAGTGACCAACTGAATTTAGTTGAATGTTAAACTTAACACATAAATCAGGCACGACATTGTAGGGTTGCATTAAAAGTTTTAAGAGCCAAAGGAATTGTTCAAGCATTTTTAGAAATTGAAAAGGCCAATTTTAAATGCTGCTGCACCACAATTAATTCCCAGGGGCATTTTGGGAATTCAAAAGAGCTGTTCCAACATGACAAATATCCAGGGATTATTTGCCACACTTAGAACATTTTAGTTTGCATGTTTGAGAAATTTGAATTTTGGACTTTAGTTTAAACTTGAATTTGAATTAAGATCTGGATCAAGCGAGGATTAGAAACAGTAATGTGATGACAAGGCACCATTAGCGGAGGATTACTGTAGCTTAATTATCAGGGCGTCACAATTCTCCTCCACTACAAGAAATCTCGTCCCGAGATTTTAGGAGGTAGAAGGAAACAAAGCCGGGTATTCATCGGGAAGACGATCCTCGCATTCCCAAGTGGCTTCATCTTTAGAATGATTTGACCACTGAACTTTCAGAATTTGATAGCCCTCAGACGGGTACGACGTTCGGCTTGAACGAGAACGCGGATCGGATGCTCTCGGTAAGAGAGATCATCGTGAAGGGGTTGAGCTTTATAAGTCGTGTGGTTGTTGCAAAAGGACTTGCGACTCAGGGCATCGGCCATGAAAATAGCTTTGTCAAGGGTATAAGAAATACCGTAGTCATAGTCTGTAATTGTTGCCATAAATCGCTGCTGACGGATATCCAGATCTAGTTGAGTAATAGATACTTCAGAGTTTGATGATTGTTGATGATCTCGCAATGATTACCGGGAAGATAATGCCGCCGCAACTTCAGTGCAAACTTAACTGCAGTAAGTTCAAAGTCATGGACTGGGTAGTTCTTTTGGAAGACATCTGGGAATTCACATACGACGGGAGCATTTTCAGTTCTCACAAGAGGAGAAGCATTTCTGCGTCCAAGGAATAAATCAGTGCTTCAGCATTTCTAACAAGATGAGCATGGTAGCTTACTAGTTCAATTGAAGGATGCAGTAGATGGACGGTCTTAGTGGCGCAAATGACAGAAGCGGTATGTGTATTCAACCATTCCATGCCCAGAATGAGTTCAACATTGGGTGACTTCAAAACAATCAAGTAAACAAGGAATTCCAACACTTCAATTTCCACAGGGACGTTGTGACTAAACATGGTGGTTCGATATTGGACCGTGGAATGCAGCTTGGAATTTCGGCCAAGTGATGGCGGTTCCAACCGGTAAGGGACGATTGTGATTGTCCCACCATTGAGCAACGGGACCTTTCAGGTAATAAGCCGCGAAGGTGACATAGTTGGAAGGGGCTACATCAGCAGACTCCAACACGAAAGTGATGTCACGGAGCCAGTCATTAGTATCAAGGGGCTAAGTTGAGCCGTCGTAGATGACATGGTTGAGACGAGCAAAGTCTTGCGGAGTCACTTGGGCTAGTTGATGATCCAAGTTGGGGCGAGCAAACGGGGCCATGACTCGTTCCATGAACTGTCGATTCGGCATGAAACTGTTGTGTCATATCATCCATGTATTTGCGAGGTGGTGGATTGTCGCCACCACAGCCACGACCAGCGGGTCTAACCATCCTGCTTAAATGCAACAGGGGGTAGTTTAGCAAAGGGTGGAGCAAGTGTATGGAGTCATTCATGAGGTAACCTGAACAATGAGCAAAGGCGCAATATGTACAAAGCAGTAGTCATTGAAGACATACTAATACATGCATTGAGCCAATTACATGTTATTCGTATGAGTTCGGAGAGAAACATCATAGACATACTAGGAGGCACGCATGCGCGCGATGGAGGGATAACACAACGGGACATAGCAAAGGCTACATCAACATTGGGGAAAAACCTCTGGAGCGAGGGATTCCAAGTGACGACGCAGGGTGCCCTCGATAAAAGGATCCTGCGGGCAGTGAACATTGTGAAGCAGATCTTGGCCATCAATTCGAGAAAGGCATAACACAAATCTCCGGGTGGATGTGATCACGAAATCCTAATGTTAGATTTAGGAAAATCATTTAACCCGAGTAGAAGAGAGATCAGAGTCCTAGAGTATAGACGAGGAGTAAAAGATCCTAATACCACCCATTTGGCGACGTGGGCCCGTAAGCCACACAGCCATGTTAGTAAAACAGTTTTCAAAGACTAGACTCAACTTCGGCCAAGGAGTTGAAAGGGGGTTCCTACAGGCAGTCGGCTCTGATACCAACTTGTGATGCCCCCGACTCGACCGTACACTAATCATACACACAAACGTGTACGATCAAGATCAGGGACTCACGGGAAGATATCACAACACAACTCTAGACACAAATTGAAATAATACAAGCTTCATATTACAAGCCAGGGGCCTCGAGGGCTCGAATACAAGCTCGATAAACAAGAGTTAGCGGAAGGAACAATATCTGAGTACAGACATAAAGTTAGACAAGGATGCCTTAAGAAGGCTAGCACAAAAGCAACACGATCAAAGAGGCAAGG
This sequence comes from Aegilops tauschii subsp. strangulata, assembly GCF_002575655.3. NCBI lineage: Eukaryota > Viridiplantae > Streptophyta > Magnoliopsida > Poales > Poaceae > Aegilops > Aegilops tauschii. The sequence goes on along the minus strand of NC_053036.3, from coordinate 187,000,424 downwards.
CCTCCTGCCTGGGACCTCCTAACTACTCCTGGTCTTCGACGGCCTCCGTGTAGTAGTATCCGTCGGCGGTGGCATTTGGCTTCCAGGATCCACCATCTGGTTGCATCAACCGGAAAGAAGAAGGAAGGGGGAAAAGGGGTAGCAAAGCAACCGTGAGTACTCATCCAAAGTACTCGCAAGCATCAGATATATACTAAGTATGCATTGGTATCAAATGGAAGGGCTGTATCTGTGGACTGAACTGCAGAATGCCAGAATAAAGGGGAAGGCCTAGCCTATCGAAGACTAGCATCTTCAAGCAGCTCCAAGCATCTTGCAGCATGTAAAAGAGTAAAGAATAGCAGTTTATAATTAACAAGCATGTTGTAGCATTAATGCCCATAGATCCTTCCTCGACTCCCTGCGAGAAAGTAATCCCGAAGCCAACATATCCATCACATATCAAGTATCCATTTCTAGTTGTATAAGATCAGGATACAAGTCTGAACGGCCATTACCGTGGACACGGTATTCGAATATATATCTTCCCTGCAGGGGTGCACCACGTTACCCAACACGCTCGATCACTCTGGCCGGACACACCTTTCTGGGGTCAATGCCCGGCCTCGGAAGATCAACACGTCGTAGCCCTACCTAGGCTCAGGAGAGAGGTCCCCGCCGGTCTACATCGTAAGCACTCCGGGGTCTTGGGCCCATCGCCCGTTGCACTCCGAGTCATTGCGAGCAGGGTGGATACCAGCACCGCCTCGGATGGCCAGCACGATCCGACCGTGCCGCAATGCTGAACTGGACGTCTGACAAAGCTTCGGCTGATACTGCGACGTCGAGGTCCATAACTATTCTCGCGTGGTGGTTAGTGCGTAAAGGCCAAAGGCCAACTCAGAACAAATACCCAAACCTGTTAGTGCATTATTAAAAAGAAGTGACGGCTGTCAGGACAAGTCCGGAGCTATCACCCCCTCCCGGGTGATACCGCTAAACGGCCAGCCGCCACCGTAAGAACTCCTCGAGTGCTCTCCGGGTCCGCCTGACTTTCACAATGGTCTCAAGTAAAGTCAAGGTAACTGTGTGTCTAGACATCAAGGGGAAACCCCGAGGAATCACCCCCGATGGATTCCACTCAATGTAATCATCAAGGTGAACGTAAGAGGGACCACCCTCGAGGTTCACACTTGAGGTGTTGCACGACAGAGCCGTATCGGGAATGGTGAACGAGGAACCACCCTTGTTGACCACGACCGAATAGCGACACTACAAAATTATCATCAGGAGTGCGTTATGAGGGATCACCCTCGGCACTTGATAGTAGCTCTGTAGAGTCGAGCAACTAAAGGGGCGTGATGTGATGTGAGGTGTCAGGCTCTGGTCATCGATCACGTTGATCGAGTCGTCAAAGATGAAGCAGGGGCAACAAGGACAAGGTGGGGGTCACTAATGGATCACTAACCAACCTATACTAAGCAGTTTAGGATAAGCAGGTAAGGTACAACAGCAGGTTACAAAAGCAGGCTATGCATCAGAATAGGAGCAAACAATAACAGTAGCAAAATCTAATGCAAGCATGAGAGAATGGAATGGGCGATATCGGGATGATAAAAGGGGGGGCTTGCCTGGAAGCTCCGCTGAAAGGGAAGAAGGGTCGTCCTCGACGTAGTTGATCACAGGGAGATCAGCAGCGGTCTCGGGATCTACCAGAGAGAAGAGGGGGAAGAAACAATAAATACAGAGCAAACAAGTGCAATACTATGCATGACATGATGAAACGCGTGTGCTAGATGTGACCTAACGCAGTACTACACGATACCGGCGAAGGGGGATAACATCCTGGAAAGTTTTCCCGAAGTTTGGCATTTTCGGACAGACGAACCAGATGGGGACGGTTGCAAGTTCGCTATGCTAGAGGCATGTGACAGATGAACGGAGAGCATATTCCAATTCCTCTCGTCGTTCTGAGCAACTTTCATGTATAAACCTTTTTCATCCGAGTTACGGATTATTTTCTACGATTTTTCAAAGATTTAAACAGTATTCTGAAATTATTAATAATTCGAAAATAAATGCTAAAATGCTAGATGCACCCAGCACAGGGTACACAGAACTGTACCCAGTGGCTGACAGGTGGGCCAGGGGGTCCCAGTTGACCGGTCAACATTTGACTGGTCAACAGGGGGTGGGGTCCTCCTGTCATACACTCATCTAACTAATTACAGATTAGGTAGTTTAATTAGCAGATTAAGTTAATTAAGTTTAATTAATAGGATAATTAATTAATTATATTTTTAAAAGCTTTCTTTTTTATTTAATTTCTCAGTGGCGCGGGCCCCATGGGCCAGTGGCCCAGGCGGGTTTAGCAGACGCGGCTAAACGGGTGCGGGCGTTGGCCTAGGCCAGCGTGGATGTGTGCCCGCACGGGCACAGGAGCGAGGCCATGACCGCGACCGGCCGCAGTGGGAGTTGGCCGTGAGCCGCGACCGGCGGAGGCGGCGCAGGGACGAAGGAGGCGGGCCAGAACGGGCGCAGCGGGGAGCGGCGGGGCGAGCGGGAGGCGCGTGGACGCGGGCAGGGGAGGTCGCCGCGGGCGTGGTGGCAGACAGCAAGCGCGGGAAGAAGCAGCACAGCGCGGGGGCTGCGGCGCGCGCGAGAGGGAGCCGAGGCCAGTGCGGGATCGTGGCATGGCAAGTCGTACGGGTGGCTGCGGGGGCTGCGTCGGCGGGAGGCCGGCGATGGCCAGAGGCCAGTGCGGCGCGAGCGAGGCAGCAGAGGCGATGAAGTGGGGCGCGCGGGAGTGCAAGCCAGCGTGTATGCGGGGCGCGGGGGTAGGGGGCTAGGCGGCAGCGGTTGCAGGCGGCGGAGGCGGGCGAGGGCGCTGCAGGTGGTTCGGGCGGCTGCGAGACGCGACCAGGCACCGACGAGCGCGGCTGAAGTGACCAAGGAAGTGCGGCGCAGGCGCGACCGTGGGCTGTTGAGCGCGAGTCTCCGGGCATGGCGGCTTTGACGAGAACGGGCAGCTATGGCGTCAATTCAAAGGGGCAAAGCAGAGGGGAAAAGCGCGGGGCTTACAGAAAAGCTCGAGGAGGCTCGGTGTGGACTCGGAGTAGCAGAAGACGACGGAACCGACAAACATGCGCCGGTAGTGGAGATCGATGGCGAGCACTTGCATCGGTGACGGAGAAGAAGAGCTTGCGGGCGGCGACGTTGCGGCCTCCCACGCCAATCCTGCAGGTGCGGTCGAGGTGGTAGACGACGACGGAGCTCCCGGACATATCCTCGCGGTGCAAGAAGGACGAGGAGCGAGCGAGCAAGGTTGGCCATGGTGATGGATGTTTTGGGCACCGCCGAAATCGAGAGAGGGCGGGAGAGGGGTAAAGTGAGGCGGTCTAGGGTTTCAAGGGGTCGAGGGGCGCCCTTATACTCCATGGGGGCCGGGGGATGGCCGGCGTGTGGCCGACGCGCCACGGATTCCTGCCACGACCCCTCCGCCTCCCTATAGCAGGAAGGAGATCAGTGGGGAAGTGGGCTCGGCCTTCCCCAGCTCACATGGGCCATCTCTTTTATTTCTAATTTGGTTTTGCTTTTCTTTTGTTTTTCTCTTTTTCCTTTACTGTAATAAGTTTAGCTATTGATTTGTATTTATTGGAGTGACCAACTGAATTTAGTTGAATGTTAAACTTAACACATAAATCAGGCACGACATTGTAGGGTTGCATTAAAAGTTTTAAGAGCCAAAGGAATTGTTCAAGCATTTTTAGAAATTGAAAAGGCCAATTTTAAATGCTGCTGCACCACAAATTAATTCCCAGGGGCATTTTGCGAATTCAAAAGAGCTTGGTTCCAACATGACAAATACCCAGGGATTATTTGCCACACTTAGAACATTTTAGTTTGCATGTTTGAGAAATTTGAATTTTGAACTTTAGTTTAAACTTGAATTTGAATTAAGATCTAGATCAAGCGAGGATTAGCAACAATAATGTGATGACAAGGCACCATTAGCAGAGGATTACTATAGCTTAATTATCCGGGCGTCACACTCCGCTCCAGCCGTGAAACCCCACCCTCCTTCGTCTGCCACCTCACCGCGGCCCAGCCGGAGCCTCTTCCCCGACGACGTCGTCCACCGCAACAGCTCGACGTCCCTCGTCCACCTCCCCGGATGAGGATCCGTCGTCCATCTCGTCGTCCCGCCAGTTCAGCCGCCCCGTCCTCCACCTCCAAGGAGCTGCTCCGACGATCGCCTCGTCTATCGCGGCTGCTCCATCCCCACAGCGCCGCCTTAACCTGCTCCATCGGAACCGCAACATCCTCACCGACTCCTCGGACAAAGCCGAGGCCTACTCGGCGCCACCAAAGAGGTTGTACACTCATCGCATCGCACCTTCTCCTTAGCTCGACCTCCCGGCACCGACGGTGCTCCATCCCGCACCCTCATGGAGCGGCTACCTTGAAGCCGGCGCCACGGGCGACATATCCACGACGGCTCTCCCCCAGTGCGAGGCCCCTTCGGCGGCGGCGTCCATACCAGCCGGATTCGCTGCTGCTGCTCCGGCTCTCGCTCGCTCGCCCGCGCTACTGCTGCTGCTCCGGCTCTCACTCGATCGCTCGCTCGCCCAGCTGCTGCCGCTTCGGCTCTTGCTCGCTCGCTCGTGCTGCTGCTCTGCTCCGATTTAGCTACACTTCAGTCGACTGAATCGACTTTTGGGTCAGTCGATTTTCGGGGGGTGGGGGGGGGGCTCGCCGGAGTTAAAGAAGAACCACCCGCAGTGGGGACGGGGGCTCGCCGGAGAGGTACCCCACTATCTATCTTAGGGTTTAGGGTGGGGGCGGGGGGCCTATAGGGCTGGCCGGGGTGGCGGCGGACCGGCGGTGGGGAGTTGTTTCGGGGCGGCGAGGCGGCGTTGGGGCCGGCGGTTCGGCCGGTGGTGGCTGGCGGCTCAGGGGGGGTGCAGGTTGAAGATGAACTGCAGGCCCTCCCTAAACTACATGTCAAGTGCCTCTCTGCAACCATTGCGTTCAGTTTCGACAGTAACATTCAGATTCCACAGTAAATTTCAGTTTCGACAGTTAAGTTCAGAGTCAACAGTTTTTACCTAATCTGTTGTAGTCAGGTGGTTTTTGGTGATGTTAATTTTACATCTATTTTATATCATCGATTGGAGATGCTATTAGAATCCCACTTGAGAATGACGATGTCTGTCTTGTGCTGCTTCAGCCTTGACGTCTTACGGCTCACCGGGGCTGCTCCAACGACAGAACGATCCATCACAACAGAGCAGTGCCCTGGACGCCGTCTACATATTCCTCAGATCTTCCTCCACACCTCCGACAGCCACCTCTGCCTCAACTGCTTCAGCGACCAACCCAATGATGCTGAGGTCGACACGACTACGGCAAAGAGGTTGTACACTTGTTGCATCACTTATTACTATACATTCATGTCGATCCATTAGGGCTATTTTGGTTCAACGGAAAAACATAGCAATAGGGAATTTTCCAATGGCACTCTACTATTCAATTATTCATGCATTTTGTTGAAAGGAATGAAGCAAAACATCCACCTGGACCTACTTTTCAAAATCCTATGCATGAAAACAAGACCAAGTGCATTAGTGGTAGAATAACATTCTAACTGTACACGCTTTCATATGATTTCACTTTATTTTGGCCATGTTTCGTTGCATTCCTCTGCTCTTCCAATTCCTGTAAACCAAACACTCAAGTTGACAGAAATCCTGTGTTTACAAATGCTCTGTTTACCATGTGCATTCCTATCCTATTCCGGTGTTTTTCCTATCCCCGCGTTTTTAGAATCATGCAAGCCAAATGAGCCCTTACAGAGTTACTTCAGTGACAGGTAGGTGTCGAAGGGAACTTTGTGTGGTTTGTCCTGCTCCTGCCGCGACGTCGTCCACCTCAACTGAGCTGCTCCATCGACAGAGACATCCACCAAACTAGACATCGCCACTCCTGACCGTCTTTCGCCGCCTCAGATCTCCTTCCCTGCCGCCGGCACCCACCGCAACGGCATCACCATCATCGACTCAGCAGATGAACCTGAGGAGTACACGGGTCCACAAGAGAGGTCGCACTCTTTTGTTTCTGCTTATGTTATGCATTGATTAAAATTACCTGCTACTTTATCATCCTGTTCACCTCTTGGACTCCAAGTCAGGTCCAAATTAATGTTCAAACTTGAGTTCTAAATTAGTTGTGGGGCACATATCGAGGAAGCAATGAATAGTATCTCTGTCTAATATCTGGTTCACCTAGGGTATGCCTATGTTGTTCATCTTGGGTGGGAAACAAATAGTAAAGCAATCATCATGTGTCTTTTTATTAAATTAAAGCAATCATCAGCCTGCTATCATTATTTTTGGATCCATTCACTGGTTGTTACCATCACTCTAAATTTCTGCATGCTCTCCTTACATAATCTCACTACATTTTTTTCGTATGCATGTCAGATATTGTACACAGTCATGCTGAACATGTAGAGAAAAAGAGAAGAGTTTTGCATGGCAATACAATGTCATGCAGACATCGCTCCATGGTGGGTTCAATGGCAAACCCTCCCCACCCCTCTCCAGATTGTAATCCAGAGGAAGATATCTATTCTGAGGTGGATTCAGACGCCGCTGACCACTCCTATTTACCCCCCAAGGTGTTTGCTCTACCTTGGCATGATGATGTTAGTCATATCATGCACATGTTGCCTTGCAGTGCCTACTTTTGACATCATATATGTCATCTGCTTAGTTTAGACATGTTCTGTAATGCCACCTGTTTAGTTTCTATATCATATATGGGAATTATGCAGTCTCATGTCTTTTAGCCAGCCATAATATACGTGAAATGTGCAATGCCATCCTGTTTAACCAGGCATCATATATTTGAATGATATCTTGCCCATCCTTTTCTTCATTACATTTCCATTTGTCGACAATGTTTGTACATTAAACTACTCTTCCTGTGAATCAGCCATTTGGGTGGGAGATTGAAAAATCAGGAGTGAAAACAAGGCCTTCAGAGCAGACCGTGCTACCTGTCGAAGCAGATCTCTTGTTGGGTCCCGATAGCTCCTCAGAGATGGATTCAGAGACAGATTACCCATCCTATTCCCCCACCAAGGTGTATGATCTAACTTGGCACGGTTATACTGCTCATATCATGCATATGGTGTCTTGCATTGCATATATTAGACATCATATACACAATACTCAACACCATGTTCTTTGTTCAGACATCATAACTAATGCCCTCTGTTTAGCATATAAAATCACATATGTGAATTAAATTATGCGATCCTGATTACTTAGATAACATGTAGGTGAATTATGTCATGCGATCCTGTTTAGTTATTCATCATATCTTTGAATTATGTTATGCTATGCTATCCAGTTTAGATAGACATCATATATGTGAAATTATGTCATGCTATCCGTTTTAGTTAAACAATATACATGTCAACTATTTCATGCCCTCTTTTTTCCACACTATCTATTGCATCTGTCTCTCATACAATGTCTGTACATTCAACTATGTTTCCTGTTTATCAGCCATTTGAATTGGAGCGGGTGATGCCAGCATCTAGCAGACTAAAAACACGGTCTTCAAATAAAACAGTGCTACCTCTTGGTGGAGATAGCACCCCGGTTGTACATGCACGAGAACCAGCCCTACCACACATAATCCAAACTCTCGCAGATTGTACCCCTACTGCGATGGACAGAGAACCAGCTTCACCCAATCTAACCCCAACCCCAGCAGATAGTAACCCAGTTCCTGTTGACACAGCACCATCTCCACCATAGAGCTCCAAACAAGAGCAGTTAGTAAGGCAGCTCCAGTGCCCAAAGGGCCAGTACTACCACGGCGAACCCCAACTCCACCAGTTAGTACGCCTATTCCTGTGGAGGAAGCACAACCAGCTAGTTGTAGTTTAGCATCTATCGCATTTGATGTTGTTAAATCGTATGTGCGTATCTTCCCATCTTGGAAATATTATACTGAAGATGAAGGAAAATGCCAGTTGCAGGTGTTTGTCCAGGAGTTATGTGTAAGTAATGTTATTCATGGCAATTACTTTGCTTTGTCCCATACATCCTACCTCCATGATGGTTATAACACATCAAATTTTCCCATTTTTCTCTATAGAGAAGGACCGATTTGGAAACTCAGGATGAGGTAACCTATGCTAATACCTCTGCTATCTTCAAGAATGCTTGGTGGTAGTATCGGAATTACCTGAAGAAAACGTACTTCACCGGCAAAGAAACTCATGAAATTCCCTTACGTTCTCCTGAGACACATTTACTGGACGATGACTGGGAATGCCTTGTTCTGTACTGGTCCCGAACCAAGAATGTGCTAAGGTCTATGAGCTCATTTTCTATTTTTAAGTACTATATTCTTGCGTCTTACTATACTCTGTTCATGTAGAACAAGTGCCTAAACCTGAAGAACGACTGTTCTAATTTAAGATTCCATTGCTATCATAGTTCAAAAAAGCGCTAGGCGTTAATTGTGCGTTTTGCCACCGCCTTGCGCTTTACTGACCAAAGCACATGCTTATGCACAGTTATGCACAGATTAAGCGTAGTTATGCGCAATGCGTTTCGCCAACGCCTAGAGCCTAGGCGCGCTTAAGCGCTCGCTTAGGCGCGCCTTTTTTAACTATGATTGCTATCGTGCATACTGCTTTGCTCTTGTATCACTGTATTTACTCATACGAACTTATTTTTAAATTGAAGGATCCAATCGAAACTGCAATGGCACAACAGGTATGTTCACGCATGTTTCTTTAACAGGCTTGCTCTTATCAATAGCTCTGTTGATTTCAATTTCAATTGTGTATACAATTGACTTCTCATATCATGCACATTACTAGCATCACAACAAAGCCAGTAGTGTTGTTGTACATGTAGACCCGTGGTACCCATCTGAAATCTTGTTGTGCCGTGTAGTTTCCCATGCTTTGTATTCTTTCACTGCTGCTTTGTCTTGAACTGATATGATTTGAACCGTGTCTCTATTTTGATTTGGCAAGACAATGCAGTGACCATAGGACATAGATATATGTTTGTTTGATGCTTTTATTATGTACTAGTACTTGGCAATAGAAGACTTGGTAGTTTAATCCTATCCACCTTACTAATGAACGGGTTCACTGAAATGAGTTTCATATACTAGTACATGCTAAACTGTTATGTGTCTGCTTGTTTCTTCTTTTAGAATGCTGACAGAATATTGGGGAAGAGTGCTTTATTAAGCAATGGTAAAGGAAGTAATGCAGATAAGGTTCAATATAGTGACACATCCTTGTTGGTCTCTAGCAAAGCTGATAAAACAACTAAGGAAGACTATCTTGAAGACAGTGAGACAACCCCAAAGTCCTGTCTTGGTTTAGTGTTGGAGTTACTGGTCACTACCGCTTGCACAAGCTATTCAAACTCACTGTCTGAATCAGTTTGATTTTTGAGTCTCAACTACAAGCTGAAAGACATTGATCAGCTGTGCTGCATCAAGAAGCGGAAGGACTGCGGAAGTCCCTGGAGCATTCAGATGCATACTTTCTGGTGCAACAGCAAGCGTTGGAGGATCTTAGCGCCAAACAGGACAAAGCTAATAAGCTTGCTAAGCTTATTGCCAGCATGGTGGATACCACGTTTCTTGAGCTCTTCTTAAGTTGTTTCAGTTATGCTCTTGTTTTGTTGCCGCGTTTATTTGCACTGGTGGCCAACTTTGACGGCCAGTGTATGTAATATGCTGCTTTGTTCCCTATATTTGCACTGGTGGCGAACTTTGATGCCTAGTGGATGTAATATGTGTAATAGCGGTAATAGGCTAGCGTTAATTGCTTGCTTATTTATTTCCTTATTGACTTGTTTAGTTGTTTGCTTGTAGTCACTGCAGTTCTTTTTCTGTGTTTTTCTAGTGGCCACAATAACCTATTTTTGGAAACTAGGCCAAAATAATCATGGCAACACACGGACTGTTGTAACCATGGGCCTCCCGCGGGCCGTATGATCCATGGGCCTTCTACGGGCCGTAGGATCCATTGGCCTTCTATACGGGCCGTAGGATCCATGGGCCTTCTACGGGCCATATGATCCATGGGCCTTTTACGGGCCGTAGGATCCATGGGCCTTCTACGGGGCGTATCATCATTTCGCCAATCATGGGCCGTACTATTCGTGGACAATAACAGGCCGTTTATAGGCCGTATTTGATAACTCTATGAAAATAGCCCAACGGGTTTTTTCGACATGAAAACGGCCCAACGTATTAATGGGCCACAAACGGGCCGACCGTAACCATGGGCTGAATTTGGCCCACAAGCAGAAAATGACAGTAACGGGCCGTAAGTAACCAAATGCTAGAAATGAGCCCAAGAATAAATGGGCCCTGAGAAGGCCGAAAGATATCATGGGCTGAAAACGACCCAACGGAATAATGGGCCGTTAATGGGTATAAAGTGATACACTGTTCATTACAGGCCAGTTTTACCACGGGCCGTTAAGGGGCCGAGGGTTACTAAGGGCCTCATATGGGCCGAAAGACGTCATGGGCCATACATGGGCCGGAAGTTAAACGGGCTAGAATTATATTGGACGGCCCAGATGACGCTTCTGGGCCTAATTCGGATAGGCCATAAACGAGCCCTGGCATAGCGAGTTGTAAATGGGTTATATGCGAACATTCCGTTAACAGGCTTACCGTGCCGGCCCGCCACCTTTTGACCAAGTCAAACGGGCCGGCCTTTTCACAGGAATGGGCCTCTGTTGGGCCGTGCCATGTGTCGACGTATCATAGGCGCTTTGGGTCCAATGAGTGGATGACATCTGTCCCAATGGTGAGCCGACACGTGTTTCCTCCAGCCAATGATGATTTTACATGTGGAAAATCCCCATTGGCCGGGGCTGTTAACGGGTTATCAGATCCAAAACCGGACCCGATAGCTTAACGGCATTCCGTTACGGTGGATGCCACGTGTCGGTCACCCTTGACGAAAGCACTTCTGTGACGCGCGATTTATCGTCATGGAAGTGGACACTTCCGTGATGATAATTTTGGTAATGTCATGGAACACTTCTACGAGAGCACAGGTATGACTATCTTGATTCTGTCATAAATTTGTCATGGATGTACATGCATGATAGAAAACATGACCTACTGTGACAAACAGGTATCATCACGGAAGTGTATTTTTTTTGTAGTGCATATACCTTCCTCAAAACAGCCACCATACCTACCTATTATGGCATTTCCATAGCCATTCCGAGATATATTGCCATGCAACTTACCACCGTTCCATTTATTATGACACGCTTCATCATTGTCATATTGCTTTGCATGATCATGTAGTTGACATCGTATTTGTGGCAAAGCCACCTTCATAATTCTTTCATACATGTCACTCTTGATTCATTGCATATCCCAGTACACCGTCGGAGGCATTCACATAGAGTCATATTTTGTTCTAAGTATTGAGTTTTAATTCTTGAGTTGTAAGTAAATAAAAGTGTGATGATCATTATTAGTGCATTGTCCCATGTGAGGAAAGGATGATGGAGACTATGATTCCCCCATAAGTCGGGATAAGATTCCGGACGAAAAAAGAAAGAAAGAAAAGAGGCCAAAAGAAAAAAAGAAAAGAAAGAAGGCCCAAATAAAAAAATGAGAGAAAAAGAGAGAAGGGACAATGTTACTATCCTTTTTCCACACTTGTGCTTCAAAGTAGCACCATGATCTTCATGATAGAGAGTCTCCGATGTTGTCATTTTCATAAACTAGTGGGAATTTTACATTATAGAACTTGGCTTGTGTATTCCAATGATGGGCTTCCTCAAAATGCCCTAGGTCTTCGTGAGCAAGCGAGTTGGATGCACACCCACTTAGTTTCTTTTGTTGAGCTTATATACACTTATAGCTCTAGTGCATCCGTTGCATGGCAATCCCTACTCACTCACATTGATATCTATTGATGGGCATCTCCATAGCCCGTCGATACGCCTAGTTGATGTGAGACTATCTTCTCCTTTTTTGTCTTCTCCACAACCACCATTCTATTCCACCTATAGTGCTATGTCCATGGCTCATGCTCATATATTGCGTGAAGATCGAAAAAGTTTGAGAACATCAAAAGTATGAAACAATTGCTTGGCTTGTCATCGGGGTTGTGCATGATTTAAATACTTTGTGTGATGAAGATAGAGCATAGCCAGACTATATGATTTTGTAGGGATAACTTTCTTTGGCCATGTTCTTTTGAGAAGACATGATTGCTTTGTTAGTATGCTTGAAGTATTATTATTTTCATGTTAATATTAAACCTTTATCTTGAATCTTTCAGATCTGAACATTCATGCCACAATAAAGAGAAATACATTGAAGAATATGCTAAGTAGCATTCCGCATCAAAAATTCTGTTTTTATCGTTTACCTACTCGAGGACGAGCAGGAATTAAGCTTGGGGATGCTTGATACGTCTACAACGTAATTATAATTTTTGATTGCTCCATGCTATTATATATTCTGTTTTGGATGTTTAATGGACTTATTTATACACTTTTATATTATTTTTGGACTAACTTATTAACCGGAGGCCCAGCCCAAATTGCTATTTTTTTGCCTATTTCAGTGTTTCATAGAAAACGAATATCAAACGGAGTCCAAACGGAATGAAACCTTCGGGAGAGTTATTTTTGGAACAAACGTGATCCAGAGGACTTGGACTGGACGTCAAGAAATGAACAAGGAGGCCACGAGGCAGGGGGCGCGCCTACCCCTTTGGGTGCGCCCTCCACCCTCATGGCTCCACCGACCTACTTCTTCCTCCTATATATACCTACTTACCCCCAAACTATCGGGGAGCACCACGAAAACCTAATTCCACCGCCGCAACCTTCTGTACCCGTGAGATCCCATCTTGGGGCCTTTTCCGGCGCTCTGCCGGAGGGGGCATCGATCACGGAGGGCTTCTACATCAACACCATAGCCTCTCCGATGATGTGTGACTAGTTTACCACAGACCTTCGGGTCCATAGTTATTAGCTAGATGGCTTCTTCTCTCTCTTTGGATCTCAATACAAAGTTCTCCTCGATCTTCTTGGAGGTCTATTCGATGTAACTCTTTTTGCGGTGTGTTTGTCGAGATCCGAAGAATTGTGGGTTTATGATCAAGATTATCTATGAACAATATTTGAATCTTCTCTGAATTCTTTTATGTATGATTGGTTATCTTTGCAAGCCTCTTCGAATTATCAGTTTGGTTTGGCCTACTAGATTGATCTTTCTTGCAATGGGAGAAGTGCTTAGCTTTGGGTTCAATCTTGCGGTGCTCGATCCCAGTGACAGTAGGGGAAACGACACATATTGTATTGTTTCCATCGAGGATAAAAAGATGGGGTTTATATCATATTGCATGAGTTTATCCCTCTACATCATGTCATCTTGCTTAAAGCATTACTCCGTTCTTATGAACTTGATACTCTAGATGCATGTTGGATAGCGGTCGATGTGTGGAGTAATAGTAGTAGATGCAGGCAGGAGTCGGTCTACTTGTCACGGACGTGATGCCTATATACATGATCATGCCTAGATATTCTTATAATTATGCACTTCTCTATCAATTGCTCGATAGTAATTTGTTTACCCACCGTAATACTTATGCTATCTTGAGAGAAGCCACTAGTGAAACCTATGGCCCCCGGGTCTATTTTCCATCATATAAGTTTCCAATCTAATTTTACTTTGCAATCTTTACTTTCAATCCTTATCATAAAAATACCAAAAATATTATCATCTCTATTATATCTCACTTTTGCAAGTGGCCGTGAAGGGATTGACAACCCCTTTATCGCCTTGGTTGCAAGGTTCTTATTTGTTTGTGTAGGTACGAGGGACTTGCGTGTGGCCTCCTACTGGATTGATACCTTGGTTCTCAAAAACTGAGGGAAATACTTACGCTACTTTGCTGCATCACCCTTTCCTCTTCAAGGGAAAAACCAACGCATGCTCAAGAGGTAGCAGGACTTAACCTGGAAGGTTTTGCGAATGTTGAACCAGCAAATGAACTTGCCATGGAGATTTTAATGAGATATTGTATGGACATGAGAAAAGAGGTGGACCCCCCGACCCCAGGCTCAAATGGATCATTTTAGATGGGCAATTGAAGAATGTGGACTAAGAGACCTAGGCTTTAGCGGCGACAAATTCACATGGAGAAATATAGCTGGGACCCAAGAAGATACGTAAAGGAAAGGCTGGATCGTGCCATGGGATCCAGGTCTTGGTGCACTGGATTCCCATTGTACAAAGTTATTAATGGAGATCAGAGGCATCCAGATCATAGACCGGTGATGGTAGTGATTGGAGATCAAACAAGAAAATGCTTTAGACCTTTTGTTGGAGCCAATTTCTATAGGTTCGAAGCTAAATGGCTCGAAGAGGATGAATGCGGAAACATTGTGAAAAGGGCTTGGAATAGCTCAGGTGTGGAGGTAGGAGGCTACTTAATGGATGGCTTGAAGATGAGCAGGAATTAAGCTTGGGGATGCTTGATACGTCTCCAACGTATCTATAATTTTTGATTGTTCCATGCTATTATATTATCCATCTAGGATGTTTTATATGCTATTTTATATGATTTTTGGGACTAACCTATTAACCTAGAGCCCAGTGCCAGTTTATGTTTTTCCTTGTTTTTGAGTATCGCAGAAAAGGAATACCAAATGGAGTCCAATTGACCTGAAAATTCACGGAGATTGTTTTTGGACCAGAAGAAGCCCATGGAGTACCGAAGATGGACCAGAAGAGTCCCGAGGCCCCCACGCAGGTGGAGGGCGCGCCCTACCCCCTGGGCGCGCCCCCTACCTCGTGGCCGCCTCGTGGACCCCCCTTACTTGTTCCCGACGCCAACACCTCTTATATATCCCCAAACTTCCAGAACATAACCTAGATCGGGAGTTCCGCCGCCGCAAGCCTCTGTAGCCACCAAAAACCAATCGGGGCCCTGTTCCGGCACCTTGCCGGAGGGGGGGATCCCTCAACGGTGGCCATCTTCATCATCTCGGCGCTCTCCATGACGAGGAGGGAGTAGTTCACCCTCGGGGCTGAGGGTATGTACAAGTAGCTATGTGTTTGATCTCTCTCTCTCTCTCTCGTGTTCTTGGTTCGGCACGATCTTGATGTATCGCGAGCTTTGCTATTATAGTTGGATCTTATGATGTTTCTCCCCCTCTACTCTCTCGTAATGGATTGAGTTTTCCCTTTGAAGTTATCTTATCGGATTGACTCTTTAAGGATTTGAGAACACTCGATGTATGTCTTGCATGTGCTTATCTGTGGTGACAATGGGATATTCACGTGATCTACTTGATTTATGTTTTGGTGATCAACTTGCGGGTTCAGTGACCTTGTGAACTTATGCATAGGGGTTGGCACACATTTCCATCTTGACTCTCCGGTAGAAACTTTGGGGCACTCTTTGAAGTTCTTTGTGTTGGTTGAATAGATGAATCTGAGATTGTGTGATGCATATCGTATAATCATACCCACGGATACTTGAGGTGACATTGGAGTATCTAGGTGACATTAGGGTTTTGGTTGATTTGTGTCTTAAGGTGTTATTCTAGTACAAACTCTAGGATAGATCGAATGGAAAGAATAGCTTGGTGTTATTTTACTACGGACTCTGGAATAGATCGATCAGAAAGGATAACTTTGAGGTGGTTTCGTACCCTACAATAATCTCTTCCTTTGTTCTCCGCTATTAGTGACTTTGGAGTGACTCTTTGTTGCATGTTGAGGGATAGTTATATGATCCAATTATGTTATTATTGTTGAGAGAACTTGCACTAGTGAAAGTATGAACCCTAGGCCTTGTTTCCTAGCATTGCAATACCGTTTACGCTCACTTTTATCATTAGTTACCTTGCTGTTTTTATATTTTCAGATTACAAAAACCTATATCTACCATCAATATTGCACTTGTATCACCATTTCTTCGCCGAACTAGTGCACCTATACAATTTACCACTGTATTGGGTGTGTTGGGGACACAAGAGACTCTTTGTTATTTGGTTGCAGGGTTGTTTGAGAGAGACCATCTTCATCCTACGCCTCCCACGGATTGATAAACCTTAGGTCATCCACTTGAGGGAAATTTGCTACTGTCCTACAAACCTCTGCACTTGGAGGCCCAACAACGTCTACAAAAAGAAGGTTGTGTAGTAGACATCAAGCCAATTTCTGGCGCCGTTGCCGGGGAGGTGAGTGCTTGAAGGTATATTTTTAGATCTTGCAATTGAATCATTTAGTTTCTTGTTTTATCACTAGTTTTGTTTATAATAGAAAACTACCAAAAAAATGGAATTGAGGATGCCTTGTATGCTTCATCTTTTTAATGTCTTTCATGAAAATAAGGATTACGATAATTGTGCTCAAGTGCTAGAAGAAGAATGCATTAGAATGTTTGGCACTAAATATTTGAATGATGAGCATGATTGCAATGTTGTTAGTATGAATTCCTTGAATATCCGTGATGCTAATGATATGCAAAGCCACAAGCTTGGGGAAGCTATGTTTGATGAAGATGATATTTTTTGTCCCCCAAGTTCTGGTGAGAAAATTTATTATGATGAAAGGATGCCTCCTATTTATGATGATTATATTGATGAAAGTGGATTTGGAGAGGTTATGACTTTATTTAGTGACGAATCCACTATTTCGGAAGAGGTTCCAATTGATTATGAGAACAAAGTGGCTATCTATGATGATTATTGTGATGACATGTATGCTAGAAAGAATAATGATAACCATGAAACTTGTCATCATGATTTTAATTTTCAATTGGATTATGCCTCACATGATAATTATTTTGTTGAGTTTGCTCCCACTACTATTCATGAGAAGAAATTTGCTTATGTGGAGAGTAGTAAAATTCCTGTGCTTGTAGAACATGAAAAGAATGCTTTATGTGATGGTTATATTGTTAAATTCATTCATGATGCCACTGAAAATTATTATGAGGGAGGAACATATGCTTGTAGGAATTGCAATAATATCAAGTTTCCTCTCAATGTGCTTAAAGTTTTGAAGTTATGCTTGTTTTGCCTTCCTATGCTAGTTGATTATTGTTCCCATAAGTTGTTTGCTCACAAAATCCCTATGCATAGGAAGTGGGTTAGGCTTAAATGCGCTAGTTATATTCTTCATGATGCTCCCTTTATATTTCAAATCTTATCTTTTATGTGAGCATCATTGAAATCATCATGCCTAGCTAGGGGCGTTAAACGTTAGCGCTTGTTGGGAGGCAACCAAATTTTATTTTTGCTCTTTGCCTTTTGCTCCTGTTTAGTAATAAATAATCTATCTAGCCTCTGGTTAGATGTGGTTTTATGTTTAATTTAGTGTTTGTGCCAAGTAGAACCTTTGGGAAGACTTGGGTGAAGTCTTTGCGATGTTGCTTAAAAAACAGAAACTTTTAAGCTTACGAGATTAGCTGCCATGTTTTTACTGGAGAGTGATTTTAGGTTGATTCCTTTTGCAGAAGATTAATAGACAAATTCCTCACTGCCACAAATTTATTTTAGAATTTTTGGAGTTCCATAAGTATTCGAACAAATCAGATTGCTACAGACTGTTATGTTTTTTACAGATTCTGTTTTCTATGTGTTGTTTGCTTATTTTGATGAATCTATGAGTAGTATCGGAGGGTATGAACCATAGAGAAGTTGGAATACAGTAGATATTACACCAATATGAATTTAAGAATGAGTTCACAACAGTACCTAAGTGGTGATTTATTTTTTTATACTAACGGAGCTTACGAGCTTTCTGTTAAGTTTTGTGTTGTGAAGTTTTCAAGTTTTGGGTAAAGATTCGATGGGCTATGGAATAAGGAGTGGCAAGAGCCTAAGCTTGGGGATGCCCAAGGCACCCCAAGGTAATATTCAAGGACAACCAAGAGCCTAAGCTTGCGGATGCCCCGGATGGCATCCCCTCTTTCTTCTTCGTTCATCGGTAACTTTACTTGCAGCTATATTTTTATTCACCACATGATATGTGTTTTGCTTGGAGCGTCATTTTATTTCCTTTTGTTTTGCTTGCTGTTTGAGTAAAATACCAAGATCTGGAATTCTTAAATATTAGAGAGTCTTCACATAGTTACATACTTATTCAACTACTCATTGATTTTCACTTATATTTTTCGGAGTAGTTTGTCGTTTGCTCTAGTGCTTCACTTATATCTTTTTAGAGCACAGTGGTGGTTTTATTTTATAGAAATTATTGATCTCTCATGCTTCACTTATATTATTTTGAGAGTATTTGAGAACAGCATGGTAATTTGCTTTGGTTATAAAATTAGTCCTAATATGATGGGCATTCAAGATGGGTATAATAAAAACTTTCATATAGAGTGCATTAAATACTATGAGAAGTTTGATACTTGATAATTGTTTTGAGATATAAAGATGATGATATTAGAGTCGTGCTATTTGAGTAATTGTGAAATTGAGAAATGCTTGTGTTGAGGTTTGCAAGTCCCGTAGCATGCATGTATGGTAACCGTTGTGTGACAAATTTGAAGCATGAGGTGTTCTTTGATTGCCTTCCTTATGAGTGGCGGTCGGGGACGAGCGATGGTCTTTTCCTACCAATCTATCCCCCTAGGAGCATGCGTGTAGTGCTTGGTTTTGATGACTTGTAGATTTTTGCAATAAGTATGTGAGTTCTTTATGACTAATGTTGAGTCCATGGATTATACGCACTCTCACCCTTCCATCATTGCTAGCCTCTTCGGTACCGTTAATTGCCCTTTCTCACCTCGAGAGTTGGTGCAAACTATCGGGTGCATCCAAGCCCCGTGGTATGATACGCTCTATCACACATAAGCCTCCTTGTATCTTCCTCAAAACAGCCACCATACCTACCTATTATGGCGTTTCCATAGCCATGCCGAGATACATTGCCATGCAACTTCCACCGTTCCGTTTATTATGACACGCTTTATCATTGTCATACTGCCTTGCATGATCATGTAGTTGATATTGTATTTGTGGCAAATCCACCATTCATAATTTTTAATACATGTCACTCTTGATTCATTGCACATCCCGGTACACCGCCGGAGGCATTCACATTGAGTCATATTTTTGTTCTAAGTATCGAGTTGTAATTCTTGAGTTGTAAGTAAATAAAAGTGTGATGATCATCATTATTACAGCATTGTCCCAGTGAGGAAAGTATGATGGAGACTATAATTCCCCCACAAGTCGGGATGAGACTCCAGACGAAAAATAAAAATAAAGAGGCCAAAAAAAGGAGAAGGACAAAAAAAAAAAATGAAAGAAGAAGAGAGAAGGGGCAATGTTACTATCCTTTTTCCACACTTGTGCTTCAAAGTAGCACCATGATCTTCATGATAGAGAGTCTCCTATGTTGTCACTTCCATATACTAGTGGGAATTTTTCATTATATAACTTGGCTTGTATATTCCAACGATGGGCTTCCTCAAATGCCCTAGGTCTTCGTGATCAAGCAAGTTGGATGCACACCCACTTAGTTTCTTTTGTTGAGCTTTCATACATTTATAGCTCTAGTGCATCTGTTGCATGGCAATCCCTACTCAATCACATTGATATCTATTGATGGGCATCTCCATAGCCCATTAATACGCCTAGTTGATGTGAGACTATCTTCCTCTTTTTCTTGTCTTCTCCACAACCACCTTCTATTCCACCTATAGTGCTATGTCCATGGCTGGCACTCATGTATTGCGTGAAAGTTGAAAAAGTTCGAGAGTACTAAAGTATGAAACAATTGCTTGGCTTGTCACCGGGGTTGTACATGATTGGAGCATTTTGTGTGACGAAGATGGAGCATAGCCAAACTATATGATTTTGTTGGGATGAGCTTTCTTTGGCTATGTTATTTTGAGAAGACATAATTGCTTGGTTAGTATGCTTGAAGTATTATTATTTTTATGTCAATATTAAACTTTTGTCTTGAATCTTTCAGATCTGAACATTCATGCCACAATAAAGAGAATTACATGGATAAATATGTTAGGTAGCATTCCACATCAAAAATTCTGTTTTTATCATTTACCTACTCGAGGACGAGCAGGAATTAAGCCTGGGGATGCTTGATACGTCTCCAACATATCTATAATTTTTGATTGTTCCATGCTATTATATTATCCATATAGGATGTTTAATATGCATTTATATGCTATTTTATACAATTTTTGGGACTAACCTATTAACCTAGAGCCTAGTGCCAGTTTCTATTTTTCCTTGTTTTTGAGTATCGTAGAAAAGGAATACCAAACGGAGTCCAATTGACCTGAAAATTAACGGAGATTGTTTGTGGACCAGAAGAAGCCCACAGAGTACCGGAGATGGACCAGAAGAGTCCCGAGGCACCCACAAGGGTGGAGGCATGCCCCACCCCTGGGCGCGCCCCCTGCCTCGTGGCCGCCTCGTGGACCCCCCTGACTTGTTCCCGACGCCAACACCTCTTATATATCCCCAAACTTCCAGAACATAACCTAGATCGGGAGTTCCGCCGCCGCAAGCCTCTGTAGCCACCAAAAACCAATCGGGGCCCTGTTCTGGCACCCTGCCGGAGGGGGGATCCCTCACCGGTGGCCATCTTCATCATCACGGCGCTCTCCATGACGAGGAGGGAGTAGTTCACCCTCGGGGCTGAGGGTATGTACCAATAGCTATGTGTTTGATCTCTCTCTCTCTCTCTCGTGCTCTTGATTCGACACGATCTTGATGTATCGCGAGCTTTGCTATTATAGTTGGATCTTATGATGTTTCTCCCCCTCTACTCTCTTGTAATGGATTGAGTTTTCCCTTTGAAGTTATCTTATCAGATTGAGTCTTTAAGGATTTGAGAACACTTGATGTATGTCTTCATGTCCTTATCTGTGGTGACAATGGGATATTCATGTGATCTACTTGATGTATGTTTTGGTGATCAACTTGCGGGTCAGTGACCTTGTGAACTTATGCATAGGGGTTGGCACACGTTTTCGTCTTGACTCTCCGGTAGAGACTTTGGGGCACTCTTTCGTTGAATAGATGAATCTGAGATTGTGTGATGCATATCATATAATCATACCCACAGATACTTGAGGTGACATTGGAGTATTTAGGTGACATTTGGGTTTTGGTTGATTTGTGTCTTAAGGTGTTATTCTAGTACGAACTCTAGGATATATCGAACGGAAAGAATAGCTTCGTGTTATTTTACTACGGACTCTTGAATAGATCGATCAGAAAGGATAACTTTGAGGTGGTTTCGTACCCTACCATAATCTCTTCGTTTGTTCTCCGCTATTAGTGACTTTGGAGTGACTCTTTGTTGCATGTTGAGGGATAGTTATATGATCCAATTATGTTATTATTGTTGAGAGAACTTGCACTAGTGAAAGTATGAACCCTAGGCCTTGTTTCCTAGCATTGCAATACCGTTTACGCTCACTTTTATCATTAGTTACCTTGCTGTTTTTATATTTTAAGCTTACAAAAACCTATATCTACCATCCATATTGCACTTGTATCACCATCTCTTCGCCAAACTAGTGCACCTATACAATTTACCATTGTATTGGGTGTGTTGGGGACACAAGAGACTCTTTGTTATTTGGTTGCAGGGTTGTTTGAGAGAGACCATCTTCATCCTACGCCTCCCACGGATTGATAAACCTTAGGTCATCAACTTGAGGGAAATTTTCTACTGTCCTACAAACCTCTGCACTTGGAGGCCCAACAACGTCTACAAGAAGAAGGTTGTGTAGTAGACATCAAAAGGCCAGTTCATAACGTCCTAGTTGTATTTAGATGGGCATTTCCCATGGTTAACTATGTTAAAATTAATACGGATGGGGCGTTCCATGAAGAATCCAACTCAGGAGGCTGGGGCTTTATTGTGAGAAATGATCGAGGTGTTCTTGTGGCTGCAAGACACGGCCATCTCCAGGGAGTAAGCTCTGCGCTTCATGCAGAAGCTTTGGCGCTGCTCAAAGCTTTTCGCATGACCTTTGATATGGGATGCAGTTGGGTTCAACTGGAGGTGGACGCGACCAATCTGAAGCAAGCAATCACCTCCCACGATTATGATCTTTCATCTTTAGGAGTCTTGCTTAAAGAAATATAATCTCTGTTGTGTGTTTCTTATGATATTGTTAAAATTTCTGTATGTATGAGGTCTTGTAACTCTGTAGCACATGAACTTGCCACACGTGGGACTCTGCTAGGGGATGGCAACCATGTTGTGTGGGTTGGCCATCTTCCTCATTTTGTACTACACTTGTGTGCTGGCGATGTGTCCAACGCCTAAGTTTAATGGAATGCCTTCAACAGCATTCCTTTCAAAAAACGAATGATGGGAGAACCCGGCCTCCTCAGCGATTTGAAAGATCCGGCCGTCCGTTTCAGTTGCTTGATGCGATCGAGGCCGTCCAATCTCGCACTAAAACAATCTGGGCCGCCGGGCCGAACCCGCGATGCTGTAGCAATGAACAATTTCACCCTCGCGTAAATATCTTGTGCCACCGCCATTATCCCCATGCCCCATCGAGGGCATTTTCATCATTTCACTATGTGTTATAAAACCTAACGCCCATAGGGTTTCTCCCCAATCGGCTTCCTCTCCGCTCCCCAATCGGCTTCCTCTCTTCACGCCAAGGAGAGCCGCCGCCACCCCCTAGCGCTGTCAAAATCGGCCGATCTCGGGTAGGGGGTCCCGAACTGTGCGTCTGAGGATCAAAGGTAACAGGAGACAAAGGGGACACGATGTTTACCCAGGTTCAGGCCCTCTTGATGGAGGTAATACCCTACTTCCTGCTTGATTGACTTTGATGAGTATAGGGGTTACAAGAGTTGATCTACCTCGAGATCGTAATGGCTAAACACTAGACGTCTAGCCTGTATGATTTGTGTCGGCCTCTATAGACTAAACCCTCCGGTTTATATAGACACCGAAGGGGCCTAGGGTTGTATAGAGTCGGTTTACAGAGAAAGGAAACTACACATCCATACGCCAAGCTTGCCATCCACGCAAAGGAGAGTCCCATCCGGACACGGGGGAAGGCCCTCTATCTTGTATCTTCACGGCCCATCAGTCGGGCCATGCCACATAGCTTGGATGCCCGGGGACCCCATAATCTAGGACTCCCTCAGTAGCCCCTAAACCAGGCTTCAATGACGATGTGTCCGACGCGCAGAGTGTCTTTGGCATTGCAAGGCGGGTTCCTCCTCCGAATACTCCAAAGCAGTCTTCTGAGTAAGAGAACTGTACCCGACTCTGTATTAGTAGTTACAACCCTCAACCGCAAGGGCAAAATACTTAATCAAGATAAGGCGTGTCCACTGACAGCTTTTTCGGCGAAACGTTACGTCTGGCCTTTTTATTATTTCAAACCGTTTTTAGCCTCCCGCTTTGCGTTTCGAGGCGCGGCCTCCATTGACACGTCTTATCAAAGCAGAGATCGTGTCCCCTTATTGCGGGATTCTCATCAATAGGGGTTTGGGTAATCCAACCGCGTCGTTCGCACGACCCCTTGGGAATAGGCGAGTTTTAAGGCTAGTGGGGCGGGTGCTTGACATTCACATCCAATATAAGCGGACGAAGATCCATCTCTTTTTACCCCACGCCTTCTTCCTTCCTCAGCCTTCCCATCCTCGAGCTCTAGTGCCCAAGTTTCGATCTTTTCCGTCGCCACCAAACACTCCATCCATGTCCGGATCCGGCTCTCAAGGCAAGTGGGTGGCCTCCTCCGTGAGGGAGAAGGACATCAAGGAGCTCCGGGAGGCGGGGTACCTGAGTGCAGACGTTGCGCACAGGATCCTTGCCAAGAAGCAGGTCATCCCCACCCCGGAGCCCGGCGAAAGGCTGGTATTTATCCCCCACTTCCTCCACAGACTAGGATTTCTACTTCACCCCTTCGTCCGCGGCCTCATGTTCTACTACGGGCTAGATTTCCACGATCTAGCCCCAAACTCCATCCTCCTCATCTCGGTGTTCATCGTCGTGTGTGAGGCGCTCCTCCGCACCCCCCACTTCGGCTTATGGCTCAAAGTCTTCAACGTGAAGCCGAAGGTGGTTGACGGGCAGCACGCAGACTGCGGAGGCGCCATGGCGAGCAAGCTCCCCAACGTCACTTGGCCCAAAGGGGCCTTCGTGGAAATTGTCAAGATATGGCAGTAGGAGTGGTTCTACATCACCGAACCCCGCGGCGCCAACTGGGAGGCCACTCCTGAGTTTAGATCCAGACCCCCGATGCGGCTCGCGTCGTGGACCAACAAGGGTCTAGACCCGGGATCGACCGACGAGGTGTTGATGTTGCAAAAGCGCATCAAGAATATTATAGAAAAGAACACCAGCCTCACCGACGTTTGATACGTCTCCAACGTATCTATAATTTTTGATTGTTCCATGCTATTATATTATCCATCTAGGATGTTTTATATGCATTTATATGCTATTTTATATGATTTTTGGGACTAACCTATTAACCTAGAGCCCAGTGCCAGTTTCTGTTTTCTCCTTGTTTTTGAGTATCACAGAAAAGGAAAACCAAACGGAGTCCAATTGACCTGAAACTTCACGGAACTTATTTTTGGACCAGAAGAAGGCCATGGAGCAAAAGAGATGGGCCAGAAGAGTCCCGGGCTGCCCACGAGGGTGGGGGGCGCGCCCACCCCCTGGGCGCACCTCCCTACCTCGTGGACAGCCCGGAGACCCCCTTGACTTGTTCTCGACGCCAAAACCTCTTATATATACAGAAACCTCCAGAACATAACCTAGATCGGGAGTTCCGCTGCCGCAAGCCTCTGTAGCCACCGAAAACCAATCTAGACCCGTTCCGGCACCCTGCCGGAGGGGGGAACCCTCACCGGTGGCCATCATCATCATCACGATGCTCTCCATGACGAGGAGGGAGTAGTTCACCCTCGGGGCTGAGGGTATGTACCAGTAGCTATGTGTTTGATCTCTCTCTGTCTCTCTCGTGTTCTTAAGGTGGTACGATCTTGATGTATCGCGAGCTTTGCTATTATAGTTGGATCTTATGATGTTTCTCCCCCTCTACTCTCTTGTAATGGATTGAGTTTTCCCTTTGAAGTTATCTTATCGGATTGAGTCTTTAAGGATTTGAGAACACTTGATGTATGTCTTGCATGTGCTTATCTGTGGTGACAATGGGGTATCACGTGATCTACTTGATGTATGTTTTGGTGATCAACTTGCGGGTTCCGTGACGTCGTGAACTTATGCATAGGGGTTGGCACACGTTTTCGTCTTGACTCTCCGGTAGAAACTTTGGGGCACTCTTTGAAGTTCCTTGTGTTGGTTGAATAGATGAATCAGAGATTGTGTGATGCCTATCGTATAATCAAACCCACGGATACTTGAGGTGACATTGGAGTATCTAGGTGACATTTGGGTTTTGGTTGATTTGTGTCTTAAGGTGTTATTCTAGTACGAACTCTAGGATAGATTGAACGGAAAGAATAGCTTCGTGTTATTTTACTACGGACTCTTGAATAGATCAATCAGAAAGGATAACTTTGAGGTGGTTTCGTACCCTACCATAATCTCTTCGTTTGTTCTCCGCTATTAGTGACTTTGGAGTGACTCTTTGTTGCATGTTGAGGGATAGTTATATGATCCAATTGTGTTATTATTGTTGAGAGAACTTGCACTAGTGAAAGTATGAACCCTAGGCCTTATTTCAACGCATTGCAATACCGTTTGTGCTCACTTTTATCATTAGTTACCTTGCTGTTTCTATATTGTCAGATTACAAAAACCTATATCTACCATCCATATTGCACTTGTATCACCATCTCTTCGCCGAACTAGTGCACATATACAAATTACCATTGTATTGGGTGTGTTGGGGACACAAGAGACTCTTTGTTATTTGGTTGCAGGGTTGCTTAAGAGAGACCATCTTCATCCTATGCCTCCCACGGATTGATAAACCTTAGGTCATACACTTGAGGGAAATTTGCTACTGTCCTACAAACTTCTGCACTTGGAGGCCCAACAACGTCTACAAGAAGAAGGTTGTGTAGTAGACATCAAGCAGTTTCTGGCGCCGTTGTCGGGGAGGTTAGTGCTGGAAGGTATATCTTTAGATCTTGCAATTGAATCTTTTAGTTTCTTTTTTTATCACTAGTTTAGTTTATAAAACAAAACTACAAAAAATGGAATTGAGGGTGCCTCATATGCTTCATCTTTTTAATGTCTTTCATGAAAATAAGGATTCCGATAATTGTGCTCAATTGCTAGAGGAAGAATGCATTAGAATGTTTGGCACTAAATCTTTGAATGATAAGCATGATTGCAATGTTGTTAGTATGAACTCTTTGAATATCCATAGTACTAATGATGATTGCACTAGTGATGATGAAAATGTCTCTTATAAGCATGTCAATTTTTGTGGAGTGCATAGAGTTTGCAAGTACACACCAAATAGGGAAGATAGATTTTGCAAAAGGCATAAGTATTTAGAAACCAAATGGTTGCAAGAAAGGCTAGATGTGTGTGCTGAAAATTTAAATTTTCTTAATCATCCTTGTGAACTTTGCAATGAACGTGATCATTTAAATCCCCAATGCAAATTGTTTCATGATCGTATCGTGTCCAAAAATTGTGATGACTTGATTTCCCTTGCACATCATAATGAACTTAGTTTGCTTTTGGGTTATGAAGAAATGAAACGTATAACTAAGGATATGCTAGAATTTGTCCTTGATAATGTTCTTGATTTTGATCTAGAAGAAATTTTTATGTATTGTGTGGTGAATTGCATTGAAAATCCTTATATTGCCAATTACATAAAGACAAGAAAACAAATAGAAGATGAAGAGAATACTAATGAAAGGGAAGAGACTTCCCAATATCCTCCTATTATTTCTTATGATGAATCAGGTAACGAGGAGGAGCTTTCTATTCAACCAATCTCATTAATAAGGAGCTCAAAAAGAGGGTTAAACCCACACATGATGTGAATAAGAAAAGAAAAGATGGAGAAGCAAAGGTAAAAAGGTATCCCTCCCAAATGATGTTGCTCCTATTACTCATTGTGATGATGACAATTGCTATACTATTGGTGTTATCCATACTATTAATGATGAGAGTGATTATGCTTATGATATGAAAAGGCCCAAGCTTGGGGATGCTATGTTTGATGAGAATGACATGTTTGAGAATATATTTGCTGCAATTAATGTTTGACCCAAGCTTGGGGATGCTATGTTTAATGAAGATGATATTTTTAGCCTCCCAATTTTTGATGAGCAAATTTATTATGATGATAGCATGCCTCCTACTTATGATGATTATATTGATGAAAGTGGGTTTGGAAGAGTGTCAACTTTAGGAAGTAATGATCCCACTATTTTGGAGGATGTTGAATCTTATTGTGATAAATATGAAAGTGGATTTGGAGAGGCCATGACTTTATTTAGTGATGATTCCACTATCTTGGAAGAGGTTTCAATTGATTATGATGAGAACAAAGTTGCTACTTATGATAATTATTGTGATGATACATATGCCATAAAAAGTAGTGATGATTATATTTATAAAACTTGCCATGATTATGATTACCCTTTTTTTGAACTTTATTCTTTCAATGTGGAAACAATTTATAGTATTCAAGTTTCTTATGATACTCCAACTATTCCGATTGAGAAGAATTTTGCTTACGTAGAGAGTAGTAAATTTTCTATGCTTGTAGATCATGGAAAGAATGATTTAGGTGCTGGTTATATTGTTGAATTCATTCATGATGCTACTGAAAATTATTATGAGGGAGGAACATATGCTTGTAGGAATTGCAATAATATCAAGTTTCCTCTCTATGTGCTTAAAGTTTTAAAGTTATGCTTGTTTTGCCTTCCTATGCTAGTTGATTATTGTTCCCATAAGTTGTTTGATCACAAAATCCCTATGCATAGGAAGTGGGTTAGGATTAAATGAGCTATTCATATTCTTCATGATTCTCTCTTTATGTTTCAATTCTTATCTTTTAGGGATTATTCCATCTGTGCCCCCAATTCCTTAGTTGTGCTCAGTTTTCCCCACATGGGGAAAAGTGAGGGATTTTGAGCAATTTTTCGGGGGCAAAAGTGAGGAAAATGTGAAAGCAGAAAACCCGACGCATGGGGAAAAGTGAGGAAAAAGTTAACGAATGGGGAAAGCTGAGCACAACTAAGGAACCGGGGGCATAGAATTAATAATCCCTATCTTTTATGTGAGCATCATTGAAATCATCATGCCTAGCTAGGGGCGTTAAACGATAGCGCTTGTTGGGAGGCAACCCAATTTTATTTTTGTTCTTTACCTTTTGCTCCTGTTTAGTAATAAATAATCCATCTATCCTATTTTTAGATGTGGTTTTATGTTTTAATTAGTGTTTGCGCCAAGTAGAACCTTTGGGAAGACTTGGGTGAAGTCTTTTTGATCTTGCTGTAAAAAACAGAAACTTTAGCGCTCACGAGATTAGCTACAACTTTTTATTGGAGAGTGCTATTAGGTTGATTCTTTTTGAATAATATTAATAGACAAATTCCTCAGGTCCACCAATTTATTTCATAATTTTTGGAGTTCCATAAGTATATGTTTGATACAGATTATTACAGACTGTTCTGTTTTTGACAGATTCTGTTTTCACTGTGTTGTTTGGTTATTTTGATGAATCTATGAGTAGTATCGGATGGTATGAACCATAGAGAAGTTGGAATACATTAGATATTACACCAATATGAATTTAGAATGAGTTCAAAACAGTACCTAAGTGGTGATTTATTTTCTTATACAAACGGAGCTTACGAGTTTTCTGTTGAGTTTTGTGTTGTGAAGTTTTCAAGTTTTTTGTAAAGATTCGATGGACTATGGAATAAGGAGTGGCAAGAGCCTAATATTGGGCATGCCCAAGGCTACCCAATGTAATATTCAAGGACAACCAAGAGCCTAAGCTTGGGGATGCCCCAGAAGGCATCCCCTCTTTCGTCTTCGTTCATCGGTAACTTTACTTGGAGCTATATTTTTATTCACCACATGATATGTGTTTTTCTTGCAGCGTCATTTTATTTTCTTTTGTTTTGCTTGCTGTTTGAATAAAATATCAAGATATGAAATTCTTAAATATTAGAGAGTCTTCACATAGATGCATAATTATTCGGCTACTCATTGATCTTCACTTATATCTTTAGGAGTAGTTTGTCATTTGCTCTAGTGCTTCACTTATATCCTTTTAGAGCACGGCGGTGGTTTCATTTTGAAGAAATAGATGAACTCTCATGCTTCACTTATATTATTTTGAGAGTCTTAAATAGCATGGTAATTTGCTTTGGTTATGAATTTAGTCCTGATATGATGGGCATCCAAGAAGGATATAACAAAAACTTTCATATAAAGTGCATTGAATACTAAGAGAAGTTTGATACTTGATAGTTGTTTTGAGATATAAAGGTGGTGATATTAGAGTCGTGCTAGTTCGGTAATTATGAAATTGAGAAATACTTGTGTTGAGGTTGGCAAGTCCCGTAGCATGCACGTATGGTAAACATTGTGTGACAGATTTGAACCATGGAGTGTTCTTTGATTGCTTTCCTTATGAGTGGCGGTCGGGGACGAGCGATGGTCTTTTCCTACCATTCTATCCCCCTAGGGGCATGCATAGTAGTACTTTTCTTCAAAGGCTAATAAACTTTTGCAATAAGTATATGATTTCTTTATGACTAATGTGAGTCCATGGATATTACGCACTCTCACCCTTCCATCATTGCTAGCCTCTTCGGTACCGTGCATTGCCCTTTCTCACCTTGAGAGTTGGTGCAAACTTCGCCGGTGCATCCAAACCCCGTGATACGATAAGCTCTATCACACATAAACCTCCTTATATCTTCTTCGAAACAGCCACCATACCTACCTATTATGGCATTTCCATAGCCATTCCGAGATATATTGCCATGCAACTTTCCACCATTCCGTCTATTATGACACACATCATCACTGTCATATTGCCTTGCATGATCATGTAGTTGACATCGTATTTGTGGCAAAGCCACCATGCTAATTTTTCATACATGTCACTCTTGATTCATTGCATATCCCGGTACACCGCCGGAGGCATTCACATAGAGTCATATTTTGTTCTAAGTATCGAGTTGTAATTCTTGAGTTGTAAGTAAATAAAAGTGTGATGATCATCATCATTAGAGCATTGTCCCATGTGAGAAAAGGATGATGGAGACTGATTCCCCCACAAGTCGGGATGAGGCTCCAGACGAAAGAAAAAAAAGAGGCCAAAAGAAAAGAAAAAGGAGAGAAGGCCCAAATAAAAAAATATAAAAAATGAAAAAAAATGAGAGAAAAAGAGAGAAGGGACAATGTTACTATCCTTTTTCCACACTTGTGCTTCAAAGCAGCACCATGATCTTCATGATAGAGAGTCTCTTATTTTGTCACTTTCATATACTAGTGGGAATTTTTCATTATAGAACTTGGCTTGTATATTCCAGTGATGGGCTTCCTCAAAATGCCCTAGATCTTTGTGAGCAAGCAAGTTGGATGCACACCCACTTAGTTTCTTTTGATGAGCTTTCATATATTTATAGCTCTAGTGCATCCGTTGCATGGCAATCCCTACTCCTCGCATTGACATCAATTGATGGGCATCTCCATAGCCCGTTGATTAGCAGCGTCAATGCGAGACTTTCTTCTTTTTTGTCTTCTCTAATAACCCATATCATCATACTCTATTCCACCCATAGTGCTATGTCCATGGCTTGCGCTCATGTATTGCGTGAGGGTTGAAAAGGCTGAAGCGCGTTAAAAAGTATGAACCAATTGCTCGTCTTGTCGTCGGGGTTGTGCATGATGGGAGCATTTTGTGTGAAGAAAATGAAGCATGGCCAAACTATATGACTTTGTAGGGATAAGCGTTCTTTGGCTATGTTATTTTGATAAAACATAGTTGCTTGGTTAGTATGCTTGAAGTATTATTATTTCTATGTCAATATTAAACTTTTGTCTTGAATCTTATGGATCTGAATATTCTTGCCACAATAAAGAAGATTATATTGATGATTATGTTAGGTAGCATTCCACATCAAAAATTCTGTTTTTATCATTTACCTACTCGAGGACGAGCATGAATTAAGCTTGGGGATGCTTGATACGTCTCCAACGTATCTATAATTTTTGATTGTTCCATGATATTATATTATCCATCTAGGATGTTTTATATGCATTTATATGCTATTTTATATGATTTTGGGGACTAACCTATTAACCTAGAGCCCAGTGCCAGTTTCTGTTTTCTCCTTGTTTTTTAGTATCGCAGAAAAGGAAAACCAAACGGAGTCCAATTGACCTGAAACTTCACGGAACTTATTTTTGGACCAGAAGAAGGCCATGGAGCAAAAGAGATGGGCCAGAAGATCCTGGGCTTCCCACGAGGGTGGGGGGCGCGCTGACCCCCCTGGGCGCGCTACCCTACCTCGTGGACAGCCCGGAGACCCCTCTGACTTGTTCTCGATGCCAAAACCTCTTATATATACAGAAACCTCCAGAACATAACCTAGATCGGGAGTTCCGCCGCCGCAAGCCTCTATAGCCACCGAAAACCAAGCTAGACCCGTTTCGGCACCCTACTGGAGGGGGGAACCCTCCCGGTGGCCATCTTCATCATCACTGCGCTCTCCATGACGAGGAGGCAGTAGTTCACCCTCGGGGCCGAGGGTATGTACCAGTAGCTATGTGTTTGATCTCTCTCTCGCTCTCGTGTTCTTGACGTGGTACGATCTTGATGTATCGCGAGCTTTGCTATTATAGTTGGATCTTATGATGTTTCTCCCCCTCTACTCTCTTGTAATGGATTGAGTTTTCCCTTTGAAGTTATCTTATCGGATTGAGTCTTTAAGGATTTGAGAACACTTGCCTTGCATTGGCTTATCTATGGTGACAATGGGATATCACGTGATCTACTTGATGTATGTTTTGGTGATCAACTTGCGGGTTTTGTGACCTCATGAACTTATGCATAGGGGTTGGCACATGTTTTGGTCTTGACTCTCCGGTAGAAACTTTGGGGCACTCTTTGAAGTTCTTTTTGTAGGCTGAATAGATGAATCTGAGATTGTGTGATGCATATCGTATAATCAAACCCACGGATACTTGAGGTGACATTGGAGTATCTAGGTGACATTAGGGTTTTGGTTGATTTGTATCTTAAGGTGTTATTCTAGTACGCACTCTAGGATAGATTGAACGGAAAGAATAGCTTCGTGTTATTTTACTACGGACTCTTGAATAGATCGATCAGAAAGGATAACTTTGAGGTGGTTTCATACCCTACCATAATCTCTTCGTTTGTTCTCCGCTATTAGTGACTTTGGAGTGACTCTTTGTTGCATGTTGAGGGATAGTTATATGATCCAATTATGTTATTATTGTTGAGAGAACTTGCACTAGTGAAAGTATGAACCCTAGGCCTTGTTTCAACGCATTGCAATATGGTTTGTGCTCACTTTTATCATTAGTTACCTTGCTGTTTTTATATTTTCAGATTACAAAAACCTATATCTACCATCCATATTGCACTTGTATCACCAGCTCTTCGCCGAACTAGTGCACCTATACAATTTACCATTGTATTGGGTGTGTTGGGGACACAAGAGACTCTATGTTATTTGGTTGCAGGGTTGCTTGAGAGAGACCATCTTCATCCTACGCCTCCCGCAGATTGATAAACCTTAGGTCATCCACTTGAGGGAAATTTGCTACTGTCCTACAAACCTCTGCACATGGAGGCCCAACAACGTCAACAAGAAGAAGGTTGTGTAGTAGACATCAACGTGATCCAGGTGATGCTATTCCGCCGGACCCTTCCCTGCCAGCGCCGACCTCTCCACATGTGGGAGTTTAATCCGGCAGGGCTGCGGACACTGCAGCGCTTCTTTGGCACAACGCACGAAGAGATCTGGAAGCTGCTCTTCAAGGCCCAGAAGTGGTGGCCGGAGACGACTGACGACATCGGCCTCGACTGTGCTCATCCGTCCACCCCGGTAAGTATTTTGGTTTCCGAGCATAACTTAGTTCGCAACTTAACGGGGTATGCTGAGAATTCCATCCTTTAATCAGGGCTGGACGAAGAAGGAAGAGTGGATCAAGTGTCCGGCTCCGCTGCCCGAAAACCCAGTTGATCCTCTGCTGAAGAGGATGCTGGTCCCGGCGCCGTACCAGGCATAGGAGAAGAAGGGCAAGGAGGCCAAAGGTGGCCTCCTCCGTAAAGGTACTCCAGATGCTGTGTCCGGAGATACCGAAGCTCTCTCCTCCCACGAGGGAGATGAAGACGACGAGGAGGAGGAGGAGAGCAATTCTCCCATTAAGGGGAGGAAGAAGAAAAGGGCGGCATCCGCAAACCTAGAGGCAGAGGCGTCCAAAAGGGGGAAGATATCACTCTTGCATGGCTCGGACTCGGATGTCGGAGTCATCCCCCAGCGGCGCCCCAGGGCGAAGCCCCTGGCCGAATCGTAAGCATTCAAAGATACTAAATATATTTCCGGTCTTTTACAAATTGTAGGATAACATATCATTATGTGTTCCAGTCCGGCCCGTGATCTCCCCCAACAATCATCGTCTTTGGGGAACTCTCTGGCGCCGGAGATGGTGGAGAGCGAGACGCCTCCGCGAGCCTCTCCGCCACATGATGCAGATGACACCGAGGTGTTATCCCAAAGGACCTCTCTGGGCCAGGGAGAGGTGCGGAATGCCGCTAAGACGGCACCAGAGGGCAATGCCTCGGCTACCGAGAACATGGGGGGCACAACCCCCATGGAGACTAACGACGGGGGCCCGGACCAGTCTGGCCCCCAGTCGAATACCACTCCGGAGACCCACACGGCTCCGGAATCGAGCGAGCAACCCCCTTTGAAGGAGGGGGGAGTGCCGACTCCACCGGCGGCCTCCATCAATCCGGAGGCACCAGACACTTTGATGGAAGCACTTCGACGTGCTTCCGTCGTGGAGGAGCACCGTACCCTAATGGGTACGGTGGTTGAGAAGGTTCAGTCCGCCAAAAGCGGGCTTAACGAAGCCTTCACCAGCCTATTAACAGGCTTAGAGGTATGTGATGTAATATTCTTAGCCGCTTTGCATGTGCAAAAAATATGCCTGTGTATAGATAGTAGCCCCTGAGACTTTGTTCGGCTTTTGAAAAAGGCCGAACAGATGATCAAATATTCGCCGGAGATAACATACTTGTCTATTTGATAAACAGGCTTCACTGTTAGCGGCGACCGCCCAGGCCACCGAAGTATCCGAGCTCAAGCGGAAGCTGGAGCTGGCTGATGAGGATCTTGTCCACATCAACAAGCGGTTTGATGAGGCGCAAGGTATGTTTTGAAAAAGTGTTTACACACCTGGAGTAATATGCCAATGTGGAGTCTAATCTCCTCTGTTATCCTGATCATATTTGTAGGTAACGCGGGCAAGGTCGAGGCCCTGAAGAGCGCCCTCGCCCAAGCCAAGGAGCAGGCGTGGGTGAGCCAAGCGGCCGCTGACGAAGCGGCTGCGGATTTAAAGGCCGAGCAGGTCACCCGCCGCAAGTATGAGGAGCGGGTGACCGAAGTGGAACAGGAGCTCAAGGATACCGCCGACAAGTGTGAGGCCTTGAAGGAGAAGAATAAGGCCTAAGCGGCCGATCTCACCAAGGCTCTACAGGAGGCCAAGGAGGCGCGGACCGAGTCCCGGGCTTCTCGCGAGGAGATCAAGCAAGCCGAACAGATAGCGGCTGGTAAGCCTTTCTTTTACAGAGTATATTTGGCGGTCGAATATATGCTTTGCTAAGTCGACTATGGAGTGCTCCAGATGCCTTTGGGGATCTCCCAAGGAGTGTCGCCGATGCCGCATGGTATTTCCGGGCCCAAGAAGGGAACACGACGGAGAAGCTCTTCTGGTCGCAGTACCTGGCGCCGGAGCGGCCAGCGCTGCTAAACAACTAGATGATGCAGCTGGCGGAGCTGCATAGAATGTCCGGTTTGGCCATGAAGGACATCATAGTCCGTCTATGGCCAGCCGGACCCATTCCTAGCAGCTACTTCGGCCTGGTCAAGCGGCTCGGTGATGCCTTGCCCCGAGTTGAGGCTGTGAAGCGCTCAGCGTGTATAGAGGGTGCGCGGATGGCCTTTGCCCGTGTCAAGATGCATTGGGCGAAGATGAAGGCCACCGTCGTGGCAGTCGAGGGTCCACCCGAGGGCAAGGACTACCGCAAGCCGGAGCGATACTTCGAGGACGTCCTGGAGGGTGCCCGTTTAATAGCGGGTCAATGCTTGAAGGATATTATGTTTGAATGAATGTATTCGGGTTGCCCAGACTTTGTGTTATGAAACGAGGCCTTTGTAATATACTTGTGCTTTTATCTGAAATATTTTCCTCCCGTGCGGCCGTAATTATTTCTGAAAGTTTGCCAGTCGTCGGCTTCAGCCCCCACGTAGATACTATAGGGGTGTTCGGAATAGCACATGACCAAAATAGACCCAACGTCTTCGTCCATAAAGGAGGTCACCGTGCAGTGAACTAGGCAATCAGACTATGTGGCTTTATCACTCTCACTTAGCCATAGGATTTTGACAAGGGGACTATGAGCTAGCCCCTGGTGCACGTGCAACTCTCCGAACTTGGATGCTTTAGGCGCGTGACCGGGTGGAGGCTAGTCCTTTGTATAATACGAAAAAAATCGCAAAAGATTTAGTAAGTCACCGAACCGCTGACCAGCTCTCGCTTTATCATGATAGTCAATTTTTGGCTTTCTCTACTGAGGTGTTTGACCGGACGAGCCAGAAACATGATATGTCTCCGTCGTATCTATAATATTTGATTGTTCCATGCCAATATTCTACGACTTTTACATACTTTTGGCAACTTTTTATACTATTTTTGGGACTAACATGTTGATCCAGTGCCCAGTGCCAGTTCCTGTTTATTGCATGTTTTTTGTTTCGCAGAAAATTCATATCAAACGGAGTCCAAATGGGATAAAAACTGACGGAGATTTTTTTGGAATATATGTAAATTTGGGAAGTGGAATCAATGTGAGACGATGCCCGAGGAGCCCACGAGGGTGAGGGGCGTGCCCTGGGCCCTCGTGGCCACCCCGTAAGGTGGTTGGTGCCCTTCTTTCGCCGCAAGAAAGCCAATATCCGGATAAAAATCGTGTCCAAATTTCAACCCAATCGGAGTTATGGATCTCCGGGAATATGAGAAACGGTGAAGGGGCATAATCTGGAGCGCAGAAATAGAGAGAGACAGAGAGACAAATCCAATCTCGGAGGGGCTCTCGCCCCTCCCATGCCATGGAAGCCAAGGACCAGAGGGGAAACCCTTCTCCCATCTAGGGAGAAGGTCAAGGAAGAAGAAGAAAAAGAAGGGGCCCTCTCCCCCTCTCTCCCGGTGGCTCCGGAACACCGCCGGGGCCATCATCGTGCGACGGCGATCTACACCAACACCTCTGTCATCTTCATCAACATCTTCATCACCTTCCCCCATCTATCTACAGCGGTCCACTCTCCCGCAACCCGCTGTACCCTCTACTTCGACATGGTGCTTTATGATTCATATTATTATCCAATGATGTGTTGCCATCCTATGATGTCTGAGTAGACTTTCGTTGTCCTATCGGTAATTGATGAATTGCTATGATTGGTTTAATTTACTTGTGGTTATGTTGCCGTCCTCTGGTGCCCATCATATGAGCGCGCGCGTGGATCACACCATAGGGTTAGTTGTATGTTGATAGGACTATGTATTGGAGGGCAAGAGTGACAGAAGCTTCAACCTAGTATAGAAATTGATGCATACGGGATTGAAGGGGGGCCAATATATCTTAATGCTATGGTTGGGTTTTACCTTAATGAACATTAGTAGTTGCGGATGCTTGCTAATAGTTCCAATCATAAGTGCATAGAATTCCAAGTCAGGGATGACATGCTAGCAGTGGCCTCTCCCACATAAAACTTGCTATCGGTCTAGTAAAGTAGTCAATTGCTTAGGGACAATTTCGCAACTCCTACCACCACTTTTCCACACTCACTATACTAAATTTATTGTGTCTTTATCTATACAGCCCCTAGATTTTATTTACATGCTCTTTATATTCTTGCAAACCTATCCAACAACACCTACAAAGTACTTGTAGTTTCATACTTGTTTTAGGTAAAGCGAACGTTAAGCGTGCGTAGAGTTGTATCGGTGGTCGATAGAACTTGAGGGAATATTTATTCTACCTTTAGCTCTTTGTTGGGTTCGACACTCTTACTTATCGAAAGAGGCTACAATTGATCCCCTATCCTTGTGGGTTATCAAGACCTTTTTCTGGCGCCGTTGCGGGGGAGTTATAGCGTGGGGTGAATATTCTCGTGTGTGCTTGTTTGATTTGTCACTAAGTAATTTTAATTTGTTGTTCTAAGTTGTTCTCTATCTTTAGTTATGGATATGGAACACGAAATACCAAAAAAAATTAGGTTTACTTGCTACTCATGGAGATGGGGAACCTCCTAAAACCCTCGGTGCTCATTATGTGAAAGATATTATGCACTACTTTAATAATCCTGAGAAAACCCCATTCAATTATATAATGGGAGACACGTTGGACCAACGTGAATACTTTAGGGATTATCGCTTGAGTCAAAAAGGGAAACTATTATGGGATCAAATTCATATGTTGCATTGGTATGCTCGGGAACTATGCTTGAGATATGATTATACTTGTTGCTCTAGGATGAAGGCTCCACACCTTCCCTTTTTTCATGCAAATTTAATGATGATAAAACCTTGGCTTCTTATGCTAATGGTATATATGATTACTATGGTGTGGAACAAATAGAAGAATTCGTTGCTTTTATGGGTGCTTATGAAATTAAATCTTTGTTTAAAGAGTGTGAAAATCTTGATGATGTTGTTTACAGACCTGAAAATTTTGCTATACTTAAATATTGCTATGAGAATTATGAATTCAATTCAGATATTGATGATTTTATTGAGAGAGTCTCCGCTGTCCAATAAGAGACTAATATTTTGCAGGAGTCTATGGAAGAAGAAATTGATGAAACTGTGAGCTCATTGGTTGAAAAAGATGAGGAGGAGAGCGAAGAACAAAAGGAGGAAGATCAGATTAGCTACCCATGCCCACCTTCTAATGAGAGTAACTCTTCATCTCATACATTATTTAATTTCCCTTTGTGCTTACCGAAGGATGATTGCTATGATGATCGTTATGATCCCGTTGATTCTTTTGAAATATCCCTTTTTGATGATGCTTGCTATGCTTGTGGCCAAGATGCCAATATGAATTATGCTTATGGAGATGAACTTGCTATATTTCCTTATGTTAAACATGAAATTGTTTCTATTGCACCCATGTATGATAGTCCTATTATCTTTTTGAATTCTCCCGACTACACTATATCGGAGAAGTTTGCCCTTATTAAGGATTATATTGATGGGTTGTGTTTTACTACTACACATGATGGTTTTGGTAGATATAATATGCATGTGCTTTGCTGCTCCTACTTGCAATTATTATGAGAGAGGAACTACATGTGCGCCTCTCCATGTTTCCAATATGATAAAATTGCAAGAAACTATTTATACTATGCATTGGCTTTACTATGTGTGCATGAATTGTTCTTTTATGACATGCCGATGCGTAGGAAGAGAGTTAGACTTCATTGTTGCATGATATATGTTGCTTTGTGCTCAGTACTAAATCACAAATCATTGTTAATTAAAATTGGCTTTGATATACCTTGGGATCCGGGTGGATCCATTACTTGAGCACTATATGCCTAGCTTAATGGCTTTAAAGAAAGCGCTGCCAGGGAGACAACCCGAAAGTTTTAGAGAGTCATTTATTTCTGTTGTGTGCTTTTATAAAGTTTAAAAACAAAAATAATGTGCCAAGATTTGCCTTTAGGATGTTTACATTGCTTGTTGGTTTGTGCGGTGCAAAACAGAAACTTTGGCTGTAGTGCGCGATTTTACATTTTTTACAGGAACGTCAAGCGGTTCTGAAACTTTTTGCACTATATTTATATACAAATTTTTTATTTTTCCTATTTGTTTCATAATTTTTGGAGTACCAGAAGTATGGTGAATGCTCATATTACTACAGACTGTCCTGTTTAAGACAGATTCTGTTTTTGATGCATAGTTTGCTTGTTTTGATGAAACTATCGATTTCTATCAGCGGATTAAGCCATGGAAAAGTTATATTACAGTAGCTACAATGCAAAAACAAAATGTGAATTGGTTTGCAACAGTACTTAGAGTAGTGATTTGCTTTATTATACTAACGGATCTTACCGAGTTCTCTGTTGAGTTTTGTGTGGATGAAGTGTTCGAAGGTCGAGGAGGTCTCGATGTGAGGAGAAGGAGGAGAGGCAAGAACTCAAGATTGGGGATGCCCAAGGCACCCCAAGTAATATTCAAGGAGACTCAAGCATCTAAGCTTGGGGATGCCCCGGAAGGCATCCCATCTGTCTTCAACAAGTATCGATATGTTTTCGGTTTCGTTTCGTTCATGTGATATGTGCAAATCTTGGAGCGTCTTTTGCATTTAGTTTTCACTTTTTTTTATGCACAATGCTGGTATGAGATAGTCCATGGTTGATTTATAGAATGCTCATTGCACTTCACTTATATCTTTTGAGTATGGCTTTATAGAATGCTTCATGTGCTTCACTTATATCATTTGAAGTTTGGATTGCCTGATTCTCTTCACATAGAAAACCGCCATTTGTAGAATGCTCTTTTGCTTCACTTATATTTGTTAGATCATGGGAATATCTTTTATAGAAAGAATTAAACTCTCTTGCTTCACTTATATCTATTTAGAGAGATGACAGGAATTGGTCATTCACATGGTTAGTCATAAAATCCTACATAAAACTTGTAGATCACTGAATATGATATGTTTGATTCCTTGCAATAGTTTGGCGATATAAAGGTGGTGATATTAGAGCGTGCTAGTTGAGTAATTGTGAAATTTAGAAATACTTGTGTTGAGGTTTGCAAGTCCTGTAGCATGCACGTATGGTAAACGTTGTGTGACAAATTTGAAGCATGGGGTGTTATTTGATTGCTTTCCTTATGAGTGGTGGTCGGGGACGAGCGATGGTCTTTTCCTACCAATCTATCCCCCTAGGGCCATGCGTAGTAGTACTTTGCTTCGAGGGATAATAAACTTTTGCAATAAGTATATGAGTTCTTTATGACTAATGTGAGTCCATGGATTATACGCACTCTTACCTTTTCACAATTTGCTAGCCTCTACGGTACCGTGCATTGCCCTTTCTCACCTCGAGAGTTGGTGCAAACTTCGCCGGTGCATCCAAACCCCGTGATACGATACGCTCTATCACACATAAGCCTCCTTATATCTTCCTCAAAACAGCCATCATACCTACCTGTCATGGCATTTCCATAGCCATTCCGAGATATATTGCCATGCAACTTCCATCATCATCATATACATGACTTGAGCATTCATTGTCATATTGCTTTGCATGATCGTAAGATAGCTAGCATGATATTTTCATGGCTTGTCCATTTTTTGATATCTTTGATACGCTAGATCATTGCACATCTCGGTACACCGCCGGAGGCATTCATATAGAGTCATACTTTGTTCTAGACATCGAGTTGTAAGTAAATAAAAGTGTGATGATCATCATTATTAGAACATTGTCCCATGCGAGGTTATCAAAATAAAAGAGGCCAAAGAAGCCCAAATAAAAAAAGAGGCCAAAGAAGCCCACCAAAAAAACAAAAAAAAACAAAAAATGAGAGAAAAAGAGAGAAGGGGCAATGTTACTATCCTTTTACCACACTTGTGCTTCAGAGTAGCATCATGTTCTTCATATAGAGAGTCTCTTGAGTTATCACTTTCATATACTAGTGGGAATTTTCATTATATCACTTGGCTTGTATATTCCGATGATGGGCTTCCTCAAATGCCCGAGGTCTTCATGAGCAAGCAAGTTGGATGCACACCCACTTAGTTTCTAGTTTGAGCTTTCATACACTTATAGCTCTAGTGCATCCATTGCATGGCAATCCCTACTCCTCGCATTGACATCAATTGATGGGCATCTCCATAGCCCGTTGATTAGTCGCGTCAATGTGAGACTTTCTCATTTTTTTTTCTTCTCACATAACCCCTATCATCATACTCTATTCCACCCATAGTGCTATGTCCATGGCTTGCGCTCATGTATTGTGTGAGGGTTGAAAAGGCTGAAGTGCGTTAAAAAGTATGAACCAATTGCTCGGCTTGTCATCGGGGTTGTGCATGATGGGAGCATTTTGTGTGACAAAAATGAAGCATGGCCAAACTATATGATTTTGTTGGGATGAGCTTTATTTGGCTATGTTATTTTGAGAGGACATAATTGCTTGGTTAGTATGCTTGAAGTATTATTGTCTTAATGTCAAATTATACACTATTGCTTTGAATCACTTATGTCTTAATATTCATGCCTTGATTAGATATATGATCAAGTTTATGCTAGGTTGCATTCCACATCAAAAGTTATCTTTTTTATCATTTACCTACTCGAGGACGAGCAGGAATTAAGCTTGGGGATGCTGATACGTCTCCGTCATATCTATAATTTTTTATTGTTCCATGCCTATATTCTACAACTTTTACATACTTTTGGCAACTTTTTATACTATTTTTGGGACTAACATATTGATCCAGTGCCCAGTGCCAGTTCCTGTTTGTTGCATGTTTTTTGTTTCACAAAAAATTCATATCAAACGGAGTCCAAACGGGATAAAAACTGACGGAGATTTTTTATGGAATATATATGAATTTTGGGAAGTGGAATCAACGTGAGACGATGCCCGAGGGGCCCATGAGGGTGAGGGGCGCGCCCCAGGGGGTCAGGCGCACCCTGGGCCCTCGTGGCCACCCCGTAAGGCGGTTGGTGCCCTTCTTTCGCCGCAAGAAAGCCAATATCCGGATAAAAATCGTGTCCAAATTTCAACGCAATCGGAGTTACAGATCTCCGGGAATATAAGAAACGGTGAAGGGGCAGAATCTGGAGCGCAGAAACAGAGAGAGACAGATCCAATCTCGGAGGGGCTCCCCTCCCATGCCATGGAAGCCAAGGACCAGAGGGGAAACCCTTCTCCCATCTAGGGAGAAGGTCAAGGAAGAATAAGAAGAAGGGGGGCCCCTCTCCCCCTCTCTCCCGGTGGTGCCGGAACACCGCCGGGTCCATCATCGTGCGACGACGATCTACACCAACACCTCTGTCATCTTCACCAACATCTTCATCACCTTCCCCCATCTATCTACATCGGTCCACTCTCCCGCAACCCGCTGTACCATCTACTTGGACATGGTGCTTTATGCTTCATATTATTATCCAATGATGTGTTGCCATCCTATGATGTTTGAGTAGATTTTCGTTGTCCTATTGGTAATTGATGAATTGCTATGATTGGTTTAATTTGCTTGTGGTTATGTTGCCGTCCTTTGGTGCCCATCATATGAGCGCGCGCCTGGATCACACCATAGGGTTAGTTGTATGTTGATAGGACTATGTATTGGAGGGCAAGAGTGACAGAAGCTTCAACCTAGCATAGAAATTGATGCATACGGGATTGAAGGGGGACCAATGTATCTTAATGCTATGGTTGGGGTTTTACCTTAA
Source organism: Aegilops tauschii subsp. strangulata (assembly GCF_002575655.3). NCBI lineage: Eukaryota > Viridiplantae > Streptophyta > Magnoliopsida > Poales > Poaceae > Aegilops > Aegilops tauschii. The sequence continues at coordinate 186,957,672 of NC_053036.3, read as the reverse complement.
TGAATGTTAGTAGTTGTGGATGCTTGCTAATAGTTCCAATCATAAGTGCATAGAATTCCAAGTCAGGGATGACATGCTAGCAGTGGCCTCTCCCACATAAAACTTGCTATCGGTCTAGTAAAGTAGTCAATTCCTTAGGAACAATTTCGCAACTCATACCACCACTTTTCCACACTCGCTATACTAACTTTATTGAGTCTTTATCTAAACAGCCCCTAGATTTTATTTACATGCTCTTTATATTCTTGCAAACCTATCCAACAACGCCTACAAAGTACTTCTAGTTTCATACTTGTTTTAGGTAAAGCGAACATTAAGCGTGCATAGAGTTGTATCGGTGGTCGATAGAACTTGAGGGAATATTAGTTCTACCTTTAGCTCCTCGTTGGGTTCGACACTCTTACTTATCGAAAGAGGCTACAATTGATCCCCTATACTTGTGGGTTATCAAAACACAATCGCAGTAGTTCTCCCTTTACTACCTTAGCCGAACAAGCGGAATGTAAGGTGGTAACCACAGGAGCCGGGCAACCCAACTATTGACCAAAGACATGAAGGAAATATGTCCTAGAGGCAATAATAAAGTTGTTATTTATATTTCCTTATATCATGATAAATGTTTATTATTCATCCTAGAATTGTATTAACCGGAAACTTAGTAGATGTGTGAATACATAGACAAACAGAGTGTCCCTAGTATGCCTCTACTAGACTAGCTTGTTAATCAAAGATGGTTAAGTTTCCTAACCATAGACATGTGTTGTCATTTGATGAATGGCATCACATCATTAGAGAATGATGTGATGGACAAGACCCATCCGTTTGTTGGGTAACGTAGTAATAATTCAAAATTTTCCTACGTGTCACCAAGATCAATCTAGGAGATGCTAGCAACGAGACAGAGGGAGTGCATCTTCATACCCTTGAAGATCGCTAAGCGGAAGCGTTACAAGAACGCGGTTGATGGAGTCGTACTCGTGGCGATTCAAATCGCGGAAGATCCGATCTAGCGCCGAACGGACGGCGCCTCCGCAACACACGTACAGCCCGGGGACGTCTCCTCCTTCTTGATCCAGCAAGGGGAGAGGAGAAGTTGAGGGAGAACTCAAGCAGCACGATGGCGTGATGGCAATGGAGCTCGTGGTTCTCCGGCAGAGCTTCGCTAAGCACTACGGAGGAGCAGGAGGAGTTGGAGGAGGAGAGGGCTGCGCCAGGCCAGGGGTGCGGCTGCCCTCCCACCCCCTCACTATATATAGGGGGAAGGGGAGAGGGGGCCGGCCCCTCTAGATGGATCTAGAGGAGGAGGCGGCGGCCAGGGGAAACCCTAGATGGGTTTGGGCGCCCCCACCCCCTAGGAAACTTGCCCCCAAGCCGGGAGGGGCGGCTGCCCTAGGGGTGGCGCCCCCACCTCTCCTGGTTACGTGAGAGGGGTTGGGAGGGGCGCACAGCCCCTTAGTGGGCTGGTTTGCACCTTCCCCTTGGCCCATAAGGCCCCCCAATGCTTGCCGGGGCCTCCGAAACCCCTTTCGGACATGCTGGCCATAGCCTGGTACCCCCGGAACAATTCCGGACTCCAATACCCTTCGTCCAATATACCGATCTTCACCTCCGGACCATTCCGGAGCTCCTTGTCATGTCCAAGATCTCATCCGGGACTCCGAACAACCTTCGGTAACCACATACTATTTCCCATAACAACTCTAGCGTCACCGAACCTTAAGTGTGTAGACCCTACGGGTTCGGGAACCATGCACACATGACCGAGACACCTCTTCGGCCAATAACCAATAGCGGGATCTGGATACCCATATTGGCTCCCACATGTTCCACGATGATCTCATCTGCTGAACCATGATGTCGGGGATTTAATAAATCCCGTATACAATTCCCTTTGTCTATCGGTATGTTACTTGCCCGAGATTCGATCGTCGGTATCCCAATACCTCGTCCAATCTCGTTACCGGCAAGTCTCTTTACTTGTTCCGTAACGCATGATCCTGTGGCTAACTCCTTAGTCACATTGAGCTCATTATGATGATGCATTACCGAGTGGGCCCAGAGATACCTCTCCGTCATACGGAGTGACAAATCCCAGTCTTGATGCGTGCCAACCCAACAGACACTTTCGGAGATACCTGTAATGCACCTTTATAGCCACCCAGTTACGTTGTGACGTTTGGTACACCGAAAGCATTCCTACGGTGTCCGGGAGTTGCACAATCTCATGGTCTAAGGAAATGATACTTGACATTAGAAAAGCTCTTAGCAAACGAACTACACGATCTTGTGCTATGCTTAGGATTGGGTCTTGTCCATCACATCATTCTCCTAATGATGTGATCCCATTATCAATGACATCCAATTGCCATGGTCAGGAAACCATAACCATCTATTGATCAACGAGCTAGCCAACTAGAGGCTTACTAGGGACATGTTGTGGTCTATGTATTCACACATGTATTATGGTTTCCAGTTAATACAATTATAGCATGAACAATAGACAATTATCATGAACAAGGAAATACAATAATAACCATTTTATTATTGCCTCTAGGGCATATTTCCAACAGTCTCCCACTTGCACTAGAGTCAATAATCTAGTTCACATCACTATGTGATTGTAATGAATCCAACACCCATGGGGTTTGTTCATATCTCGCTTGTGAGAGAGGTTATTAGTCAACAGGTCTGAACCTTTCAGATCCGTGTGTGCTTTAGAAATCTCTATATCATCTTGTAGATGCAGCTACCATGCGCTACTTGGAGCTATTCCAAATAACTGCTCTACTATACGAATCCGGTTTACTACTCAGAGTCATCCGGATTAGTGTCAAAGTTTGTATCGACGTAACCCTTTACGACGAACTCTTTTACCACCTCCATAATCGAGAAAATTCCTTAGTCCACTAGTTACTAAGGATAAGTTCGACCGCTGTCATGTGACCAATTCCTGGATCACTATTGTACCCCTTGACTAACTCATGGCAAGGCACACTTTAGGTGCGGTACACAGCATAGCATACTGTAGAGCCTACGTCTCAAGCATAAGGGACGACCTTCGTCCTTTCTCTCTCTTCTGCCGTGGTTAGGTCTTGAGTCTTACTCAATACTCACACCTTGTAACACAGCCAAGAACTCCTTCTTTGCTGATCTATTTTGGACTCCTTCAAAACCTTGTCACGGTATGTATTCATTTGAAAGTACTATTAAGCGTTTTTGATCTATCCTTATAGATCTTGATGCTCAATGTTCAAGTAGCTTAATCCAGGTTTTCCATTGAAAAACACTTTTCAAATAACCCTGTATGCTTTCTAGAAATTCTACATCATTTCTGATCAACAATATGTTAACAACATATACTCATCAAAAATTCTATAGTGCTCCCACTCACTTCTTTGGAAATACAAGTTTCTCATAAACTTTGTAAAAACCCAAAATCTTTGATCATCTCATCAAAGCGTACATTCCAACTCCGAGATGCTTACTCCAGTCCTTAGAAGGATTGCTGGAGCTTTGCATACTTGTTAGCATCTTTCAGGATTGACAAAACCTTCTGGTTGTATCACATACAACCTTTCCTCAAGAAAATCGTCGAGGAAACAATGTTTTTGACATCCTATCTGCAAGATTTCATAAATAATGCAGTAACTGCTAATATAATTCCAACAGACTCTTAGCATCGCTACGAGTGAGAAAATCTCATCGTAGTCAACTCCTTGAACTTGTCGGAAAACATCTTAACGACAAGTCGAGCTTTCTTAATGGTGACACTTACCATCATTGTCCGTCTTCCTTTTAAAATCCATCTGCACCCAACATCCTTACGACCATCAAGTAGTTCTTCCAAAGTCTATACTTTGTTTTTATATATGGATCCTCTCTCGGATTTTATTGCCTCGATCCATTCGTCGGAATCCGGGCCCACCATCGCTTCTCCATAGCTCGTAGGTTCATTGTTGTCTAGCAACATGACTTCCAAGACAGGATTACGTACCACTCTGAAGTAGTACGCATCCTTGTCGACCTACGAGGTTTGGTAGTGACTTGATCCAAAGTTTCATGATCACTATCATAAGCTTCCACTTCAATTGGTGTAGGTGCCACAGGAACAACTTCCTGTGCCCTGCTACACACTAGTTGAAGTGATGGTTCAATAACCTCATCAAGTTTCCACCATCCTCCCACTCAATTCTTTTGAGAGAAACTTTTCCTCGAGAAAGGACCTATTTCTAGAAACAATCACTTTGCTTCCGGATCTGAAATAGGAGGTATACCCAACTGTTTTGGGTATTCTATGAAGATGCATTTATCCGCTTTGGGTTCGAGCTTATCAGCCTGAAACTTTTTCACATAAGCGTCGCAGCCCCAAACTTTTAAGAAACGACAGCTTAGGTTTCTCCAAACCATAGTTCATACGGTGTCGTCTCAACGGAATTGCGTGGTGCCCTATTTAAAGTGAATGCGGTTGTCTCTAATGCCTAACCCATAAACGATAGTGTAATTCGATAAGATACATCATGGTATGCACCATATCCAATAGGGTGCAGTTATGATGTTTGGACACACCATCACACTATGGTGTTCCAGGCAGTATTAGTTGTGAAACAATTTCCACAACGTCTTAATTGTGTGCCAAACTCGTAACTCAGATATTCATCTCTATGATCATATCACAGACATTTTATCCTCTTGTCACGACGATCTTCAACTTCACTCTGAAATTACTTGAACCTTTCAATAATTCAGACTTGTGTTTCATCAAGTAAATATACTCAACATCTACTCAAATCATCTATGAAGTAAGAACATAACGATATCCACTGCATGCCTCAGCACTCATTGGACTGCACACATCAAAATGTATTACTTCCAACAAGTTGCTTTCTTGTTCCATCTTACTGAAAATGAGACCTTTCAGTCATCCTGCCCATGTGTTATGATTTGCATGTCTCAAGTGATTCAAAATCAAGTGAGTCCAAACGATCCATCTGTATGGAGTTTCTTCATGCATATATACTATAGACATGGTTCGCATGTCTCAATCTTTTAAAAAACGAGTGAGTCCAAAGATCCATTAACATGGAGCTTCTTCATGCGTTTTATACCAATATGACTCAAGTGGCAGTGCCACAAGTATGTGGTACTATCATTACTATCTTATATCTTTTGGCATAAACATGTGTATCACTACGATCGAGATTCAATAAACCATTCATTTTAGGTGCAAGACCATTGAAGGTATTATTCAAATAGACAGAGTAACCATTATTCTCCTTAAATGAATAACCGTATTGCGATAAACATAATCCAATCATGTCTATGCTCAACGCAAACACCAAATAACAATTATTTAGGTTTAACACCAATCTCGATGGTAGAGGGAGCATGCGATGCTTGATCACATCAACCTTGGAAACACTTCCAACACATATCGTCATCTCACCTTTAGCTAGTCTCCGTTTATTCCGTAGCCTTTTATTTCGAGTTACCAACACTTAGCAACCGAACCGGTATCTAATACCCTGGTGCTACTAGGAGTACTAGTAAAGTACACATTAATATAATGTATATCCAATATACTTCTTTCGACCTTGCCTGCCTTCTCATCTACCAAGTATCTAGGGAAGTTCTGCTTCAGTGACCGTTCCCCTTATTACAGAAGCACTTAGTCTCAGGTTTGGGTTCAACCTTGGGTTTCTTCACTAGAGCAGCAACTGATATGCCGTTTCATGAAGTATCCCTTCTTTCCCTTGCCCTTCTTGAAACTAGTGGTTTTACTAACCATCAACAATTGATGCTCCTACTTGATTTCTACTTTCGCGGTATCAAACATCGCGAGTTGCTCAAGGATCATCATGTCTATCCCTGATATGTTATAGTTCATCACGAAGCTCTAATAGCTTGGTGGCAGTGACTATGGAGAACCATCACTATCTCATCTGGAATATTAACTCCCACTCGATTCAAGCGATTGTAGTACTCAGACAATCTGATCACATGCTCAACGATTGAGCTTTTCTCCCTTAGTTTGCAGGCTTAAGAAACTTGTCAGAGGTCTCATACCTCTTGACGTGGGCACTAGTCTGAAATCCCAATTTCAGTCTTTGGAACATCTCATATGTTCTGCGACGTTTCAAAAAAACGTCTTTGGTGCCACAACTTTAAACCGTTAGCATTACGCACTGAACTATCATGTAGTCATCAAAACGTGTATGTCAGATGTTTCGCAACATCTACAGACCACGCTCGAGGTTCAGCACACCGAGCGGTGCATTAAGGACATAAGCCTTCTGTGCAGCAATGAGGACAATCCTCAGTATACGGATCCAGTCCGCATAATTGCTACTGTGAACTTTCAACTAAATTTTCTCTAGGAACATATCTTAAACAGTAGAACTAAAGCGTAAGCTATGACATAATTTGCAAAGACCTTTTGACTATGTTCATGACAATTAAGTTCATTTGATTATTTAATGAACTCCCACTTAGATAGACATCCCTCTAGTCATCTAAGTGATACATGATCCGAGTCAACTAGGCCGTGTCCGATCATCACGTGAGACGGACTAGTCATCATCGGTGAACATCTTCATGTTGATCGTATCTACTATATGACTCATGTTCGACCTTTCGGTCTCTTGTGTTCCGAGGCCATGTCTGTACATGCTAGGCTCGTCAAGTCAACCTAAGTGTTTCGCATGTGTAAATCTGGCTGACACCCGTTGTATGCGAACGTTAGAATCTATCACACCCGATCATCACGTGGTGCTTCGAAACAACGAACCTTCGCAACGGTGCACAGTTAGGGGGAACACATCTCTTGAAATTTGAGTGAGGGATCATCTTATTTATGCTACCGTCGTTCTAAGCAAATAAGATGTAAACATGATAAACATCACATGCAAATCATAAAGTGACATGATATGGCCAATATCATCTTGCGCCTTTTGATCTCCATCTTCGAGGCGCGGCATGATCACCTTCGTCACCGGCATGACATCATGATCTCCACCATCATGATCTCCATCATCGTGTCTTCATGAAGTTGTCTCGCCAACTATTACTTCTACTACTATGGCTAACGGTTAGCAATAAATTAAAGTAATTACATGGCGTTTTTCATTCACACGCAGGTCATACAATAAATTAAGACAACTCCCATGGCTCCTGCCGGTTGTCATACTCATCGACATGCAAGTCATGATTCCTATTACAAGAATATGATCAATCTCATACATCACATATATATATAATTCATCACATCCTTTTGGCCATATCACATCACATAGCATACCCTTCAAAAACAAGTTAGACGTCCTCTAATTGTTGTTGCATGTTTTACGTGGCTGCTATGGGTTTCTAGCAAGAACGTTTCTTACCTACGCAAAAGCCACAACAGTGATATGCCAATTGCTATTTACCCTTCATAAGGACCCTCTTCATCGAATCCGATCCGACTAAAGTGGGAGAGACAGACACCCGCTAGCCACCTTATGCATGAAGTGCATGTCAGTCGGTGGAACCTGTCTCACGTAAGAGTACGTGTAAGGTCGGTCCGGGCTGCTTCATCCCACAATGCCGCCGAATCAAGATAAGACTAGTAACGGTAAGCAAATTGAACAAATCATCGCCCACAACTACTTTGTGTTCTACTCGTGCGTAGAATCTACGCATAGACCTAGCTCATGATGCCACTATTGGGTAACGTAGTAATAATTTAAAATTTTCCAACGTGTCACCAAGATCAATCTAGGAGATGCTAGCAACGAGACAGAGGGAGTGCATCTTCATACCCTTGAAGATCGCTAAGCGGAAGCGTTACAAGAACGCGGTTGATGGAGTCGTACTCGCGGCGATTCAAATCGCGGAAGATCCGATCTAGCACCGAACGGACGGCGCCTCCGCGTTCAACACACGTACAGCCCGGGGACGTCTCCTCCTTCTTGATCCAGCAAGGGGAGAGGAGAAGTTGAGGGAGAACTCCAGCAGCACGACGGCATGGTGGCAATGGAGCTCGTGGTTCTCCGGCAGGGCTTCGCCAAGCACTACTACTACGGAGGAGATGTATGAGGAGGAAGGGGCTGCGCCAAGCAAGGGGTCCGGCTGCCCTCTCTCTCCCTCACTATATATAGTGGGAAGGGGGGTGGAGGAGGCGCCCTAGGGTTCCCTAGGGGAGGGGCGGCAGCCACAGGGGAAACCCTTGATGGGTTTGGGCGCCCCGACCCCTGGGAAACTTGCCCCCCAAGCCGGGAGGGGTGGCTGCCCTAGGGTAGGCGCCCCAACCTCTCCATGTTACGTGAGAGGGGTTGGGAGGGGCGCACAGCCCCTTAGTGGGCTGGTTTGCCCTTCCCCTTGGCCCATAAGGCCCCCCAACGCATGCCGGGGCCTCCGAAACCCCTTTCGGACATGCTGGCCATAGCTTGGTACCCCCGGAACAATTCCGGACTCCAATACCCTTCGTCCAATATACCGATCTTCACCTCCGGACAATTCTGGAGCTCCTCGTCATGTTCGGATCTCATCCGGGACTCCGAACAACCTTCGGTAACCACATACTATGTCCCATAACAACTCTAGCGTCACCGAACCTTAAGTGTGTAGACCCTACGGGTTCGGGAACCATGCAGACATGACCGAGACACCTCTCTGGCCAATAACCAATAGCGGGATCTGGATACCCATATTGGCTCCCACATGTTCCACGATGATCTCATCGGATGAACCACGATGTCGGGGATTCAATCAATCCCGTATACAATTCCCTTTGTCTATCGGTATGTTACTTGCCCGAGATTCGATCGTCGGTATCCCAATACCTCGTCCAATCTCGTTACCGGCAAGTCTCTTTACTTGTTCCGTAACGCATGATCCTGTGGCTAACTCCTTAGTCACATGGAGCTCATTATGATGATGCATTACCGAGTGGGCCCAGAGATACCTCTCCGTCATACGGAGTGACAAATCCGAGTCTCGATTCGTGCCAACCCAACAGACACTTTCGGAGATACCTGTAATGCACCTTTATAGCCGCCCAGTTACGTTGTGACGTTTGGTACACCAAAAGCATTCCTACGGTATCCGGGAGTTGCACAATCTCATGGTCTAAGGAAATGATACTTGACATTAGAAAAACTCTTACCAAACGAACTACACGATCTTGTGCTATGCTTAGGATTGGGTCTTGTCCATCACATCATTCTCCTAATGATGTGATCCCGTTATCAATGACATCCAATGTCCATGGTCAGGAAACCATAACCATCTATTGATCAACGAGCTAGTCAACTAGAGGCTTACTAGGGACATGTTGTGGTCTATGTATTCACACATGTATTACGGTTTCCAGTTAATACAATTATAGCATGAACAATAGACAATTATCATGAACAAGGAAATACAATAATAACCATTTTATTATTGCCTCTAGGGCATATTTCAAACACCGTTAGCTTAGCACTATGATCGTTTAGTTTATTGCTATTGCTTTCTTCATGACTTATACATGTTCCTATGACTATGAGATTATGCAAACTCCTGAATACCGGAGGAACACTTAGTGTGCTATTAAACGTCACAACGTAACTGGGTGATTATAAAGATGCTCTACAGGTGTCTCCGATGGTGTTTGTTGAGTTGGCATAGATCAAGATTAGGATTTGTCACTCTGTATGTCGGAGAGGTATCTCTAGGCCCTCTCGGTAATGCACGTCACTATAAGCCTTGCAAGCAATGTGAATAATGAGTTAGTTGCGGGATGATGCATTATGGAACGAGTAAAGATACTTGCCGGTAACGAGATTGAACTAGGTATGATGATACCGACGATCGAATCTCGGGCAAGTAACATACCGATGACAAAGGGAACAACGTATGTTGTTGTGCGGTTTAACCGATAAAGATCTTCGTAGAATATGTAGGAGCCAATATGAGCATCTAGGTTCCGCTATTGGTTATTGACCGGAGATGTGTTTCGGTCATTTCTACTTGGTTTCTCAAACCCGTAGGGTCCGCACGCTTAACGTTCGATGACGATTTGTATTATAAGTTTATGTGATTTGATGACCGAAGGTTGTTCAGAGACCCGGATGAGATCACAGACGTGACAAGGAGGCTCGAAATGGTCGAGACATAAAGATTCATATATTGTAAGGTTACATTCGGACACCGGAATGGTTCAGGTCATTTAGGACAAGTTTCGGAGTACCGGGGGTTACCGGACCCCCCCCCCCCCCCCGGGAAGTTATTGGGCCTCATGGGCCTAGTGGTGGAAGAGAGGGGGCAGGCCAAGGAGTGTCACCCCCCTAGCGCAAACCAAATTGGACTAGGGCTAGGGGGGCCGGCCCCCCGTTTCCTTCTCTTCTCCTCGTCCTTCTCCCCTTCTCCTTGTGGGAGTAGGAAAGGGGGGGGGGGGTCGAATCCTACTTGGAGTAGGACTCCCCCCCTTGGGCGCGGCACCCCTGGCCGACCTCCTCCTCCCTCCCTCCTTTATATATGTGGGGAAGGGGGCACCCTAGAACACACAAGTTGATCTTTTAGCCGTGTGCAGTGCCCCCCTCCACAGTTTCACACCTCGGTCATATTGTCGTAGTGCTTAGGCGAAGCCCTGCGCCGGTAACTTCATCATCACCATCACGACGCCGTCGTGCTGATGGAACTCTCCCTCAGCCTCAAATGGATCAAGAGTTCATGGGACGTCACTGAGCTAAATGTGTGCAGATCGCGGAGGTGCCGTGCGTTCGGTACTTGATCAGTTGGATCGCGAAGACATTCGACTACATCAACCGCGTTACTAAACGCTTCCGCTTTCGGTCTACGAGCGTACATGGACACACTCTCCCCACTCGTTGCTATGCTCTCCTAGATAGATCTTGCATGGCAATATTTTGAAATACTATGTTCCCCAACAGTGGCATCCGAGCCAGGTCTATGCGTAGATGTTATATGCACGAGTAAAACACAAAGAGTTGTGGGTGATAATAGTCATACTGCTTACCAGCATGTCTTACTTCGATTCGGCGGTATTTTTGGATGAAGTGGCCCAGACCGACATTACATGACCGCGTTCATGAGACTGGTTCTATCGACGTGCTTCGCACACAGGTGGCTAGTAGGTGTCTATTTCTCCAGCTTTAGTTGAATCGAGTTTGACTACGCCCGGTCCTTGTTGAAGGTTAAAACATCACACTTGATGAAAAATCATTGTGGTTTTGATGCGTAGGTAAGAACGGTTCTTGCTAGAAGCCCGTAGCAGGCACATAAAACTTGCAACAACAAAGTAGAGGATGTCTAACTTGTTTTTGCACGGCTTGCTGTGATGTGATATGGTCAAGACGTGATGACATATAAATTGTTGTATGAGATGATCATGTTTTGTAACAGTTATCGGCAACTGGCAGGAGCCTTATGGTTGTCGCTTTATTGTATGAAATGCAATCGCCATGTAATTGCTTTACTTTATCACTAAGCGGTAGCGATAGTCATAGAAGTAATAGTTGGCGAGATGAAAACGATGCTTCAATGGAGATCAAGGTGTCAAGCCGGTGACGATGGTGATCATGACGGTGCTTTGGAGATGGAGATCAAAGGCACAAGATGATGATGGCCATATCATATCACTTATATTGATCGCATGTGATGTTTATCCTTTATGCATCAAATTTTTCTTAGTACGACGGTAGCATTATAAGATGATCTCTGACTAAATTTCAAGGTATAAGTGTTCTCTCTGAGTATGCACCGTTGCGACAGTTCGTTGTGCCGAGACACCACGTGATGATCGGGTGTGATAAGCTCTACATTCACATACAACGGGTGCAAGCCAGTTTTGCACACACAAAATACTCGGGTTAAACTTGACGATCCTAGCATATGCAGATATGGCCTCGGAACACTGAGACTGAAAAGTCGAGCCTGAATCATATAGTAGATATGATCAACATAGTGATGTTCACCATTGAAAACTACTCCATCTCACGTGATGATCGGACATGGTTTAGTTGATATGGATCACGTGATCACTTAGATGATTAGAGGGATGTCTATCTAAGTGGGAGTTCTTAAGTAATATGATTAATTGAACTTTAATTTATCATGAACTTAGTACTTGATAGTATTTTGCATGTCTATGTTGTTGTAGATAAATGGCCCGTGCTACTGTTCTGTTGAATTTTAACGCGTTCCTAGAGAAAGCTAAGTTGAAAGATGATGGTAGCAACTACACGGACTGGGTCCGTAACTTGAGGATTATCCTCATTGCTGCACAGAAGAATTACATCCTATAAGCACCGCAAGGTGCAAGATCCGCTGCAGGAGCAATACTAGATGTTCTGAATGCCTGTCAGAGCAAAGCTGATGACTACTCGATAGTTCAGTGTGCCATGCTTTACGGCTTAGAACCGGGACTTCAATGATGTTTTGAACGTCATGGAGCATATGAGATGTTCCAGGAGTTGAAGTTAATATTTCAAGCAAATGCCCGGATTGAGAGATATGAAGTCTCCAATAAGTTCTACAGCTGCAAAATGGAGGAGAATAGTTCTGTCAGTGAACATATACTCAAAATGTCTGGGTACCATAATCACTTGACTCAACTGAGAGTTAATCTTCCGGTTGATAGTGTCATTGACAGAGTTCTTCAATCACTGCCACCAAGCTACAAAAGCTTCGTGATGAACTATAATATGCAAGGGATGGATAAGACAATTCCTGAGCTCTTCGCGATGCTAAAGGCTACGGAGGTAGAAATCAAGAAGGAGCATCAAGTGTTGATGGTTAACAAGACCACTAGTTTCAAGAAAAAAGGGTAAAGGGAAGAAGGGGAACTTCAAGAAGAACGGCAAGCAAGTTGCTTCTCAAGTGAAGAAGCCCAAGTCTGGACCTAAGCCTGAGGCTGAGTGCTTCTACTGCAAAGGGACAATAATAACAGGATATATCTTCTTTTCATCAATATAAGCATATTTAAGAGTATCGGGTAATGGTTTAAGCTCGAACACGGGATCACCCTTGGGTGAAGGGGGATCCCTAGTATTTCAACAGGCAAGTCGTGTTTCAAGATAGGTCCTTGTTTAAAGAATACTTCATCTATTTCCCTCCTTTCATTCATAAACATATCATTTTCATGGTCTAGCAAATATTGTTCTAAAGGGTCATTAGGAGGCACGACAATAGAAGCAAGACCAATAATTTCATCTTTACTAGGCAATTCCTCGTCACGGGGTTGTCTACGAAATTTAGCAAAGTTAAACTCATGAGATGTATCCCCCAAACCAATAGTAACAACATCCTTTTCGCAGTCTATCCTAGCATTCACAGTATTCAAGAACGGTCTACCAAATATAATGGGGCAAAAGTTATCTTGTGGGGAACAAAGAACAAGAAAATCAGCAGGATATTTAACTTTCGCACACAAGACTTCAACATCTCTAACAATCCCAACTGGTGAAATAGTGTCTCTATTGGCAAGCTTAATTGTAACATCAATTTCTTCTATCTCAGCAGGTGCAATATCATGCATAATTTCTTTGTATAAGGAATAAGGTATTGCACTTGCACTAGCACCCATATCACATAAGCCATGATAACAATGATCTCCTATTTTAACAGAAAGAACATGCATGCCTACAACAGGTCTATGTTTATTTTTAGTATCAGGTCTAGCAATTCTAGCAGTTTCCTCACAGAAGTAAATAGCATGCCCATCAATATTATCTGCCAAGAGATCTTTAACCGTAGCAATACTAGGTTCAACTTTAATTTGCTCAGGGGGTTTGGGTGTCTGAATGTTACTTTTGTTGACCACCGTTGAAGCTTGAGCATGATCCTTTATTCTAACACGGAAAGGTGGTTTCTCAATATAAGCAGTAGGAACGACAGGATCATTATAAGTGATAGTCTTTTCTTCAACTTTGATAGGTGCAACTACATTTACTTCAATGGGAGGATTATATTTAAAACACTTCTTCTTTGGGAGATCAACATGAGTAGCAAAGGATTCACAGAAAGAAGCTACTATCTCAGAGTCAAGTCCATATTTAGTGCTAAATTCACGGAAAACATCGGTATCCATAAAAGATTTAACACAATCAAACTTAGGTGTTATACCTGACTCCTTACCTTCGTTGAGATCCCAGTCTTCAGAGTTGCGTTTAATTCTTTCCAATAAATACCATTTGAATTCAATAGACTTCATCATAAAAGATCTAGTACAAGAAGTATCGAGCATGGAGCGATTATTGAGAGAAAGCCGAGCATAAAAATTTTGAATAATCATTTCTCTTGAGAGCTCGTGATTGGGGCATGAATATAACATTGACTTAAGCCTCCCCAAGCTTGAGCGATGCTTTCTCCTTCGCGAGGCCAAAAATTATACATATAGTTACGATCACGATGAACAAGATGCATAGGATAAAACTTCTGATGAAATTCCAATTTCAATCGGTTGTAGTTCCATGATCCCATATCATCACATAGCCTAAAACATGTCAATGCCTCTCCCTTCAAAGATAAAGGGAAGACCTTCTTCTTGATAACATCCTCAGGCATACCTGCAAGCTTAAATAATCCACAGACTTCATCCACATAGATTAGGTGCAAATCGGGATGTAATGTTCCATCTCCTATAAAAGGATTAGCTAGCAGTTTCTCTATCATACCCGAAGGAATTTCAAAGTAAACATTTTCGCTAGGTTTAGTAGGTTGAGGAGCAATTGCTCTACTCGTCGGGGTGAAGATACCCCGAACAAGCCCCTCAGAGGATTACTTTCCATAGTAACAAGTGACAGTAAATTTCAGCACACTATATAAATTTTTCCTTACCAAATTCCACCTACCAAAGGCGCTTCAGTCCCCGGCAATGGCACCAGAAAATAGTCATGATGACCCACAAGTATAGGGGATCTATCGTAGTCCTTTCGATAAGTAAGAGTGTCGAACCCAACGAGGAGCAGAAGGAAATGATAAGCGGTTTTCAGCAAGGTATTCTCTGCAAGCACTGAAATTATTGGGAACAGATAGTTTTGTGATAAGGTAATTTGTAACGAGTAACAAGTAATGAAAGTAAATAAGGAGCAGCAAGATGGCCCAATCCTTTTTGTAGCAAAGGACAAGCCTGGACAAACTCTTATATAGAGAAAAGCGCTCCCGAGGACACATGGGAATTATCATCAAGCTAGTTTTCATCACGCTCATATGATTCGCGTTTGTTACTTTGATAATTTGGTATGTGGGTGGACCGGTGCTTGGGTACTGTCCTTTCTTGGACAAGCATCGCACTTATGATTAACCCCTATTGCAAGCATCCTCAACTAAAAAAGAAGTATTAAGGTAAACCTAACCATAGCATGAAACATATGGATCCAAATCAGCCCCTTACAAAGCAACTCATAAACTAGAGTTTAAGCTTCTGTCACTCTAGCAACCCATCATCTACTTATTATTTCCCAATGCCTTCCTCTGGGCCCAAATAATGGTGAAGTGTCATGTAGTCGACGTTCACATAACACCACTAGAGGAAAGACAACATACATCTCATCAAAATATCGAACGAATACCAAATTCACATGACTACTTATAGCGAGACTTCTCCCATGTCCTCAGGAACAAACGTAACTACTCACAAATCATATTCATGTTCATAATCAGAGGGGTATTAATATGCATAAAGGATCTGAACATATGATCTTCCACCAAATAAACCAACTAGCATCAACTACAAGGAGTAATCAACACTACTAGCAACCCACAGGTACCAATCTGAGGCTTTGGGACAAAGATTGGATACAAGAGATGAACTAGGGTTTGAGAAGAGATGGTGCTGGTGAAGATTTTGATGGAGATTGACCCCCTCCCGATGAGATGATTGTTGGTGACGACGATGGCGATGATTTCCCCCTCTCGGAGGGAAGTTTCCCCGGCAGAACAGCTCTGCCGGAGCCCTAGATTGGTTCCACCTCGTGGCGGCAGAGTTTCTTCCCGAAAGCTTGCTTATAATTTTTTCTCGGACGAAAGACTTCGTATAGCATAAGATGGGCACTGGAGGCCTGCCAGGGGGCCCACGAGGCAGGGGGCGTGCCCACCGGGGTAGGGCGCGCCCCCACCCTCATGGCCAGGGTGTGGGCCCCCTCTGGTACTTTCTTTCGCCAGTATTTTTTATTAATTCCAAAAATAACTACCGTGAAGTTTCAGGACTTTTGGAGCTGTGTAGAATAGGTCTCTAATATTTGCTCCTTTTCCAGCCTAGAATTCCAGCTGCCGGCATTATCCCTCTTCATGTAAACCTTGTAAAATAAGAGAGAATAGGCATAAGTATTATGACATAACGTGTAATAACAGCCCATGATGCAATAAATATCGATATAAAAGCATGATGCAAAATGGACGTATCACGTCCCACTCGCCGAAGCTCTTTTGCACCACCAGGTCCGAGTCGCCATAGCGTAGGATGCGCCGAATGCCGAGTTCCTTGGCAAGCCGGAGGCCGTGCACAAGGGCTTCATACTCGGCGACATTGTTGGAGGCGGCGAAGTGGATCTGCAGCGTGTACTTGAGCCGGTCGCCCTTGGGGAAGGACAACACAATGCCGGCCCCTTGGCCGAGTCGCATCTTTGAGCCGTCGAAGTGCATTCGCCAGTGCGTCGAGTCCGGTGGCGGCGGCAGGTACTGGGTCTCGGTCCAGTCAACGAGGAAGTCGGCCAAAGCTTGGGACTTGATCGTGGTGCGGGCCTCGTAGAGGATGGTGTGACCGGCCAGCTCGAGCGCCCACTTGGCGACCCGACCAGAGGCATCCCTGCACCCGATGATTTCGCCGAGAGGGGCCGTGCTAACCACGGTGACGACATGCTCTTGGAAGTACTGCTTCAATTTCTTGGCGGTGAAGTACACGCCGTAACACATCTTCTGGTAGTGCGGGTAGTTCTGCTTCGAGGCGGAGAGCACCTCGCTCAGGTAGTAGACAGGGCGTTGGACAGCTTGGACCTTGTCCTTGTCTGGTCGCTCGACCACCATCACCGTGCTGACCGACCGTGAGGTCGCGGCGATATAGAGAAACAACGGCTCCTTCTCGGCCGGTGCGGCCAAGACTGGTGCGGTGGAGAGCATGCGCTTGAGATCCCGAAAGGCTTCGTCTGCACGGTCGTTCCACTCGAACGGCGTCGTCTTCTTCATCAGCTGATATAGGGGCAAGGCCCTCTCACCCAGCTGGCTGAGAAACCGGCTGACCGAGGCCAAGCAGTCGGTGAACTTCTGGACATCGCGCAGCCGAGCCGGCTTGCGCATGCGCTCGATGGCCTTGATCTTCTCCAGGTTTGCCTCAATGCCGTGCTCCGAGATGAGGAAGCCGAGTAGTTTTCCGGCCGAGACACCGAAAACGCACTTTTCAGGGTTGAGGTTGACCTTGTACTCGCGCAGGTTGGCAAAGGTCTCCTTCAGGTCGTCGAGGAGCGTGAGGTGTTGCTTGGTCTTCACCACAATGTCGTCCACGTAGACGTGGATATTGCGGCCGAGTGGCGGCATCAAGCATTTCTGCATGCAGCGCTGGAAGGTGGCGCCGGCGTTCTTCAAGCCGAACGACATGGTGATGTAGCAATATGCCCCAAAGGGCGTGATGAAGGACGTCTTCAGGGCGTCGGCCGGGATCCAGCTTGATCTGATGGTAGCCGGAGTAAGCATCCAGGAAGGACGGGAGCTCACACCCGGAAGTGGAGTCGATGACTTGGTCGATCCACGGGAGGGCGAACGGGTCTTTGGGGCAGGCCTTGTTCACGCTGGTGTAGTCGATACACATGCGCCAGGTCTTGTTCTTCTTCAGGACGAGGACTGGGTTGGCCAGCCACTCGGGGTGAAACACTTCCATGATGAAGCCGGCCGCCAAAAGCTTGGCGACCTCTTCACTGATGGTGCTTCTCTTTTCTTCGGAAAAACGTCGTAGGGGTTGACGGACAGGCTTGGCGTCCTTGCGGACGTGGAGTTTGTGTTCGGTGTACTTCCTCAAGATACCCGGCATGTCCTTTGGGGTCCATGCGAAAATATCCCGACTCTCACGGAGGAAGTCGACGAGCTCGCCTTCCTATTTGCTGTCGAGGCGGGTGCCCATGATGACGTACTTGCTACAGCTAGGGTCTTCCAGGTTCAGCTTCACCTTCTTGGTCTCCTTGGAGGGCTTGCACGCGGCCTCATCGGCCGGCTCCTCAGCCGGGACCTGTGCGACCGACGCATCTTGGGCCAAGGCGACGATCCGGTCTAGTTGGCGCCGCTCCTCGGCCACGGCCAGCGACTCGGCTAGTTTGGCGCCGTCTCGGGCGCACTCCAGGGACTTGTGGCAGTCGCCGGTGACGGTGATGAGGCCCTTCGGACCCGGTAGCTTCATCTTTCGATAGCGCGTAGTGGGGGACCGCCATGAACTTCACGAGCGCTGGTCGGCCTAGCAGTGTGTGGTACGCGCTGGATAGGTCCACCACCTCGAACCAGATCGGCTCGCGTCGGAAGTGGCTGCTATCGCCAAACAGGACATCGAGCCGGATCTGGCCGATCGGGGAGCAAGAGAGGCCGGGAACGATGCCATGGAAGATCGTCCGGGTTGGCTCCAGGTCCTTGGCTTCGAGGCCAAGCTTGGTCATGGTATCGCGGTACAATATGTTGATGCTGCTGCCACCGTCGACGAGAACCCGGGAGAACTTGCACGTGCGCCGAGGCGCGACGATGGTGGGGTCGAGGACGAGGGCGTAACCACCGGGTTTGGCATGACGGCCGGGTGGTCCTCCCTGGTCCAGGTGACCGGGCGCTCTGACTAGTGTATGTACTCCCTCTTGGCCAGGATGATGGTGTTTACCTCCTGCTGAAGGAGGCGCTCGCTATGTTTGTCATTGCCGAGGCTGGTGAAGACGACGTAGGGCGCGTTCTGGGCTGGGTAGGGGTCGTCGCGCATCGTGCCGCCGGCCAGAGGCGACAGCGGAGGCGGACGCGGCTGCCCCGCTCCCGGAGCCGGGGCCGGAGGCGGCGGGATGTCACACCTCGCGATGCACTTGGTGATGGCGCACTGCCGGAGCGTGTGCGTCGACGGCCTCACGCTGATGTGGTGCTTGCAGGGAGCGTCGAGCATTTCCTCGAAGCTCATGGCGGGCTACCACGTCATCTTGCCGGTCTGCCGGCGTTTGGCCGCCGGCTCGGCCGCGACGAGCCGGTTGTCGTAGTACTGGGCCGGCTGATCGGCCTTGCGCTTGTTGTTCTGCTTGTTGTGCTGCTGCCGGCTGCTTTCGCCGGCTGACTTCGGGGGGGGCACCAGCTTTGCTTTGCCGGCTTGATCCAGTGCCACCTGGATCTTCATGGCGGAGCCGGCGTTGGCGTACATGTCCGCCGTCACCATGAGCGCGGCCATGGTGGCCGGCTCGGAGCGCAAGAGCTTGTGCTTGAGGAGGGTGTCGTCTCGGCACCCATTGACGAAGTACTGGATTGCCTGGACTTCGTGGACGCCCTCGCAGCTGTTCCGGAGCTCGGTCCAGCGTGCGAGGTACTCGCGGCCGGTTTCCGCCGGCCCCTGCACGCACATGGCGAGCTGACTGGGGCGGTCGGGTCGCTTGTAGGTGCCGGTGAAGTTGCGCACGAAGGCTTGCTCGAAGTCGACCCACGCGTTGATGCTGCCAGCCGGCAGACTGTTCAACCTGGTGCGGGCCGACCCCTGGAGCATGAGAGGCGCATAGCACACAGCGAGGCGATGGTTTCCGCCGACGATGCTGATGGCGGTGGTGTAGTCGGTGAGCCAGTCCTCCGGCTTCACGGTACCGTTATACTTGGGGGTGTCGCGGGGGAGCGTGAACCCTTTGGTGAAGGGCTCACCTCGGATGCGTGGCCCGAAGCACGTCGGTCCGACGGGGCCAGTCTCTTCCAGCTCCTGGGAGAGGGCGAGTCGGTCGAGGCGGTGACGGGCGTCGGTGTCGTCGATGGCACGCGGGCCCAGCCGGTCGGTGACCACGCCGCGGGGGGCCGGGTCGCCTCCAGTCGGATGTCGGCTGGGTTGGAGCTGAGGGTCGAGGCGGCGCCGGACCTCCGAGGCCGGCTCGTCGCCCAGGACACCGGCGGTCATTGGAGCGGGGTTGCGCCGAGTCCGGGTGCGACCGGAGTGCGCCTCGCCGGGTGGCGAGGATGCCGTGTGCTGGTTGTTGCCGGGTCCAGCGACGCAGACGGAGCCGGATCCGGCCGGTCTGACGAGCTGGTTGAGGCAGTCCTACTGCGCGTTGGCCGCAGCTAGGAGGTCGTTCACCCTCTTGAGGCGGTCCTGTAGTTCTTCGCCTGCGAGCTGGTCTAGGTCGACCGCGACTGCCTGGGCAGCGCACATGTTCTTCACGGGAGTCTCATAGACGGGGGGAGAGAGCCGAAAGCGCGCCCGATCGCGCCGCCTCGGGCCCGCACGTCGGCGACCAGGCTTGGCTCGGGCGCGTCCCGCATGAAGCCGTAGGCAGCGTTGCGCTCCAGCTGAGTGGAGTCGAGGCGGCGCTGCGTGGCAGCGAGCGTATCGGTGACGTCCAGCAGGCGCTGGCGGTCCTCGTTGAGACGAGTCCGGGCTTCGGCGATGTTGGAGGCGTCGATGTCGGTGCCGATGGGAATGCGGAGGCTCTGCATCATGGTGCACAGCGGGTTGGGCGAGTCGGCCCTGTCCGCTGCGGCCTTAGCTTTGGCGGCCTTCCTCGCCGCGCTCGACGAGGAGGCGCCGGTGTCGGTGACGAAAACCTCCACGCAGAGGTCCATCGCTCCGGCGGGAGCGCCGTCGTTGATGGAGAGCGGGGAGTTGGAAAAGCTAAGTTCCTCGCTGGGGTACTCGTCGGCCGTAGGCGCATCGGAATGCGCAACGCGGCGAAGGAGGCGGTGAGGGCATCGATGACGTCGTCCGCCAGCATGAGGGGATCGTCGGAGTCGGAAAGGAGTCCCTTCCGGAGCATGCTCCCGGCCAGGACCTCGAGCTGCCCCACGGTGGGCGCCAACTGTCGTGGTGGGCACACGGCAGATGCCATGGGATGGTTAAAGATAGGAGAAGGCTCGAGGGCACTGGTGGGCTCCGGAGGCAAGGTCGGCATGAGCGAGCGCGGGACGCAAGACATACCCAGGTTCAGGGCTCTCCGGAGAGATAACACCCCTAGTCCTGCGGATTGTGGTTTATGAGTCACAGTAGAGAGTTGCTCCTCGAGTTGTATGGAGGAAGAAAGGGAGGTTGGCCAAGGCTTAGGCAGTTCCCTCTCCTCGGGTGTTTCTTGCTAGGTGTGTGAGTGGGTGGATGGGTGAGAGCATTGCCTGTATGCATGAGGGCTCCTGGGGGGTTTTATAGGTCAACCCCCCAGGGATACAATGGTAATGTTACAAGGCCGTAGGACCAGGTTGTCAGCGTCCAGGGAGCCCGGCGCTGGGACCCGACAGGTGCCAGGTCTCACCGGGTTTCTCGGGCGCGGGCCCCATGCGCCTAGGGGCACTGTGCGCCGTCTTGTCGATCGTCAGGGTGAGGCCGAGTCGAGTCGGCTACAGTGGCGTTCCGTCAGGTCGCCGCTTGCTGGCGTCATGGGTGACGATGATTGCACTATTGCCACGCCGGCCCCGGTCAGTGAGTAGGTGGGGGGCACTGTTGCCACGCCGGGCTGACCAGAGGCACGGGCGGGGCACTGTTGCTTCGGTCATTAGTTGGTGGAGACTCGTCCCATCGTACGGCCGGGATGGGACGGCCGCTGACCCTCGGCCGGGTTGGAGAACACGCCAAGGGTGGAGCTGGCTTGTTGGGGAAGTCTTGAGTTGGTTGTTGGGGCCGAGTCGAGGAGTTCGGCCGGGTCGGGGGACTTGGCCGGGTTGAGCGACCCGGCCAAGTGCGAGCCAGACTGAGGGGTAATGTTGGCCCCGTTGTTTTTGAAAAGGATCCGGGTTCCGTTGCCTACCTGGGGTTCTTCCCCCCGACATCGGGCATACCTGCAAGCTTAAATAATCCACAAACTTCATCAACATAGATTAGGTGCAAATCGGGATGCAATGTTCCATCTCCTATATAAACCGGAGGGTTTAGTCCGTAGAGGCCGACACAAATCATACAGGCTAGACGTCTAGGGTTTAGCCATTACGATCTCGAGGTAGATCAACTCTTGTAACCCCTATACTCATCAAAGTCAATCAAGCAGGAAGTAGGGTATTACCTCCATCAAGAGGCCCCGAACCTGGGTAAACATCATGTCCCCTTTGTCTCCTGTTACCTTCGATCCTCAGACGCACAATTAGGGACCCCCAACCGAGATCGACCGGTTTTGACATTGACATTGGTGCTTTCATTGAGAGTTCCACTGTGCCGTCGACAGAAGGTTCGATGGCTCGTTCGATCATCTACAACGATGCTGTTTCAGGGGAGACTTTTCTCCCCGGTCAAATTTTTGTGTTCGGCGACTTCGCACTGCGTGCCAACTCGATTGGCCACCTTGAACAGATCAACAGCTACGCCCCTGGTCATCAGATAAGTTTTGGGAATCTGAATTATGTCACGGATATCCGAGGAGACTTGATCTTCGAAGGGTTCGCGGCCTCGACCACCGCTCTGGCCTTAGATCCGGAGCAAACTACTGGGTCTGAAGATGGGAGTTTGGAGCCCACCGGACTCTCTGCAATTATGAAGCTCGCTACCGGAGATCCGGAGGGGACTGCGTCATCGGCAAGCCCAGAGTCAAACTGGGCTCCTCCTGTCATTCGAAAGCCGGACTCGCCCCCGGACACTAGCTCCGAACTCTCAAGGTCCACGCCAAGTAACCATGGCCAGGAGGCTTTCGCCCTGCCTAGCTCCACGGACTCTCGCTTCCCCGTCCAAACCTCGCTCTTAAACGAGGCGCTGGACTTAATGCGTTCCCTCGCCATCACATATGAATCACCTCCGAACTACGCCCAGCCCGGACTAGGGGCTGAAAGCGGGGAATTTTACGTCCCACCCACCACCCACTTCACAGTCACTGTCAAAAACTTAACCGACATGCTAGACTACGCCTCCGAAGACATCGACGGCATGAACGATGATGCCGGAGACGAACAAGGCCAAGACCCGCCATTTACCGGACGTTGAATGACCACCTCCACATATGACGTGTATATGGAGGACACACCCAAAGAGGATGACGGCGACGGCAGGAAGGATCCGGTTGAGGACAAGCCTGTTGAGGCACCACCAAAGCGTCGACGTCAGCGGCGCTACTCAAAATCGTGTTGCGAAAAAGACAGCAATACCGGTACCGGAGACAATAACACTCCGGAGAACGTCGAAGACCCCGAAGCCCCCGTTGAGCCAACATCCGAATAGGATGATTGGGAGGAAGGGTAAGTTAACCTTGACAATCCGATCGGGAATGAGGACTCGAAGGATAGTAACTATCTACCGAACTCCGATGATGATGTGAGCCTCGGCGACGAAGACTTCATCGTGCCAGAGGAACCACTCGAGCAGGAGCGCTTTAAGCGCCAGCTAATCTCCACTGCGAGAAGCCTAAAAAAGAAGCAGCAACAGCTCCAAGCCGGACATGATACACTCAACGACAGATGGACCCAGGTCCTAGCTGCCGAAGAGTATGGCCTTCAACGCCTAGCAGAAAGTTATCCGAAGCGTCGGCTACTACCACAATTTGACGACGAGGCCCTCGAGCCCATACCTTCAAGATATGACCGCGCTGATGAACCAGACCGGCCACCACGTGGGCGATATAATGGGGCCACCTACGCTGAACACCAACCCGCACCACCTCGCCGTAGAGGCAGAGAGACAACGGCTCTAGGATACACCTATGACCTACAACAGGACCTGGACAATAGAGCAAGACAAGCCAGATCGATCTATGGATCAAGGGGGCATGCCCCAATGCGAAAAGTCGGCCATCAGGCCTGGAGCGATAGGCACAACCTCACCCGGGCCGAAAACCGCATACTGACATCATCCGAACTCCGTCGTGACATTGCCCGATACAGAGGCGACGCACACCCCTTATGCTTCACTGATGAGGTAATGGAGCACCAATTCCCAGAAGGGTTTAAACCCGTGAACATTGAATCATACGATGGAACGACAGATCCCGTAGTATGGATCAAAGATTTTCTTCCCCACATCCACATGGATCGCGGTGACGATCTCCACGCCATCAAGTACCTCCCACTAAAACTAAAGGGACCAGCATGGCACTGGTTAAACAGCCTCCCAGAAAACTCTATAGGTAGCTAGGAAGATTTGGAAGATGCCTTTAGAGACAACTTCCAAGGTACCTATGTCCGGCCTCCAGACGCCGATGACCTTAGTCACATAGTCCAACAACCTGGAGAGTCAGCCCGGAAGCTCTGGACCATGTTCTTAATTAAAAAGAACCAAATTGTCGATTGCCCGGACGTGGAAGCCCTCGCGGCCTTTAAACACAGCGTCCGGGACGAGTGGCTCGCCCGACACCACGACCAAGAAAAATCAAAGTCCATGGCAGCTGTTACCGCACTCATGACCCGCTTTTGCGCAGGAGAAGATAGCTGGCTAGGTCGCAGAAGCAAAAACACCAGCGACCCTGGCACCTCCGAAGCCAGAGACGCAATGGTAGGCCATGACGCTACAAACAAAAGCGTCGAAGCAACAATGAAGATACTGAAGACACGGCGGTTAACGACGGATTCAGTGGCTCTAAACCCGGTCAGCGGAAGAAGCCATTCAAAGGAAAGAAAGATGGTCCATCCAGTTTGGACAGAATACTCGATCGGCCTTGCCAGATCCATGGCACCCCTGACAAGCCTGCCAATCATACCAACATAAATTGTTGGGTCTTTAAACAGGCCGATAAGCTAAACACCGAACACAAGGGGAAAGGGCCGCCTAGCGAGGACGACGACGAGCCTCGCCCAACGAACACAGGGGGGCAAAAGAAGTCCCCCCCCCCGAGGTAAGAACAGTAAATATGATCTACGTTACTCATATCCCTAAGCGGGAGCGAAAGCGCGCATTAAGGGACGTCTACGCCATAGAGCCAGTCGCCCCAAAATTCAACCCATGGTCAGCCTGTCCGATCACCTTTGATCGCAGAGACGATCCGACCAGTATCCGTCATGGAGGTCCGGCAGCATTGGTCCTCGATCGAATTATCGACGGATTCCATCTCAGGCGAGTCCTTATGGACGGCAGCAGCAGTCTTAACCTACTTTATCAGGACACTGTCCGCAAAATGGGTATTGATCCGTCAAGAATCAAGCCCACTAAAACTACCTTTAAAGGAGTGATACCCGGCGTAGAGGCCTGCTGCACAGGGTCCATAACGCTGGAAGTAGCCTTCGGCTCACCGGATAATTTCCGAAGCGAAGACTTGATCTTCGACATCGTCCCTTTCCACAGTGGCTATCATGCACTGCTCGGATGAACCGCTTTCGCCCGTTTCAATGCAGTCCTGCACTATGCTTATCTAAAGCTCAAGATGCCCAGGCCACGCGGCGTCATAACAGTCAATGGAAACATGGAGCGCTCCCTCGGTACTGAGAAGCATACCGCGGCCCTCGCAGCTGAGGTACAGGGTGGCCTTATCAAGCCGAATACTTCATCGGCCATCAAACCCCCGGACACTATCAAACGAGTCCGGTCTACCCTGCAGAACGACAGTTCGGTTCATCCAGAACTTAATTAGCAATTCTGCCTCCGTCAAAACCCCCACCTAATCACGGCATACGTACCGCGCGTACATAACTGCGCACTAAAAATACCATGGGCAGGGACAGAGGCACATTAAGGACAAAGTCCACAATACGGCTCGACCCTATTCGGACCTTAGTAATCTTCCTTTTTTCTCTTTTTTCTATTTTTTTATTTTTTAGGTCCTTTAAAACCCAACTCACTTTTCGGTTGTACAAAGGGACCTTTCCCAGGCCCCTTCTGTATACTCGATCGTTGATCCTCTCAAAGGATCCCACACCAAAGGTGAAAAGCGGCGCAGACGTGCGGCAGAGTGTCCAAAGGATCTTCAAGACCACCTTTTTTAGGACCTGTATACAGCTTTCCCTTGTTATCAAATTCTTGGCATGTAAAATAGCCTTGATGATTGTGGCATTCTCTGTAAGAACACGTTTGACTTATCAATCAGACTATAGCGGAAACAGTGTTGCCCAACCTTATTTGGTTTTGGCTTATTTCATAATTTGTATTCCGTCTTCATGACAGATTGACATATACACCTCGGCATAAATCGCCAGCGGCTCTACTCGGCCACATATTTATTTTTCAAAAACAAAAAGTCCGAACACTTTTATAGTATACTTCGGCATCCCGAATACCGCATTATATGCATCGGCTCCAAATCATGTCTTGTTGGGGAACGTAGTATTTCAAAATATCGCCTACGATCACGCAAGATCTATCTAGGAGAAGCATATCAACGAGCGGGGAGAGTGTGTGCACGTACCCTCGTAGATTGAAAGTGAAAGCGTTTAGTAACGCGGTTGATGTAGTCGAACGTCTTCGTGATCCAACCGATCAAGTACCGAACGCACGGCACCTCCGCGATCTGCACACGTTCAGCTCGGTGACGTCCCTTGAACTCTTGATCTAGCTGAGGCCGAGGGAGAGTTCCGTCAGCATGACGGTGTGGTGATGGTGATGATGAAGTTGCCGGCGCAGGGCTTCGCCTAAGCACTACGACGATATGACCGAGGTGTGAAACTATGGAGGGGGGCACCGCACACGGCTAAAAGATCAACTTGTGTGTTCTAGGGTGCCCCCTTCCCCACGTATATAAAGGAGGGAGGGAGGAGGAGGCCGGCCAGGGGTGGCATGCCCAAGGGGGGGAGTCCTACTCCAAGTAGGATTCGCCCCCCTTTCCTACTCCCACAAGGAGAAGGGGGAAGGAGGAGGAGAAGAGAAGGAAAGGAGGGGCGGCCCCCCTAGCCCTAGTCCAATTCAGTTTGGGCTAGGGGGCGCGCACTACTCCTTGGCCTGCCCCCTCTCTTCCACCACTAGGCCCATGAGGCCCAATAACTTCCGGGGGGGTTCCGGTAACCCTCGGTACTCCGAAACTTATCCGAAACGACCCGAACCATTCTGGTGTCCGAATGTAACCTTCCAATATATGAATCTTTATGTCTCGACCATTTCTAGACTCCTCGTCACGTCCGTGATCTCATCCGGGACTCTGAACAACCTTCGGACATCAAATCACATAAACTCATAATACAAATCATCATCAAACGTTAAGCGTGCAAACCCTATGGGTTCGAGAACTATGTAGACATGACCGATACACATCTCCGGTAAATAACCAACAGCGGAACCTGGATGCTCATATTGGCTCCTACATATTCTATGAAGATCTTTATCGGTCAAACCGCACAACAACATACGTTGTTCCCTTTGTCATCGGTATGTTACTTGCCCGAGATTCGATCGTCGGTATCATCATACCTAGTTCAATCTCGTTACCGGCAAGTCTCTTTACTCGTTCGGTAATGCATCATCCCGCAACTAACTCATTAGTCACATTGCTTGCAAGGCTTATAGTGATGTGCATTACCGAGATGGCCCAGAAATACCTCTCCGACAATCAGAGTGACAAATCCTAATCTCGATCTATGCCAACTCAACAAACACCATCGGAGACACCTGTAGAGCATCTTTATAATCACCCAGTTATGTTGTGACATTTGATAGCACACTAAGTGTTCCTCCGGTATTCGGGAGTTTGCATGATCTCATAGTCACAGGAACATGTATAAGTCATGAAGAAAGCAATAGCAATAAACTAAACGATCATAGTGCTAAGCTAACGGATGGGTCTTGTCCATCACATCATTCTCTAATGATGTGATCCCGTTCATCAAATGACAACACATGTCTATGGTTAGGAAACTTAACCATCTTTGATTAACGAGCTAGTCTAGTAGAGGCATACTAGGGACACACTGTTTGTCTATGTATTCACACATGTACTAAGTTTCTGGTTAATACAATTCTAGCATGAATAATAAACATTTATCATGATATAAGGAAATATAAATAACAACTTTATTATTGCCTCTAGGGCATATTTCCTTCAGTCTCCCACTTGCACTAGAGTCAATAATCTAGATTACATAGAAATGATTCTAACACCCATGGAGTCTTGGTGTTGATCATGTTTTGCTCGTGAGGGAGGCTTAGTCAACGGGTATGCAACATGCAGATCCGTATGTATCTCGCAAATTTCTATGTCTCCCTCCTTGACTTGATCACGGATGGAATTGAAGCGTCTCTTGATGTGCTTGGTTCTCTTGTGAAATCTGGATTCCTTTGCGAAGGCAATTGCACCAGTATTGTCACAAAAGATTTTCATTGGACCAGATGCACTAGGTATGACAGCTAGATCGGATATGAACTCCTTCATCCAGACTCCTTCATTTGCTGCTTCCGAAGCAGCTATGTACTCCGCTTCACACGTAGATCCCGCCACGACGCTCGGTTTAGAACTGCACCAACTTACAGTTCCACCATTCAATATAAATACATATCCGGTTTGTGACTTAGAGCCATCCGGATCAGTGTCAAAGCTTGCATCGACGTAACCATTTACAACGAGCTCTTTGTCACCTCCATAAACGAGAAACATATCCTTAGTCCTTTTCAGGTATTTCAGGATGTTCTTGACCATTGTCCAGTTATCCTCTCCTGGATTACTTTGGTACCTCCCTGCTAAACTAATAGCAAGGCACACATCAGGTCTGGTACACAGCATTGCATACATGATAGAACCTATGGCTGAAGCATAGGGAATGACTTTCATTTTCTCTCTATCTTCTGCAGTGGTTGGGCATTGTGTCTGACTCAACTTCACACCTTGTAACACAGGCAAGAACCCTTTCTTTACCTGATCCATTTTGAACTTCTTCAAAACTTTATCAAGGTATGTGCTTTGTGAAAGTCCAATTAAGCATCTTGATCTATCTCTATAGATCTTGATGCCCATTATATAAGCAGCTTCACTGAGGTCTTTCATTGAAAAATTCTTATTCAAGTATCCTTTTATGCTATCTAGAAATTCGGTATCATTTCCGATCAACAATATGTCATCCACATATAATATTAGAAATGCTACAGAGCTCCCACTCACTTTCTTGTAAATACAGGCTTCTCCAAAAGTCTGTATATAACCATATGCTTGGATCACACTATCAAAGCGTATATTCCAACTCCGAGAGGCTTGCACAAGTCCATAAATGGATCGCTGGAGCTTGCACACTTTGTTAGCACCTTTTGGATCGACAAAACCTTCTGGTTGCATCATATACAACTCTTCTTTAAGATATCCATTAAGGAATGCAGTTTTGACATCCATTTGCCAAATTTCATAATCATAAAATGCGGCAATTGCTAACATTATTCGGACAGACTTAAGCATCGCTACGGGTGAGAAGGTCTCATCGTAGTCAACTCCTTGAACCTGTCGAAAACCTTTCGCAACAAGTCGAGCTTTGTAGACAGTAACATTACCGTTAGCGTCAGTCTTCTTCTTGAAGATCCATTTATTCTCTATGGCTTGCCGATCATCGGGCAAGTCAACCAAAGTCCACACTTTGTTTTCATACATGGATCCCATCTCGGATTTCATGGCCTCAAGCCATTTTGCAGAATCTGGGTTCATCATCGCTTCCTCATAGTTCATAGGTTCGTCATGGTCAAGTAACATGACCTCCAGAACAGGATTACCGTACCACTTTGGTGCGGATCTTATTCTGGTTGACCTACAAGGTTCGGTAGTAACTTGATTAGAAGTTTCATGATCATCATCATTAGCTTCTTCACTAATTGGTGTAGGAATCACTGGAACTTATTTCTGTGATGAACTACTTTCCAATAAGGGAGTAGGTACAATTACCTCATCAAGTTCTACTTTCCTCCCACTCACTTCTTTCGAGAGAAACTCCTTCTCTAGAAAGGAACCATTCTTAGCAACGAATATCTTTCCTTCGGATCTATGATAGAAGGTGTACCCAACCGTCTCCTTTGGCTATCCTATGAAGACACATTTCTCCGATTTGGGTTCGAGCTTATCAGGTTGAAGCCTTTTCACATAAGCATCGCAGCCCCAAACTTGAAGAAATGACAACTTGGGTTTCTTGCCAAACCACAATTCATATAGTGTCGTCTCAACGGATTTAGATGGTGCCCTATTTAACGTGAATGCAGCCGTCTCTAAAGCATAACCCCAAAACGATAGCGGTAAATCAGTAAGAGACATCATAGATTGCACCATATCTAATAAAGTATGATTATGACGTTCGGACACACCATTATGCTATGGTGCTCCAGGTGGCGTAAGTTGTGAAACTATTCCACATTGTTTCACATGAATACCAAACTCGTAACTCAAATATTCACCTCCACGATCAGATTGTAGAAACTTTATTTTCTTGTTACGATCATTTTCTACTTCACTCTGAAATTCTTTGAACTTTTTAAATGTTTCAGACTTATGTTTCATCAAGTAGATATACCCATATCTACTCAAATCATCTGTGAAGGTCATAAAATAACGATACCCGCCGCGAGCCTCAACACTCATCGGACTGCATACATCAGTATGTATTATTTCCAACAAGTCTATTGCTCGCTCCATTGTTCCGGAGAACGAAGTCTTAGTCATCTTGCCCATGAGGCATGGTTCAAAAGCATCAAATGTTTCATAATCAAGTGATACCAAAAGCCCATCAGCATGGAGTTTCTTCATGCGCTTTACACCAATATGACCTAAACGGCAGTGCCACAAATAAGTTGCACTATCATTATTAAACTTATATCTTTTGGCTTAATTACTATGAATATGTGTATCACTACTGTCGAGATTCAACAAAAATAGACCACTCATCAAGGGTGCATGACCATAAAAGATATTGCTCATATAAATAGAACAACCATTATTCTCTAATTTAAATGAATAACCGTCTCGCATCAAACAAGATCCAGATATAATGTTCATACTTAACGCTGACACCAAATAACAATTATTCAGGTCCAAAACTAATCCCGAAGGTAGATGTAGAGGTAGCATGCCGATGGCGATCACATCGACTTATGAACCATTTCCCCACGCGCATCGTCACCTCGTCCTCAGCCAATCTTCACTTAATCTGTAGCCCTGTTTCGAGTTGCAAACATGAGCAATAGAACCAGTATCAAATACCCAGGCGCTACTACGAGCATTAGTAAGGTACACATCAATAACATGTATACCAAATATACCTTTCACTTTGCCATCCTTCTTATCCGCCAAATACTTGGGGCAGTTCCGCTTCCAGTGACCAGAGTGCTAACCTTCCAGAGGATGAAGAAAAGAAATTATTGAAAACTGTGAAGAAGCACCGTGCTGTTATTGGATATACTCTTGATGATCTTAAGGGCATTAGTCCCACCCTATGCCAACACAAAATAAAATTGGAGAAAGACGCTAAACCAATTGTTGATCACCAACGACGGTTAAATCCTAAGATGAAAGAAGTGGTAAGGAAAAAATACTAAAGCTTCTGGAGGCAGGTATAATTTATCCCGTTGCAGATAGTCAATGGGTAAGTCCTGTCCATTGTGTCCCTAAGAAGGGAGTTATTACTGTTGTTCCTAATGATAAAGATGAATTTATCTCACAAAGAATTGTTACAGGTTATAGAATGGTAATTGATTTCCACAAATTAAATAAAGCTACTAAAAAGGATCATTACCCTTTACTTTTTATTGATCAAATGCTAGAAAGACTATCCAAACATACACATTTTTTGCTTTCTAGATGGTTATTCTGGTTTCTCTCAAATACCTGTGTCAAAAGAGGATCAAGAAAAGACCAATTTTACCTGTTCTTTCGGTACCTTTGCTTATAGACGTATGCCTTTTGGTTTATGTAATGCACCTGCTACCTTTCAAAGATCCATGATGGCTATATTCTCTGATTTTTGTGAAAAGATTGTTGAGGTTTTTATGGATGATTTCTCCGTTTACGGAACTTCGTTTGATGATTGCTTGAGGAACCTTGATTTAGTTTTGCAGAGATGTTAAGAAACTAACCTTGTCATGAATTGGGAGAAGTGACACTTTATGGTTAATGAAGGTATTGTCTTGGGGCATAAAATTTCTGAAAGAGGTATTGAAGTTGACAAAGGTAAAGTTGATGCTATTGAAAAGATGTCGTGTCCCAAGGACATTAAAGGTATAAGAAGTTTCCTTGGTCATGCCGGTTTTTATAGGAGGTTCATTAAGGACTTCTCAAAAATTTCTTGGCCTCTGGCTAATCTCTTATAAAAAGATATTCCTTTTGTCTTTGATGATGATTGTGTAGAAGCATTTGAAATACTTAAGAAAGCATTAATTTCTGCACCTATTGTTCAGCCACCTGATTGGAATTTACCCTTTGAAATTATGTGTGATGCTAGTGATTATGCTCTAGGTGCTATTCTAGGACAAAGAGTTGATAAGAAATTAAATGTTATTCAATATGCTAGTAAAACTCTAGACAATGCCCAGAGAAATTATGCTACTACAGAAAAAGAATTTTTAGCGGTTGTATTTGCTTGTGATAAGTTCAGACCTTATATTGTTGATTCTAAAGTAACTGTTCACACTGATCACGCTGCTATTAAATACCTTATGGAAAATAAAGATGCTAAACCTAGACTTATTAGATGGGTTCTCTTGCTACAAGAATTTGACTTGCATATTATTGATAGAAAGGGAGCTGAGAACCCCGTTGCAGACAACTTGTCTAGGTTAGAAAATGTTCTTGATGACCCACTACCTATTGATGATAGCCTTCCTTATGAACAATTAGCTATCATAAATGCTTCTCGCACTGCTCCATGGTATGCTAATTATGCTAATTATATTGTTGCTAAATTTATACCACCTAGTTTCACATACCAGCAAAAGAAAAGGTTTTTCTATGATTTAAGACATTACTTCTGGGATGACCCACACCTTTATAAAGAAGGAGTAGAGGGTTTTATTAGATGATGTATACCTGAGCATGAACAGGAACATATCCTACGCAAGTGTCACTCCGAGGCTTACGGAGGACACCACGCTGGAGATAGAACTGCACATAAGGTATTGCAATCCGGTTTTTATTGGCCTACTCTCTTCAAAGATGCCCATAAGTTTGTCTTATCTTGTGAAGAATGTCAAAGAATTGGTAATATTAGTAGACGTCAAGAAATGCCTATGAATTATTCACTTGTTATTGAACCATTTGATGTTTGGGGCTTTGATTACATGGGACCGTTTCCTTCCTCTAATGGGTATACACATATTTTAGTTGCTGTTGATTACTCTACTAAGTGGGTAGAAGCTATTCCAACTCGTAGTGCTGATCATAACACCTCTATTAAGATGCTTAAAGAAGTTATTTTCCCTAGATATTTAATGACTCATGGTGGTTCACATTTTATTCATGGTGCTTTTCGTAAAATGCTTGCTAAGTATGATGTTAATCATAGAATTGCATCTCCGTATCACCCGCAGTCTAGTGGTCAAGTAGAATTGAGTAATAGAGAGCTCAAATTAATTTTGCAACAGACTGTCAATAGATCTAGAAAGAATTGGTCCAAGAAACTTGATGATGCATTATGGGCCCATAGAACTGCACATAAAAATCCTATGGGTATGTCTCCGTAAAATGGTTTATGGAAAAGCATGTCACTTACCTCTCGAACTAGAACATATGGCATATTGGGCCATTAAAGGGCTCAATTATGATTTCAAGGTTGCCGGTGAGAAAAGGCTATTTGACATTAGCTCACTTGATGAATGGAGAACTCAAGCCTATGAGAATGCCAAACTATTTAAAGAAAAAGTTAAAAGATGGCATGACAAAAGGATACAAAAGCGTGAGTTTAATGTAGGTGATTATGTGTTGCTATTCAACTCTCGTTTAAGATTTTTTGCAGGCAAACTTCTCTCTAAATGGGAAGGTCCTTACATTATCGAGGAGGTCTATCGTTCCGGTGCCATAAAAATTAACAACTTCGAAGGCACAAATCCGAAGGTGGTGAACGGTCAAAGAATCAAACACTATATCTCAGGTAATCCTATAAATGTTGAAACCAATGTTATTGAAACCGTAACCCCGGAGGAATACATAAGGGACACTTTCCAGAACGTTTCAGACTCCGAAAAGGAATAGGTATGTGGTACGGTAAGTAAACCGACTCCAAAACAGTTCTAATGGCAATTTTTCTCCGTTTTCAAATATTTAAGAAAATAGGAAAATAAGAAGTAGTCCGAGAAGGACACGAGGCGTCCACGAGGGTGGAGGGCGCGCCCTACCCCCTGGGTGCGCCCCCTACCTCGTGGGCACCTCGTGTGCTCTCCGGACTTCGTTTTCTTGCACGATACTTCTTTTGGTCGGTAAAAATTCATTATATAATCTCCCAAAGGTTTTGACCACCGTACCACGCAAATATCCTCTGTTCTTATCTCAAGTTGTTTTCTGTCAGAGTTGTCAAGGCTAGGCATCATGCCGTCCCCCTCCTCCAACAATGGTGACAACGATGCTTGGCTAATGAAGATAGAGCTGAAGAGGGAAGAACCCATGGAGATCAACAAGGATGATGGGATCAAGAAGGCCACGGAGGATCAAGCCCCGGCAGCAGAAGAAGAAGACATCCTTCAACTTGACCACAATCTTCTTACCCCAACTGAGATTGAAGTTTTCAAGATGATTGAGTTAGCTCGTATACAAAACAGGTATCTCACACATGAAAATATTTTGTTGAAGGAGCATATCATCGCACTCAAGGGCATTATCCGCAAATTGGAGGATCTCCTACGCTCGATGTGCGACTATCCATCATCACCACCGTCTTCTTCACCAGCAAAGGAGCACTGAACGCATGGGTATGGGCACTCCCCTTGGCAAGTGCCGAGCTTGGGGGAGGTGCCCCGGTATCGTATCACCATCACACTCCTACCTTTACCGTTTTTCTTAGTTCGACCCTTTTAGTAATATCTTGATCTAGTAGAATAAAAGTTTTAGTACGATTTAGTTTTGAGTTTTGCTTTATGAGCCCTCTATGTAATCGAGTCCATGAGCTATATATAATAAAGATTAGTTTTGAGTCAAGAGCTTGATTATCTTGCTATGATCGTGAGGGATTAAAAGAAAAGAGAAAGAATAAGAAGAATTAAAGAGATCATATTAATCTTATGGAGAGTAATGACTTCACATATAAAGAGTATGATGAATAAAACTTGTTGAAAGTTGACAAACTTAGTTTTGGTCATCGTTGCAATTAATAGGAAGTAATAAAGAAAGAGAGTTTTTCACATATAAATATACTATCTTGGACATCTTTTATGATTGTGAGCACTCATTAAAATATGACATGCTAAAGAGTTGATGTTGGACAAGGAAGACAACGAATGGGTTATGTTTTCTTATATCCGAAATAAAGTATATTGTCATGGATCATCCAACATGTTGAGCTTGCTTTTCCCCCTCATGCTAGCCAAATTCTTTGCACCAAGTAGAGATAATACTTGTGCTTCCGAATATCCTTAAACCCAGTTTTGCCATGAGAGTCCACCATATCTACCTATGGATTGAGTAAGATCCTTCAAGTAAGTTGTCATGTTGCGTGCAAAAAAAATTGCTTTCTAAATATGTATGATCTATTAGTGTGGAGAAAATAAGCTTTATACGATCTTGTGATATGGAAGTAATAAAAGCGACGGACTGCATAATAAAGGTCCATATCACAAGTGGCAATATAAAGTGACGTTCTTTTGCATTAAGATTTCGTGCATCCAACCATAAAAGCACATGACAACCTCTGCTTCCCTCTGCGAAGGGCCTATCTTTTACTTTTGTCTTATACCTTATGCAAAGTCACGGTGATTTTCACCTTTCCTTTTTACATTTTATCCTTTGGAAAGCACCTTGTGCCTTGTGTTGGAAAGATCCTGATATATATATATATATATCCAATTGGATGTAAGTTAGCATGAATTATTATTGTTGACATTACCCTTGAGGTAAAAGGTTGGGAAGCAACACTATAAGCCCCTATCTTTCTCTGTGTCCTATTAAAACTCCATATCCATAAGTATTGCGTGAGTGTTAGCAATTGTGAAATACTAAATGATAGTTGAGTATGTGGACTTGCTGAAAAGCTCTTATATTGACTCTTTCTGATGTTATGATAAATTGCAATTGCTTCAATGACTAAGATTATAGTTTGTTAGTTTTCAATGAAGTTTCTGATTCATACTTTACATTGTGAATAGATTATTACTTGAGCATAAGAGATTATATGACCATATCCATATATGTTGTTGTTATAAGAATGATCATGATGCCCTCATGTCCGTATTCTATTTTATCGACACCTCTATCTCTAAACATGTGGACATATTTATCGTTATCGGCTTCCGCTTGAGGACAAGCGAGGTATAAGCTTCGGGGAGTTGATACGTCCATTTTGCATCATGCTTTTATATCGATATTTATTGCATTATGGGCTGTCATTACACGTTATGTCGCAACACTTCTGCCTATTCTCTCTTATTTTACAAGGTTTACATGAAGAGGGAGAATGCCGGCAACTCGAATTCTGGGCTGGAAAAGGAGCAAATATTAGAGACCTATTCTGCACAGCTCCAAAAGTCATGAAACTTCACGGTAGTTATTTTTGGAATTAATAAAAAATACTAGTGAAAGAAAGTATCAGAGGGGGCCCACACCCTGGCCACGAGGGTGGGGGTGCGCCCTACCCCCCTGGGCGCAACCCCTACCTCGTGGGCCCCCTGGCAGGCCTCCGGTGCCCATCTTCTACTATATGAAGTCTTTCGTCCGAGAAAAAATTACAAGCAAGCTTTCGGGAAGAAACTCCGCCGCCACGAGGCAGAACCTTGGCGGAACCAATCTAGGGCTCCGGCAGAGCTGTTCTGCCGGGGAAACTTCCCCCCGGGAGGGGGAAATCATCACCATCATCATCACCAACGATCCTCTCATCGGGAGGGGGTCAATCACCATCAACATCTTCACCAGCACTATCTCCTCTCAAACCCTAGTTCATCTCTTGTATCCGGTCTTTGTCCCAAAGCCTCAGATTGGTACCTGTGGGTTGCTAGCAGTGTTGATTACTCCTTGTAGTTGATACTAGTTGGTTTATTTGGTGGAATATCATATGTTCAAATCCTTTATGCATATTAATACCCCTCTGATTATGAACATGAATATGATTTGTGAGTAGTTACGTTTGTTCCTGAGGACATGGGAGAAGTCTTGCTATAAGTAGTCATGTGAATTTGGTATTCGTTCGATATTTTGATGAGATGTATGTTGTCTTTCCTCTAGTGGTGTTATGTGAACGTCGACTACATGACACTTCACCATTATTTGGGCCTAGAGGAAGGCATTGGGAAGTAATAAGTAGATGATGGGTTGCTAGAGTGACATAAGCTTAAACCCTAGTTTATGAGTTGCTTCGTAAGGGGCTGATTTGGATCCATATGTTTCATGCTATGGTTAGGTTTACCTTAATACTTATTTTGTAGTTGCGGATGCTTACAATAGGGGTTAATCATAAGTGGGATGCTTGTCCAAGAAAGGATAGTACCCAAGCACCAGCCCACCCACATACCAAATTATCAAAGTAACGAACGCGAATCATATGAGCGTGATGAAAACTAGCTTGACGATAATTCCCATGTGTCCTCGGGAGCGCTTTTCTCTATATAAGAGTTTGTCCAGGCTTGTCCTTTGCTACAAAAAGGATTGGGCCATCTTGCTGCACCTTATTTACTTTCATTACTTGTTACTCGTTACAAATTACCTTATCACAAAACTATCTGTTACCGATAATTTCAGTGCTTGCAGAGAATACCTTGCTGAAAACCGCTTATCATTTCCTTCTGCTCCTCATTGGGTTCGACACTCTTACTTATTGAAAGGACTACGATAGATCCCCTATACTTGTGGGTCATCAGGACGCCCACGACTCCAACATGGCAAGCTACCGCTTCCTTGTCCAGAAGCTGTCTGGATTCTTCGCGGGCTGTGAGTTCCTCCACGTCCCGCGCATAGAAAATGAGGCGGCCGACACGCTCACCAAGATCGCCTCGTCCCGGCAGTCCATTCCGTCCGGCGTCTCCCTCGAGCATCTACACAAGCCATCTGTCAAGCCATCTCCAGACTTCGTGTCCATCCACGTTCCAGCCGACCCGGCCGCGCCCCAACTCGGCCCGAGGACTGCTCCAGCCGACCCGGCCGCGCCTCAACCCGGCCCGGGGACAGCCGAGCCCGGCCCAGGGACTGCCGAACCCAACCTGAGGGCTGCTGAACCTGGCTCGGGGGCTGCCGCCCCGGAGCCCGAAACAGTGGCCATCTTCGTCGTAGTGACGGCGCCATCCTGGGCCCTGCCCATCTCGGAGTTCCTCGAGAACGGGGTCCTCCCCATGGACGAGACCGAAGCTCGGCAAGTACAGCGCCGAGCGTCCGCCTACAGCATCATCAACAACGAGCTCGTTAAGCGCAGCTCCACCGGCGTATTCCAACGCTGCGTCGAGCAAGACAAGGGCATTGAGATCCTCCTCGACAAACACCAGGGCGAGTGTGGGCACCACGCCGCCTCGCGATCCCTGGTGGCCAAGGCATTCCGCCATGGTTTCTACTAGCCCACGGCCCTCGAAGACGCAGAGTCGCTCGTCCTCAAGTGCGAGGGGTGCCAACGCTTCAGCGAGCGTAGCCACCAGCCGGCGTCGGCACTTTGGACCATCCCGATCGCTTGGCCCTTCGCGGTCTGGGGACTCAACATGATGGGGCCCTTCAAGACCGCTCGAGGCGGCATGACGCATTTGCTGGTGGCGGTGGACAAGTTCACCAAGTGGATCGAAGCACGACCGATCAAGAAGCTGGATGGGAGAACGGCCGTCCGATTCGTCAAGGACATCGCGGTGCGCTATGGAATGCCAAACAACATCATCACGGACAACAGCACCAACTTCGCCAAGTGCGCACTCGCGCAGTACTGCTCCGTCTCCGGCATCCGCCTCGACCTGGCTTCCGTTGCACATCCGCAGTCCAATGGCCAGGTCGAGCGGCCTAACAGCCTCATCCTATCCGGCATCAAACCGCGACTCGTCGAGCCGCTCATCTGTTCACCCGACAATTGGCTTGACGAGTTGTCGGCCGTCCTCTGGAGTCTCCGCACCACGCCAAACAGGTCGACCGGGTTCACCCCGTTCTTCCTCATCTACGGTGCAGAAGCCGTCATCCCGACCGACGTGGAGTTCGACTCGCCGCGCGTCACGATGTACACGGAAGCCGAAGCCAAGGAAGGCCGCGAAGACGGCGTCGACCTGCTCGAAGAAGCACGTCTCCTAGCGCTCAGCCGCTCAGCCATCTACCAGCAAGGCCTGAGGCATTACCATAGGAAGAAGATCAAGCCCCTCGCTTTCCGAGAGGGAGACCTCGTCCTCCGGCTCGTCCAAGAGGAGACTGGCCAACACAAGCTGTCATCCCCATGGGAGGGACCCTTCATCGTCAGCAAGGCCTTGTGTGACCGCAACGCGTACTACCTCATCGACGCCCGCAAGTCAAACAAGCGCAAGAGGGACACCGCCGGTGAACAAACAACCCGGCCATGGAATGCAGAGCTCCTCCGCTCGTTTTACAGTTAGCCGTGTGCACATATGTATCGCTGCCTTTTGTAATCATCTGAAAACTATGGGATCCCGGAACGAATCTCGGGGACTGCCCTTTTGCGACCAAGCCATTTGTGTCTCCTACATTTGTGCATTACATTCTTCTTAACCCAACCCGACCACCGAGTCGACTCGCTAGACCCGGGGGCTGGCCGGCTTGGCCACCCGCCGCCTTCCTTAGCGGCTCCTAACACGTTGGATCGCCACAACATCACGCTTCGCCCTAAGCTGCAGAACCGGCTTCGGCTGTCGGCTGGCAAGCACATGGGACCAAAAGCACCAGCGCGCCACGAGCACTAAGCCAAGAACCGCCGGGTCACCCAACCCGACCCTGCCACTTTAAAATTGCTACACGACCGGCTACTCCCCAACCCGGCCTTGCCGGATTGCCGCCAGCCGGCCCAGTGGGTGTTTCGCTCACGCTTAACGTTTCGAAGGCCTAAATATTGCACGCTCCTCCCTAAGGCCGAACCCCTTGTCACGGACCGGAGCCTTGGCCGTCAAACTCGGGGGGGGACCAAAGGGGGAAAGTTGCGAAAGAACGGCTCCAGAGACGAAAGGCCAAAGCGCAGGCATCCATGAAGTTTCTACATACCGCCGGGACGCTCAACCCGGCCTCGCCACTTTAAGTTGCCGCACGACCGACTGCTCGCCAACCCGGCCCCGCCGGATTGCCTCCAGCCGGCCCAGTGGGTGTTTCGCTCGCGCTCAACATTGCGAAAGCCTAAGTACTGCACGCTCTTCTCTAAGGCCGAACCCCTTGTCACGGACCGGAGCCTCGACTGTCAGACTCGCGGGGCAGAAGCCCAGGAGGAGAAAGCGCAGGAAAACGGCTCGAAAAAACGAAAAACAAAAGCACAAACATCCACAAAAGCTCATACATCTTAAATCAAGAAACAGGCCCAAGGCTAGAGTTCATTACACCCAGTCAACCCCCAGTGGGCGGGTGGACCTGCTACCTAACAGAAATTTTCTAAGTTAAAACTCAGGCATTCCCGCCGCCGGATCGCGCAGCTCCCGGGTCGACCGAGGTGCCAGTGTCCTCCTCCCAGGCGTCCGCGTCGCGGTAGACGTCCGTCTCCTTAGAGCTTCCCTCCGGGTCGTCCAGAAGCAGGCCGTAGTCATCGGCGGGCACAACTCTGCCATCCTCCGCCCGCTCCGGCTGGAACTGGCCCGGGCGGCGATCCGTCCGGCCTCCGCCTGCAGCTGGCTCTCCGAGCCGGCTCGCTGGCCCATCAACGCATCCAGCGCCAGGTCCGGATGCCAAGACACCGCGAACCAGAGCGCCATCTCGGCGCCGGCACGAGCGGCGAAAACCCGCCACTCATGAAGACGATCCGGGCCCGCCTACAACCACCGCGCCAGCCGCGTGAAGATGGTCGGCGCGACGGCACCCGGCCAGAGGGCCACTGTCATCGCCGCGCCGGCCTCAGAAAGCCGCCCCATCTGCTTGCTCAAGACTCGCAGACATGCCTCGACAGCGGCAATGATCTCCGGGAAGGTCCAGGCCACCTGCGGGTAGTCCCGGAGCCGACGACCCCCTTGCGGATCGCGCTGAAAGCGGACCGCCTCCTCCGCCAGCGGGCGCATCTCAGGGAAGGCCCCTGACGAAAAGAAAGCTAGTTATAAGAAAAGTCGCCAAGAACAAGAAGCCGGAGTCCCAACCCAGCAACAACAAAACCAAAGGAAAGCACTTACTGGAGAAGGACTCTTCCAG
This sequence comes from Aegilops tauschii subsp. strangulata, assembly GCF_002575655.3. Lineage (NCBI taxonomy): Eukaryota > Viridiplantae > Streptophyta > Magnoliopsida > Poales > Poaceae > Aegilops > Aegilops tauschii. The sequence goes on along the minus strand of NC_053036.3, from coordinate 186,916,297 downwards.
GTGCTGCGCTTCGAGCAACGTACCGCGCCGCTCCCGGGCAATGGTGCAGTCACGCTCCTCCAGCGCCTTCTCCAGGTCAGCGACCTTGGCAAGGGCCGCCTTCAGCTCGGCGTCCTTGTCCTCGGCCGCCTTCACGGCCGCCTCACGGCGCCAGGTCTCCCGCTGCCGGGTCTCCTCCGCCGTGGCCACCAGCGCCTTCAGGCACTCCACCTCGGCCTGGAGCTGCCCCTTATCGTCGGCCAGCTTGCCGCATTGCTGGTCCGCCTCGGCAAGGGCCTGCTGCGCCTCCACGACCTTGGCGGCCTCCGCCTTGAGGCGCTCCACGTCAGCCTCAAGGTGGCCCTTGTCGCCCGCCAGCTGCTCTTGCAGTTGGCTCGCTTTGTCGAGCGCCCGCCGGGCTCCCGTCGGCTCCGCCCTCGCCCGCTCCGCCTCGGCTCCAAGCCGACCGCCGTCAGCAACAAGCCGGTCATAGTGGAAGCCGGCCCGGATTAGTCGGGTCCTCCAAGACAACACCTCGGCTGTAGAAGAGTGACTCAGAAACAAAGTACCACTTTAAGATTCGACCCAACTACTATGCAGTTGGCCCGAATCTCGGGGGTACCCCCAGTGGGTGCGCTAGCGCGCCCCCACTAAAAAAGAGCATACAAGAAAAAGTACCTGCCGCGGCGCAGAGCTCGTCCTCCTTGGCGGCGAGCCTTTCCTTGAGACGCCGGTGCGTCTCAAGGAGCCGGTTGAAGACGCTGGCCCTCTAGGAGTCCAGTTGCTGCAGAGAGCAGCAACCAATACAGGACGGCAAGATAAGATTCGACCCAACTGCTACGCAGTTGGACAGATTCTCCGGGGCTACACCCAGTGGGTGCGTTGGCACGCCCCCACAAAGAAGAAGCAACGAAAGAAGAAAAAGCAGTACGCAACGGAAGACTTACAAACACGGCGCGCTCCAGTTCCTGCATCGCCTCCACCTCGGCCTGCGCGAAGGCCTGGATCTGGTCCGTCCGCCCTCGCAGGCGTCGGGTCACAGCGGCCATCGCCGCCTCCTCCTGGGTCAGGGGCCCAAAGAAGACTTCGCTGGTCGACCCGGCGACCCCGGGCCGGGGCACCAGGGCGTGCCCCCCGCTGGCCACCTCCCATGAGGCCGGCGCCCCCTCCGGCGCCCTCTCCGGCTCCGACGATGGCCCGGAGGCCGGAGCAGCTTGCGGCTCCACCGCTGGCGGCGTCTCACTCATCGACAGCCGAGCCGCCCCCTCCGGCGCTGTCTGCAACGCCTCCCCCGAGACGGCGTCACCGCCGCCTCCATCGGTCCCCGCCCGCTCGACCACATCGGTCCGCGGCGGGGTATCATCCCCAATGGCCAGGACCTCCCGGTCGAGGTCCATCGCATCTGCACGGCCGCCTTGGCCGTGCTCCCCCTCCGACGACGGCACGAAGACCGTCGCCGCCACCACCGTTCCCGCCGGCATCTCCGGCCACGCCAGCTCCTCGCCGGCTCGCACCCACATCGCCGCGGCGCTGACCCAGGCCTGGGTCGACGCCGCCTCTAGCTCCGCCTCGGCCCGGTTCCGGTCTCGCCAAGCCACGCCCTCGGCATCGGCCGGATCCAGACGAAGCTCCGGATCCGCCCGCTCCTCCTCCTCCTCGTCCCGGTCGACGGTGCCGGACCGGCTCCTTCGGAATGCGGCGCCCTCGATGGACGCCGCATCCGCCGCCGCTAGCGCCAGCGAGATCGGCGACCTAAAATACAAGACAGACTAGGGACAAGCAAAGTAGAGCCGCTCGGCGACTCGGTTCAATCCAGAAAGGGCGCTCACCCCGGCACCATCGGAACGGCGGGCCTCGCCGCTCTCTCTTGCAGCCCGGCGCGCCTCCTCTTGGCGGGCGGCTTTGCCACCCCGGCCGGGTCCGCCGCGCGCTTCGTGGTCGGAGCTCGCGGCGCGATGCTGTCCTTCCCATGCCGCCGCCTCGCCGCCGGCACCCCCCGAGACGACCCGGCTCCGGCCGCGCCGCCGCCTCCTCCACCCGGTGCTGCAACATCGACAGCTTACCGGCTCGGCGCCCTGCGCCCGCATCAGCGGTCGCCTCCTCCTCTCCGTCGTGGGCCTCGGTCTCCTCCGAGGCAACACGCACCACCTGTGCCCGCTCCCGGTCGTAAGGATGCCGGATGGCATCCAGAAGCACTTCTCGCGTCGCGTCGGGGCAGATAAGAAGATATGCAGCAGCGAAATATGGAGACCAAGGACTCACCAACGGTGCCGGGTTCACATGGCTGTACGGGGCCTTCCCGAACTCCCAATCGCCCTGCAGGTTGGCCTTGGAGATGTCGTTGACCCAGCGGGCAACCTGGTCCACCGCCGACTGCGTGTCCGCCATGCGGTTGGGGTCTTGGAGGCCGGTCATCTGGCCGATGAAGTGGTTGCGCTGCTGCAGCGGCAGCACTCACCGCACAATGAAGGCGGTGATGAGGTCAGTGCCGGTGAGCCCCTCCCGCTCCTTCATCACCGACACCCGCTCACACAGGTTGAGCACCTCCTGTGACGGATGCTTGGGATAGTACCCCCAGTTCTGCTTCTCCCTCGGCGGCGAGTTGACGAAGGGCGGCAAGTTGATGCAGTCCGCGCCAAGGTTGCAGACGTAGAAGAAGGAATTCGGCCACTTCTTGGCAGAATCCTCCAGCGGCATCTATGGGCAATCAGCGCCCGACCGCTTGGAGATGACGGCGGCCCCACACTCGGACATCTCCCCGGCCCTCGGCCCTTGCTGCTTCAAGGAGAAGAAGCGCACCCAGAGGTCGATCGAAGGCTCGACACCCAGGTATCCCTCGCAGAGGGTGACGAAGCCCGACAGCTGCACAATGGCGCCGGCGCCAAGATGATGAGGCTGAAGCCCGAAGAACTCCAGGAAATCGCGGAAGAAGCCACTCGCGGGAAGCCCGAAACCGCGCTTGAAGTGCAGGAAGAAGACGACGCACTCCGTGCCCTCGGGACGCGGCTCCCGCTCCCCGCGCGGCAGGCGTGTGGCGACCTCCGTCTCCCCGGCAGGCGCCTGGTAGAGCGGAGATAGGTGATCTCGTCGAGGGTGACGGTCGAGCCCATCCACAAGCCCGACGGCAGCGCCATCAGCAAAGAGACGAAAAAAGAAGAAGAAGGTGGCTGCAAAGCTCTGCTCGAGGCAGTGGGCGTCGCAGCTGGCGGCGGTCGCAAGAAGCAGAGGGAGGATGAAGAGGCAGGAGAGCGCGAGCTTGAATGATCTCCGCTGCTCCCTTCGCCCACAATTTATAGGCCACGATTTGAAACATGGGGAAGTGGGATCGCTTGCGCTCGCCCCTCTCACTTCCCCGTAATAAGTGCGCACGTACGCACGCAGTAACTGCCAAGAGAATGGCAACCGACCCGCGGACGCCGCAATAAATCCGCGCGCATGGGCCGAGGGTGTGCGGCGGCGGGTCCCAGGGCGTCGCCCCGTCCTGTCACACGCGTGGCCTGTCAGGCCCCTCCGGCTCCCAGGCGCCACGTGGCGGCCGCGCGAGGCCCGAAAGATTGCCCAAAGATTCGTCGAACTCCTCGGTTTCCCGCCACGACCGGGATGCCGTGATCCGGCTTCCGGAAGCCGGCACATAGTGGGTGTTGTCGGACCCGGCGGTCACCAAATCCGCCTCCGCAAAGGGGGAAACTATGAAGGCCCTTCCATCTGAAGACGGCGGACCTTCACAGCTTCGGGGACCACTGTCGGGGGGATGAACCCCAGGCAGGCAATGAAACCCGGATCCTGTTCAAAAACAACGGGGCCAGCATTGCCCCTCAGTCCGGCTTGCACTTGGCCGGGTCGCTCAACCCGGCCAAGTCCCCCGACCCGGCCGAACTCCTCGAATCGGCCCCAACAACCAACTCAAGACTTCCCCAACAAGCCAGCTCCACCCTTGGCGTGTTCTCCAACCTGGCCGAGGGTCAGCGGTCGTCCCATCCCGGTCGTACGATGGGACGAGTCTGCACCAACTGATGACCGAAGCCATAGTGCCCCGCCCGTGCCTCTGGTCAGCCGGGCGTGGCAACAGTGCCCCCCACCTACTCGCTGACCGGGGTCGGCATGGCAACAGTGCAATCATCGTCACCCACGACGCCAGCAAGCGGCGACCTGACGAAACGCCACTGTAGCCGACTCGAATCGGCCTCACCCTGACGATCAAAAAGACGGCGCACAGTGCCCCTAGGCGCATGGGGCCCATGCCCGAGGAACCCGGCGAGACCTGGCACCCGGCGGGTCCCAGCGCCGGGCTCCCTGGACGCTGACAACCCGGCCCTACGGCCTTGTAACATGTCAGGACCCCGATCCTAAGTCACACCGATCTAGCATGTAACACATCATATCACTTTGCGGCCTCACGCATGGTATTCCCACAGGTGCCACCTTACCTGGCCCGGGACCGTTTACGCCTTTTGGCTCACGTATATGATAGTGTCGCTAGCATCCATATGACACAGAACCCAGGCTGACATGACTAGTTGTGAACCCAAAGTGGCACTAACTTACAGGGACATGCATACATGACCCAGCATCGAACGTGTCGGTCAACAGTGAGTGAATCTGGGCTGTAGCAGCTGGGCTAGTAGGACTCCGGTAAACCGGGCTGTAGTAGGCTAACAGGACTCCGGTATACACTGCGTGACATTTCCCCAAAGGGACAGACACAGGATCAAAGTAGGACACATGCCGGCTAGTCTAAGTGTTCCGGAGCAGTAGCAACTGGGCTAACAGGACTCCGGGAACCCTGGGCTGTAGCAGACTACCATGGCTCAGTGGAAGCACTAGACTACATTTCCCCATAAGAGAGACTACAAAGGATAGACAACTAGGTTGTCGGATCCCACACATACCAAGCATTTCAAAATCATACACACAATATGCTCGATATGTGCAAATATAACATGGCATCACAACAATACTCTACGACTCAGAGTATTTATACATTAGGCTCCGAGGAGCCAAGCATTACAAACATGGGTCTCATGACCCAACATACAAAGCATACAAGCAACAAGCACATGCGTAAGCTTAACTTGTCTGAGTACAGACAACTACAAATGAAAAAGGCTGAGAAGCCTGACTATCTAAAAGATCCCGCCAAGGGCACAAGATCATAGCTGAGGTAACAAGCTAAACGTCGAAGTCCACGCGGAACTACTAGTGAGACTGAAGTCTCTCTGCAAAACATAAATTAAGAAAACGTGAGTACAAATGTACCCAGCAAGACTTACATCAGAACTAGCTACATATGCATCAGTATCAACAAAAGGGGTGGTGGAGTTTAACTGTAGCAAGCCAGCTTTGGCTCGGTGGCTATCCTAAACTATGACTGCAAGTAACTCTTTTGAGGTGGCGCACACAAGTCCACATATTCACCATATCAATACACCACTATGGATCCACTCCCGTCTCCCACGAGAAGGCCATCCGTAGTACTCACGCTTATCTTGCGCATTTTAGAGTATCCACTTTCACTTGTCTATGAACTGTACAAGCAACCCAGAAGTCCTTTACCGCGGACACGGCTATTCGAATAGATGATGTTAACCCTGCAGGGGTGTACTTCTTCACACACGCTCTCGCCACTTACCACCATGTACACATCGTGTATCTCGGCAACCTTCAAGCGGAAGCCTGGCGAGGGAGTCGGCCACGACCTGACTAACCACACAAGTCTCTAGTCCAGGTTTATCGCCTATTCAGGTTCCATCCGCAAGGAGATATGGCCGGGGTGTCGCTCACGGCCCCAAACGATGTGTGCAGGGTTCCCAAGCCCACCTCGACAGATGGATCTACGCTTGGTACACCGTGCCACGGTGCCTAGTATGTCCCAAGCCCACCTGTACCGGGTGCCACTTGGTAGACTACTAACACAACCTACAAACACCAGAAATTAGTTGCAACTCCTGGACAGAGATCGAGGCGGTTAATAAGCCGAGAGGGGTCGAGTTACCGGAACCCAATGTGTGGTAGTAACTATTCATGGATCACAAACACAGAACTCAGTTCCTGAGGATGGTTTCAATGAGACAACCCACCATGTACTCCTACATGGCCTCTCACCGCTACCTTTACCAAATCGTGTTCACACACTTAGCTCTCAACAGTAGGACATGTTCACAACTTTCCAATTCATCCCCGACGAATCAGACCTGACACAACTCTAAGCAATAGCAGGCATGACAAACAAGCATGAATGAGTAGGCACATCAGGGCTCAAACAACTCCTACTCATGCTATTGGGTTTCATCTATTTACTGTGGCAATGACAGGTCATGCAAAGGAAAGCGGTTCAACTACCGCAGCATGTAACAGTTGAATCGATGTTGTCCTAATGCAGTAAAAGAGAGCAGGAGCGAGAGAGTGGGATTATATCGGAATGAACAAGGGGGTTTTGCTTGCCTGGCACTTCTGAAGATAGAATGGCTCTTCATCGGTGTCATCGATCACTTCGTCGAAACCACGTCTACTAAGAGGGGACAAATACCAGCAAACAAGAAAGAACACAATCAATGCAATGCAACAATATGATGCATGAATGTGACATGGCAATATGCTATTGATTGAGATAATGCAACTAACAATGGTTTAAACGAAGTTGGTTTGAACCCTAGTTTCAAATTCAAACTCCATATGTGAAGGCTTAAATGCCCTTTATATGATTTGTCCTAAACAGTAGCCATAAGTGGTTCTAACATGCATGAAAATGGTACAGATGGATAGATTGGATTTTTATGATCATTTTTCATATATAATTTATTTCATTTGCAGTTATAGATTATTTTCTATGATTTTTAGAAGTTTGGGATATTTTTTGGAATTTCCTGGATTATTTTTATTCCAGAAAATGATTAACTGCATCACTCTGACGTCAGCAAGTCAACTGACTCGATCCAGGTCAAACCTGACGAGGGGGTCCCACTGGTCAGTGTCACGGTGCTGGTTAGGGTCGCTGACATGTGGGACAAGTCAACGGCCACGTCAGCGGGGTCAACGCAGGCATGTGGGTCCCGCTGGGTTTTAAACTAATCTAAACAGAAGCAAAACTGGGATTAGTTAGGGCATGGGGCCCATCCGCCAGTGAGCTAGAGGGTTAGTTAGTGGCGTCAGTAGCGTTTAATTAAGGTGCCACGTTGATGTCTACTACGCAACCTTCTTCTTGTAGACGTTGTTGGGCCTCCAAGTGCAGAGGTTTGTAGGATAGTAGCAGATTTCCCTCAAGTGGATGACCTGAGGTTTATCAATCCGTGGGAGGCGTAGGATGAAGATGGTCTCTCTCAAGCAACCCTGCAACCAAATAACAAAGAGTCTCTTGTGTCCCCGACACACCCAAGACAATGGTAAATTGTATAGGTGCACTAGTTCGGCGAAGAGATGATGATACAAGTGCAATATGGATGATAGATATAGGTTTTTGTAATCTGAAAATATAAAAACAGCAAGGTAACAAGTGGTAAAAGTGAGCATAAACGGTATTGCAATGCTAGGAAACAAGGCCTAGGGTTCATACTTTCACTAGTGCAAGTTCTCTCGACAATAATAACATAACTGGATCATATAACTATCCCTCAACATGCAACAAAGAGTCACTCCAAAGTCACTAATAGAGGAGAACAAACGAAGAGATTATGGTAGGGTACGAAACCACCTCAAAGTTATTCTTTCCAATCAATCCGTTGGGCTATTCCTATAAGTGTCACAAACAACCCTAGAGTTCGTACTAGAATAACACCTTAAGATACAAATCAACCAAAACCCTAATGTCACCTAGATACTCCAATGTCACCTCAAGTAACCGTGGGTATGATTATACGATTTGCATCACACAATCTCAGATTCATCTATTCAACCAACACATAGAACCTCAAAGAGTTCCCCAAAGTTTCTACCGGAGAATCAAGACGAAAACGTGTGCCAACCCCTATGCATAGGTTCATGGGCGGAACCCGCAAGTTGATCACCAAAACATACATCAAGTGAATCACGTGATATCCCATTGTCACCACAGATACGCACGGCAAGACATACATCAAGTGTTCTCAAATCATTAAAGACTCAATCCGATAAGATTACTTCAAAGGGAAAACTCAATCCATTACAAGAGAGTAGAGGGGGAGAAGAAACATAAGATCCAACTACAATAGCAAAGCTCGCGATACATCAAGATTGTATCACCTCAAGAACACGAGAGACAGATATCAAACACATAGCTACAGGTACATACCCTCAGCCCCGAGGGTGAACTACTCCCTCCTCATCATGGAGAGCGCCGGGATGATGAAGATGGCCACCGGTGAGGGTTCCCCCCTCTGGCAGGGTGCCGGAACAGGGTCCCGATTGGTTTTTGGTGGCTACAGAGGCTTGCGGCGGCGGAACTCCCGATCTCTTATGTCCCCTGATCATTTTAGGGTATATGGATATATATAGGCGGAAGAAATATGTCAGGGGAGCCACGAGGGTGGAGGGCGCGCCCAGGGGGGTGGGCGCGCCCCCCTGCCTCGTGCCTCCCTTGTTTCTTTCCTGACATGCACTCCAAGTCTACCGGGTTGCTTTCTTTCCAAAAATAACTTCTCCAGAAGGTTTCATTCCGTTTCGACTCCGTTTGATATTCCTTTTCTTCGAAACACTGAAACAAGGGAAAAAACAGGAACGACACTGGGCTCTGGGTCAATAGGTTAGTCCCAAAAAAATATAATAGTGCATATTAAAGCCCATAAACATTCAAAACAGATAATATAATAGCATGGAACAATAAAAAATTATAGATACGTTGGAGACGTATCACACGTCATCCTTGCCGAAGGTTAATCGGCGACGACCTCGGCCGACGGCGGAGGTGCATCGTGTGCTCGCTACGGAGCACCGTTCGATGCGCGGTTTGCTCCTATGGGTTCCTGGGAGTGCGCCGCGGCTGGTGGAGCAAGCGGGGTGAGCTGGGGTGGTCGGAGCTCATCGGAAATGAGCTCGGGGCGGCGGCCGGAGCTTGGGTGCGGTCTGGTTCGGCGCTGCTGCTCACAAACGAGCGAGCTGAGGCGCTGGGGGGCTCTGCGGGTCGCGGCAAGCACAACGGGTGCACGCCCATGACCAAATGGTCACTGGGGCTTCGCTGGCGACGAGCCCATGCGGCGGCTGCTGTTAGCATGGGGGCGGCGGCTACGGCAATCAAACGGAGGCGAGGTTAGGGCGGAAATGACCGGAAGCTCACAGCGCACACGCAGGGATGCTCGGTGTGGCCGGGGACGCGCTGGAGACGACGGGGTGATGCCGGCGATCTTCGGCCAGATGCGGCAGGGTCGAGCTCAGTGGAGAGGCTTCACGGCTCCCGGCGATACGTGGTGATGGTTGGGAAGCTTTAGCGCGAGTGGACGGGGCTCTAGGACAACTCGGGGCGGCACGGGAACGGCGGTGGCTGCGCAGGCGGGGAGCAGCGGCGATGGCAGTGCTCGGCCACGAGGTGCGCAGCGAGAGGAAGAGTAGCAGAGGAGGGGATGAGCACGGGGGAGAGGTGAGAGGGGCCAAGGGTGTAGCGTGGGATCCATGGCAGCGTCGGGGAGACAGCAGGAAGGCAGGAGGTGGCGCTACGCATGCGTGCGCGCCGCGGGCATGCGCCCTGGTCCTCCTGGCGGGAGGTTGGTGGTGACTGGCACAGGCCAGTGGGCTGGGCCTCTGCTGGCTGGGCCAAAACAGGTAAGTGGGCTGCTGGCAGGTTAGTTCCTTTCTCTCTCTCTTTTCTGTTTTCTATTTATTTTGCTCTGTTTTGGTTTAGTAATAATACTAAACCATTTTGTAAAATGCTGAAAGTATTTGTGGGCACTTTGAAATTATTTCCAACAGCCCTCAACTAGTTTCACCATTATTAGAACATTTAAACTATTTATAGAATTTAAATGCCCCAATTCAAATATAATATGGATAATTCAAAAATCCAGAATGTCCTAGAAATATGTGCACCATTTTTGGAAGAGGTTTTTAGCCAATTCAAAAATGATGAACTTTTCTGCATGGCATTTGGGTTCATTGAAAATATTTTTATTGAACCTAGTTAGATTCATTTGATGCTAGGGTTTCAACAATCCCCATTTCAACTTTCAAATAAAATTAGACATGGTGCATGGATGCTTGTGCAACTATTTGCAATCAAATTCTAGGGCTGTGACAACTCACCCCCACTAAACAAGAATCTCGTCCCGAGATTCAAGACGTAAGGTAAGAAGACAATGGGGACACAAAGCTAACACGATCTTCATAATCCAATTGCCCTTCTCGAAGATGTTGATCCATTGCTTCAAATTGATCTTGGCGTCTTTGCTTTCGAGATCTTCATCCAACATGACAACGAGAAGAAAGGGAAAACTCTAGAAGGATCGATCTTCTCAAAGATCGAGCAAGTGACGACCAACTCACGGAGTGAGACGTAAGAACACCTCTGGAGTTGAAACATAAATCACACATCAGGAACGAGGAAAGGTAGAAGATAACGAAGGTTCAATTCGGTAGGTAACCACTCCACACTTGGGTAAGATGATGCATGGGTTTCAAAGTAGCGAGGAAGTAATTGCCATGGTTCTATAATGGGACACCTTAGGGAAGGTGGCTCGTAGAATTATTCCCTTAAGTGGCAAAAAGAATTACTTTTTATACAAAGATCATTGAAACTCTTTATACCAGCCTAAGGCAATCACAAACGATCATGTGAAGGAGCTTGAAGAAATGGCGTACTCAGACAAGAATGGATGATGTGGACTACCTTGTTGAAGACAACGCAACGAATGATTTTTTTGCTTATCATCAGAAATGGATCGGACCCATGGTAGGACCACTTTTGAAGATGATCCTGAACAGCAATTACTGAGAGAGCAGCCCATGGGAAATTGGCACAATGGCGGTGCAAGCTGGGAACAAAATGCCAACGTTGGGAATGTTACAACCATCATATCTGCCTGAGATTCAGATCCGATTGGTGATAGGATACTTCAGACCTAGCATGTCTGAAGGGAGGATTGCAACACAAACGACGAGATGACATTGCAAGATCCTCAGGACATGAACTACGATAGCAAGCTCCAAAACATGAGTAGGTTTTGCTACACACCTGTGAACACACTGTCCTAGACAAGCATGACCACGTGGTAGTCTTATAATAAAACACTGCCGAGTTCAGGTTGGGGACCATCATTGAGGATATCGAAGTCCTTGCATAAGTCATGATTAGCTCTTAAGAAGGAACTTCTTCTCCTTGAACAAATTTATCAGTGGCTTGGTTTGCTAGGAATTACATATGGAATGAAGATGATCAGTCTATTAGACCATAGAATACTTCGCACGGGCATGACTGACTTGGGATGATTCCAAAGGAAGAAAAAACAAACTTTCTCGAATTCACGGCGGCAACTTACATCTAATGCATGTGAATCAAAGGAAGTTACTCCTTTCATCCAAACATAGGCTTCATGAACGGAACACGAAGATGATGCTTACAAAAGTTTCCAACACTAGCTTGATGTTCAACATGAATCATGGAGGAGACAAAATGCCGCTGATGGGCTCAACAGTAACTCATCGGAATTTCCATATCACCGGACTTCCACCATTATGTTAACAATGTGATAGTATTGGTCAGACCAAAAGATGTAATGGTGTATGCTCGAGGGATCAACCACGAGTAAGACAACATTACGATTATCGTTGGTTCTGATTTCATTTGACGATAGCCCACACTCAAATCAAAGTTTCGACAAGACAATAGATCTGACAATTGATCACGAGTATCAATCAATGAAGATATCATCTTTCTTCAACACACACACACACAAAAATATCCCTTTGGAATGAACTAAGTCGGGCAAGCTTTTATCTTCCAACTCTCCAAGTTGTTGTCTAGCTCAACCAACTAGCTCAGGGATATCCAACACAGATTCTTGGAGAAGGGGTGGTTTATAAGAAAACCAACTTGATCGCGAGCTCAACATAACGGTCAGGGCACAACCCGGTGATACTTCCGAGAGGATATTCAGAAAATCACGAACCACCGATAAGTCATTAAGCTCGGGAATAATCCTGCTTTTCAGGGCAAGACGATATGATCAAATAAGCGAGGGATTGGCACAATCCTAACTCATTGATCGAAGTGTGCACCAGAAATATGGACTAGGTAGCACGATCAATCTTAGGATGATGATTCAATAACCATCATGCTAAGAATGAGAGTATTGTCCATTAACTACCAAGCAACGGAGTTGCTAGGAGTATTGATTTCACACATCACGGTTCACTTGTCGGCATTCCGGTCACAACAACACAGAGACCGAGGATTGAATAATGATGGCGAGAAGTATCACTGTAGCAAGAATTCATAAGATGGTGTGCAATTCCCATGACATTCTTGATATAAAGATGGTAATACTCCAAGGTAGAACAGAACAAAAACTGGATTGGCATTTTGATCTGTGGAACACAACTACTTTGACCCAATCCTAGATATGGATGAGATACTAGAGTTTGTTTCTCCTAGTCATTCCGGAATAGAATGGCTTGACGGACCACAAGAATAATACGCATCGATGAACACGATCGCACACATACCCTTGACTATCAATTGATCGATGATGGTCGGACGACGGCTTAAGAAGGACAACTCAAAGGAACATATAACTTTCTGAGTTGTGGATGCATGGATTAGTATGTCGAGCAAAGTTAAACATTTCTTCCGGATAACCCATGCAGGAAGGTAGGACTGGCAGAGCCACAATATAGGACGAAGAACTCATCGAGAGCACTCTTATTGTGATCCTTCCGTTCAGAGAACGTCTGCCTTGGCTGATTCATGGTATTGGAAGAAGGAAATACCACAAACCTCGAGGACTATCTCAAAGGTTACTAATATCCTAAAGGAACTAGCAAACACTATCAACATGAATGAGTAGAGTGAATCTCGGGTTCAAGAACCCAGAAATAGAATGTCTACTAACTAAGTGGCATCACAGGATGCTTTCGGGAATGATGGCCAGAATCATCACACTAGGAACACAAAACATGGCTAGATTACCTAGGGTCATAATACTAGCTTCAACATATATGTCAAGGCAATGGAGTACCTCAACAGACGATTAGTGTGGTTAATCTGGCCCAAAGGAGCATCAGGAACGGGAGGAAAGCATTTGCAAATGCGTCAGATTATTTAGAAACCTGGGATGACTCGGACAACATAGCGGCTGTAAATGCTCAAAAAGATTTGAGACATCCTGCAAAAATGGTGGCATAACCACTCAACATCACAATATCAAGGTTCTAGATTAACTAACAACACACGGAAGTAGTAGGAACTGAACTGGGGCTTAAAACCATCAATCCTATAAGTCTACGGATTAGTAACATGTGATCCTTATAGAAAGATGAGAAGCCTAGTTCTTAATCCCCGTAGAAAAGAAGAGGTTGAGTCAGATCAGAAGGGCATAAGGTAAAGGAGTAAAAGTAGCCTTATGTTCCCTTCCACAATCAATTGCCTTATATAACTAAAGCATTTCTAGACTCGACTTCGACCAGTTTGGCTTGGTAATCCTGCAGGCAGTCAGGCTCTGATACCAAAGCTATCAGGACCCCGGTCCTAAGTCACACCGATCTAGCATGTAACACATCATATCACTTTGCGGCCTCACGCACGGTATTCCCACGGGTGCCACCTTACCTGGCCCGGGACCGTTTGCGCCTTTTGGCTCACGTCTATGATAGTGTCGCTAGCATCCATATGACAGAGAACCCGGGCCAACATGACTAGTTGTGAACCCAAAGTGGCACTAACTTACAGGGACAGGCATACATGACCCAGCATCGAACGTGTCGGTCAACAGCGAGTGAATCCGGGCTGTAGCAGCTGGGCTAGTAGGACTCCGGTAAACCGGGCTGTAGCAGGCTAACAGGACTCCGGTATACACCGCATGACATTTCCCCAAAGGGACAGACACAGGATCGAAGTAGGACACATGTCGGCCAGTCTAAGTGTTCCGGAGCAGTAGCAACTGGGCTAACAGGACTCTGGGAACCCCGGGCTGTAGCAGACTACCATGGCTCAGTGGAAGCACTAGACTACATTTCCCCATAAGAGAGGCTACCAAGGATAGACAACAAGGTTGTCGGATCCCACACATACCAAGCATTTCAAAATCATACACACAATATGCTCGATATGTGCAAATACAACATGGCATCACAACAAGACTCTACGACTCAGAGTATTTATACATTAGGCTCTGAGGAGCCAAGTATTATAAACATGGGTCTCATGACCCAACATACAAAGCATACAAGCAACAAGCACATGCGGAAGCTTAACTTGTCTGAGTACAGACAACTACAAATGAAAAAGGCTGAGAAGCCTGACTATCTACAAGATCCTGCCGAGGGCACAAGATCATAGCTGAGGTAACAAGCTAAACGTCGAAGTCCACGCGGAACTACTAGTGAGACTGAAGTCTCTCTGCAAAACATAAATTAAGCAAACATGAGTACAAATGTACCCAGCAAGACTTACATCAAAACTAGCTACATATGCATCAGTATCAATAAAAGGGGTGGTGGAGTTTAACTGCAGCAAGCCAGCTTTGACTCGGTGGCTATCCTGAACTATGACTGCAAGTAACTCTTTTGAGGTGGCGCACACGAGTCCACATATTCACCATATCAATACACCACTATGGATCCGCTCCCGTCTCCCTACGAGAAGGCCATCCATAGCACTCACGCTTATCTTGCGCATTTTAGAGTATCCACTTTCACTTGCCTATGAACTGTACAGGCAACCCAGAAGTCCTTTACCGCAGACACGGCTATTCGAATAGATGATGTTAACCCTGCAGGGGTGTACTTCTTCACACACGCTCTCGCCACTTACCACCATGTACACGTCGTGTATCTCGGCAACCTTCAAGCGGAAGCCTGGCGAGGGAGTCGGGCACGACCTGACTAACCACACAAGTCTCTAGTCCAGGTTTATCGCCTATTCGGGTTCCATCCGCAAGGAGATCCGGCCGGGGTGTCGCTCACGGCCCCAAACGATGTGTGCAGGGTTCCCAAGCCCACCTCGACGGGTGGATCTATGCTTGGTACACCGTGCCACGGTGCCTAGTCTGTCCCAAGCCCACATATACCGAGTGCCACTTGGTAGACTACTAACACAACCTACAAACATAAGAAACTAGTTGCAACTCCTGACAGAGATCGAGGCGGTTAATAAGCCGAGAGGGGTCGAGTTATCGGAACCCAATGTGTGGTAGTAACTATTCATGGATCACAAACACAGAACTCAGTTCCTGAGGACGGTTTCAATGAGACAACCCACCATGTACTCCTACATGGCCTCTCACCGCTACCTTTACCAAATCGTGTTCACACACTTAGCTCTCAATAGTAGGACATGTTCACAACTTTCCAATTCATCCCCGATGAATCAGACCTGACACAACTCTAAGCAATAGCAAGCATGACAAACAAGCATGAATGAGTAGGCACATCAGGGCTCAAACAACTCCTACTCATGCTAGTGGGTTTCATCTATTTACTGTGGCAATGACAGGTCATGCAGAGGAAAGGGGTTTAACTACCGCAGCATGTAACAGTTGAATCGATGTTGTCCTAATGCAGTAAAAGAGAGCACGAGCAAGAGAGTGGGATTATATCGGAATGAACAAGGGGGTTTTGCTTGCCTGGCACTTCTGAAGATAGTATAGCTCTTCATCGGTGTCATCGATCACATCGTCGAAACCACGTCTACTAAGAGGGGACAAATACCGGCAAACAAGAAAGAACACAATCAATGCAATGCAACAATATGATGCATGAATGTGACATGGCAATATGCTATTGATTGATATAATGCAACTAACAACGGTTTAAACGAAGTTGGTTTGAACCCTAGTTTCAAATTCAAACTCCATATGTGAAGTCTTAAATGCCCTTTACATGATTTGTCCTAAACAGCAGCCATAAGTTGTTCTAACATGCATGAAAATGGTACAGATGGATAGATTGGATTTTTCTGATCATTTTTCATATATAATTTATTTCATTTGGAGTTATAGATTGTTTTCTATGATTTTTAGAAGTTTGGGATATTTTCTGGAATTTCCTGGATTATTTTTATTCCAGAAAATGATTAACTACGTCACTGTGACATCAGCGAGTCAACTGACCCGGTCCAGGTCAAAACTAATGAGGGGGTCCCACAGGTCAGTGTCACGGTGCTGGTTAGGGTCGCTGGCGTGTGGGCCAAGTCAACGGCCACGTCACCGGGGTCAACTCAGGCATGTGGGTCCCACTGGGTTTTAAACTAAGCTAAACAGAAACAAAACTGGGATTATTTAGGGCATGGAGCCCGTCCGCCAGTGAGCTAGGGGGTTAGTTAGTGGCGTCATTAGCGTTTAATTAATGTACCACGTCATCCTCGCCGGAGGTTAACCGGCAACGACCTCAGCCAAGGGCGGAGGTGCATCGTGTGCTCGCTACGGAGCACCGTTCGATGCGCGGTTTGCTCCTATGGGTTCCTGGGAGTGCGCTGCGGCTGGTGGAGCAAGCGGGGTGAGCTGGGGTGGCCGGAGCTCGGGTGCGGTCTGGTTTGGCACTGCTGCTCACAAATGAGCGAGCTGAGGTGCTGGGGGGCTCTGCGGGTCGCGGCAAGCACAACGGGTGCACGCCCATGACCAAATGGTCACTGGGGCTTTGCCGGCGACGAGCCCGTGCGGCGGCGGCTACGGCAATCAAACGGAGGCGAGGTTAGGGAGGAATGACCGGGGGCTCACAGCGCACACGCAAGGATGCTCGGTGTGGCCGGGGACGCGCTGGAGACGACGGGGTGACGTCGGAGATCTTCGGCCAGATGCAGCAGGGTCGAGCTTAGTGGAGAGGCTTCACGGCTCCCAGCGATACGTGGCGATGGTTGGGAAGCTTCAGCGCGAGTGGACGGAGCTCTAGGACAACTCGGGGCGGCACGGGAACGGCGGTGGCTGCGCAGGCGGGGAGTGGCGACGACGGCAGCACTCGGCCACGAGGTGCGGAGCGAGAGGAAGAGCAGCATAGGAGGGGATGAGCACGGGGGAGAGGTGAGAGGGGCCTGGGGGTAGCGTGGCATCCGTGGCGGCGTCGGGGATACAGCAGGCAGGCAGGAGGTGGCGCTGCGCGTGCGTGCGCGCCGCGAGCACGCGCCCTGGTCCTCCTGGCGGGAGGTTGGTGGTGACTCGCAGAGGCCAGTGGGCTGGGCCTCTGCTGGCTGGGCCGAAATAGGTAAGTGGGCTGCTGGCATGTTAGTTCCTTTCTCTCTCTCTTTTCTGTTTTCAATTTATTTTGCTCTCTTTTGGTTTAGTAATAATACTAAACCATTTTGTAAAATGCTGAAAGTATTTGTGGGCACTTTGAAATTATTTCCAACAACCCTCAACTAGTTTCACCATTATTAGAACATTTAAACTATTTATAGAATTTAAATGCCCCGATTCAAATATAATATGGATTAATTCAAAAATCAAGAATGTCCTAGAAATATGTGCACCATTTTTGGAAGAGGTTTTTAGCCAATTCAAAAATGATGAACTTTTCTGCAGGGCATTTGGGTTCATTGAAAATATTTTTATTGACCTAGTTAGATTCATTTGATGCTAGGGTTTCAACAATCCCCATTTCAACTTTCAAATAAAATTAGACATGGTGCATGGATGCTTGTGCAACTATTTGCAATCAAATTCTAGGGCTGTGACAACTCACCCCCACTAAACAAGAATCTCGTCCCGAGATTCAAGACGTAAGGTAAGAAGACAGCGGGGACACAAAGCTAACACGATCTTCATGATCCAATTGCCCTTCTCGAAGATGTTGATCCATTGCTTCAAATTGATCTTGGCGTCTTTGCTTTCGAGATCTTCATCCAACATGACAACGAGAAGAAAGGGAAAACTCTAGCAGGATCGATCTTCTCGAAGATCGAGCAAGTGACGATCAACTCACGGAGTGAGACTTCAGAACACCTCTGGAGTTGAAACATAAATCACACATCAGGAACGAGGAAAGGTAGAAGATAACGAAGGTTCAATTCAGTAGGCAACCACTCCACACTTGGGTAAGATGATGCATGGGTTTCAAAGTAGCGAGGAAGTAATTGCCATGGTTCTATAATGGGACACCTTAGGGAAGGTGGCTCGTAGAATTATTCCCTTAAGTGGCAAAAAGAATTACTTTCGATACAGCTCCAGGAGCAACTCTGTACTGTGACTCACAAACCACACTCGGCAGGACTAGGGGTGTTATCTCTCCAGAGAGCCCTGAACCTGGGTATGTCTTGCGTCCCGCGCTTGCTCATGCCGACCTCGCCTCCGGAGCCCACCAGTGCCCTCGAGCCTCCTCCTATCTTTAGTCATCCCATGGCATCTGCCGTATGCCCACCACGACACCCGAGGATGTTATCAAGAAGAAGGTATTCCCTTTATCTTTGAAGGGAAATGCATTGACATGGTTTAGGCTATGTGATGATATGGGATCATGGAACTACAACCGATTGAAATTGGAATTTCATCAGAAGTTTTATCCTATGCATCTTGTTCATCATGATCGTAATTTTATATACAAGTTTTGGCCTCGCGAAGGAGAAAGCATCGCTCAAGCTTGGGGGAGGCTTAAGTCAATGTTATATTCATGCCCCAATCATGAGCTCTCAAGAGAAATTATTATTCAAAAAATGCATGCTCGGCTTTCTCTCAATAATCGCTCCATGCTCGATACTTCTTGTACTGGTTCTTTTATGATGAAGACTATTGAATTCAAATGGGATTTATTGGAAACAATTAAATGCAACTCTAAAGATTGGGACCTCGATGAAGGTAAGGAGTCAGGTAAAACACCTAAGTTTGATTGTGTTAAATATTTTATGGATACCGATGTTTTCCGTGAATTTAGCACTAAATAAGGACTTGACTCTGAGATAGTAGATTCTTTCTGTGAATCCTTTGCTACTCATGTTGATCTCCCTAAGGAGAAGTGGTTTAAATATAATCCTCCCGTTGAAGTAAAAGTAGTTGAACCTATTAAAGTTGAAGAAAAGACTATCACTTATAATGTTGATCCTATTGTTCCTACCGCTTATATTGAGAAACCACCTTTCCCTGTTAGAATAAAGGATCGTGCTAAAGCTTCAACTGTGGTTAGTAAGAGTAATACTAGAACACCTACACCCCCTGAGCAAATTAAAGTTGAACCTAGTGTTGCTATGGTCAAAGATCTCTTTGCCGATAATATTGATGGGCATGTTATTTACTTCTCCAATGAAGCTGCTAGATTTGCTAGACCCGATACTAAGGGTAAACATAGACCTGTTGTTGGCATGCCTGTTGTTTCTGTTAAAATAGGAGATCATTGCTAGTGAAAGTGCAATACATCATTCCTTATACAAAGAAATTATGCATGATATTGCACCTACCGAGATAGAAGAGATTGATATTACAATTAAGCTTGCCAATAGAGATACTATTTCACCAGTTGGGATTGTTAGAGATGTTGAAGTCTTGTGTGGGAAAGTTAAATATCCTACTGATTTTCTTGTTCTTGGTTCCCCACAAGATGACTTTTGTCCCATTATATTTGGTAGACCCTTCTTGAATACTGTTAATGCTAAGATAGACTGCGAAAAGGATATTGTTACTGTTGGATTAGGGGATATGTCTCATGATTTTAATTTTGCTAAATTTCGTAGACAACCCCATGATAAAGAATTTCCTAGTAAAGATGAAATTATTGGTCTTGCTTCTATTGCCGTGCCTCCTAATGATCCTTTAGAACAAGATTTCCTAGACCATGAAAATGATATGTTTATGAATGAAAGAAGGGAAATAGATGAAGTATTCTTTAAACAGGGACCTGTTTTGAAGCACAACTTGCTTGTTGAAATTCTAGGGGATCCTCCTCCACCCAAGGGTGATCCCGTGTTTGAGCTTAAACCATTACATGATACTCTTAAATATGCTTATCTTGATGAAAAGAAGATATATCCTGTTATTATTAGTGCGAACCTTTCAGAGCAAGAAGAAGAGAAATTATTGAAAACTCTGAAGAAGCACCGTGCTGCTATTGGATATACTCTTGATGATCTTAAGGGCATTAGTCCCACTCTATGCCAGCACAAAATAAAATTGGAGAAAGACGCTAAACCGGTTGTTGATCACCAACGACGGTTAAATCCTAAGATGAAAGAAGTGGTACGAAAAGAAATACTAAAGCTCCTGGAGGCAGGTATAATTTATCCCGTTGCTGATAGTCAGTGGGTAAGTCATGTCCATTGTGTCCCTAAGAAGGGAGGTATTACTGTTGTTCCTAATGATAAAGATGAATTGATCCCACAAAGAATTGTTACACGTTATAGAATGGTAATTGATTTCCACAAATTGAATAAAGCTACTAAAAAGGATCATTACCCTTTACCTTTTATTGATCAAATACTAGAAAGATTATCCAAACATACACATTTTTGCTTTCTAGATGGTTATTCTGGTTTCTCTCAAATACCTGTGTCAAAAGAGGATCAAGAAAAGACCACTTTTACTTGCCCTTTCGGTACCTTTGCTTATAGACGTATGCCCTTTGGTTTATGCAATGCACCTGCAACCTTTCAAAGATGTATGACTGCTATATTCTGTGACTTTTGTGAAATGATTGTTGAGGTTTTCATGGATGATTTCTCCGTATATGGAACTTCTTTTGATGATTGCTTAAGCAACCTTGATCGAGTTTTGCAGAGATGTGAAGAAACTAGTCTTGTCTTGAATTGGGAGAAGTGCCACTTTATGGTTAATGAAGGTATTGTCTTGGGGCATAAAATTTCTGAAAGAGGTATTGAAGTTGATAAAGCTAAAGTTGATGCTATTGAAAAGATGTTGTGTCCTAAGGACATCAAAGGTATAAGAAGTTTCCTTGGTCATGCTGGTTTTTATAGGAGGTTCATTAAGGACTTCTCTAAAATTTCTAGGCCTCTGACTAATCTCTTACAAAAAGATGTTCCTTTTGTCTTTGATGATGATTGTGTAGACGCATTTGAAATACTTAAGAAAGCCTTGATTTCTGCACCTATTGTTCAGCCTCCTGATTAGAATTTACCCTTTGACATTATGTGTGATGCTAGTGATTATGCCGTAGGTGCTGTTCTGGGACAAAGAGTTGATAAGAAATTAAATGTTATCCAATATGCTAGTAAAACTCTAGACAGTGCCCAGAGAAATTATGCTACTACTGAAAAAGAATTTTTAGTAGTTGTATTTGCTTGTGATAAGTTCATACCTTATATTGTTGATTCTAAAGTAACAGTTCACAATGATCATGCTGCTATTAAATATCTTATGGAAAAGAAAGATGCTAAACCTAGACTTATTAGATGGGTTCTCCTACTACAAGAATTTGATTTGCATATCGTAACACCTCTATTAAGATGCTTAAGGAAGTTATTTTTCCGAGGTTTGGAGTCCCTAGATATTTAATGACTGATGGTGGTTCACACTTTATTCATGGTGCTTTTCGTAAAATGCTTGCTAAGTATGATGTCAACCATAGAATTGCGTCTCCATATCACCCGCAGTCTAGTGGTCAAGTAGAACTTAGTAATAGAGAGCTCAGATTAATTTTGCAAAAGACTGTTAATAGATCTAGAAAGAATTGGTCCAAGAAACTTGATGATGCATTATGGGCCTATAGAACTGCATATAAAAATCCTATGGGTACGTCTCCGTATAAAATGGTTTATGGAAAAGCATGTCACTTACCCCTCAAATTAGAACATAAGGCATATTGGGCCATTAAAGAGCTCAATTATGATTTCAAACTTGCCGGTGAGAAGAGACTACTTGACATTAGCTCACTTGATGAGTGGAGAACCCAGGCCTATGAGAATGCCAAACTGTTTAAAGAAAAAGTTAAAAGATGGCATGACAAAAGGATACAAAATCATGAGTTTAATGTAGGTGATTATGTTCTTCTATACAACTCTCGTTTAAGATTTTTTGCAGGAAAACTCCTCTCCAAATGGGAAGGTCCTTACGTTATTGAGGAGGTCTATCGTTCCGGTGCCATAAAAATCAACAACTTCGAAGGCACAAATCTGAAGGTGGTGAATGGTCAAAGAATCAAACATTATATCTCAGGTAATCCAATAAATGTTGAAACTAATGTTATTGAAACCGTAACCCCGGAGGAATACATAAGGGACACTTTCCAGAACGTTTCAGACTCTGAAAAGGAATAGGTATGTGGTACGGTAAGTAAACCGACTCCAAAACAGTTGAAATAGCAATTTTTCTCCGTTTTGGAATATTCAAGAAAATAGGAAAATAAGAAGTATTCCGAAGAGGACACGAGGCATCCACGAGGGTGTAGGGCGCAGCTACCCCCCTGGGCGCGCCCCCCTGCCTCGTGGGCACCTCGTGTGCCCTCCGGACTCCGTTTTCTTGCATGATACTTCTTTTGGTCAGTAAAAATTCATTATATAATCTCCCAAAGGTATTGACCACCGTACCATGTAAATATCCTCTGTTTTTTGTTTCGAGCTGTTTTTCTGACAGATCTAGATCATCATGACGTCTTCAAGCGCTCCCAAGGACAAGTTCTTCGAGAAGGTTATCAATCCCTACCTCGCGGAGGTGCTGCAACACCCTCAACAATTGAGATAGGTGATCGGTTGCTGCACATCCGCGATGTCGAGGGACCAAGGAGGACCGGAAGTGTGGATACAAGACTCGAAGCAATGGAGCAACAAGTTTTCAAGTGCCAGGGGATGGTGGAACGCGGACTCAACGCCAACCACATGATGATCGCAGAGTTCACCAACAACCACAAGCTGGATGCCAAGAACATTGGGGAGACCATCTTCAAGCTTCACGAGAAAATCGAGCATCTCCAAGCCCAGATCTATGACCTGCAAAACCAAAATTGTGAGTATGAATATAGATTCAAGAGGATGAGTTTGGCTGCAGATGCGAGGATCCCGGAGACCCGATCATCCTTCTATGATGGTGAGCCTATGCCTTGGAAGATGGGCGACAAGCCTACATCATCAACAACTCCATCATCACCACCCCCGAGGAAAGAGACATAAATACATGGGTATGGGCACTCCCCTTGGCAACTGCCAAGATGGGGGAGGTGCCCCGGTATCGTATCACCATCACACTCCTATCTTTACCGTTTTTCTTAGTTCGATCCTTTTGGTAATATCTTGATCTAGTAGAATAAAGTTTTAGTATGATCTAGTTTTGAGCTTTGCTTTATGATCCTTCTATGTAATCGAGTCCGTGAGCTATATATAATAAAGATTAGTTTTGAGTCAAGGGCTTGATTATCTTGCTATGATCTTGAGGGAATAAAAGAAAGAATAAAAAGAATTAAAGAGATCATATTGATCTTATGGAGAGTAGTGATTTCACATATAAAAGAGTATGATGAATAAAAGTTGTTGAGAGTTGACAAACATAGTTTTGGTCATCGTTGCAATTAATAGGAAGTAATAAGAAAGAGAGGTTTTCACATATAAATACACTATCTTGGATATCTTTTATGATTGTGAGCACTCATTAAAATATGACATGCTAAAAAGTTGATGTTGGACAAGGAAGACAACGTAATGGGTTATGTTTTCTTATATCCAAAATAAAGTATATTGTCATAGATCATCCAACATGTTGAGCTTGCCTTTCCCCCTCATGCTAGCCAAATTCTTTGCACCAAGTAGAGATACTACTTGTGCTTCCAAATATCCTTAAACCCAGTTTTGCCATGAGTGTCCACCATACCTACCTATGGATTGAGTAAGATCCTTCAAGTAAGTAGTCATTGTTGCATGCAATAAAAATTGCTCTCTAAATATGTATGATTTATTAGTGTGGAGAAAATAAGCTTTATACGATCTTGTGATATGGAAGCAATAAAAGCGACGGACTACATAATAAAGGTCCATATCACAAGTGGAAATATAAAGTGACGTTCTTTCGCATTAAGATTTTGTGCATCCAACCACAAAAGCACATGACAACCTCCGCTTCCCTCTGCGAAGGACCTATTTTTTACTTCTGTCTTATACCTTATACAAGAGTCATGGTGATCTTCACCTTTCCTTTTTACATTTTATCCTTTGGCAAGCGCATTGTGTTGGAAAGATCCTGATATATATATCGAATTGGATGTAAGTTGTCATAAACTATTATTGTTGACATTACCCTTGAGGTAAAAGGTTGGGAGGCAACACTATAAGCCCCTATCTTTCTCTGTGTCCGATTAAAACTCCATAACCATAAGTATTGCATGAGTGTTAGCAATTGTGAAAGACTAAATGATAGTTGAGTATGTGGACTTGCTGAAAAGCTCTTATATTGACTCTTTCCTATGTTATGATAAATTGCAATTGCCTCAATGACTAAAATCATAGTTTGTTAGTTTTCAATGAAGTTTCTGATTCATACTTCACATTGCGAATAGATTGTTACTTTAGCATAAGAAATCATATGACAATATATATATATATATATGTTGCTGCTATAAGAATGATCATGATGCCCTCATGTCCGTATTTTATTTTATCGACACCTCTATCTCTAAACATGTGGACATATTTTTTGTTATCGGCTTCCGCTTGAGGACAAGCGAGGTCTAAGCTTGGGGGAGTTGATACGTCCATTTTGCATCATGCTTTTATATCAACATTTATTGCATTATGGGTTGTTATTACACATTATGTCACAATACTTATGCCTATTCTCTCTTATTTTACAAGGTTTAAATGAAGAGGGAGAATGCCGGCAGCTGGAATTCTGGACTGGAAAAGGAGAAAATATTAGAGACCTATTCTGCACAACTCCAAAAGTCCCGAAAGTTCACAGAGGCACGTTTTGGAATATATATAAAATATTGGAGAACGAATCAACCAGAGGGGGCCCACACCCTGGCCACGAGGGTGGGAGCGCGCCCCCCTGTCTCGTGGGCCCCTGGCAGGCCTCCGGTGCCCATCTTCTGCTATATGAAGTCTTTCATCCCAGAAAAAATAAGGAGGAAGCTTTCGGGACGAAACACCGCCGCCACGAGGCGGAACCTGGTGAAATCAATCTAGGGCTCCGGCGGAGCTGTTCTGCCGGGGAAACATCCCTCGGGGAGGGGGAAATCATCACCATCGTAAGGGGCTGATTTGGATCCATATGTTTCATGCTATGGTTAGGTTTACCTTAATACTTCTTTTGTAGTTGAGGATGATTGCAATAGGGGTTAATCATAAGTGGGATGCTTGTCAAAGAAAGGACAGTACCCAAACACCGGTCCACCCACATACCAAATTATCAAAGTAACGAACGCGAGTCATATGAGCGTGATGAAAACTACCTTGACGATAATTCCCATGTGTCCTCGGGAGCGCTTTTCTCTATATAAGAGTTTGTCCAGGCTTGTCCTTTGCTACAAAAACGATTGGGCCATCTTGCTGCACCTTATTTACTTTCATTACTTGTTACTCGTTACAAATTACCTTATCACAAAACTATCTGTTACCGATAATTTCAGTGCTTGCGGAGAATACCTTACTGAAAACCGCTTGTCATTTCCTTCTACTCCTCGTTGGGTTCGACACTCTTACTTATCGAAAGGACTACGACAGATCCCCTATACTTGTGGGTCATCACCGCCCCCATCGTGCGACGGCGAGCTCGCCCTCCCATGCTTCACCACAAGGACATCGAGCAGATGAGTCCTGCTGGCGATGGCGGTGAGAATGATGCATAACTCCAATGCACTCAGAAGTGGGGAGAGAGGAGGACGACCGACGGTCGCTGCGTGCGGGAGAGGGTGAGGAAGGCGACCTGATGCAAGCCGCCTCTGCTCCGCCGCCTGAGGCACCCACTGAGTGCTGATGGTAGATGGAACTACGTCGGTATTTCCCTGGAGAGGGAGGGATGATGTAGTACATCGATGGTAGAGTATTTCCCTCAGTTATGAAACCAAGGTATCGAACCAGTAGGAGAACCAAGCAACACAACGTAAACAACACCTGCACACAAATAACAACACCTCGCAACCCGACGTGTTAAAGAGGTTGTCAATCCCTTTCGGGTAACCGCGCCAGAAATTGGCAAGATGGCGGGAGAAAGTTGTAATAGATTGAAGTAATAGATCGCAAATAAAATAAAGTGCAGCAAAGTATATTTGTATTTTTGGTTTAATATATCTGAATAAAAATGCAAAGGAAAAGTAGATCACAAGGCAAATATATGAGAAAGAAGACCCGGGGCCGTAGGTTTCACTAGTGGCTTCTCTCGAGAAAAATAGCAAATGGTGGGTAAACAAATTACTGTTGGGCAATTGATAGAACTTCAAATAATTATGGTGATATCCAGGCAATGATCATTACATAGGCATCACATCCAAGATTAGTAGACCGACTCTGCATGTATCTACTACTATTACTCCACACATCGACCGCTATCCAGGATGCATCTTGTGTATTAAGTTCATGGAAGAAAGAAGTAATGCAATAAGAACGATGACATGATGTAGACAAGATCCGTTTATCTATATGGCGGTAGATATAGATCTCGTCTTTTTATCCTTAGTAGCAACGATACATACGTGTCGTTTCCCCTTCTGTCACTGGGATCGAGCACTATAAGATCGAACCCACTACCAGGCACCTCTTCCCATTGCAAGATAAATAGATCAAGTTGGCCAAACAAAACCCAAATATCAGAGAAGAAATACGAGGCTATAAGAGATCATGCATATAAGAGATCAAAGAAACTCAAATAACTTTCATGGATATAAAAAGATATGACTGATCATAAACTCAAAGTTCATTAGATCCCAACAAACACACCGCAAAAGAGTTACATCATATGGATCTCCAAGAGACCATTGTATTGAGAATTCAGTGACAAAGAGAGAAAGCGATCTAGCTACTAACTACGGACCCGAATGTCTACAAGGAACTACTCGCGCATCATCAAAGAGGCACCAATGGAAGTGGTGAACCCATCTGTGATGGTGTCTAGATTGGATCTGGTGGTTCTGGAATCTGCGGTGTCTGGATGAATATTTCGACGCTTGTTCTAGGGTTTCTGGAATATTGTGGTATTTATAGAGCAAAGAGGCGGTCCGGGGGGCACCCGAGGTGGGCACAACCCACCAGGGCGTGCGTGGGCCTCCTAGCGCGCCCTGGTGGGTTGTGCCCCCCTCGGGGCACCCCCCAGGTGCAACCAGGGCCCATTGCCTTCCTTCTGGCCCATAAAAATCATCATGGAGTTTCGTGGCATTAGGACTTCATTTGATATTGATTTCCTGCGATGTAAAAAACATGGAAAAAACAGCAACCGACAGTTGGCACTATGTCAATAGGTTAGTACCAAAAAATGATATAAAATGACTATAAAATGATTATAAAACATCCAAGATTGATAATAAAACAGCATGGAACAATAAAAAATTATAGATACATTGGAGACGTATCAGCATCCCCAAGCTTAACTCCTACTCGTCCTGGAGTAGGTAAGTGGTAAAAACAGAATTTCTGATGTGGAGTGCTGTTCATCATGTCATATCATATTCTTTTCTTTATACATGGACATTTGGACTTTTATGTGATTCAAAGCAATAGTCTAGTTTTGACATAATAATTTAGATACTCAAGCATATCAACAAGCAACCATGTCTTTCAAAATATCAACGCTAAAATAAGTTATCCCTGGCCCATCATGCTCAAACATTGATCCATTTATGAAACACACTCGAATATTAACTACACCCAATACTTCAGGACGATCATATTGCCTCCTAGTTGGTGCTTTTAATGAGAGAAGATGGAGACTCAAATTTCAAAATAAAAATTGCATAAAGTAAAAGAAAGGCCCTTCGCAGAGGGAAGTAGGGATTTGTAGAGGTGCCAGAGCTCAAAGCAAAAAAAATTAGAGATAAAAACATTTTGGGAGGTGTATCCATCCCACCAACGAAAACAACTTAGAGTTCCGAACACTTTCCATGCTAGATATGCCATAGGCGGTTCCCAAACAGAAACTAAATTTTATTCCTTTTTCCACCATTCTTTCACTTTACATGGCTAGCCGTATCCACGGGTGCCCTCCATACCAACATTTTCCAAGGAATTTATTATTTGACATCATAAAGCAAATATTTTTTTGCATTTCGGTACTGGGCATCCCTAAAACCTTTGCCTTACTCTCGTGCAATGACAAGTGAATAAACACTCATCTTGAGAATAACACGTCTAGCATGGAAAATATTAGCCACCCGTTACCATTCCGCGAGCGAAACAAACACACAAAAGAGAAGTTTATTTGAAAATTAGAGATGGCACATGCAAATTTGCTTAGAACGGCAAAAGAATACCGCATATAGTTAGATATAGTGGACTCATGTGGCAAAACTGGTTTAAAAGATTTTGGATGCACAATTAGAGGCCATACTTAGTGCAAGATGAAGGCTAGCAAAAGATTGGGAAGCGACCAACCAAGAAACGAATAATCTCATAAGCAAGCATTAAGCATAATTAACACCAAATAATGCACCACAAGTAGGATATAATTTTCATTGCATGATTATTGACTTTCATGCATGCAGAGGGAATCAAAAACCTTAACACCAATATTCTTACTAGAGCATAATTACTCATCAACATAACTCACATATCACATCATCATATCTCAAAACTATTACTACGAATCAAGTTTATTTTGTCCAATGATCTTCATGACATTTTCTTTTACTTTATCCTTCTTGGATATCTATCACTTTGGGACTAATTTTCATGTGTTGCTTTTCATAAGCTCAAACAAATATAAGTGAAGATCATGAGCATAACAAATTTTCTTTCTCTCAAAATAATTTAAGTGAAGCAAGAGAGAATTTCTTCAAAATTTATCAACTCTCAAATAAATCTAAGTGAAGCAAGAGAGCATTTCTTCAAAAATAACAAAGCACACCGTGCTAAAAAAGATATAAGTGAAGCACTAGAGCAAGTCCTAGCTCATAAAAGATTTAACTGAAGCATAGAGAGCAATTCTAACAAGTCATGATATAATTTTGGCTCTCTCAAATAGGTGTGTCCAGCAAGGATTGATGACTTAAAACACAAAATAAAACAAGCAAAGACACATATCATACAAGACGCTCCAAGCAAAACACATATCATGTGACGAATAAAAACATAGCCTCGAGTAAAATACCGATAGTTGTTGGAAGAAAGCGGGGATGCCACTCGGGGGCATCCCCAAGTTAGTTGGTTTCTAATTCTTGGATAATAGCTTGGGATGCCGGGGCATCCCCAAGCTTAGGCTCTTACATCCTTCCTTCATCCATCGTAAGATAACACAAAACTTGAAAACTTCAATCACACAAAACTCAACAAAACCTTCGTGAGATCCGTTACTGTAAGAAAAATAAACCACTACTATAAGTGTTGTATCAAACCAATTCTTGTTTTTTTTGTATTATATCTATTGTATTCCAACTTTTCTATGGCAAAAACTCATCAAAGAAAACCATAGAGCCATCAAAATAAGCACACAACACAAAGAAAACAGAATCTGTCAAAACAGAATAGTCTGTAGAAATCTGATTTGTTCGAATACTTCTGGAACTCCAAAAATTCTGAAAAACTACGAAAATCTGGATAATTTGTATAATGATCTTCTGCAAAAAGAATTAGCATTGTTTCACGTTCTGGTGAATTGTAACAATTATTTTCATGAGCACAAAGTTTCTGTCCTTTTCAGCAAGATCAAACTACTATCACCCAAGAAGATCCTATTGGTTCTACTTGGCACAAACACTAATTAAAACATAAAAAACACAATCATAACAGTAGCATAATTGTGCTAACACTCAATAACAGAAAGAAAAAAGCAAAAATAAATTTTATTCATTGGGTTGCCTCCCAAAAAGCTCTCTCTTTATAGCCATTAAGATAGGCTTAAGATTTCAACGATGCTCACACGAAGGTAAGAATTGAAACACAAAGAGAGCATCATGAAACATATGACAAACACATTTAAGTCTAACATACTTCCTATGCATAGGAACTTTATAAGCAAACAAATTATCAAGACAAGAAACATCTAACATATGCAAAGAAGAGGAATAAAACATTGACGATCTCAACATAACGATAGGTAACTTAGTAACATGAAGATTTCTACAACCATATTTTCCTCTCTCATAATAATTACATGTGGGATCATATTCAAATTCAACAATATAACTATCACGTAAAATATTCTCTGCATGATCCACATGCATGCAAAGTTGACACTCTTCCAAAATAGTGGGATTATCATCAAATAAAGTCATGACCTCTCCTAACCCACTTTCATCAAAATTTCAATAAGATTGAACACTCTCCAAATATGTGGGATTATTTTTACCTAAAGTTGACACTCTTCCAAACCCACTTTCATAATTATTGCAAATAACATAGTCATAATGAGGCTTAAATAAATTTTCAAGATCATAAGAAGAATCACCCCAATCATGATCATTGCAACAAATAGTGTTCATAGCAAAATTAGCATCCCCAAGCTTGGGGTTTTGCATATTATTAGCACAATTGAAATTAATAGAATTTATAGTAAAATCATTGCAATCATGCTTTTCATTCAAGGAGCTATCATGAATCACTTCATAAATTTCTTCATCACAATTTTCAGATTCACGAATCTCAAGCAAAACTTCATAAAGATAATCTAGTGCACTCAAATCACTAGCAATTGGTTCATCATGATTGGATCTTTTAAAAAGATTAGCAAGTGGATGGGGATCCATATCAATTGACTTTTAGCAAGCGAAGATGCAAGAAAATAGAAGACACATGGCAACATAAGCAAACAAAAGATCGGACGAGAAAAAGGCGAACGAAAAAGAGGGCGAATAATACAGCAATTTCTTGTGAAGTGGGGGAGAGGAAAACGAGAGGTAAATGGAAAATAATGTAAATTGCGAGGAGATGAGATTTGTGATTAGGAACCTGGTATATGTTGAAGATCCTCCCCGACAACGGCGCCATAAATTCTCCTTGATGGTAGCTGGAACTACGTCAGTATTTCCCCGGAGAGGGAGGGATGATGTATCACAGCGACGGTAGAGTATTTCCCTCAGTTATGAAACCAAGGTATCGAACTAGTAGGAGAACCAAGCAACACAACGTAAATATCACCTGCACACAAATAACAACACCTCGCAACCTGACGTGTTAAAGGGGTTGTCAATCCCTTTCAGGTAACGGCGCCAGAAATTGGCAAGATGACGGGAGAAAGTTGTAATAGATTGAAGTAATAGATCGCAAATAAAATAAAGTGCAGCAAAGTATTTTGTATTTTGGGTTTAATAGATCTGGATAAAAATGCAAAGGAAAAGTAGATCGCAAGGCAAATATATGAGAAAGAAGACCCGGGGCCGTAGGTTTCACTAGTGGCTTCTCTCGAGAAAAATAGTAAATGGTGGGTAAACAAATTACTGTTGGGCAATTGATAGAACTTCAAATAATTATGACGATATCCAGGAAATGATCATTACATAGGCATCACGTCCAAGATTAGTAGACCGACTCCTGCATCCATCTACTACTATTACTCCACACATCGACCGCTATCCAGCATGCATCTAGTGTATTAAGTTCATGGAAAAACGGAGTTATGCAATAAGAATGATGACATGATGTAGACAAGATCGGTTTATCTATATGGCGATAGATATAGATCTCGTCTTTTTATCCTTAGTAGCAACGATACATACGTGTCGTTTCCCCTTCTGTCACTGGGATCGAGCACCGTAAGATCGAACCCACTACCGGGCACCTCTTCCCATTGCAAGCTAAATAGATCAACTTGGCCAAACAAAACCCAAATATCGGAGAAGAAATACGAGGCTACAAGAGATCATGCATATAAGATATCAAAGAAACTCAAATAACTTTCATGGATATAAAAAGATATGACTGATCATAAACTCAAAGTTCATCAGATCCCAACAAACACACCGCAAAGGAGTTACATCATATGGATCTCCAAGAGACCATTGTATTGAGAATTCAGCGAGAGAGAGAGAGAGAGAGAGAGAGAGAGAGAGAGAGAGCCATCTAGCTACTAACTACGGACCCGAAGGTCTAGAAGGAACTACTCATGCATCATCGGAGAGGCACCAATCGAAGTGGTGAACTCCTCCGTGATGGTGTCTAGATTGGATCTGGTGGTTCTGGACTCTGCGGCAGCTGGATGAATATTTCGACGCTTGTTCTAGGGTTTCTGGAATATTGTGGTATTTATAGAGCAAAGATGTGGTCCGGGGGGCACCCGAGGTGGGCACAACCCCCTAGGGTGCGCCTGGGTCTCCTGGAGCACCCTGGTGGGTTGTGCCCCCTCGGGGCACCCCCCAGGTACAACCAGGGCCCATTGCCTTCCTTCTGGTCCATAAAAAATCATGGTGGACTTTCGTGGCATTTGGAGTTCGTTTGATATTGATTTCCTGCGATGTAAAAAACACGGAAAAAATATAAACTGGCACTTGGCACTATGTCAATAGGTTAGTACCAAAAAACTGATATAAAATGACTATAAAATGATTATAAAACATCCAAGATTGATAATAAAACAGCATGGAACAATAAAAAATTATAGATACGTTGGAGACGTATCAAGTGCCTCCTCGTCAAATCCGGCCGCCACCAGCTCGCCTCGGCCTCCTCATCTTCCTCCCTAACGTCTTCTCTTCCTCCAGCGCCCAACACTTCTCCCTTGCCCACCGACGCGCCCCGTCAAGCTCACGCATCACACCATCGCGCATAGAGGAAGCTGCTGCTGCTCTGCCCGGAGGAGCGCATGATCCATGGTAGGAGGCCAAGCGGAGCGCGGCGGCGCCACCGGCTGCGCGGTTTATGTGGTGGAGGAGCGGTGAGGAGGGGAAGGATGAGGCTCATGATGTGGGTGAGGCTGGCCTCCTTCGCCACCCACAACTCCACGGCCCTCCATGTATGGTCTGCACCCTCCTACTCCCTCCCATCCCCTCCACATCTTGGATCTGGGACTCTCTACTACTCCATGGATCCCAACCGCACCTGTCTAAAGAAGAAGACTGGGGATTGGGGAAACCCCCCTCCCCGAGGTAGTGTTTTGTTTCAGAACCTTATGAATCACACTTTTGATTTCCTAGATCATATTCCTGTTGGCATCATTGGTCGGTCCTGAAATTGTATGCCAACACCTTGCTTGGATACACACAATCAGAACCTATCCAGTGATAGTCTGTGATACCCTGATGACCCACAAGTATAGGGGATCAATTGTAGCTCTTTTCGATAAGTAAGAGTGTCGAACCCAACGAGGAGCGGAAGGAAATGACAAGTGGTTTTCAGCAAGGTAATGTCTGCAAGTGCTGAAATTATAAGTAGCATAGTAGTTTGATAGCAAGATAATTTGTAACGAGCAAGTAAAGATAGGAGTAACAAAAGTGCAGCAAGGTAACCCAATCCTTTTGAGGCAAAGGACAGGCCAAAACGGTCTCTTATGATAAGCAAAGCATTCTTGAGGGTACACGAGATTTTCATCTAGTCACTTTCACCATGTTGGTTTGATTTGTGTTCGGTACTTTGATAATTTGACATGCGGGTGGACCGGTGGTTCGGTGCTGTTCTTACTTGAACAAACCTCCTACTTATGATTGTTCTTACTTGAAAAACCTCATACTTATGATTAACCCTCCCGCAAGCATCCGCAACTATGAGAAAAGTATTAAGAATAAATTCTAACCATAGCATTAAACTTTTGGATCCAATCGGTCCCTTATGGAATAGCGCATAAACTGGGGTTTAAGCTTCTGTCACTCTCACAGCCCATCATCTAATTGCTACTCCACAATGCATTCCCTTAGGCCCAAATATGGTGAAGTGTCACGTAGTCGACGTTCACATGACACCACTAAGGGAATCACAACATACATACTATGAAAATATTGAACGCATATCAAGTTCACATGATTACTTGCAACATGATGTCTTCCGTGACCTCAACAACAAAAGTAACTACTCACAAATGATAATCATGCTCAAGATCAGAGGGGTATTAAATAGCATAATGGATCTGAACATATAATCTTCCACCAAATAAACCATATAGTAATCAACTACAAGATGTAATCAACACTGCTAGTCACCCACAAGCACCAATCTATAGTTCCGGTAACAAGATTGAACACAAGAGATGAACTAGGGTTTGAGATGAGATGGTGTTGTTGAAGATGTTGATGGAGATTGCCCTCCCCAAGATGGGAGAGTTTTTGGTGATGATGATGACGATGATTTCCCCCTCCGGGAGGGAAGTTCCCCCGGTGGAATCGCTCCGCCGGAGGGCAAAAGTGCTCCTGCCCAAGTTCCGCCTCGAGACGGCGGCGCTCCATCCCGAAATTTGTCTCCTTATTTTTTTCTAGGTCAAAATGACCTATATACCAGAAGATGGGCACCGAAGGTGGGCCCGGGTGAGCACAACCCACCAGGGCGCGCCTGGGCTCCCTGGTGCGCCCAGGTGGGTTGTGTCCACCTGGTGGGCCCCCTCTGGTAGTTATTTGCTCCAATATTCATCATATATTTGATAAAAATTCTCCGTGAAGTTTCAGCTTGTTTGGAGTTGTGCAGAATAGGTGGCCTGATGTAGCTTTTCCAGGTCCAGATTTCCAGTTGCCGGAATTCTCCCTCTTTGTGCGTACCTTGTAAATTATGAGAGAATAGGCATCAGAATTACTCCAAAAAGCATCATTATGCATAAAAACATCATAAATAACAGTAAGGAAACATGATGCAAAATGGACGTATCAACTCCCCAAAGCTTAGACCTCGCTTGTCCTCAAGCGAAAAACCAAAATCGAAAAACATGTCCACATGCTTAGAGAGAGAGGTGTCGATAAAACAAAATACGGACATAGAAGCATCATGTTCATTATTATAACAGCAACAAACTTAAACATAAGACTCTTATCATAAAGCTCTTATCATAGACTTCTCATGAATAAGTGATAATTCATCACACTATTGAAGTATAAAGCAAAAACTCTATTAAAAACGAACAAACTATGTTCTCAGTCAACTTTGCAACTACAATTCATCATCTTTTCAGGAAGGGTCACATATCAGAGCCTTTAGGCAAGTCCACATACTCAACCATCATATAGTCTTCTATGATTTCTAACACTCACTGCGTACACATGAGCAAAACGTTTCAACCGGACACACAGAAAGATAGGGGCTTATAGTTTCGCCTCCCAACGTATTCACCTCAAGGGTGATGTCAACAATAATAACTCATTGAAACTAGAACTATTCCTGGGTGGTTTTGGTAATTACTAACAACATATAGCTCATTGAACTAATGCTCTTTCAAGGTGATCATTTCAGAAAGTTCAATGATTGGCATGGCATGGATTAGGAATGTGGGCCCCTCAAAATGCTAAGGACACACATTGGCTCAAGCTCAAGGCTCTACATTTTCATTTTAGTGATCCAAGATCACATTGAGTCCATAGGAAAGCCAATACTATTAAAAGGGGATGAGGTGTTGCTTAATGGCTTGCTTGCTCAAAATGCTTAGTGATATGCTCCAAAAGCCCTCAACCACTTTCTCATATCCACATATGTCCCAAACTAAAAGTCAAACTCGGCCCTACCAATTCGATCTATCTGGCGCCACTGAGTTCACATGACATAGCCATTGCCACAAACCCTAGTCACTTCGGTCTCACCGATAGGGATCTCGGTCTCACCGAGAAGGGATTGCAAACTCTCTGTTTTCCTTCGTAACGTTTCGGTCCAACCAAGATGAGCGATCGGTCCCATCGAGTTCACAATGCAAACTCTCTGTTTCCCATTCGTAACATTTCGGTCCGAAATGAGCGAATCGGTCCCACCGAGTTTGCCTGACCAACTCTCTGTTTGCCTATTACAGAAATTGGTCCTACCGAGTTTATGTGATTGGTCTCACCAAGATTATGTTATGCCCTAACCCTAATGAAATCGGTCCCACCGAGTTGACATGTCGGTCCCACCGAAAAGCCTAACGTTCACATTTTGAACTAAATCGGTCTGACCGAGTTTCATGATTCGGTCCCACCGAGTTTGGTGATTTGTGTGTAATGGTTATATTTTGTGTGGAGGCTATATATACCCCTCCACCCTTCCTTCATTTGTAAGGAGAGCCATCAGAACGTGCCTACACTTCCAGCATACATTTTCTGAGAGAGAACCACCTACTCATGTGTTGAGACCAAGATATTCCATTCCAACCACAAGAATCTTGATCTCTAGCATTCCCCAAGTTGCTTTCCACTCAAATCATCTTTCCACCAAATCCAAATCTGTGAGAGAGAGTGGAGTGTTGGGGAGACTATCATTTGAAGCACAAGAGCAAGGAGTTCATCATCAACACACCATTGCTACCTCTTGAGCACTGCGTTGGTTTTCCCTTGAAGAGGAAAGGGTGATGCAGCAAAGTAGCGTAAGTATTTCCCTCAGTTTTTGAGAACCAAGGTATCAATCCAGTAGGAGACCATGCGCGAGTCCCACGCACCTACACAAACAAATAAGAACCTCGCAACCAATGCGATAAAGGGGTTGTCAATCCATTCACAGACACTTACGAGAGTGAGATCTGATAGATATGATAAGATAATATTTTGATATTTTTATGATAAAGATGCAAAGTAAAATAAACGGCAATAAAAATAGCTAAGTGTTGAAAGATTAATATGATGGAAAATAGACCCGGGGGCCATAGGTTTCACTAGTGGCTTCTCTCAAGATAGCATAAGTATTACGGTGGGTAAACGAATTATTGTCGAGCAATTGATAGAATTGAGCATAGTTATGAGAATATCTAGGTATGATCATGTATATAGGCATCACGTCCGCGACAAGTAGATCGAAACGATTCTGCATCTACTACTATTACTCCACACATCGACCGCTATCCAGCATGCATCTAGAGTATTAAGTTCATAATAACAGAGTAATGCTTTAAGTAAGATGACATGATGTAGAGGGATAAACTCATGCAATATGATATAAACCCCATCTTTTTATCCTCGATGGCAACAATACAATACGTGTCGTTTCCCTTTCTGTCACTGGGATCGAGCACCGCAAGATTGAACCCAAAGCTAAGCACTTCTCCCATTGCAAGAAAGATCAATCTAGTAGGCCAAACCAAACTGATAATTCGAAGAGACTTGCAAAGATAACCAATCTACATAAAAGAATTCAGAGGAGATTCAAATATTGTTCATATATAAACTTGATCATAAACCCACAATTCATCGGATCTCGACAAACACACCGCAAAAGAAGATTACATCGAATAGATCTCCAAGAAGATCGAGGAGAACTTTGTATTGAGATCCAAAGAGAGAGAAGAAGCCATCTAGCTAATAACTATGGACCCGAAGGTCTGAGGTAAACTACTCACACATCATCGGAGAGGCTATGGTGTTGATGTAGAAGCCCTCCGTGATCAATGCCCCCTCCGGCGGAGCGCCGAAAAAGGCCCCAAGATGGGATCTCACGGGTACAGAAGGTTGCGGCGGTGGAAATAGGGTTTTTGCTCCTAGTCTGATGTTTTGGGGTTACGTAGGTATATATAGGAGGAAGAAGTACATCGGTGGAGCAACGTGGGCCCCACGAGGGTGGAGGGCGCGCCTGGAGGGGGTAGGTGTGCCCCCCTGCCTCGTGCTCTCCTCGTTGATTGCTTTACGTAGACTCCAAGTCCTCTGGATCATGTTTGTTCCGAAAATCACGTTCCCGAAGGTTTCATTCCGTTTGGACTCCGTTTGATATTCTTTTTCTGTGAAACATTGAAATAGGCAAAAAAAATAGCAATTTGGGCTGGGCCTCCGATTAATAGGTTAGTCCCAAAAATAATATAAAAGTGTATAATAAAGCCCATTAAACATCCAAAATAGAATACAATATAGCATGGAACAATCAAAAATTATAGATACGTTGGAGACGTATCAAGCATCCCCAAGCTTAATTCCTGCTCGTCCTCGAGTAGGTAAATGATAAAAACAGAATTTTTGATGTGGAATGCTACTTAGCATAATTTTCAATGTAATTCTCTTATTTGTGATATGAATATTCAGATCCGAAAGATTCAAGATAAAAGTTTAATATTGACATAAAAATAATAATACTTCAAGCATACTAACTAAGCAATTATGTCTTCTCAAAATAACATGGCCAAATAAAGTTATCCCTACAAAATCATATAGTCTGGCTATGCTCTATCTTCATCACACAAAGTATTTAATCATGCACAACCCCGATGACAAGCCAAGCAATTGTTTCATACTTTTGGTGTTCTGAAACTTTTTCAATCTTCACGCAATACATGAGCGTGAGCCATGGACATAGCACTATATGTGGAATAGAATGGTGGTTGTGGTGAAGACAAAAAAGGAGAATATAGTCTCACATCAACTAGGCGTATCAGCGGGCTATGGAGATGCCCATCAATAGATATCAATGTGAGTGAGTAGGGATTGCCATGCAACGGATGCACTAGAGCTATAAGTGTATGAAAGCTCAACAAAAGAAACTAAGTGGGTGTGCATCCAACTCGCTTGCTCACGAAGACCTAGGGCATCTTGAGGAAGCCCATCACTGGAATATACAAGCCAAGTTCTATAATGTAAAATTCCCACTAGTATATGAAAATGACAACATAGGAGACTTTCTATCATGAAGATCATGGTGCTACTTTGAAGCACAAGTGTGGTAAAAGGATAGTAACATTGTCCCTTCTCTCTTTTTCTGTGAAACACTGAAATAGGCAAAAAAAACAGCAATTTGGGCTGGGCCTCCGGTGAATCGGTTAGTCCCAAAAATAATATAAAAGTGTATAATAAAGCCCATTAAACATCCAAAACAGAATATAATATAGCATGGAACAATAAAAAATTATAGATACGTTGGAGACGTATCAACCATCTATTACCTTTTGGAGAGTGGTGTCTCCTAGATTGGTTAGGTGTCACTTGGGAGCCTCCGACAAGATTGTGGAGTTGAACCAAGGAGTTTGTACGGGCAAGGAGATCGCCTACTTTGTGAAGATCTACCCTAGTGAGGCAAGTCCTTCGTGGGCGATGGCTATGGTGGGATAGACAAGGTTGCTTCTTCGTGGACCCTTCGTGGGTGGAGCCCTCCGTGGAATCGCGCAACCGTTGCCCTTCATGGGTTGAAGTCTCCATCAACGTGGATGTACGATAGCACCACCTACCGAAACCACGGGAAAAAAATCTCCGCGTCTACATTGCGTTTGCTCCCTCCAAACTCCTCCCTTTACCTTCATATGTAAATGTTTTACATTCCGCTGCTATACTCTTAGACTTGTATGTGTAGGTTGATTGCTTGACTTGTTCTAAGTTGCTAAAATCTGCCAAAACTTAAAATTGGGAAAAGGCTAGATTTTTATTTGGTCAAGTAGTCTAATCACCCCCCTCTAGACATACTTTCGAGCCTACACTCATGCTATCTATATTCAACTGGACATATGTGCCTAGATCTTTCCTCACCACATGATGCTTGCCAAAGGAGAAAAATAAAAAGGAATAGAAGGAAAACTTTGACTCTTTGCATAAAAGTAAATACATGAAAGTAAAATATAGGCCCTTCGCAGAGGGAAGCAGAGGCTGCCATGCGCTTATTTGTTTGTATGCTCAACCCCTTAGTGCAAAAGAACGTCACGTTGTATTTCCCCTTGTGATAGCAACCTTTATTATGCATTCTGTCGCTTTTATTCTTCACCATCACAAGTTCGTACAACACTCAATTTTCTCTTACACTAAATGATCTCACACTTTTAGAAGCGATTTTTATTGTCGTTTTGCACCGATGACAACTTACTTGGGGGATCTTTCTCAATCCCTAGGTAGGTATGGTGGACACTAGAAAATAATATTTGGGTTTAAGGGTTTTCGGATGCACAAGTAGTATCTCTACTTAGTGCGGAATTTTTGGCTAGCAAAGATAGGGGCAAGCACCTTATGTTAAAGGATCCATGACAATATGACTTCTATGTGAACATAAAGAAACATCAACCATTAAGTTGTCTTCCTTGTCTAACGTCGACAATTTTGGCATATAATATTTTGATGATGGCTCACAATGACAAAAGATTTCTAGGATAGTATATTTATATGTGAATCTTCTCTTCCCTTATTAATTCTTTCATGAGTTGC
Source organism: Aegilops tauschii subsp. strangulata (assembly GCF_002575655.3). NCBI lineage: Eukaryota > Viridiplantae > Streptophyta > Magnoliopsida > Poales > Poaceae > Aegilops > Aegilops tauschii. Next base: position 186,876,013 of record NC_053036.3, on the reverse strand, counting down.
ATCATTGACTAATGATATATTTGTCAATCTCTAATAAAAGTTTCTACTTATACTTTTCCTTATGTGGTGTCATCACCTACCATAAGATTAGTATATGATCTTCTTGATTTATTTCCTTTCTTTTATTTATTTCTTTTCTATTTTTCTTCCTTATTTGTTTTCTTTTATTCGCAACATGAAAGTAAATAAAGCAAAAACTCAAACTAAACTTTATTATATATCTTGCACATGATTACAAGGATAAATCACTAAGCAAACTCAAAGAAGAAAGGATCGAACTAAACTTTTATTCATCTAAAGCAAAAGATCGAACTAAAATAAGTAAAGGCAAAAAGATAGTGGGATGATACGATACCGGGGCACCTCCCCCAAGCTTGGCGGAAGCCAAGGGGAGTGCTCATATCTGATACTCAATTTTCCTTTGGTGGTGAAGAAGAAGGTGGTGGTGATGAAGCGATCCTATCCTTAAGGATCAAGAGATTCTCCAATCGACGGATGACGCTCCAGAGATGGATGATATGCTGATGCAGAATTTTTTCACGAGCGAGATACTTATTTTGCACGCGAACTGTTTCAATGATGCGAAAGGCTTCAATGTCAGTAGGGGTAAGATGAGCAAGGTAAGGCTTAAGGATATCTTCTTCCTCCTCCTCGGCCGGCAGTGCTTGTTCTGCCACCGAGGGTGGATCTACGGTAGCCTCCTTGCCCTTGTCTCCCTTGACGGCGTCCGTAGGCTCCTCCCTCTTCAGCTCGATCTTCATCAACCAAGCATCTTCTTCCATGTTGTTGGAGGAGGAGGAAAACATGATGCCTGGCTTGATAGATCTGACCGAAAACAGAAGGAAAAGAGAACAGAGGATTTCTCCATGATACGGTGATCAACAAGTTCGGGGAGTATATATAGATTTTTTTATCTTGGGGGACAAGCAAACTGTAGAAAAACGAAGTCCAGAAGGTGTCCCAGGTGGGCACAGCCCACCTGGGCGCGCCAGGCCTGGCGCGCCCTGGTGTCTTGTGCCCACCAGGGTACGCTTCCTGGAAGTTTCTTATTTTTCCTATTTTTCTAAATATTCCAGAACTGACAAAAAATATTTTTGTGGATTTTTCAGAGTTCGTTTACTTACCGTATCATGAACCTCCTTATTTTCATGATTCTGGAGCGTTCCGGAAGGAATCTTTTATGTGTTCTTCCGGTGTCAAAGTTTGGATAATATTACTTTCAACATTAATGGGCGTACCTAAGATAATATTTTATTCATTGCCCATAGACAACCTTCGGGTTAGTACCTTCGGCATTATTTATTTTGATGGCTCCAGACCGATAAACCTCCTCGATAACATAGGGGCCTTCCCATTTTGAGAGGAGTTTTCCTGCAAAGAATCTGAAACGAGAGTTGTACAAAAGAACATATTCTCCGACTTTAAACTCACGCTTTTGGATTCTTTTGTCATGCCATCTTTTAACTTTTTCTTTGAATAATTTTGCATTTTCATAAGCTTGGGTTCTCCATTCATCTAAAGAACTAATATCAAATAACCTCTTTTCACCAGCGAGTTCGAAATCATAATTGAGTTCTTTGATGGCCCAATATGCTTTATGTTCTAACTAAAGAGGCAAATGACAAGCTTTTCCATAAACCATTTTATAAGGAGACATACCCATAGGATTTTTATATGTTGTTCTATAAGCCCAAAGTGCATCATCTAATTCCCTAGACCAATTCTTCCTGGACCTATTGACAGTCTTTTGCAAAATTAATTTTATTTCTCTATTGCTAAGTTCAACTTGACCACTAGACTGAGTATGATAAGGTGATGCAATTCTATGGTTAACATCATACTTGGCAAGCATTTTACGGAAAGCACCATGAATAAAGTGTTGTGATCAACACTACTGGTTGGAATAGCTTCTACCCATTTAGTAACATAATCAACAGGAACCAAAATATGTGTATACCCATTAGAGGAAGGAAAAGGTCCCATGTAATCAAATCCCCAAACATCAAAAGGTTCAACATCAAGTGAATAGTTCATAGGCATTTCTTGACGCTTACCGATATTACCTATTCTTTGACATTCATCACAAGATAAGACGAACTTACGGGCATCCTTGAAGAGAGTAGGCCAATAAAATCCAGATTGCAATACCTTGTGAGCAGTTCTATCTCCGGCATGATGTCCTCCATAAGCTTCGGAGTGACATTTCCATAGGATTTGTCCCTGTTCATGCTCAGGTACACAACGTCTAATAATACCATCTACTCCTTCTTTATAAAAATGTGGGTCATCCCAAAAGTAATGTCTTAAATCATAGAAGAAGTTTTTCTTTTGTTGGTATGTAAAGCTAGGTGGTAAATATTTAGCAACAATGTAATTAGCACAGTCAGCATACCAAGGAGTACTATGAGCAACATTTATTGCAGCCAGCTGCTCATCAGGAAAACTATCATCAATAGGTAGTGGGTCATCATGCAAATTTTCAAGCCTAGATAAATTATCAGCTACGGGGTTCTCAGCTCCTTTTCTATGAATGATATGTAAATCAAATTCTTGTAACAAGAGAACCCAACGAATAAGTCTAGGTTTAGCATCTTTCTTTTCCATAAGATATTTAATAGGAGCATGATCGGTGTGAACAATTACTTTGGAATCAACAATATACGGTCTAAATTTATCACAAGCAAACACCACTCCTAAGAATTATGTTTCAGTAGTAGCATAGTTTCGTTGAGCACTGTCTAGAGTTTTACTAGCATAATGAATAACATTCAATTTCTTATCAACTCTTTGTCCTAGAACAGCACCAACAGCATAATCACTAGCATCACACATAATCTCAAAAGGCAAGTTCCAATCAGGTGATTGAACAATAGGTGCAGAAATTAAGGCTTTCTTGAGTGTTTCAAAGGCTTCTAAACAATCATCATCAAAAACAAAAGGAATATCCTTTTGCAAAAGATTCGTAAGAGGCCTAGAAATTTTAGAAAAGTCTTTGATAAATCTTCTATAGAAACCAGCATGACCTAAGAAACTATGAATACCTTTTATATCTTTAGGGCATGGCATTTTCTCAATTGCATCAATCTTAGCTTTGTCCACTTCAATACCTCTTTCAGAAATTTTATGACCCAAGACAATGCCTTCATTAACCATAAAGTGGCACTTCTCCCAATTCAAGAAAAGATTTGTTTGTTCACATCTCTGCAAAACTTGATCAAGATTGCTTAAAATATTCATCAAAATACTTCCCGTAAACAGAGAAGTCGTCCATGAAGACCTCAAAAATATTTTCACAAAAGTCAGAGAATATAGCAGTCATACATCTTTGAAAGGTAGCAGGTGCATTGCATAAACCGGAAGACATACGTCTATAAGCATAAGTTCCAAAGGGAGAAGTAAAAGTGGTCTTTTCTTGATCAGGTTGAGAAACAGGTATTTGTGAAAAACCAGATATCCATCAAGGAAGCAAAAATGTGTGTGCTTAGATAATCTTTCAAGCATTTGACCAATAAAAGGCAGAGGGTAATGATCTTTTCTAGTTGCTTTGTTTAATTTTCTAAAATCAATTACCATTCTATAGCCTGTAACAATTCTTTGTGGAATAAGTTCATTCTTTTCATTAGGAACAACAGTTATACCTCCTTTCTTAGGGACACAATGAACAGGACTTACCCATCTACTATCAGCTATAGGATAGATTATACCTGCTTCCAGAAGTTTTAATATTTCTGTTCTTACCACTTCCTTCATTTTTGGATTTAACCGACATTGGTGATCAACAACGGGTTTAGCATCAGGTTCCATATTAATTTTGTGCTGACATAGAGTGGGACTAATGCCCTTTAAATCATCAAGAGTATATCCAATAGCAGCTCGGTGCTTCCTTAGAACTTTCAATAATCTTTCTTCTTCATGTTCTAAAAGGTTAGCGCTAATAATAACAGGATATATCTTCTTTTCTTCAAGATAAGCATATTTCAAAGTGTCTGGCAATATTTTTAATTCAAACACAGGATCACCTTTAGGTGGAGGAGGACCTCCTAGAGTTTCAATAGGCAAATTGTGTTTAAGCAGGACGTTGTTCAAACAAAATCTTATCTATTTCATTTCTTTCATGCATATGTAAATCATTTTCATGGTCTAGAAAATATTGTTCTAAAGGATCAGTAGGTGGTACAGCAATAGAAGCAAGACCAATTAATTCATCCTTACTAGGAAATTCTTTCTCACGAAGCTTTCTACTAAACTTGGAAAAATTAAACTCATGAGACTCATCACCAAAACTAACACCGACAGTTTGTTTCTCACAGTCTATCTTAGCATTAACGGTGTTCAAGAAAGGTCTACCAAAGATAATGGGACAAAAGTCATCTTGTGGGGAACCAAGAACAAGAAAATCAGTAGGGTATTTTATTTCCCCACACAAGACTTCAACATCTCTAATAATCCAAATTGGTGATATAGTGTCTCTATTAGCAAGTTTAATAGTAACATCTATGTCTTCTATCTCTGCGGGTGCTATGTCATTGATAATTTCTTGATATAAGGAATAAGGAATAGCAGTCACACTAGCACCTATATCACATAAACCATGATAACAATGATCTCCTATTTTAACTGAGACAATGGGCATGCCAACAATAGGTCTATGTTTATCCTTTTTATCAGGTTTGGCAATTCTAGTTGCTTTTTCGTAGAAGTAAATAACATGCCCATCTACATTTTCTTCCAAGAGATCTTTAACCATAGCAATACTAGGTTCCACTTTAATTTGTTCATCAGGTTTAGGTGTTCTAATGTAACTCTTGTTGACCACAGTTAAAACTTTAGCATGTTCCATTATCCTAACAGGGAAAGGTGGCTTCTCAATATAAGCAGAAGGAACAACTGGATCAACATTGTAAATTATGGTTTCTTCTTTAATTGGTACTGGTTCTTTGATTTCTTCTTTAATAGGTGGGTGATATTTAAACCACTTCTCTTTAGGGAGATCAACATGAGTAGCAAATGATTCACGAAAGGAGGCTACTATCTCAGAGTCAAGTCCATATTTAGTGCTAAATTTTGAAAAGCATCGGTATTCATAAAAGATTTAACACAATCATACTTAAGTTTAATACCTGACTCTTTACCTTCATCGAGTTCCTAATCTTCAAAGTTGCGTTTAATTCTTTCCAAAAGATCCCGCCGGAATTCAATAGTCTTCTTCATAAAAGAACCAGCACAAGAAGTATCGAGCATGGTTTGATCATTACGAGAAAGTCGGGCATAAAAGTTTTGGATAATAATTTCTTTTGAGAGCTCATGATTGGGGCATGAACATAACATTGACTTATGCCTCCCCCAAGCTAGATCGATACTTTCTCCTTCACGAGGCCAAAAATTATATATATAATTCCGATCACGATGAACTAGATGCATAGGATATTTTTTGGTGGAACTCCAATTTCAAACGATTCCAATTCCAGGATCCAATATCATCACATAGCCTATACCATGCCAATGCTTTTCCCTTCAATGATAAAGTGAAAACCTTTTTCATAACTTCATCCCCGGGTAAACCTGCAAGCTTGAACAATCCACAAATTTGTTCTACATATATCAAGTGCATATCAGGATGCTCGGTTCCATCTCCTGCATAAGGATTAGCTAGCAGTTGTTCTATCATACCCGAAGGAATTTCATATTCAATATTTTCAGTAGGTGCAGTAGGTTGAGGGGTAGCTAATTGTGGTTCCGGTCGAGGTGAAGATACCCCGAACAAACCCCTCAAAGGACTGTTTTCCATAGTAACAAGTGACAATAAATTTCAGCACACTATATAAATATTTCCTTACCAAAGGTGCTTCACTCCTCGGCAACGGCGCCAGAAAATAGCCTCGATGACCCACAAGTATAGGGGATCAATTGTAGCTCTTTTCAATAAGTAAGAGTGTCGAACCCAACGAGGAGCAGAAGGAAATGATAAGTGGTTTTTTGCAAGGTAATGTCTGCAAGTGCTGAAATTATAAGTAGGAGAGTAGTTTCATAGCAAGATAATTTGTAACGAGCAAGTAAAGATAGTAGTAAAAAAAAGTGCAGCAAGGTAGCCCAATCCTTTTGAGGCAAAGGATAGGCCAAAATGGTCTCTTATGATAAGCAAAGTGTTCTTGAGGGTACACGGGATTTTCATCTAGTCACTTTCACCATGTTGGTTTGATTTGTGTTCGGTACTTTGATAATTTGATATGTGGGTGGACCGGTGCTTAGGTGTTGTTCTTACTTGAACAAACCTCCTACTTATGATTAACCCTCCCGCAAGCATCCGCAACTACGAGAAAAGTATTAAGAATATATTCTAACCATAGCATTAAACTTTTGGATCCAATCGGTCCCTTATGGAATAGCGCATAAACTGGGGTTTAAGCTTCTGTCACTCTCGCAACCCATCATCTAATTGCTACTCCACAATGCATTCCCTTAGTCCCAAATATGGTGAAGTGTCATGTAGTCGACGTTCACATGACACCACTAAGGGAATCACAACATACATACTATCAAAATATCGAACGCATATCAAGTTCACATGATTACTTGCAACATGATGTCTTCCGTGACCTCAACAACAAAAGTAACTACTCACAAAGGATAATCATGCTCAAGATCAGAGGGGTATTAAATAGCATAATGGATCTGAACATATAATCTTCCACCAAATAAACCATATAGTAATCAACTACAAGATGTAATCAACACTACTAGTCACCCACAAGCACCAATCTATAGTTCCGGTAACAAGATTGAACACAAGAGATGAACTAGGGTTTGAGATGAGATGGTGTTGTTGAAGATGTTGATGGAGATTGCCCTCCCCAAGATGGGAGAGTTGTTGGTGATGATGATGACGATGATTTCCCCCTCCGGGAGGGAAGTTCCCCCGGTGGAATCGCTCCGCCGGAGGGCAAAAGTGCTCCTGCCCAAGTTCCGCCTCGAGACGGCGGCGCTCCATCCCGAAATTTGTCTCCTTATTTTTTTTTCTAGGTCAAAATGACCTATATACCAAAAGATGGGCACCGAAGGTGGGCCCGGGTGAGCACAACCCACCAGGGCACGCCTGGGCTCCCTGGCGCGCCCAGCTGGTTTGTGCCCACCTGGTGGGCCCCCTCTGATAGTTATTTGCTCCAATATTCATCATATATTTGATAAAAAAATCTCCGTGAAGTTTCAACTTGTTTGGAGTTGTGCAGGATAGGTGGCCTGACGTAGCTTTTCCAGGTCCAGATTTCCAGCTGCCGGAATTCTCCCAGAAAAGGCATTAGAATTACTCCAAAAAGCATTATTATGCATAAAAACATCATAAATAACAGTAAGGAAACATGATGCAAAATGGACGTATCATACCCGTCGGACAGGCCTGAAATAATATGCCCATTATAGTTTTGCTAATTATTTGGGGGTGCCTGTGGTGATACATGTTAATGCTTTGATATCCTATTAGGATTCTAATTTCTGCAAGCACTAACTGGTTACGAGCAATGCTGATTTGGGTTTGACCTCTGTGGCCGATGGTTCCAATTCCACTTCGAGTGATGTACTATCTTGGCTTATCACACAAATGGCCTATTTCTTAGTTCGGTAGATTGCAGCTTGCACTGATACTAGGAGCTAGATGTTCATGATTTTTATTTTTTCTTGGCTGATGATGCAGGCAGGTGTACCACCATATATCTACCATAATATTATATGATCCAGAATCAAGCTGAGTCCTTAAATAGACAAATATTTTAGGCTATCGAATTCCTTTTGTGTTGCTGTAAAGGAGGCACATTATTGTGATGGTGGGGCTCAATGGGGCACAAGCTCCAAATTCTGGAGGTATTTTTCTATGGTTCATTTGTCTTTTCATTGTTAAACTGTGGGTTGTCCATTTATGATCTTATTGTGATCCTTTCTTCTATCATGCTAACATGATAACCAAATAACTTTGCCAAGAAGGCCATATAAAACAGATGGTGGTAGTCAAATTGGTGATTTTGTAGTAGAACTGTGGAAGAATCCTGCTGATGATATGGAAGGATTCATTCTTTTTATTACAACTGTATTAGAAATTTATTTGCAAATTAATTATCATTTATAAGCTAATAATTTAGAACCAATTAAAGTATGATTCCAGAATTCCTATATGAAGCTATGTATTTTGATATGAGTTGTTTAGATGAAATGGCCATATTAATGAATTGTTAGGCTTCATTGGCTTGGAAATTGTAGTCACATCATTTCTGAGTTCGGAACTGAGAATTATTTGATGAAAATCCGAGCAACTTGTAGACTGATTGTTTTTTTTTGCTGAATGAGGATGCAGAATTGGCCAATGTTGAATGGATACATTCACTGGGAATGAGGGGTTGCTAATGTTATGGTCTGATTGGGTTTGTTAGTTTCATCCAGATTGTGCTTTGTAGGTATTATGCAATATTCCCATTTTTATTTATGAGAAAACTTAGTATTTTTTATTGTGAATAACATATGTAAATGTGATGTTGGATCATTAGATTTTTGTCGATGTAGTACGTGATCCTCCAAGTTAATTACTAGCAAGTATACATTCGTTGTTATTTACAAAAAGAAACTAATTCTAAACCTGATCTTGGAAACATTCAGAGAAAAAAATTGTGCTGAGCAGTGGTGGCTGGCGTGGTGCAGCCAAGGGGGGAGACCGGGCCACGCGGGCGCCCATAGTTGTCGACCTGCAAAACGGGCCCGGGGCTCAGCACTGATACGTCTCCAACGTATCTATAGTTTATGAAGTATTCATGCCATGTTTACAACAATTTTATATGTTTTGGGTGTAATTTTATATGATTTAATGGAACTAACTCGGACTAACCCTGTTTTCAGCAGAAGTACCGTGGTGTTGTTTTTTGTGCAGAAATAAAAGTTTTCAGAATTGGACGAAACTTTTTGACATTTTTTTGGAAGAAAAGAAAAATACTAGAGCAAAGAACCACCGAGGGGGGTGTGCTGCCCATAAGGCACCAGGGCCCGCCACCCCCCTGGCGCGCCCTGGTGGATAGTGGCCCCCCTGAGGCCCATCTTCGCGTGAAACCGACGCCAAAAATCCTATGTATTCAGAAACCTCCGAAAGTTACCCTAGTTCAGAAGTTCCGCCGCCGTAAGCCTCTGTAGCCACGAAAAACCAATCGGGAGCCCGTTCCGGCACCGTGTCGGAGGGGGCAATCATCACCGGAGGCCATCTTCATCATCCCGGCGGCCACCATGATGAGAAGGGAGTAGCCCACCCTCGGGGCTGAGGGTTTGTACTCGTAGCTATGTGTTTAATCTCTCTCTCTCTCTCTCGTGTTCTTGATTTGGCATGATCTTGATGTATCGCGAGCTTTGTTAATATAGTTGGATCATATGGTGTTTTCCCCTCTCTATGTTGTTGTGATAAATTGAGTTTTCCCTTTCAGATTTCGTTCTTATCGGATTGAATACTTTTATGGATTTGAGAGTACTTGATGTATGTCTTGCTATGAATACTCGTGATGACAATGGAGTATCATATTGATTCACTTGATATATGTTTTGGCACTCAACTCGCGGATTCCCGAGGTGACATTGGGGTAATCTATGCATAGGGGTTGATGCACGTTCTCGTCTTTATTTCTCCGGTAGAAATCTTGGGGCACTCTTTGAGGTTCTTTGTGTTGGATTGAGTATTATGAATCTGAAATTGTTTGATGCATATCATATAATCAACTCATAGATACTCGCAGTGACATTGGAGTATCTAGGTGACATTAGAGTTGGTTGATGTGTATCATATAGTGTTATTTTGGTACGAACTCTTAGATAGATCGATCGGAAAGGATAATTTGATGTTATTTTAGTACAAACCCTTGGATAGATCGATCGAAAAGGATAACTTTGAGGTGGTTTCGTACCCTAGAAATAATTTCGTCTTATATTCTCCGCTAGATAAGAACTTTGGAGTGATTCTTCATCACATTGTTGAGATATTGCACTAGCGAAAGTACGGACCCTAGGCCTCATTTTCAAGCATTGCAATACCGTTTGTGCTCACTTTTGTTACTTGCTATCTTGCTGTTTTTTATTGTTTCTATTACAAAAATCAATATCTACTATCATTACTACACTTGTATCATCATCTCTTCGCCGAACTAGTTCATCTATACAATTTACCATTGTATTTGGTGTGTTGAGGACACAAGAGACTCTTTGTTATTTGATTGCAGGATTGTTTGAGAGAAACCATTTTCATCCTACGTCTTCCACGGATTGATAAACTTTAGGTCATCCACTTAAGAGAAAACGGCTACTGTCCTACAAAACTCTGCGCTTGTAGGCCCAACACGAGTCTAATGTGTCTATGATCTACTATGTATGATGCATGTCTATGTAGTTGTCCGATGCATGTCTATGTAGTTATCTGTTTAATAAACTTATATTTAGTTTGGGTTGTCTGGAGAGTAATACGGTTGACTGATTGTTTGCATGATCATATCATCATTTGGGGGATTGGTTTGGGTTCCTCAGGAAATTTAATTGTTCTGCCATAAAACTCCACAGTGAAAATTTTAGTTTCCAAGTTAACTTTCGGTCATATACGGGAAAAACTCACATTTATTTGTATCTCAACTTTATTGGTTTATTTAACTATGTATATTATAAGATTGGAGATGGAAAAACTTCTGGTTTTGAATCTCAAGAAATTACTTGTGGATGGTGATGTATAGCTTGAATTCTCTTGACAAGGAAGATTTTATATTTATCTGTTAGACCTTATGATGTTAATTGTGGCATTATTATGTTAATCCCCTTGCGACGGATGCTGCGTAATGTAGCTGTCGTAATTTTCAGATTAACATACCAGTTCAGCGAATTGTGTGATGATGGTAGCAGCGCTACATTTTGTAGATTATAACTTGAATGTATCTTCTGTTGTTAGCAAACTGTTGTTATTTTTGCAGTCTATGAGAGCCAAATTTACAGGGCGAGCCTAGCTCTCATCTGTTTGGATTCGTCGTGTGCATTGGAGCCACTGCTGCAAGAGCGTTGAAGACTGTGTTGCGAGTAATTCTTCTGTCGTCCGAGGGGTAATCAGTCTTTCTCTGCATTTGTGTGGATGGCACATTATGAATGGATGCTCTATACTATTCATGAGCAAAACATGTTGATAAAAAATAGAAGCTTCTAGGATTTGTCTTTTTTGGTATATATACTGGGTGTTGTGTGTATACTTCTAGGCTGTGGTATTTAGGTACTCCCTCCGTCCCAAAATAAGTGTCTCGAATATATCTTGACTCTTTCCTCTAAAAAATGTATATCCCGACTATTGACTATTCTGCTGCTTGCAGGGAGAAACTTAATTCTATGAACCTGCTCTTGTGCATGGGTCCAATTGTTCTTTTTTTGAAAGATCCAGCTGCTGGCTGGCATTTTCATTGATCGTAGCAGGGAGAAATATGGAGAGATACAAAGGTTGGCGACGATCCGTAGATCAAGGATAAAGGAAAAAGAGGATAAAAGCCCGGAGGCAGAGATACTCAGGGCTAATCCCTCACAGCAGTTTACTCCTGCCTGTCTCCAAAGTTCTAGCTCTGTCCGTATAGCAGCGACAATGTCCGATTCTGAAGCAATGTTTGCTTTGAAAGTGCACTCGTTTCTTTCCTGCCAAATCTTCCATAAAATGAGCATGGTGAGTGTTCTCATGGCCAATCGGTGGTGTTGCTTCGATCATGGCCAGGAAGATGTCACTTGACTTGGCGTTGTGGTTCCGGTCGTGCATGTCAAAGGCCTGGCATCCGACCCAGGTCCTGTCAAGGAAGAGGAGGGGATAAACAGACTGATGGACACCATGCCGTTTCATATCCTACACCAAGCGGGCCAGCCCAGGAAAACTCTTCGTGGGCCGGACAGCGAGCGAGCCAGCCCAGGAAACCTTCTATACTATCTACATGCTATTAGACATGCACATATATTTTAGATGTGTCTCAAAAAAAATATTTTAGCTAATTAATAAAGGAGTAAAGAAAAGACGTGCATATGTTTTTAAGCAACAAGACATGTACTTTCTTTTACGTTTTTTAATACACGCCACAAATATGTGTTTCTTTTCATACATAAGGATCTATTATACCACCAAATAAAAATGTGTGTGTGTGTGATTGTAGACAACAATTTTGAAAGCTATCATTGTTTAAAATGGGGCACTACGAGTGGTTGCTAAAACCTATTTTTACCGAGAAAGACAAACCTTTTCGAAATACTCATTGTATAAATTTTGAAAGACAATTCTATCTTAATTATTCATACCAAGGCATGTTTTTTGTTTTAAATTGAAATCTATACTATTAAGTTAAGCCGTGTATATTCATATCATCATACACACCATTCTGCCTGTTTCCTCTTAGAGGGGATTAAACTATGATTTTTTTATCATTGCGGACATAGCTTTAGCATGCCTCTGGCGCAACGGGTCTATTTTTTATTAAAAGGAGTTAAATTTGTTACAATATATGCTTACCCACAACTAAACCAATTAAACAATGATTTTTCTTTTCATCGCCAACATGGGTTTAGCATGTCTCTCCGTCATTTGGTGCAACGGGTCCACTAGTATAACATACAATGACAAGACTAATTAGAGTGATAAGCTCACTACATTGGGATATACTACATTGGGCTGAATGTGTGCAAACTGTTGAGTTAGAAAACATAGGTTAGACTAACAAATATTCTGCCTTGCCTTTTACTCCAAATAGATCATGTACTCCTATATATATGCCCATGAGGCTCAAGCAATACAATGAACTATTCTATCAATTCTCTCTCCCTTCTAACATGGTATCTATCGCAAGTCGATCCTAAAACCTAGCCGCCGCGGCTTTCGCACCCGCGCGCCGCCCCCGGGGCGGTCGGCCTCCATGACCGCCGCCGGGGGCTGCGCCGCCCGTACCTAGGGTTCGTCCGCCGGTCGTGTTGACCGGCTGCCCTAGAGAGTCTTTTCCCCGAGCCTTGTTCCGGGGGTTTTTTCTCTCTCGCGGTCATCTTGATCGCGCGGTTTCTTTTTGGTTCTCCGATCTATTCTTGATCGATTTGCGTCGCCCACCACCGCCGTCGACCCCGAGCGCCTCTACTCCAACCCCGGCGCGACCAGTCGGCCTCTCCTCCAACTCGGCGGCCACGCGGACCGAGGCGGCCCGTCAGGGCCAGCCGTCGTCCGTGCGTCGGTCCGCCCGTCGCCCTGCGCCGGCCGTCACCGCCCTGCTCCGACCGGGACACCTGCATCGTCCCGACCCGGCGGCCTCGCGCCATGCGACGTCCAATCATAGCCGTCGCTCGCGTGCCGGCTCGCTCATCGATCCACATCACCCGCCTCCGCCGCGTCTGCACGGCGGCCCGGCGGTCTACCTCGCCGGCCTCGTCCTTGGCTGCGTCGGGACGGATGCGTCAGGCTCGTCGGCTGCCTCAACTCGGGCACCGCTGCTCCGTTGGTCGCTCGGGCCTCGCTGCCCGGGCGCCGGCGTTGCTTTGGCAGCTCGGGTGCCGATGCTGACAAGCTCGTCGACACGACGTCCCACGCCGTCCGTCGTCGTCGGCTTCATCTCGGACTCTGCCGCCACCACGCCTCCACCGAGCGGCTTCCCCAACCTCGCGCGTGATCGGCTTGATCACCCGCTAGCCGCCACGATCAGCCTCATCTACGCCGCGCGACCGACCTGGCCCATCGGTTACGCGCGCCTCCGCAGGTCCCGTGAAGATCGTCCCCAAGTTCAGCGCGCCTCTCCACCGATCGAGCATTGGGCTGCCGCTGCATCGCCCTGTCGGGCCGCAACGCCGCCGTCCCGTGGCTCTCCTCGTAGCTGCATCGACTCGTGCGTCGCCGCTGCGTCCCCCCTTCGGGCCGTAGTGTCGCGATACGCGGTCCCCGCCACCGCCCCGAGGCCGTCCCCGCGGTTGCACCGACTCGCGAACCGCCGTTGTGTCGCCCCTTCGGGCCGCTGCGTCGCGGCCCGCGGTCCCTGCCGCCGCCCAGAGGTCTTCCCGCCGTCGCCCCGACCCGCGTGCCGCCGCTGGGTCGCCCCTTCGGGCTGTAGCGCCGCGGCCCGCGGTCCACTCCGCCGTCACCGTGTGTCGACCTCCCGTGGTATGCGCCGCGCCGTCTCCCTTGGTGCGGGAACGCCACCGTCCGCGCCGGTCTTCGTCATGCTGTCGGGGTTCTTCGCCTACTTCAAGCACCACCGCCGCACTCCTAACCTAGCCGTCGTCGCTGCTCTTCTTTGGCCGCCGCCGCCCGTCCACCCCCTTCGTCTTCGTCCAAGCACCAGCCCGTCGCCAGCGTCGCCGTCATCTACCCCGACCACTTCGTCTACTCCGACCATCGTTGGTGACATCGGTCCCGCGCCGATGGACACCGCAATCGTCGTCGAGTTCTTCTCTGCTGGCCCCTCCGACCTCTCCGACATGGCGTACAGCTCGTGCAGGTCCCTCGTCTACGCATGCTCGGTGGTAGCAACACCGCTGCGTGCCTTCATCCATGACGTGTCCCCGGGCCTGGCAAGCCTAGTCGGCGCTTCGTCAACTTCGTCTTCGTCCGTCTACGCATGCCCGGTGCTGGCAACACCGGTGCGTGCCTTCGTCCACGATGTGTCCCCGGGCTTGGCAAACCTGCCGCGACGCGTCGTCAACAACATTTTCTTCCCGGCGCACCCCTACTTCGACACCACTGCGCCCATGCTAACTCGGCGCCCTCTTGCGCCCGCGGCTCCACGGCGACTTCCTCGACACCGGCCACCCCGACTCGACATCGACCACGGCATTCTTCGCATGGCTACCTCAACCACGGCTCCACCATCTATGCTCTCGGCTACATCGACAAACGGCACAAAGGGCTACCGCCTGCTTGAGCAACCTCGTTGGTTTCCACTCCAGCCACAACTCCGCGATGCGTCGACCGTTACGACTGTGGGGGGGGGGGGTGTTCGTCGGCTTGCCTTCGGATTCTTCTCCAGTCTCACAGCATCGCTACCGTTGTGACTGCGGGGGGATGTTGAGTAACGTGATTGTATTAGGAAAGATAGGTTAGACTAGAAAATATTCTGGCTTGCCTTGTACTCCAAGTAGATCATGTACTCCTATGTATATGCCCATGAGGCTCAAGCAATACAACGAACTATTCCACCAATCCTCTCTCTCCCTTCTAACACAAACAAACATTACATAGTGTATCAACTCAGCCCAAAACCCCAAAACACGAGGAAAGGGTTCTTACTTCACCAAACTCTATAGTTAGAGCATCTCCAATAGACGGTCCAAACGTAAAAACACCTAACTTTTGGACCGTCTGGTGCAAAACACGCTGCTCCAACAGACGATCCATATGTAAAAAAAATTGGACCGCGGCCTCCTCGTGGTGTAAAATACAACACCTCGTGGTGCAAATTTACATCACGAGGTGCATCTGGTCTAAAACCAGCCGCCGCCCGCGAACGCCCAACCGCTAGTTCCTTTCCTTTCCCGCCCGCCCGCGCCCGTCCGCCCGCCCGTGACCCGCCCGGCCGCCGCCGCCTCCCGCCGTCCGGCGGCGCCATGGCCGAAGGCGACGACCCCGCCGCCTTCTCCGCCGCCGCCGCAGCCGGTGGGCTGGCCCACGTGGTCACCGCCGCTGCCATCTCGCCCGCAACCGCTGCCATGCCGCCGCCCCCCGCCCGCCGGCCCGGATTCGCGCCGCCCCGGCCAGTGGCCACCGCGCCGGCGGCGAAGCCGGCGAAGGGACGAGGCGGCGGAAAACGGCCGGCCAATCGCAGCCGCATCCCGACCGACAGTTCTACGCGGCCGGTGAAGGTCTCCAAGGCGGCTCGGGGCGACGACTCGCAGCCGGTGCGGCCGGCGGCCTCCTCCGGCGGCCACACATCCATTGCTCAACCTCCTCCAGCAGCCACACATCCATTTCAATGCAAAACCGCGGCTGAACAG
This sequence comes from Aegilops tauschii subsp. strangulata, assembly GCF_002575655.3. NCBI lineage: Eukaryota > Viridiplantae > Streptophyta > Magnoliopsida > Poales > Poaceae > Aegilops > Aegilops tauschii. Next base: position 186,860,035 of record NC_053036.3, on the reverse strand, counting down.
TGGCTGGCAGCAGCCGCGCGGCCGTTTTCAGATTTTTACATCTTTGGTTTGGACCATCTATTGGAGTTGCTCTTTTGGACCATCAATTTGGACCATCTGTTGTAGTTGAGCGTTTTTCGAAGCTCCAAAATGCACTTTTTGACGGTCTAAATTTTACATCTTCGGTTTTGGACCGCCAAAATTTGGACCATCTATTGAAGATGCTCTTACCCGAAAAAAGAAACTTCAAATCTCTATCAGCCCACAAATACAACTATGCAAGCGAGCCAAAATTAATGCATGCAACCAAACATGTTGTAGGTCAGGCCTATGTGTTGCTATCGAGCCACAAATGCAACTATGCAAGCGAGCCAAAATTAATGCACGTAACCTATGTGTTTGCTATCGAGCCACAAATGCAACTATGCAGGTGCCGTCCATGCATCCATGCAGGAGAATGGTGTTGGAACTATGTGAGCCCCGTGTGGGTGCTTCGGCAGGCGCATAATAAAATCTGGCAATAGTATCTCCGGGGAACGTACAACACTGCGGAGAAGGATTTGCGCTCTCTACAACAGCTGGCGTTGCATCTGTGGTCCTTCGGTTCCGGTGGCCCTTCCTGGCAGAAACTGGCCGGCCTCGATTGATGCTATTCATATAGCGAAGGGTTTGTCTCAAAAGAAAAGATTGAGAAGGGTCGATGCCATCATCTTGTTTTTTCTCATCCCCGTCCATGCTCTCTTGTTTGGGTTGCCTTGACCCCTTTGGCTTCACTCTTTCACTTGAGAAAGCGACGCATCGGGCGCAGCAGTGCATTGACGAGTATATGCATTGTGTGCCCCCGCGTGTGCGCGAGACATTGGGAACCGGAAGACAGGAGTAGAAAAGATTGACGGTGCGCCTCTGCACCAACCAATGCAAATTAAAGTTTTTATACTGCAGGTCTCCCATCACTCCAATGTAGTACAGCAGCTCATAAATTGTGTCCAAAGCAAGTCACTGCCATCATGGCGCCCTTCACTGGTTCCAGCGGCGCAGTTTTGGACCGTGTGCAGCCGTTGACGTCTCGCGTTGTACATTTTGTTTGCTATGAGTACAATTCATTGGCTTGCGCAACTCATATACAAGGACGACTAATTTTTTAGATTAACGGCTCGTGTCCACTATGAAGTGATATGTTGATCTTGTCAAGAAGATCTCACGGAGAATAGCTTCAATGAAATATCGACGAGTAGTCTTCCCTCAAAAGACGATTTCTACATTGTTTCTCATCCCCACTCCCCTCTTCCCTTCCTTGCCGCCGCCTGAGGCAGCCGTCGGGCAAGCCCGGGGCATCAATGATGGTGGCGGCGGGGCCTCGGCTGCTCTGCTTCTGCGTGAGGAACCCCGGATCTGGAGCGGCGGCTCCGTTGGCAAGGCACGGCCGGCTAGCAGCCGTGCGGGCGGTGGATCCGGTGTTTGGGCCGCGCGGGCGGCGGGATCCGGTGGTCGTTGACGGCCGCGGGCGGCTTCTGCGGGGATCAGTGCGCGTGATCTGACGCCTCCCCTCCCCTTGTTCGGCGTGCGGGCCAGCCTGGTCGGGCCGCGCTTCCTCTTGGTCGTCGGTTCTATACAGGAGGCGCTGGTGGTGGCGGGGATCTAGTTCGGGCGAAATCCCTGGCCGGCCATGACCGGCCGCGCCGACGGCGACGCCTGAGGGCGCCATTCCCCTCCTTGGAGGCGTTGGTATGGACTGATCTCCTCACTTCAGCTTCCCCCAGGTCTCCCGGGCGAAAGCCCTAACTTTGTTGGGCGGGCGGCGACGCTCACGGCGTCGTTCCCTTCTTGAAGGCGCCGTTTTGGGAACCTTGGGGTTGGGTGGGGCTTGTGGGTGGTGGGCGACGGCGGTGGTGCGGCCCTATCCTAGCATGGATTTACGTCCGTTGCTTGGAGGTGGACTTGCGTAGGTGGAGGTCGTCGTCTGGCGTCGTGGTGGCGTCAATGGCGGTGGACCTGGCAAGGCTCGCGTAGGTGGAGGTCGTCGTTCGGCGTCGTGGTGGCGTCGATGACGGAGGACCTGCCAAGGTTGTCACCTCAATCTGCTCCGAAGATGGACCAATGGAAGATGGCGGCGACGACACATGTGAGTGTGTCCGACCGGTTTGAGCCCCGGACCCGGCAGATGGCTTGGTCGGGGCCTCAGGCTTTAGATGTTAGGCTTAGGTGAGACGTCTGGGTATGTGGCCCAGTTTGCACCCCTTCATCATTTGGATAGGAGTAGCGGCAGATGTTGCCAAGATGACGGATTCAGGCATATTGTTGTTCTACTTTGTAAGGTCCTCGAGAATTATTAATAAAATGGCCACATACATCTTCCAAATGCAGAGGCCGGGGGGTCATTCTCCTTTTCTAAAAAACAATGGCTTTTGAGACGGGAATGGATTTTTGGAATCCGGATGTATTGGAGCCTGAAGGACCTTATTTTAAATACTTTGAAAATCACATTTAAGGTCTGAAAAAGTTTTGAAAAAAATTCTACGTGATTATATGGATGCATATTACACATGTGTAAAGTTTGGTGATGAAATAAGTAAATATGTGACCTACACAAAAATGGCAAAATGGTGATTTCCAAATAATGAATAATGCATGCACTGTTCATCTTTCCAAAATCACAATTTTGTCATTTTTGTGTAACTCAAATGTCAAATGGTTACTTATTTCAGCATCAAGATTTACACATATGTAATATACATTCATATAAACATGTTGATTTTTTTCAGAATTTTTTGAAATTTCAAAATAGCATTTTGGCACAGTTCAAAAAATAGGGCTCCGCTGCACCCGGGTTCCAAAGTGACTTTTTGTTTTGAGACATCTTACATTATTTTTAAAATCACTGTTATACAATTGAACCTAATTAGGTGCCAGAGAACTTATTAATGCCGCAATATGTATGACTTCATTCTTCTTCATGCATTGGTTGGCTGGATACTATGAACCAAAATTAGATATAATTTAATGTGTATATAGCCGATATTTGCCCATTTTCAAAACAAAAGGCCATAAGAGGCCGAAAAATTTAGATTTTTGAAAAAATGAGAAAGGAAAAGTACTACTAGCATGTCATGTTGTTTAAGCCAGTGGTACAAAAACTGATAACATCAAGGAGGTGTTTGGCTACAGAAATGATAACGTGAATGTTAACGTAATCAGATGACACAGTTTAAGGAGGTGTAATGAGTTTTTTCCAAGTTTGTTTGGTTCACTTCAGGTAAATGAATTGATTACTGTCTCTGCTGCTCGCCGGCCAGCATGGTCACCGTAAATGGCCTGATTTTGCTCGGCCCCGGCCGCCCAAGATGTCAAGCGTCGCCAGCCATCCTCGAAAAATCGAGCGCTGCCGGCCACCCCTGAAATCTAGCGCCACCGGCGGTCCCCGAAATCAAGCGCCGCCGCCCGCTCGGATCTTGTGCACCGACGGCCACCCGTATCTTGTGTGCCGTCGTCCGTCCCGAAGCATGTGCGCCGCCGGCCGCCCGTATCTTGTTCGCCGGCGGCCGTCCTGGAGCATGTGCGCTGCCGGACGCATTCGATCCCAAGCATGGCTGGCCCTTCTCGATCAAAAGCGTTGCCGGCTGCTCCGATCTTACGCCGGCGGGGGGGGGGGGGGGGGGGGGGGGGGGCTCGAAGGGGATCGTGAAGGCGCCGATGAAGGACCCGAAGGGGGTCGAGGAGGCAACGGCGGACGAGGAGGAGGGTTGTGTGGGGAAGAGGTGGCTCTTTCGGGAGGAGGAGGGCATGAGATTGATACCGCGGTCTTTACCGGTGGGGGGTGGGTGGTATCGACACATAATTTGCCTGGACCTGTTTACGATGTGACCTGTTTACGGTCTGGAGTTACCAAACGCGGGGACTGTTAACAGGTGACGGGAAAAACAAACACCTCCCAAATGTCTTGTGTTTCGGATGCATCCCAATATCGAGATGAGAATGGATTGACATTGCGATTCGGTGTTTCTCCCTTTTTTATCTTTGATTGAATTCATTCAAAGAGGTCCAATTCAGACACCCACACCCATGAGAAATTTAAGAGAGAGACTTCCCAAGCCAAAGACAGAACGAAAGTTACAGTCCTACCACAATTATTTACTCCGAACTTTGAAGTGTGATTCAAACTCGAAAACCACCAAAACCCATCTTCCCTTTCTCACCCTGTGTCACTACCACTTCACTCCACTCAATCCCCAAAATGGGGACGCTGCTCCCGTGTCACCCTACCCTTACCCTCCTTCCTCTCCTCTTCGCCGCCGCCATCGCCGGCGTGCGTTGCGCGCCGGTGTACAGGCCGGAGTACCTGGTGGACGGGAACCAGCTGGTAGACATGCAGTACCACATGGGCCCCGTCGTGTCAGGCGCGCCGACCAACCTGTTCCTCATCTGGTACGGCCGGTGGGAGGCCCCGGCGCAGGCTGTGCTCCGCGACTTCCTCGCCTCCCTCTCCGCTCCGGCGCCGTTCCCCGCCGTCTCCGACTGGTGGGCCCGCACGCCGCGGCTGTACACGGACCAATCCGGCGCCAATGTCACCGCCACATTCGCCATCGCCGGGGAGCACTCCGACGCCGGGTACTCCCACGGCGCCTCCCTGAAGCGGATCGACATGCAGTCCATCATCCGCACCGCCGTGGTCGCGTACCCGGACCCTCTGCCGCTCGACCCGTACAACGGCGTGTACCTGGTGCTCTCCTCACCGGAGGTGCAGGTGGAGGAGTTCTGCCGCGCCATGTGCGGCTTCCACTACTTCACCTTCGCGTCCGTGGTCGGGGTCACTGTCCCGTACGCGTGGGTCGGGAACAGCGGCTCGCAGTGCCCAGGGAGGTGTGCGTATCCGTTCGCCGCGCCGGAGTACGGCGCCAGCGGGCAGGGGGTGCTGCGGCCGCCGAACGGCGACCCCGGGGTGGACGGGATGGTGATCGTGCTGGGGCACGAGCTTGCGGAGCTGGCCACCAACCCGCTGGTGAACGCGTGGTACGCCGGTGACACGCCAACGGCGCCCACGGAGATCGCCGACCTCTGTCTCGGGGTCTACGGCGACGGCGGTGGAGCAGGCGGGTTCGTCGGGAATGTCTCCCACGCAGCCGACGGCACCTCCTACAACGTGAACGGCGTCAACGGCCGGCGGTTCCTGGTGCAGTGGCTCTGGAACCCCGTCCTCGGCGCGTGCTACGGACCCAACTCCAGCAACTGAAGCCGCTCTTCTCTTCCCCGGATCCGTGGCTTCTCCCAGTTGATGCCATTGCGCTGGATGGCGTTGCAGAGGCAGGAATGGCAAGTCCATGGATGGATGGGTACGGCATGGCATGATGTCCAGATACTGAATGTCTGAAATGTCATTCAGACTCGATCTGTTCCTTATTTGTTGGCCCAGGGTTTGCGATAGGTTTATGGATTTTGATAGATCTGTATCTGCGAGGACAAGATGCAAATTTTTGCAGGAAGAAATCAAATTAGGATGCGCTTGTATCGTATTTTCAGCATAGTGTCACAAAAAGACAACCTGAAATGTCACTATTTACATGTGGATTTGTCTTTTTTGTTTCTCCTTGTATATTTCGACTTTGGATTTGAAAATTTTAGGGTTTGTAGGAACATGGCTTCTGCACATTCATGATTGTTTTCTCATATTTTTGAAATATCAAAAATTAAGTTTTTAAACATGGTATCATCGTATCATGTGATGGTTGGTCTCATGTGATATCTCGGGGTGATGATTCTTGTTTCTTGGTATTTGTTTAGGTAATAGCATCACAGACCCGTGAACTTGCACAAGTCCGAAACTTGCAAAACCTCACCCCGCCACCCAACAATCAAGGAAAGGGACAACCGTGAAGATTTCATCAATCAAAATCAATAAACAAGCAATCGTCAACCACTTACCAGTCGGACTTGGGTATACCCTTCAAGCGGCAGCCACCATAGCTGGTTGAGTGGGGTCCTCGACGACGGGGGTCTGGCAGGGCGCTTGGCCGACTGCTCCGCGTCCGTGGGGGCGGCCTCCTCCTCCCGTTGTCGCCTGCTCCGGGGGCGTGCGGGGGAAGGAAAGCGGGCAATCTCCTCCACCCCCGAGTCGGCCCTCTCCACCTCCTTGGACGAGGCCGTGGGGCGTCGAGTGGGACGTCTTCCCCTCTTGCTGTCGGAGGACTCCCCCTGAGAAGAAAGTCAGGTTCCCTTCATCTTCCGACTGAGGCACAAGACAAGCAAAATCGCACACGAAGCCAACTGGAATGATGGAAACAAGGCCAAGTGTAAGAACTTACCGTTGTGGGGGGAGGGATGTCCGACTTCACAGGCCCTGATGGGGCCCTCCCGACGAATCGGTCCCTGCCCCAGGGGCCGAGTAATCCACCTCATCCGGGCCTGAGATAATTGCATCTATAGTCCTCGTACTCGCTAGCGACGTCCAACTCAGTCCTGAAACTTGCGTATTGCTTCAATACGCTCCTGGTACATGAAAATACGTGGCCAATACGGTCCCTGTGGTTGCAACGCCAGGCCTGGCTCTACACGTCGCGTACGTATTGCGTACTTCGTTGTATGCCACGTCAGCCCGGGCACCGCACGTCAGGATGGACCCACCATCAACTCGAGGCCCACCCGTGGTACTGGATAAGGCGCTGCTCCGTTTCGTTCTGGGGAAATTTCCCCAATTCCCGCACCCGAAATCCCTAGCTTCCAATGGGAGGCGCGAGCGTTACTTCCACCACCATGTCCCTCGACGCGGCGAGTGAAGACGGCGGTAGTTCGTCGGCGGCGCTCATCGCCGGCGATGGATCGAGGCGTAGCTTGCTTGCGAGGGCATATTCGCATGAGGTTTGGCGTCAGGGCGAGCCGTGTCCTGCTCGCCCGCACTCCATCCATGGATGCAGTAGAGGCTCACTACCGCGGTCCAGTCCTGCAGGCCACTGCGGTAGGTGACGAGGAGGAGGCTGTGACGCCGGCTGCTCTGCTGGCCGCCATCGAGGAGCGCTGCGGCGTGTTGCCAGCGGAGGTGAGCATCGAGGTTGCGTGCACCCCGCATGACATGTGGTTGCTTTTCTCAACGAAGGAGAAGTGCACGATGGTGCTCCAACCATCGATGAAGCTCAAGTGCTGTCGCTGGTGGATTCAGTTTGAGCGGTGGGTGAGAGAGATCCGTGGCACACCGGGTGCCCTGGAGTACAAGTCCAAGCTAAGTTTCGAAGGCCTCCCTGATCAAGCATGGTCGAGGCATTCAGTGGAAGGAGTGCTGGAGGACTTGGGCGGCGAGATGATAGAGATTATACCGCCGAAGAACTGACGTGAGCTCGAGGTAATGGCGGCTCCGTGACCCGTCGAAAGTCGGGAAGGTGGTTGACGTGGAGATACCCGCGCCAAAGCTTGCGTTGTGCACAGATCCGCCTCCACAGTCTTTGGAAGAGTTTGTTGCGCGTGAAGTGGCGTCTGAGTACGGACCATCATCGCCGAAGAAGAAGAAGACGATTGTCTATCCAGTGATCTCTCACATGAAGGTTACTGATCGTGGTCCTCTGCTCGCTGAAGACCTGCCGGATGAATGGCTGCCCAACGAAGGGGAGGATCTGACGCGTAAGCACAGATTCACCACAGTGCTTGGCAAAGTGGATGGCACTATCTATGATTATCGAGCTATCTAGTTTATTTGTGTTGTTTATCAATGAACGCATCAGTTTATCTATGTAGTTACTGAACCAGTATCTCTGTTTCTGAATTTGGTATGTTCGGTGCCCTTTTGTGAACTTGGTATGTAATATTCAGTTGTTATATTATCTATGGATGAACTTGGTATCTAATATGCAGTAATTGTCATATTATCTATGAAGCTATGCATGAGTTCATGATGATGAAATGAAATTATATGTTGCTAACTGTTGTGTGTCAGAATAAGAATGCAACGTAGTGCATCATCTAAGTGTACTGTAGCTCATCCAACAACCACATTTCACTGTGCCACATTTCATAACTAAAGTGCATTACAAGATCATATAGCTGATAGAGAGCACTTTAGTACATAATCTGGAGCATCTCAAAACTACAATGCATACTAGAAGTTTTAGATCTAGTAGTAATAACATATTACAAAAGACTTGACCACATGATCTGGAGCATCTCACAAACTACAGTGCACACTAGAAGTTTTAGATCCAGTACTAATAACATACTACAAAAGACTTGACCACATGATCTGGAGCATGATCACAAACAGAACATGTTCATTAACATGTTCTGCAGCTGATCATAAGCAAAACACAAAATAAAATGATATATTTTACTCCAGCTAGACCTGCATGTCTCTTTTCCTATCTCGGTTCATAAAACATGTTCACTCTTCTAGGTTCTCTAAATCCTCTCTTGTTGCTACTTGAAGTTGGTGCACTTCTCTTCATTCGTGTTGGTTTGGACTGACATGTGATACGTCCATTTTTCATCATGCTTTTATATGGATATTTATTGCATTATGGGCTGTTATTACACATTATATCACAATACTTATGCCTTTTCTCTCTTATTTTATAAGGTTTACATGAAGAGGGAGAATGCCGGCAGCTGGAATTCTGGACTGGAAAAGGAGCAAATATTAGAGACCTATTCTGCACAACTCCAGAAGTCCTGAAACTTCACGGAGAATATTTTTGGAATATATAAAAAATATTGGGTGAAGAAAGCACCAGATAGGGGCCACCTGCCATCCACAAGGATGGGGGGCGCGCTACCTGTATTTGGGCCACCTAGCAGGCCCCCGACGCCCATCTTCTGCTATATGGTGTGTTTTGACCTGGAAAAAATCAGAAGGAAGCTTTCGTGACGAAGCACCGCTGTCTCGAGGCGAAACTTAGGCAGAACCAATCTGGGGCTCCGGCGGAGCTGTTCTGCCGGGGAAACTTCCCTCCGGGAGGGGGAAATCATCGCCATCGTCATCACCAATGATCCTCTCATCGAGAGGGGGTTAATCTCCATCAACATCTTCACCAGCACCATCTCCTCTCAAAGCCTAGTTCATCTCTTGTATCCGATACTTGTCTCAAAACCTCGGATAGGTACCTGTGGGTTGCTAGTAGTGTTGATTACTCCTTGTAGTTGATGCTAGTTGGTTTATTCAGTGGAGGACATATGTTCAGATCCTTAATGATAATTTAATACTCCTCTAATTATGAACATGAATATGCTTTGTGAGTAGTTACTTTTGTTCCTGAGGACATGGGAGAAGTCTTGTTATAAGTAATCATGTGAATTTGGTATTCGTTCGATATTTTGATGAGATGTATGTTGTCTTTCCTCTAGTGGTGTTATGTGAACGTTGACTACATGACACTTCACCATTGTTTGGGCCTAGGGGAAGGCAATGGGAAGTAATAAGTAGATGATGGGTTGCTACAATGACAGAAGTTTAAACCCTAGTTTATGCGTTGCTTCGTAAGGGGCTGAGTTGGATCCACATGTTTCATGCTATGGTTAGATTTATCTTAATTCTTCTTTCGTAGTTGCGGATGCTTGCAAGAGGGATTAATCATAAGTGGGACGCTTGTCCAAGGAAGGGCAGCACCCAAGCATCGGTCCACCCACATATCAAATTATCAAAGTAACGAACGTGAATCATATGAGCATGATGAAACCCCGCTTGACAACAATTCCCACGTGTCCTCGAGAGCGCTTTGCTTTATATAAGAGTTCATCCAGGCTTGTCCTTTGCTACAAAAAGGATTGGGCCACCTTTCTGCACTTTGTTTACTTTTATTACTTGTTATCCGTTACGAATTATCTTATCACACAACTATCTGTTACCGATAATTTCAGTGCTTGCAGAGAAAACCTTGCTGAAGACCGCTTGTCATTTCCTTCTGCTCCTCGTTGGGTTCGGCACTCTTACTTATCGAAAGGGCTAAGATAGATCCCCTATACTTGTGGGTCATCAAGACTCTTTTCTCGGCGCCATTGCCGGGGAGTGAAGCGCCTTTGGTAAGTGGAATTTGGTAAGGAAACATTTATATAGTGTGCTAAAATTTACGGTCTCTTATTACTATGGAAAATAATCCTTTGAGGGGCTTGTTCGGGGTATCTTCACCCCGACCGGAAGAGCAAAGAGTTGCTCCTCAACCTACGGCACCTACTGAAAATATTTATCATGATATTCCTTCGGGTATGATAGAGAAACTGCTAGCTAATCCTTATGTAGGAGATGGAACATTACATCCTGATATGCACCTAATCTATGTGGATGAATTTTATGGATTATTTAAGCTTGCAGGTATGCTCGAGGTTGTTGTCAAGAAGAAGGTCTTCCCTTTATCTTTGAAGGGAAAGGCACCGACATGGTTTAGACTGTGTGATGATATTGGATCATGGAACTACAACCGATTGAAATTGGAATTTCATCAGAAGTTTTATCATATGCATCTGGTTCATCATGATCGGAATTATATATATAATTTTTGGCCTTGTGAAGGAGAAAATATCGCTCAAGCTTGGGGGAGGCTTAACTCAATGTTATATTCATGCCCCAATCATGAGCTCTCAAGAGAAATTATTATTCAAAGATTTTATGCTCGGCTTTCTCATAATGATCGATCCATGCTCGATACTTTTTGTATTGGTTCTTTTATGAAGAAGGATATTGAATTCAAATGGGATTTATTGGAAAGAATTAAACGCAACTCTGAAGATTGGGAACTCGACGAAGGTAAGGAGTCAGGTATAAACATTAAGTTTGATTGTGTTAAATCTTTTATGGATACCGATGATTTTCGTGATTTTAGCACTAAATATGGACTTGACTCTGAGATAGTAGCTTCTTTTTGTGAATCATTTGCTACTCATGTTGATCTCCCTAAGGAGAAGTTGTTTAAATATCATCCTCCCATTGAAGTGAAAGTGGTAGAACCTATTAAAGTCGAAGAAGAAACTATTACTTATAATGTTGATCCTATTGTTCCTACTGCTTATATTGAGAAACCACCTTTTCCTGTTAGAATAAAGGATCATGCTAAAGCTTCAACTGTGGTTCGTAAGAGTTATACTAGGACACCTACACCCTATGATCAAATTAAAGTTGAACCTAGTATTTCTATGGTTAAAGATCTCTTGGTTGATAATATTGTTGGGCATGTTATTTATTTCTGTGATGAAGCTGCTAGTATTGCTAAACCCGATATTAAAGATAAACATAGACCTGTTGTTGGCATGCTTGTTGTTTCTATTAAAATAGGAGATCATTTCTATCATGGCTTATGTGATGTGGGTGCTAGTGTGAGTGCAATTTCTTATACCTTGTACCAAGAAATTATGAATGATATTGCACCTGCTGAAATAGAAGATATATATAGATGTTACTATTAAGCTTGCCAATAGAGATACTATATCACCAATTGGGATTGTAAGAGATGTTGAAGTCTTGTGTGGGAAAATAAAATACCCTACTGATTTTCTTGTTCTTGCTTCCCCACAATATGATTTTTGCCCCATCATATTTGGTAGACCTTTCTTGAATACTGTTGATGCTAAGATAGACTGCGAGAAAGATATTGTTACTGTTGGTTTAGGGGATATGTCTCATGTTTCTAAATTCTCTAAATTTCGTAGAAAACCCCATGATAAATAATTTCCTAGTAAGATGAAATTATTGGTGTTGCTTCTATTGTCGTGCCTCGTATTGATCCCTTAGAACAATATTTTCTAGACCATGAAAATGATATGTTTATGAATGAAAGAAGGGAAATAGATGAAATATTCTTTAATCAAGGGCCTGTTTTGAAACACAATTTGCCTGTTAAAATCCTTGGGGATCCTCCACCACCCAAGGGTGATTCCATTTTTGAGCTTAAACAATTGCGTGATACTTTGAAATATGCTTATCTTGATGAAATGAAGATATATCCTGTTATTATTAGTGCTAACCTTTTAGAGCATGAAGAAAAGAAATTATTGAAAACTCTGAAGAAGCACCATGCCGCTATTGGATATACTCTTAATGATCTTAAGGGCATTAGTCCCACTCTATGTCAGCACAAAATTAATTTGGAGCCTGATGCTAAACCAGTTGTTGATCACCAACGACGGTTAAATCCTAAGATGAAAGAAGTGGTAATAAATGAAATACTAAAGCTTATGGAGGCATGTATAATTTATCCTATTGCTGATAGTAGATGGGTAAGTCCTGTTCACTGTGTCCCTAAGAAGGGAGGTATTACTGTTGTTCCTAATGATAAGAATGAATTGATTCCACAAAGAATTGTTACAGGTTATAGAATGGTAATCGATTTTCGGAAATTAAATAAAGCTACTAGAAAAGATCATTATCCTCTACCTTTTATTGATCAAATGCTAGAAAGACTATCCAAACATACACAATTTTGCTTTCTAGATGGTTATTCTGGTTTTTCTCAAATACCTGTGTCAAAAGATGATCAGGAAAAGACCACTTTTACTTGCCCTTTCGGTACCTTTGCTTATAGACGTATGCCTATTGTGTCAAAAAATAAAAAGAAAAAGACTAACGAACGAACGTTCATTATCAAAGACAAACGAATGAACGCGTTCGTTAGTCTTTTTATTTTTTTATTTTCGGCCAGGGACCTATCCGTGATTATTATTATCGCAGATTAGCCCCTGATCTTCAAACCCTCGCAACTTTTTAACCGTCCGTCCAAATCCAGTGAAACCAATGCCAAAATCTTCGTCTCGAACCCCTCTCTCCAGTTAAACAACTTGAACATAGTTTTGACAAATTAAAATTTGGTTTAAAGCAGGTTTGTTTTCGAACTTCTTTTGATCGTAGTTTGAGTTTCGTAGCTCCGGTTTGATTGATTATTTTTGCAAATCGAAGCACTTCAGTTGAACTTTCAGTTTGGACTTTCTCATCTGAGTTTTACCCTTGCATCTATGCTTGAGTGCTTATGTATTCTATTATTTGTTTGCGATAGAATTTCCGGAGTGCGAAGCGTGCTACTACGAGTCTCTAGGGTTTTGCAGATCGTCAGCAAGGCAAGTAACACTTTGATCATACCCCTTTACTACCCAGTTTTTATGCATTAGTTTCAATCCTCAAACACTGCATGGTCAGGATTTGATAACATGTGGGTATTGGGAAGTAGTTGATGAGGTAGAACCTATTGTCCTTTATTTAAACCCTGTGAGTTACTACATTATGCTTATACTACTATGCTATGCTCGTAGACGTGGTTTGGTTTGAGTGATTCATGACAGTTGTGAGTATTATTATGAACTAAGGGTTTATCTAAGGTGGCTACTTTAACACACATCTGGGTGGATTGTTTGTGAGCACCTGGGGAATCCAGTGTTGTCCAAGGAGATCCTGGGGAATCCGTGTGATCATCCTATGGTTCGCCACCCAGGCTCAAAGGGATCATAAGATTATTCATGCTAGAAACTTTTGTGTGCAGCCACAAGCCATTATGGGCTCTGGCATAGTTGAGTAAGTTGTGGGAATCCTTTCCATGATGGGCTAGCAGATGTAGGGGATTGTAGGTGTACCGGCCTATCTATCGGTTAAGGGGACCTCTTCGGAAAGACTGTGTCTCGGTCATCCGTTTCTCAAACATCAAGTAGTGCGAGAAATCCAATGGAGGAGATCGAGTCTTGTGGGGAGAAGTGCGCAAACCTCTGCAGAGTGTACAAACTAATCATGGTTAGCCGTGTCCCCGGTTATGGACATTTTGAGCATTTGGCTCTTGAATTATTGATGTGATCTCAACACTCTTAATTAATTTTGTTGGGTTGTTAATTACTATTTAATTGGGATTGAGATGGGGTTTCCACTCTCAATGTTTTTCAACCAACTTTGTAGTTAAGTAAATTATATTCCTTTGCAGTAGGGAAAAACTGGCTTTTCGCAAAAACATGATACCCATAGAGCCTCCACCAGCCATATATGCATGTAGTGTTAGCATTTACCTTGTTCATTGCTCTACAGTGTTATTTTGCCAGCATATTCCATGTGCTGACCCGTTTCGGGCTGCAGCGTATTATGTTGCAGACTTTTCAGACGAAGAGTAAGGTGCTCTAGGTCGTTGTCGTGCACTCAGCTATGCCGTTGGAGTTGATGGACTCATTTACCTTCGATGCTTCCGCAGTTATCTTATTTAGATGGCCTTAAGCCATATATTATTGTAATAAGTTCTCTTTTGAGACATTCGATGAAATAAGTGTGTGATTGCACTCTATTATAAATCCTTCAAGTACTGTGTGTGTCAGCATTACCGATCCAGGGATGACACTTATGCACAGAGATTTGACCGTTTGAGGTCGGATCGCTACAGTAACTGTTCACACTAATCATGCTGCTATTAAATATCTTATGGAAAAGAAAGATGCTAAACCTAGACTTATTAGATGGGTTCTCTTGCTACAAGAATTTGATTTGCATATTATCGATAGAAAGGGAGCTGAGAACCCCGTTGCAGACAACTTGTCTAGGTTAGAAAATATTCTTAATGACCCACTGCCTATTGATGATAGTTTTCCTGATGAACAATTAGCTGTCATAAATGCTTCTCGTAATACTCCATGGTATGCTGATTATGCTAATTATATTGTTGCTAAATTTATACCACCTAGTTTCACATACCAGCAAAAGAAAATGTTTTTCTATGATTTAAGACATTACTTTTGGGATGACCCACACCTTTATAAAGAAGGAGTAGATGGTGTTATTAGACGTTGTGTACCTGAGCATGAATAGGAACAGATCCTACCCAAGTGCCACTCCGAGTCTTACGGAGGACACCATGCTGGAGATAGAACTGCACACAAGGTATTGCAATCTGGTTCTTATTGGCCTACTCTCTTGAAGGATGCTCGTAAGTTTGTCTTGTCTTGTGATGAAGGCCAAAGAATTGGTAATATTAGTAGACGTCAGGAAATGCCTATGAATTATTCACTTGTTATTGAACCATTTGATGTTTGGGGCTTTGATTATATGGGACCTTTTCCTTCCTCTAATGGGTATACACATATTTTAGTTGCTGTTGATTACGTTACTAAGTGGGTAGAAGCTATTCCAACTAGTAGTGCTGATCATAACACTTCTATTAAGATGCTTAAAGAAGTTATTTTTCTGAGGTTTGGGGTCCCTAGATATTTCATGACTGATGGTGGTTCACATTTTATTCATGATGCTTTCCGTAAAATGCTTGCTAAGTATGATGTTAACCATAGAATTGCATCTCCATATCATCCTCAATCTAGTGGTCAAGTAGAATTGAGCAATAGAGAGATTAAATTGATTTTGCAAAAGACTGTTAATAGATCTAGAAAGAATTGGTCTAAGAAACTTGATGATGCATTATGGGCTTATAGAACTGCTTATAAAAACCCTATGGGTATGTCTCCGTATAAAATGGTTTATGAAAAAGCATGTCACTTACCTCTTGAATTAAAACATAAGGCATATTGGGCTATTAAAGAGCTCAATTATGATTTCAAACTTGCCGATGAGAAGAGTTTATTTGACATAAGCTCGCTTGATGAATGGAGAACGCAAGCCTATGAGAGTGCCAAGTTGTTTAAAGAAAAAGTTAAAAGATGGCATGATAAAAGGATACAAAAGCGTGAGTTTAATGTAGGTGATCATGTTTTGCTATACAACTTTCGTTTAAGATTTTTTGCAGGAAAGCTTCTCTCTAAATGTGAAGGTCCTTACATTATCGAGGAGGTCTATCGTTCCGGTGCCATAAAAATCAACAACGCCGAAGGCACAAATTCGAAGGTGGTAAACGGTCAAAGAATCAAACGTTATATCTTAGGTAATATAATTGACACCGTAACACCGGAGGAGTACATAAGGGACACATTCTAGAATGTTTTAGACTCTGAAGAGGAATAGGTATGTGGTACGGTAAGTAAACCGACTCCAAAGCTGTTCTAATAGAAATTTTTCTCCGTTTTGGAATATTTAAAAAATTAGGAAAATTAAAAGTAGTCCGAAAGAGACACGAGGAGACCACAAGGGTGGAGGGCGCGCACTACCCCCTGGCGCGCCCCCTACCTTGTGGCCACCTCTTGTGCCCTCCGGACTTCGTTTTCTTGCACGATATATACATCTTTTGGTCGGTAAAAAATCATTATATAATCTCCCAAAGGTTTTGACCACCGTACCACGACAATATCTTCTATTCTTGTTTCGAGCTATTTTTCTGACAGATCTAGATCACCATGACATCTCCGAGCGCCCCCAAGGACAAGTTTTTTGAGAAGGTCATCAACCCCTACCTTGTGGAGGTGCTACGACACCCTCAAGCCATTGAGATGCATGAGGGGGTGCTGCACATCCGCGATGTTGAGGGGCCGAAGAAGACCAGAGCGTGGAGACAAGACTCGAAGCAATGGAGCAGCAACTTTTCAAGTGCCAATGGATGGTAGAACATGGACTCAACGCAAATCACACGATGATCACGGAGTTCACCAACAATCACAAACTGGAAGCAAAGAACATTGAGGAGGCCATCTTCAAGCTTCATGAGAAAATCGAGCACCTCCAAGCCCAGATCTATGACCTGCAAAACCAAAACTGGGAGTATGAATACAGATTTAAGAGGATGAGTTTGGCTGCAGATTTGAGGATCCCGGAGACTCATTCATCTTTCTATGATGGTGAGCCTATGCCTTGGAAGATGGATGACAAAACTACTTCATCAACAACTCCATCATCACCACCTCCGAAGAAAGAGACATAAATACATGGGTATGGGCACTCCCCTTGGCAACTGCCAAGCTTGGGGGAGGTGCCCCGGTATTGTATCACCATCACACCTTTACCTTTATCGTTTTTAGTATGATCTAGCTTTGAGTTTTGTTTTGATCTCTATCTATGTAACTGAGTCTGTGAGTCATATATAATAAAGAATAGTTTTGAGTTGAGGTCTTTGTTTTCTTGCTATGATCTTGAGGGAATTAAAGTAAGAATAAAACACTACAAAAAGAAGACACATCCGTGACATTTTGGGCCGAACGAATTTTTTTCTGTCATACTTATGACACTTCTATGACGATAAATGTGACAAAACCCGGTATCATCATAGATGTGGTGGGCTCCTACTTCTATGACAAAAAATCATGACAAAAAATGGGATTTTCGTCCTGGGCGGGCCGGAGACACAGCTGCATGACATTCTTTGGGCCATCCATGACGGAAAAAACTGTTGTAGCAGCGAGGGCGAGGAAAATATCAGGGTGTTCCTGGTTACGGTGGGTGGTCGGGGCCGAGCGATGCACGTTTCTCTCATACACGCACGCGCGTGGGTGCGAGGCATTGGGCTCTAACTGAGCCCGAGCGAGGCGTTGGGCTCTAACTGAACCCGAGCAAGGCGTTGGTCTCTAACTGAACCCGAGCGATTGCACTGCAGGCTACGCGTTACTGAACCCGAGCGATCGATCGATGGCTGTTAACTGAAACCGATCAAAAGATTCCTTCGCTACTGCTGCTAACTGAAGCCGATCGATGTTGCCTCTGGATGAACAGTGAGCGTTGTTGGGGGGTTTGTATGAACAGTTCCCGGTGGGGGTGGATGAACAGGACCCGTGGTGTTGCCTCTGGATGAACACGACCCCGATCGATCGAGCCGGTTGGGGCTGGATGAACAGGACCCCGTGGAGGGCTGGATGAATTGGACCACCCTGTGGAGGGCTGGATGAACAATAGATAGTGGTGGGCTGGATGAACAGTAGCCCGTGCAGGGGTGGTTGAACAGGAGCCCGTGGAGAGGGCTGGTTGAACAGTAGCCGGTGGAGTAGCGCGCGGTGGAGGCTGGATGAACAGGAGCCCGTGGATGAACAGTCGCAGGTGGAGGCTGGAGGAGGTCGGCGGTGGATGAACAGTAGCCCGTGGAGGCCGGAGGGGGTCGACGGTGGAGATGAACAGTATCCCGTGGATCCCCGTTTTGCGGTATGCCACACCCCTCCCGATGAACAGGACCCCCGTTTTGACCGTAGCGCTCCAATACAAGTCCGTTTCCATCGTTTTGCTTTACGCCACACCCCTCCCGATCAACAGGACCCCCGTTTCGACCGTAGGAGGTTCGTTTCCTCCTTTTTGCGGTACGCCAGACCCCTCCCGATGAACAGGATCCCGTTTCGACCATGGCCGGTCGAACAAAAGGCCATTTCCTCCATTCTGCGGTACGCGAGGCCTCGTTTCCATCGACTGTTCCATCCAAGCCCTCCCGATGAACACGACGACGCATTCCGTTCCGACCCAGCCTGTTGGCTCCCCATGAACACGACGACGACGCTGTTTCTCCGTTCCGACCCAGCCATGTACACGAGCCCTGGCCGTACGTACGCGTGAGTAGGCGTTCGAGATCCCGCCCGTATGTACGTACGTGGTCGTATTTACTTTCTTGCACCCTGGCCGCTGTACGTACGTGTACATGCTACGTGCGTGCCTCTACTACGACACGTGTGCGCCTCTACATCGACCAGTATGTACGTACACATTCGCGACCAAAATGACAACGCTACATACGCTTCGACCAGGTGGGTCCCGACTGTCAGGCACTTCCTTGCGTGCGAAGATGTAGCTGGTGGGTCCCAGCAGTCAGGGGGGCGAATTGTTTTTTTTCTCGGACGCACTTCCTTGCATGCGAAGATGTAGCTGGTGGGTCCCAGCAGTCAGGGGGAAACATTTTTTCCGCGAAATACGGTGGCCTGTCCGGTGGGTCCCCGTTGTCAGGTGGAGGAATAATTTTTTTGCGCGTAATAAGGAGGCACTTCCTTGCCGCGGCCGTGGACCCAGCTGTCAGCCTCTCCATGTACAGTCCACGTCCAATGGAAGCCATTCCTTGACCACGCCGCGCCGAGAGCACCAGGGCGGTGGACGACGGCGAGGCCTAGGAAGGGGACGACGCGGAGCCGGGGCCCACGCGTAGAGGAGTATGAGGGTTCACTGGTTCGCTGCGGTGTGAGGTTGCCGTCGCCGCGGAATAACAGGGGGTGTGGGTGAGTATAGGGATGGCCAGGGCAGCGGTGGGAGTAGTAGGGGGCGGTGAGGCCTCCGCCGCATCGCAGCCGGCCACAGGAGGCAGGAGCACGAGGCATGACCGGTGCTGGTTTGGGCGGCCGGAGCAAGAAGACCAGAGGTTGAAGAAGCACTACGGCTGTTGGATGGACATCATGCGGTCACTGGAGCTAGAATCGTGCATATTGACTAAGTTGACAAAGCCCTCCATCCCCGTCAACTTAGTAGGCCCACAAGTGAGCCCGCCACTATATTGGGTCCCAGCTGGCAGGGGGAGTATTCATTTTTTTGTGCGTAATAAGGAGGCACTTCCTTGCGTGCGAAGATATAGCGGGTGGGTCCAAGCTGTCAGCGACGGTAATGTTTTTTTCGCGAAATATAGAGGCCCTTTCGGTGGGTCCCAGATGTCAGGTGGAGGAATCATTATTTTGCGCGTAATATGGAAGCATTTCCTTGCATGCGGCCGTGGACCCAGCTGTTAGCCTCTCCACCTACAGTCCACTTCAGATGCATGTCGGTCGTTGACCACGTTGACCAGGCCGCGCCGAGAGCACCAGGGCGGTGGACGATGGCGAGGCCTAGGAAGGGAACGACACGGAGGCTGGGAAGACTCGGCAGTTGTTTCCCACGCGGAGGGGAGTACGACTGTACGAGGGTTTACTAGTTCGTCTGTCGTCGCCGGAGAATAACAGCAGGTGTGGGTGAGTAGAGGGATGGCTAGGCCAGCGATGGGAGTACGGTGGGGCGGTGAGGCCTGCGCGGCAGCACAGCTGACCGCGGGGAGGAGAGAGCAGGCAGTCCCGCCGGCGCTTGTTTGAGCGGCTGGAGCAGGAAGAGCAGAGATTGAAGAAGCACGACGGCCGTTGGATGGACATCCAACAGTCACTACTTGTGCGTCAACCTTTTTTTTAGGAAAGTCCCAAATCTGTGGAAAACATCATACAACCCATCTGCCATTATTTCTAATAATTTACAGCCCATTTGCTAATTCTTAAGGTTTTTTGGAGCCCATATTCTTTTTGTTAGCATTACAGCCCATATTGTGGCCATGGTTAAAAAATTATACGAAATTTTGCATATTTCGGTGCGGTCCGAACTGTTTTTAATCCCAAAATTTCGAGTCACATTCAAACTGATTTTAAAAACAAATGTATATCAATATAAAATCCACAAATTATCCACGCATAAAAATCAATGCAATTTAAAATCTTGAAATAAAAAAAAGAAATTTGAAACTAATTGCGGGTTTGATGTGTTTTAAAAATGTACAACCCGTTTCTCATTACTG
Organism: Aegilops tauschii subsp. strangulata; assembly: GCF_002575655.3. Lineage (NCBI taxonomy): Eukaryota > Viridiplantae > Streptophyta > Magnoliopsida > Poales > Poaceae > Aegilops > Aegilops tauschii. Next base: position 186,839,768 of record NC_053036.3, on the reverse strand, counting down.
ATAGGCCATTTTCTCGGCCAGCCGAATGAAGCTCTCCTCGTCTTGAAAGATTTGCAGCCAACAGGCCTGACAAAGCGACTTACTTGGCAAATCACAAAAAACTGGGCTGTGGCCGTGGACTCAGCTGCGGCCGTGGACCCAGCTGTCAGCGTCTCCACGTACAGTACTCTTCCGATGGAAGTAGGTCGTTGACCACATTGACCACGCCGCGCCGAGAGCACCAAGGTGGTGGATGACGGCGAGGCCTAGGAAGGGGACGACACGGAGCCGGGGAAGACGTGACAGTGGATGCCCACGCGGAGAGGAGTACGAGGGTTCACTGGTTCGGCTGCAGCGTGAGGCTGCCGTCGCCGCAGAATAACAGGGGGTGTGGGTGAGTAGAGGGATGCCCTAGCCAGCGGTGGGAGTAGTAGGGGGCGGTGAGGCCTCTGCGGCATCACAGCCGGCCACGGGAGGCAGGAGCACGCGGCACGACCGGCGCTGCTTTGGGCGGCTGGAGCAAGAAGACCAGAGGTTGAAGAAGCACTATGGCCGTTGGATGGACATCGTACGGTCACTGGAGCTAGAATCGTTCATATTGACTAAGTTGACAAAGCCCTCCATCCCCGTCAACTTAGTAGGCCCACAAGTCAGCCACCCACTATTGTGGGTCCCAGCTAGCAGGGGGTATTCATTTTTTGTGCGTAATAAGGAGGCACTTCCTTGCGTGCGAAGATATAGCCGGTGGGTCCGACCTGTCAGCGGGGGGAATGTTTTTTCGCGAAATACAGAAGCCCTTCCCACGTACAGTGCGTAATAAGGAGGAACTTTCCTTGGTGTGACCATGGACCTCGTGGGTCCCAGCCGTCAGGCTCTCCACGCACAGTCCTCTTCCTATGACTCTCGTATGCTGACCACGCCGCGCCGAGCGCACCGAGGCAGTGGACGACGGCGAGGCCCCAGACTGAATGACGTGGAGATGGGGAAGATGCGGCAGTGGAGTCGCATACGGAGAGGAGTGGGAAACTTGACTGGTTCGGATGCGGGGTGGGCCTACACTCGGCAGATAATAACAGGAGGTGCGGAGTGGAGGGATGGCCTGGCCGTCGGTGGGGTAGCGTTTCGCTGAGGAGCGCAAAACGACGCCGCTGGACGCCAGAGGCTGGAGCAGGCGGTCCCGGCAGCGCTGGGGGAAGAAGACAAGAGATTGAAGAAGAATGCCGGCCGTTGGATGTAAATCCAACGCCTTCTTAGGCTTCAACCTACTGGCCCACATGTCAGCCAGTCCATTTGTTTTTTTAGTCCATTTGGTGGGCTGGGTGAAACAATGATGTAGCATCTATGCAGCCCGTTTATATATATGGTAGAATTTGAAGCCCATTTGCATTTTTCTCGAAATCCGCTGACTTGCTGGGCTGGGTGAAAATATCATGTTGGGCTAGATGGAGAAATGTTGTAAAAACATAAACACATGATTGCACGTCTATTACTGCATTGGTCAGTAAAATCTTTGCAAGCTTATGTACGCAATCACTAGGAGTTAACTTGCCAAGTTATATATAAACAATTATTATTATTATTTTGTAAGAACTTTCAACTTACGAAATAAAATATCATTTAAATTTGATGAGTTAATAGTACGTGGGGTATTATTATTTCTTAAGCTAGACGTGGGACAGTTGAGTTGGTTCTACGGAAAAGTACTGGGAGAAAACTCAGTTTACATCGAAAAAGAAAGTGGGAGAAAATTCAGATATAGGATTAATAAAAACGAAAAACAAAGGAAGTGGGAAGGTCTATAAAATGGTTGGACGAACGACAGGTTTAACGGACACTTATGTTGTTTCTAATATATATATATATATGTAATAAAATAAGATATAAATATATGTTCAGTTTTGCATTCTTATAGAAAAATAGAACTAAGCTGTGCGTCGTCTTGAAAAAACAAACATAACTTGGGCTGCTGATGTTATAGACAAGCTAGGTTGGGAGGCCCAGAGGCCGCTTGATACCTGCTGGATCCAAAAAATGTTGAAACATGTCGTGGGCTGCCCATGTTAAACAACAAAACCTAGGCCATGGACCTGGTGGGTGATGTCTACTACGCAACCTTCTCCTTGTAGACGTTGTTGGGCCTCCAAGTGCAGAGGTTTGTAGGACAGTAGCAAATTTCCCTCAAGTGGATGACCTAAGGTTTATCAATCCATGGGAGGCGTAGGATGAAGATGGTCTCTCTCAAACAACCCTGCAACCAAATAACAAAGAGTCTCTTGTGTCCCCAACACACCCAATTTACTACTCTCCACATAAGCAAAATTCTTCTCATTCGGGATAGTGGGAGTATCATAAGAGACTTGAATACTATAAATTGTTTCCACATTAAAAGAGTAATGTTCAGAAAAAGGGGAATCATAATCATGACAAGTTTTATAAATATAATCATCACTACTTTTTATAGCATAAGTGTCATCACAATAATCATCATAAGTAGGAACTTTGTTCTCATCATAATTGATTGAAACCTCTTCCAAGATAGTGGAATCATTACTAAATAAAGTCATGACCTCTCCAAATCCACTTTCATAATTATCACAATAAGATTCAACATTCTCCAAAATAGTGGGAACATTACTTCCTAAAGTTGACACTCTTCCAAACCCACTTTCATCAATATAGTCATCATAAGTAGGAGGCATGCTATCATCATAACAAATTTGCATATCAAAACTTGGGAGGCTAAAAATATCATCTTCATTAAACGTAGCATCCCCAAGCTTGGGACAAACATTAATTGCAGCAAATATATTCTCAAAAACATCATCTTCATCAAACATAGCATCCCCAAGCTTGGGCCTTTTCATATCATAAGCATAATCACTCTCATCATTAATAGTATGGATAGCACCAATAGTATAGCAATTATCATCATCACAATGAGTAATAGGAGCAACTTCATTTGGGAGAGATACCTTTCTACCTTTGCTGCTTCGTCTTTTCTTTTTCTTCTTCATATCATGTGTGGGTTCAATCCTCTTTTCGGAGCTCCTTATTAATGAGATTGGTGAATAGAAGGCTCCTCCTCGTTACCTGATTCATCATAAGAAATAATAGGAGAATATTGGGAAGTCTCTTCCCTTTCGTTAGTATTCTCTTCATCTTCTATTTCTTTTCTTTTCTTTATGTAATTGGCAATATAAGGATTTTCAATGCAATTCACCGCACAATACATATAAATTTCTTCTAGGTCAATATCGAGGAATTTCTCGAGGTTATATTCTGGAATAATCTTAGTTTGATGTTTCATTTCTTCATAACCAAAAAGCAAATTAAGTTCATTATAATGTGCAAGGGAAATCAAGTCATCACAATTTTTGGACACGATTCGATCATGAAACAATTTGCATTTGATATTTAAATGACCATGTTCATTGCAAAGTTCACAAGTATGGCTAAGAAATTTTAAATTTTCAGCACTAACATTTAGCCTTTCTTGCAACCATTTAGTTTCTAAATGCTTATGCCTCTTGCAATATCTATCTTCCCTATTTGGTGTGTACTTGCAAACCCAATGCACTCCACAAAAATTGACATGTTTATAGGAGACATTTTCATCATAACCAGTGCAATCATCATTAGTACTATGGATATGCAAAGAGTTCATACTAACAACATTGCAATCATGCTCATCATTCAAAGATTTAGTGCCAAACATTTTATTGATTTCTTCTTCTAGCACTTGAGCACAATTTTCCTTTCCATTATTCTCACGAAAGATATTAAAAAGATGAAGCGTATGAGACAAACTCAATTCCATTTTTTTTGTAGTTTTCTTTTATAAACTAAACTAGTGATAAAACAAGAAACTAAAAGATTCGATTGCAAGATCTAAAGATATACCTTCAAGCACTCAGCTCCCCGGCAACGGCGCCAGAAAAGAGCTTGATGTCTACTACGCAACCTTCTCCTTGTAGACGTTGTTGGGCCTCCAAGTGCAGAGGTTTGTAGGACAGTAGCAAATTTCCCTCAAGTGGATGACCTAAGGTTTATCAATCAGTGGGAGGCGTAGGATGAAGATGGTCTCTCAAACAACCCTGCAACCAAATAACAAAGAGTCTCTTGTGTCCCCAACACACCCAATACAATGGTATATTGTATAGGCGCACTAGTTCGGCGAAGAGATGGTGATACAAGTGCAATATGGATGGTAGATATGAGTATTTGTAATCTGAAAATATAAAAACAACATGGTAACAAGTGGTAAAAGTGAGCACAAACGGAATTGCAATGCTAGGAAACAAGGCCTAGGGTTCATACTTTCACTAGTGCAAGTTCTCTCAACAATAATAACACAATTGGATCATATAACTATCCCTCAACATGCAACAAAGAGTCACTCCAAAGTCACTAATAGCAGAGAACAAACGAAGAGATTATGGTAGGGTACGAAACCACCTCAAAGCTATTCTTTCGGATCGATCTATTCAAGAGTTCGTACTAGAATAACACCTTAAGACACAAATCAACCAAAACCCTAATGTCACCTAGATACTCCAATGTCACCTCAAGTATCCATGGGCATGATTATACGATATGCATCACACAATCTCAGATTCATCTATTCAAACCAACACAAAGAACCTCAAAGAGTGCCCCAAAGTTTCTACCGGAGAGTCAAGACGAAAATGTGTGCCAACCCCTATGCATAGGTTCATGGGCGGAACCCGCAAGTTGATCACCCAAACATACATCAAGTGAATCAATAGAATATCCCATTGTCACCACGGATATCCCACGCAGGACATACATCAAGTGTTCTCAAATCCTTAAAGACTCAATCCGATAAGATAACTTCAAAGGGAAAACTCAATCCATTACAAGAGAGTAGAGGGGGAGAAACATCATAAGATCCAACTATAATAGCAAAGCTCGCGATACATCAAGATCGTATCACCTCAAGAACACGAGAGAGAGATCAAACACATAGCTACTGGTACATACTCTCAGCCCCGAGGGTGAACTACTCCCTCCTCGTCATGGAGAGCGCCGGGATGATGAAGATGACCACCGGTGAGGGACCCCCCTCCGGCAGGGTGCCGGAACAGGGTCCCGATTGGTTTTTCGTGGCTACAGAGGCTTGCGGCGGTGGAACTCCCGATCTATTCTGTTCCCCGATAGTTTTAGGGTAAATTGATATATATATATATATATATATATAGGCGAAAGAAGTCGGTCAGGGGAGCCACGAGGGTGGAGGGCGCGCCCAGGGGGGTGGGCGCGCCCCCTGCCTCGTGCTCTCCTTGTTGATCCCCTGGCGTGCACTCCAAGTCTCCCGGATTGCTTTCTTTCCAAAAATAACTCTCCCGAAGGTTTCATTCCGTTTGGACTCTGTTTGATATTCCTTTTCTTCGAAACACTGAAACAAGGGAAAAAACAGGAACTGGGCTCTGGGTTAAGAGGTTAGTCCCAAAAATAATATAAAAGTGTTTAATAAAGCCCATAAACATCCAAAACAGATAATATAATAGCATGGAACAATCAAAAATTATAGATACGTTGGAGACGTATCAGCATCCCCAAGCTTAATTCCTGCTCGTCCTCGAGTAGGTAAATGATAAAAACAGAATTTTTGATGTGGAATGCTACCTAACATATTTATCCATGTAATTCTCTTTATTGTGGCATGAATGTTCAGATCCGAAAGATTCAAAACAAAAGTTTAATATTGACATGAAAACAATAATACTTCAAGCATACTAACCAAGCAATTATGTCTTCTCAAAATAACATGGCCAAAGAAAGTTATCCCTACAAAATCATATAGTCTGGCTATGCTCTATCTTCATCACACAAAATATTTAAATCATGCACAACCCCGATGACAAGCCAAGCAATTGTTTCATACTTTTGATGTTCTCAAACTTTTTCAATCTTCATGCAATACATGAGCGTGAGCCATGGACATAGCATTATAGGTGGAATAGAATGGTGGTTGTGGAGAAGACAAAAAGGAGAAGATAGTCTCACATCATCTAGGCGTATCAACGGGCTATGGAGATGCCCATTAATAGATATCAATGTGAGTGAGTAGGGATTGCCATGCAACGGATGCACTAGAGCCATAAGTGTATGAAAGCTCAACGAAAGAAACTAAGTGGGTGTGCATCCACTCGCTTGCTCATGAAGACCTAGGGCATTTTGAGGAAGCCCATCATTGGAATATGCAAGCCAAGTTCTATAATGAAAATTCCCACTAGTATATGAAAGTGACAACATAGGAGACTCTCTATCATGAAGATTATGGTGCTACTTTGAAGCACAAGTGTGGTAAAAGGATAGTAGCATTGTCCCTTCTCTCTTTTTCTCTCATTTTTTATATGGCCTTTTCTCCCTTTTTTTGGGCCGCCTCTTCTTTTTCTTTTTTTAGTCCGGAGTCTCATCCCGACTTGTGGGGGAATCATAGTCTCCATCATCCCTTCCTCACTTGGACAATGCTCTAATAATGATAATCATCACACTTTTATTTACTTACAACTCAAGAATTACAACTCGATTCTTAGAACAAAATATGACTCTATATGAATGCCTCCGGCGGTGTACCGGGATGTGCAATGACTCATGAGTGACATGTATGAAAGAATTATGAGCGGTGGCTTTGCCACAAATACAATGTCAACTACATGATCATGCAAAGCAATATGACAATGATGAAGCGTGTCATAATAAATGGAACAATGGTAAGTTGCATGGCAATATATCTCGGAATGGCTATGGAAATGCCATGATAGGTAGGTATGGTGGCTGTTTTGAGGAAGGTATATGGTGGGTGTATGATACCGGCGAAAGGTGCGCGGTATAAGAGAGGCTAGCAATGGTGGAAGGGTGAGAGTGCGTATAATCCATGGACTCAACATTATTCATAAAGAACTCACATACTTATTGCAAAAATTCTTTAGTTATCGAAACAAAGTACTATGTGCATGCTCCTAGGGGGATAGATTGGTAGGAAAAGACCATCGCTCGTCCCCGACCGCCACTCATAAGGAGGACAATAAATAAATAAATGATGCTCCGACTTCATCACATAACGGTTCACCATACGTGCATGCTACGGGAATCACAAACTTTAACACAAGTATTTCTCAAATTCACAACTACTCACTAGCATGACTCTAATATTACCATCCTCATATCCCAAAACAATCATAAGGAATCAAACTTCACATAGTATTCAACGCACTTTATATGAAAGTTTTTATTATATCCCTCTTGGATGCCCATCATATTAGGACTAAATTCATAACCAAAGCAAATTACCATGCTGTTCTAAAGACTCTCAAAATAATATAAGTGAAGCATGAGAGTTCATATATTTCTTCAAAATAAAACTACCTTCGTGCTCTAAAAGATATAAGTGAAGCACTAGAGCAAACAACAAACTACTCCAAAAGATATAAGTGAAGATCAATGAGTAGAAGAATAATTATGCAACTATGTGAAGACTCTCTAACATTTAAGAATTTCAGATCTTGGTATTTTATTCAGACAGCAAGCAAAAAAAAAGAAAATAAAATGACATTCCAAGCAAAACACATATCATGTGGTGAATAAAAATATAGCTCCAAGTAAAGTTACCGATGAACGAAGACGAAAGAGGGGATGCCATCCGGGGCATCCCCAATCTTACTAGCCATAGATTCATCAAAATAAGCAAACAACACACGAAAAACAGAATCTGTCAAAAACAGAACAGTCTGTAGTAATCTGTATCAAACTTATACTTCTGTAACTCCAAAAATTCTAAAATAAATTGGTGGACCTGATGCATTTGTCTAGTAATCATCTTCAAAAAGAATAAACTAAATATCACTCTCCAGTAAAAAGTTGAAGCTAATCTCGTGAGCGCTGAAGTTTTTGTTTTTTACAGCATGATCATAAAGACTTCACCCAAGTCTTCCCAAAGGTTCTACTTGGCACAAACACTAATTAAAACATAAAACCACATATAAACAGAAGCTAGATGGATTATTTATTCCTAAACAGAACTAAAAAGTAAGAAACTAAAATAAAATTGGGTTGCCTCCCAACAAGCGCTATCGTTTAACGCCCCTAGCTTGGCATGATGATTTCAATCATGCTCACATAAAAGATAGGAATTAAAAGATAAAGAGAGCATCATGAAGAATATAACTAGCACATTTAAGTCTAACCCACTTCCTATGCATAGGGATTTTGTGATCAAACAATTTATGGGAACAATAATCAACTAGCATAGGAAGGCAAAACAAGCATAACTTCAAAACTTTAAGCACATAGAGAGGAAACTTGATATTATTGCAATTCCTACAAGCATATATTCCTCCCTCATAATAATTTTCAGTAGCATCATGAATGAATTCAACAATATAACCAGCACCTAAAGCATTCTTTTCATGATCTACAAGCATAGAAAATTTACTACTCTCCACATAAGCAAAATTCTTCTCATTCGGGATAGTGGGAGTATCATAAGAGACTTGAATACCATAAATTGTTTCCACATTAAAAGAATAATGTTCAGAAAAAGGGGAATCATAATCATGACAAGTTTTATAAATATAATCATCACTACTTTTTATATCATAAGTGTCATCACAATAATCATCATAAGTAGGAACTTTGTTCTCATCATAATCGATTGAAACCTCTTCCAAGATAGTGGAATCATTACTAAATAAAGTCATGACCTCTCCAAATCCACTTTCATAATTATCACAATAAGATTCAACATCCTCCAAAATAGTGGGATCATTACTTCCTAAAGTTGACACTCTTCCAAACCCACTTTCATCAATATAATCATCATAAGTAGGAGGCATGCTATCATCATAACAAATTTGCATATCAAAACTTGGGAAGCTAAAAATATCATCTTCATTAAACATAGCATCCCCAAGCTTGGGACAAACATTAATTGCAGCAAATATATTCTCAAAAACATCATCTTCATCAAACATAGCATCCCCAAGCTTGGGCCTTTTCATATCATAAGCATAATCACTCTCATCATTAATAGTATGGATAGCACCAATAGTATAGCAATTATCATCATCACAATGAGTAATAGGAGCAACTTCATTTGGGAGAGATACCTTTCTACCTTTGCTGCTTCATCTTTTCTTTTTCTTCTTCATATCATGTGTGGGTTCAATCCTCTTTTTGGAGCTCCTTATTAATGAGATTGGTTGAATAGAAGGCTCCTCCTCGTTACCTGATTCATCATAAGAAATAATAGGAGAATATTGGGAAGTATCTTCCCTTTCGTTAGTATTCTCTTCATCTTCTATTTGTTTTCTTGTCTTTATGTAATTGGCAATATAAGGATTTTCAATGCAATTCACCGCACAATACATATAAATTTCTTCTAGGTCAATATCGAGGAATTTCTCGAGGTTATATTCTGGAATAATCTTAGTTTGATGTTTCATTTCTTCATAACCAAAAAGCAAATTAAGTTCATTATAATGTGCAAGGGAAATCAAGTCATCACAATTTTTGGACACGATTCGATCATGAAACAATTTGCATTTGATATTTAAATGACCATGTTCATTGCAAAGTTCACAAGTATGGCTAAGAAATTTCAAATTTTCAGCACTAACATTTAGCCTTTCTTTCAACCATTTAGTTTCTAAATGCTTATGCCTCTTGCAATATCTATCTTCCCTATTTGGTGTGTAGTTGCAAACCCAATGCACTCCACAAAATTGACATGTTTATAGGAGACATTTTCATCATAACCAGTGCAATCATCATTAGTACTATGGATATGCAAAGAGTTCATACTAACAACATTGCAATCATGCTCATCATCCCCCCTCCCGCAGGGTGGCGGAGCAGGGTCCCGATTGGTTTTTCGTGGCTACAGAGGCTTGCGGCGGCGGAACTCCCGATCTATTCTGTTCCCCGCTAGTTTTAGGGTAAATTGATATATATATATATATATATAGGCGAAAAAAGTCGGCCAGGGGAGCCACGAGGGGCCCACGAGGGTGGAGGGCGCGCCCAGGGGGGTGGGCGCCCCCCTTGCCTCGTGCTCTCCTCGTTGATCCCCTGACGTGCACTCCAAGTCTCCTGGATTGCTTTCTTTCCAAAAATAACTCTCCCGAAGGTTTCATTCCGTTTGGACTCCGTTTGATATTCCTTTTCTTCGAAACACCAAAACAAGGGAAAAACAGGAACTGGCACTGGGCTCTGGGTTAAGAGGTTAGTCCCAAAAATAATATAAAAGTGTTTAATAAAGCACATAAACATCCAAAACAGATAATATAATAGCATGGAACAATCAAAAATTATAGATACGTTGGATACGTGTCAGTGGGCCCAGGACTGTCAGCCTCTCGACGAACAGTTGTCTCCCGATTCCTCTTGTTTTTCTGACCATGTTGGGAACGACAGACGGCGGCGCCGCGGCTAGAGCACCAAGGCGGAGGACGACGTTGAGACCTCGGACCGAACGAACCGGAGCGGGGGAAGACGCAGGCGGAGGGGAGTACGAGGGTTGACTTGTTCGGGTGCAGGGTGGGCCAGTGGAGCTGCCGCCGCTGGACAATGTGTGGTAGTAGAGGGATGGCCTGGCCAACGCCATAGGCTATGATGGCCAGCTGCTGTATAGGAAGAGGCCGAAAGATTGAACAAAATAAAGAAATACAAATGGATAGGTGGTTGGTCCCATATGTCTGTGTACGAGACCTGCTGGGTCCACCTGAGGAGGGGAATATGTTGGGAGGAAGGAGATTCAAAGCACGGCAGCCGAGTGAACTAGTTTTTTTTAACAGACAAGTGAACTAGTTACATACATAAGCAAATAGCCACTAAGAAAAGCAAACAGGTTAATGGGTTCTTAAAAGAAATATTTCGGACAAAACAGATAATTACGACACATAGGCTAATGCATGAAACACTCAGATGATAAAGGTGCTTATAAACAGATAAAGTACAACATCTAGACCTTCCTGGCACGTTTGATCATGACGCTGCGGCTGTCCGTGTACTCGTTGGTTATGGGAAGCAGACACACCCTCATGTCCAAGATCCGCCTGTACATGTCGTAGCATGCGTATGCGTCCTTGGCCGCGTAGGTTATGTAGGCTAGATTCAGAGGTACCTCCCACGTGTTCAGGTCGTTGGTATCGTTGTCTTCTTTCATGTTGGCGTATCAGGGGTTGATGATGGCCTCGGCGAGGTCAACCACAGAGTCCTTCTCTTGCCCGTTGCTGATGATCTTGTATTGCTTCTGGATGTCGACAAGCTTGTTGCACCAGATGGCCGAATCGTCGCGTTCTTCCTTCTCTCCACCGTAGCGAAGGTGCAGTCGGCGCTGCTGATGAAACGGGCGAATACTCTAGAACCTCTGATGGCCCTACAGAAGTGGTAGATGATAACCTCGTCCGGCACACATACCTGGGCGACGGCTATCCGCTGGTCCCTGTCAGGAGACGAATGGATGGGCACAAGGTCTAGTCCTGCAACCTTGTGCTTTCTTGTCCTGTAGGTACCGCTTGAACTCGGCGAGGCAGAGCTTCACCGAGTCCGGATCGTTGGTGTACATCACATTGAACTTGGTGTAGCCATAGGACTGAACGGCGAACTCAAAGGGGAACTCCTTGCTGAAGTCCATATCCAGCAGGCTCACCCCTCGGATCGCCATTGGAGTCTCTTCAAGTGAACAAGTGTGTAGGCGGCGGCAGCAGTTCGTTTTTCAGCTCTTGGGGAACTGGATTCAACAGTAAACTGAGTGTGTACAGGCGACAACAGTTACTACCCCTCCCTCGTCCGCTGCACTCCCGGCAGAAGAGGCACCCTCGGCGCATTCAAACGCCTCCATTAAGAAACCTACTCCGGCCACACGTCGGTTCACGAGAGGGTCCATATTGGTACTGTAATAACAGGAGTTAGTGGTCACTTTACTTAAATTTAATTAGCTTTAATAGAAATTTATACTTAAAACAAGCAATGCATTGGCTCGTTCTATCAGTGCCACAGGATCAACATGCACAACAATTAGAATTATTATTCTCAGGACGCACACGATCAGCACATTTGTCACACTTTCACAAAGATAATACTACCAAGTTTGAACTGTTTGTTATGGTTGTTGTCCTCTGCATCATCATGCCATGTTTCCCAGCTTGCAAGATTCAGAACCAACAAATAAGATCCAAATAATAAGTACAACAAAGATGCCTACACATCTCATTGATTCCCAGCTTGCAAGATTCAGAACCAACAAATAAGATCCAAATAATAAGTACAACAAAGATGCCTACACATCTCATTGACTCCCAGCTTGCAAGATTCAGAACCAACAAATAAGATTCAAATAATAAGTAGAACAAAGATGCCTACACATCTCATTGATTCCCAGCTTGCAAGATTCAGAACCAACCCATTAGAGCCTTTTGATAAAGTGAATATTGGGATTAAATCCATTTTGGCTAGCCATTTCATACAATCGAAGAACTTGGCGAATGCTCTTGACCGTCACAACATCTGTAGTTTGGAGTTCCATGATTCAATTCATGTGCCTTTTTCTGCAGTTCACCTGAAATGAAGCAAAGATTGCATCATTCAGCTAGCAAGAAGTACTTCCTCTCGTGAGCTGGCAGGTTCTTCTTTAGTAGTTGCACTAAAATTGAGGAACATTAAGGTTGGTTGTCCGGCTCATGTAAGGTGCAACTATAATTTTCTTATCCTTTTGTGCAGTTCCACTAAAATAAAGTGCCATTGTGGTGACAGTGACGGCTCATCTTGCAAAGGCTAATAAAATGTTGCACGAGATTACCAGCAGAACTTGACGGAGATTTTGGAAATTCCAATCACCATTTTGTGCAGTTCCACCAAAATTGAGAGATGTTGCCCACGTGACATTTTAGTTGAACTTCACAAGACACTCATTTCAAAAAAGTGTTTTGTACAGTTCACCAAAAGGTCACAATAGCAACAAGGTGAAATGGATATCCCTATCTGCACAAAAAGATAGAAAGTAAACAATTGCTGGTCAATAAGAATATACGAAACATATATGAAATGAAAAGAAGCATCTTAATTATGTTCATGGCAATCACGCAAGGACAGTAGAAATTTTAAAACGCCAGCAATGCTTCATGTTACCAGAAGCATTACGATCAACAATGAGATTCCTCAAATATGAGATTACTTTAATGGTGGCATTGCTTGTTTACCAGATACAGTAAATCAACAGCAGCTAAAGAGTTGGTTAAGGGCATGGGACCGTGGGGACACCAGGACACTCAGCAGCGTAAAGGAGCAACTTACTTATCATACTGGGGAAAACAGCAGGAGTGCCATTTGTAACACAGTTTAATTGCATCTTATCACTGGAGGCATTAGGTTAACAATAACACTGGTTAGACATGTCCCTAAGGTAACAGTGTGATCGCTTCATTTTACATGCGCCCTTACATTAACAACAGCAAAAGGTTGGTATAAGGACATGCGACAGTGGACGCATCAGCACAATGTACCTACAAGGAGGCATAAAGTGGTGATGCCGAGTTTGTTCATGCTATGTGAGGGCAGAAAATCTAATCCTGGAGACCTTTTACTATGTGAGGGCAGCAAACCTAATCCTGGAGACCTTGTACTATGTGAGGGCAGCAAATCTAATCCTGGAGGCCTTTTACTATGTGAGGGCAGCAAATCTAATCCTGGAGACCTTTTACTATGTGAGGGCAGCAAATCTAACCCTGAGACCTTTACTATGTGAGTGCAGCAATTCTAATCCTGGAGACCTTTTACTATGTGAGGGGAACAAATCTAATCCTGGACATACTCTATTGACTTGTCCACCAGCCGCCACTTTCTATCCTTTTTTCAACCAATAATAGATCTGTTCCTTATCCAGTTTGTACTGGGTTTTCCCATTATTTCCCTTTTCAACCAAGAGACCGGTTGGGTATCCGGTCTCTACTACTTTCACCAGATTTATTTCCTCGTTGAATCAAGTCCTAGATTCATGCTACAACTTTCCCCCCTTTCTTCGTTGTTTAAACAAAGCCCTAGATTCGAATGCATGAAGTAGCTTTACCTCTAATAATACTAAAATTTAGGTGGCTTTGGAAGAGCTGATAGGAGTAGAAAAAGATGCACATGCAAACATGTGGGGAGCTGGAGCAGTAGAGCAAGGCCGCTTTCGAAGAACTTATACCTGAGGGTCGTCGGGATGTCGGCGGCGGCAGGCAGGATCTGCGGACAATACGGCAGGGAGGAAGAAGGGTCAGAGGACCTCCCGAGCCGGCGCTATGTCGGAGAGAACGGCACGGGCAGAGGATAGGGCCCCTCCGGCAGCTGTGGGTTTCCTCCCTCACCGGTGATGACCACGTGAACGATGCACCTAGTCCTCTACACACACCAGCCGAAGGGATCCGACCGGATCTATGACCAGCGGTGAGCAGAGAGAAAATGTCGCTACTGCTGTCTTGTTTATATCTGGAGAGGATGAGAGAATGAAGAGAGCAACCCTAGTAAAGCAAGCGCTCAGGCCCCTGCGTACATATATAGTGGAGTGATTACCTTTTTCTCTCCACAACAAGCGTTTCAATTTGTGTATGTGGCATTAAAGAAAACAAACTCTCTATTTAAGGTGACTACCTATACGACTCCTACTTACTACTACTACTACTAGTAGTATTGTTCACTTGTGCTCCCCGGCCCTCCATTCATTGAACAACCCCACGGGTGAATAAACATACAGTACTAGTATTTATATAGAACGAACAAGCTCGAACTATTTTCGCGTAGTCAAAAGTTGAGGGCGGGGCTTTTCCCGGGCAGTACGCGCGGAAGTTTTCGCGTAGGCGGTTTGACAGAGAGGCGAGGAGGGTGAGGGAGTAGCAGATTCAACTTACTTACTGCTGGAAAGGTCGGGTTGTGCGATTTGACGGCGCGTGACTGTTTGGGTCCATGTGTTAGAGTTAGTTTGGGTTAGTTTGAACTCAACTAACCCAAAAATATCCAAACAGGAGGGTTAGTTTGGGTTACTGTTTGGATCCATGTGTTAGAGTTAGTTTGGGTTAGTTTGAACTCAACTAACCCAAAAAAACTAACCCACCCAAGAGGTGCTTATTTGGGTTAGTTCTTCTCGGGACACTAAAAAACACATTTTTCTCTCGCTCTCCCCGCAGCAGATCCCTCCCCACTTCCTCGAAGGTTCTCATCCTCTCCCTCCCTCCCTCCCTCTCGCACCGCCCATGAAGGCACCTCGCCGTATCCGCGCTCCATCTAACCCTGTCATCCAAACACCTCTTTCGCTAGAGTTACTTCAGGGTTAGTTCAGGATTAGAATCTAACTCTAAGCTTTAACCGAGTTAGAGTATCCAAACAGGGCCAGGCGGTACGACCAGGGTGATGCCCCCCTTCTGTTCCGCACTCTAATCTGGTGCATGACACGTATTACGTCGACCCGGATGCTGCTGGCTGTCCCACATGTCGGCGAAGTAGTACGTAGTAGTAAGAAGAAGCAAAGAATCATGCGGTACAAGTCTTTCTAGAGATTCCAACAAGTGACTAGACTACACCGCGTGCAGTATCTCAAATCTCAAATCTCCCTTCCAGTTTATAGGGTTCAAATCTCATCAACCAAGGCATTTTGCGATTGGAGGAATGTATCTCGTACTTTACAAAACTACCCTAATTAAACTCATGCATTAATTACGTATTTCTCTCGTTTTCCTCTCCGCCTTGGTCGCGGTGCACAATATTGATCACTCCTGTATGACTAGCCGCTATATCTACATGCGGGACATCAAAGCATCTGGGCCCGCGTGCCATCCACAAAATCACAGTGAGGTGCTACAGTCGAAACTCACCGGTCACCCCGGTGTGGCCGTCATGACCCGTCATATCACAAAACCCACACCTTTACCAGCAGTGGTAAAGTGGCCTCGAAGTTGGACTGGACGAAGCAACCATCATTTCACTGGAGCACTAGGCATAAGTGTCATCACAATAATCATCATTCTTCTTTTTGTGAAGCACCGACCGATTCTCACAGCCTATTCTTTTCCCGTTTTCATTGCGATTGTGGTTTCCTTTCGATTGCTTTTTGTTTGTCAGTTCATTGATGGATCCTGGAGCACTAGGCAAAGAGTTGCCGGCGGACAACTGATACGTCTCCGTCGTATCTACTTTTCCAAACACTTTTGCCCTTGTTTTGGACTCTAACTTGCATGATTTGAATGGAACTAACCCGGACTGACGCTGTTTTCAGCAGACTTTCCATGGTGTTATTTATGTGCAGAAACAAAAGTTCTCGGAATGACCTGAAACTCCACGGAACTTATTTTTGGAAAATAATAAAAACACTAGAAGAAGAATCCACGTCAGGGGGGCCTCCACCTGTCAACGAGGGTGGGGGGCGCGCCTGCCCCCCCTGGGCGTGCCCCCTGCCTCGTGGGCCCCCTGACGCTCCACCGACCTCAACTCCAACTCCATATATTCGTGTTCGGGGAGAAAAAAATCAGAGAGAGGGATTCATTGCGTTTTACGATACGGAGCCGCCGCCAAGCCCTAAAACCTCTTGGGAGGGCTGATCTGGAGTCCGTTCGGGGCTCCGAAGAGGGGAATCCATCGCCGTCGTCATCATCAACCATCCTCCATCACCAATTTCATGATGCTCCGCCGTGTGTGAGTAATTTCATCGTAAGCTTGCTGGACGGTGATGGGTTGGATGAGATTTATCATGTAATCGAGTTAGTTTTGTTAGGGTTTGATCCCTAGTATCCACTATGTTCTGGGATTGATGTTGCTATGACTCTGCTATGCTTAATGCTTGTCACTAGGGCCCGAGTGCCATGATTTCAGATATGAACCTATTATGTTTTCATGAATATATGTGAGTTCTTGATCCAATCTTGCAAGTCTATAGTCACCTACTATGTGTTATGATCCGGCAACCCCGAAGTGACAATAATCGGGACCACTCCCCGTGATGACCATAGTTTGAGGAGTTCATGTATTCACTATGTGTTAATGCTTTGGTCCGGTACTCTATTAAAAGGAGGCCTTAATATCCCTTAGTTTCCATTAGGACCCCGCTGCCACGGGAGGGTAGGACAAAAGATGTCATGCAAGTTGTTTTCCATAAGCACATATGACTATATTCGGAATACATGCCTACATTATATTGATGAATTGGAGCTAGTTCTGTGTCACCCTATGTTATGACTGTTACATGATGAACCACATCCGGCATAATTCTCCATCACCGATCCAATGCCTACGAGCTTTTCACATATTGTTCTTCGCTTATTTACTTTTCCGTTGCTACTGTTACAATCACTACAAAACCCAAAAATATTACTTTTGCTATCGTTACCGTTACTTCCATATTACTTTGCTACTAAATAATTTGATGCAGATATTAAGTTATCCAGGTGTGGTTGAATTGACAACTCAGCTGCTAATACTTGAGAATATTCTTTGGCCCCCCTTGTGTCGAATCAATAAATTTGGGTTGAATACTCTACCCTCGAAAACTGTTGCGATCCCTATACTTGTGGGTTATCAAGACTATTTTCTGGCGCTGTTGCCGGGGAGCATAGCTCTATTATTTGAGTCACTTGGGATTTATATCTGCTGGTCACTATGAAGAACTTGAAAGACGCGAAAACAACAATTTATCCCTCAACTACGAGGGGAGGTAAGGAATTGCCATCTAGCTCTGCACTTGATTCACCTTCTGTTTTGAGTAAGCATGCGACACCTAAACCTGCTTCTGCTATTAATTCTGATATGTCGCATGTTATTGATGATGCCACTTCTGGTATGCATGATACTTATGATGAAACTACATCTATGCTTGATACTACTGTGCCACTTGGTGAATTTCTTGATGAACAACTTGCTAGGGATAGAGAGAATGAAATTATTGAAACTGATAATATTGAAGATAGTGATGATGAAGACTCTCCCCCTAATAAATATGAATTTCCTGTTGTGCCTGAGGGTTATGTTCTGGATGAAGAATCTGCTAGAGCTATTTTAGCTTGCAATGATAGAAGTGATCTTAAGAAGTTATTAGCTAAATGGAAGCAGCAATCTCTTAATGCTAGAATGAAACCTGACCCTGCTTTTGCTACTTCACCTATCTGTGTTACTGATAAGGATTATGAATTCTCTGTTGATCCTGATATAATTACTTTGGTTGAATCTGATCCTTTTTATGGCTATGAATCTGAAACTGTTGTGGCACATCTTACTAAATTAAATGATATAGCCACCCTGTTCACTAATGATGAGAGAACTCGCTACCTTTATATCCTTAAAATATTTCCGTTCTCATTAAAGGGTGATGCTAAGATATGGTTTAATTCTCTTGATCCTGGTTGTGTGCGTAGTCCTCAGGATATGATTTATTACTTCTCTGCTAAATATTTCCCTGCTCATAAGAAACAAGCTGCTTTAAGGGATATATATAATTTTGTGCAAATTGAAGAAGAGAGTCTCCCACAAGCTTGGGGGAGGCTTCTCCAATTACTTAATGCTTTGCCTGATCATCCTCTGAAGAAAAATGAAATACTTGATATCTTTTATAATGGACTAACCGATGCTTCCAGAGATTACCTGGATAGTTGTGCTGGTTCTATTTTCAGGGAAAGAACACTGGATGAAGCTGAAATTTTATTGAACAATATGTTGACAAATGAAAATAATTGGACACTTCCTGAGCCAATTCCTGAGCCTATTCCTAAACCAACTCCGAAGAAGAGGGGTGTTCTATTTCTCAGTCCTGAAGATATGCAAGAGGCAAAGAAATCTATGAAAGAAAAGGGTATTAAAGCCGAAGATGTTAAGAATTTACCTCCTATTGAAGAAATACATGGTCTTAATTTACCGCCTGGTGAAGAAACATATGATCTTAGTCCTTCACCTATTGAAGAAACTCATGGTCTTGATAACCCGACACAGGTAGTAAAGGTAAACTCTCTCTATAGATATGATAAAGCTGAAATCCCTCCTACTAAGTTTGCTAGCCAATGTTTGGATGAGTTTGATAACTTTATGGTTAGGCAAGAAGATTTTAATGCTTATTTTGGTAAACAATTAAAACAAAATGCTTATATGATTGAACACTTGGGTGATTATATGTCTAGAGTTAAAGGTGAACTTAAACTCATTAGTAAACATGCTTCTATGGTTACCAGTCAAGTAGAACAAGTACTTAAAGCTCAAAATGATTTGCTCAATGAATTGAATAGTAAGAATAATGATTATGCTATTAGAGTGGCTACTAGAACTGGTAAAATGACTCAGGAACCTTTGTATCCTGAAGGCCACCCCAAGATAATTGAGCAAGATTCTCAGAGAAATAACATAGATGCACCTAGTCCTTCTAAAAAGAAGAAAAAGAAAAATGATAGGACTTTGCATGCTTCTAGTGAACCTATTGCTGAAGCACCTGAGAATCCAAATGATATTTCGATTTCTGATGCTGAAACACAATCTGGTAATGAACATGAACCAAGTGAAAATATTAATGAAGATGTTCATGATGATGCTCAACCTAGTAATGATAATGATGTAGAAATAGAACCTGCTGTTGATCTTGATAACCCACAGTCAAAGAATCAACGTTATGATAAGAGAGACTTTGTTGCTAGGAAACACGGTAAAGAAAGAGAACCATGGGTTCAGAAACCCATGCCTTTTCCTCCCAAACCATCCAAGAAAAAGGATGATGAGGATTTTGAGCGATTTGCTGAAATGATTAGACCTATCTTTTTGCGTATGCGTTTGACTGATATGCTCAAAATGAATCCTTATGCTAAGTATATGAAAGAAATTGTCACTAATAAGAGAAAGATACCGGAAGCTGAAATTTCCACCATGCTTGCTAATTATACTTTTAAGGGTGGAATACCAAAGAAACTAGGAGATCCAGGAGTACCCACTATACCATGCTCCATTAAAAGAAACTATGTTAAAACTGCTTTATGTGATCTTGGAGCCGATGTTAGTGTTATGCCTCTATCTTTATATCGTAGACTTGACTTGAATAAGTTGACACCTACTGAAATATCTTTGCAAATGGCTGATAAATCAACTGCTATACCTATCGGTATTTGTGAGGACGTGCCTGTAGTAGTTGCAAATGTTACTATTTTAACGGACTTTGTTATTCTTGATATTCCCGAGGACGATAGTATGTCTATTATTCTTGGAAGACCTTTTTTGAATACTGCAGGGGCTGTTATTGATTGCAACAAAGGCAATGTCACTTTTCATGTTAATGGCAATGAGCATACGGTACACTTTCCGAGGAAACAACCTCAAGTTCATAGTATAAATTCTATTGGAAAAGTTCCATCAATTATTTTTGGAGGTTTTGAATTTCCTCTTCCTACTGTCAAGAAGAAATATGATATTCTTATTATTGGGGATGTGCATATCCCCGTTGAGGTAACATAGTGTTATTCGAAATTTCTCCGGTTCCATGTTATTCGGAATGAGTTTGTTAACAAGACTTGATCAACCTTGTTAGTGGATTCCTTTTGATGAGCATGAGATGGATGAAACTAGAAGGCACAACCTTCTGTACCCTTCTTTTACTTTCTGTTATTTAGTTGAAATAAAGTAAAAATAGTATTTTTTTGTCTGTTTTCTGAATTATCCGTGCAATATAAAAATACCCCGAAAATAAAAGTTCTCCAAATGCCCTGAAAATGGGATATGATTTTTTCTGGAATATTTGAGAATATCTGGCACTGAGAACACAGCAGGGGGAGCATGCACCTGGCCACGAGGGTCCAGGGCGCGCCCACCCCTACAAGGCGCGCCCCCTGCCTCGTGGGCCCATGGTGGCTCCCCTCCACTTATTCCTGCACCCACACACTTCTTCTTCCTCCCAAAAAAATCACCATCCATCTCAAGCACGAGTTCTAGCTCATTTTGCTGCGATTTTCGATCTCCTTGCTCAAAGCACCTCTCACGAAACTGCTTGGGGAGATTGTTCCTTGGTATGTGACTCCTCCATCGGTCCAATTAGTTTTTGTTCTAGTGCTCTATTCATTGCAAATTTGTGCTGCCTAGGTGACCATGTTCTTGAGCTTGCATGTCAAATTTATATGGTTCCAAGTAGTTCTAATGCTTGATATAGTCTCTAGGCACTTGTAGGAGTAGTTGCTATCAATTTTGTTGAGCCTGGTTCACTTTTATTTGAAGTTACTAAAAATTTCAGAATTTTTCAGAAAATAATGAAGAGATTTTTGAGGGGCTCATCGAGCCGAAGCTCGAAGGAAAAGCAAAGTGAAGAAGCACAGAGGCCCAAATATAATTTGCCTCGCACTGCGGAGGTCCGGCCGTGTGAATGGCCTTCCAATGATTTCTTGAGGGCAGCCGGGATTTATGATGATTTTTATGAATTGGCTGAGAATGCAGGCCTCACTGACTTCCTCCGCGACCAACGCGAACAATATCTCTTACTCACAAATACTTCTGTGCAAAGCTTCTACTATTATCCTAAGGAATCACCTCCTTCAGTAGAGTTTCATTTATATGATGTGGTTAAGAAGATGTCACTAGATGAATTTTGCAAGGTTTGCAAAATACCTTTCGAGGGTAGCTTAGAGGAACCACATCGTAAAGATGTGGACGGGTTTATTGACACTATTACTGTAGGGGAAACTAGGAAGGTTTCCGATGCAAGAATCACTAGCATACATTTTCCTGTTTTACGCTACTTTGCCATATTTGCTAGTCGTTGCTTAATTGGTCGCGGAAACTGTGGAAACCTTAGTGTTTCTGATATTATTATTTTGTTCCATGGTTTATTCTGTGATAACACTGTTAGTATGGGCGGTATTATTGCCAAACGGTTAAGTCCGAACCGTACAAAGGGTCCCATCTTTGGAGGTATCTATGCTTCACGCCTAGCTGCACATCTTAACATGCCCATTAGGCACTATGAAAAAGAAGAAAAATTGCTGCCCACTGTTTATTTAGATTATAAGAGTATGGTAGCACATGACTTTATTATTAAAAATAGGGAAGGGGCGCTTAAATACAAATTGTTGTTTGATAAACATCACCCTGAGACTATTACCTTGCCTGCTCCTTCCTTGTTTGATTTATCTGCAGGCCCGTATCTCGTTCCATTGGCGGCCATTCACGCCTACCGGAACCCTACATCAGCCACGGAGCCGGAACCACAATTTGAACCTCCACGACAGTCTAACTACCAGTGGGATCCGGAGATGATTGCCAACCAGTGGCAATCAGAGACTTCTTCATCTCAGTATGACCCCGGTTACAACTATGGATATCCGCCAGGCCACCCGTGGCAATAAACCAACTTAGGCCAAAAGCCTAAGCTTGGGGGAGTACGTATCTCTCACCGACATTACATTTATGCTCACACACTCATTGCTAGTTGTCGGTGCTCATACTCTTTCACTGTAATATCCATGCTAGTTTATTTTCCTTTTTCTTGCTTTCCTCTTGTGTGTTTAATAAACCTTAAGAAAAACCAAAAAAATTAGTGTAGCTTTTAGTTAGGTTACTTTTCTTGCTGTAGTAGTAATAATTAAAAAGAAAACCCAAAAAGATTTCCTGTTCTTCTTTTGCTTGTTGGGAGCTTTCCCGTGTAAATAGTTTTCTTTTCTTTTCTTTTCTTTGGGGGTCGATAGGAGAAGACCATGATTAAATTGTTGAAGTGGCTCTTATATGCATTACTGTTGAATTAACCAAAAGCCCATATTGCCTTGTCTTCTCCTGTTTATTGAATGCTCGCAGATTCCAGCTTAGTCCAATGCACGTGCACTATTATTATTTTCACATCGTTCGGTCGTGCAAGTGAAAGGCAATTATGACGATATATGATGGACTGACTGAGATGGGAGAAGCTGGTATGAACTCGACCTCTCTTGTTTTTGTAAATATGATTAGTTCATCGTTCCTGATTCAGCCTATTATGAATAAACATGTTTGCAATGACAATTAGAGATCATAGTTGCTTATGCCATGCTTGATTAGCTATGAGTTATAATGGTTTACCTTGCGTGCCAACATGCTATTAAAATGGTTGTGATGTGGTATAGTGGGGTGGTATCATCCTTTGAATGATTTAAGTGACTCGACTTGGCACATGTTCACGCATGTAGTTGAAACAAATCAACATAGTCTTCACGATATTTATGTTCATGGTGGATTATATCCTACTCATGCTTGTACTCAATGTTTATTATTTTTAATGCATGTTCATGACTGTTGTCGCTCTCTAGTTGGTCGCTTCCCAGTCTTTTGCTAGCCTTCACTTGTACTAAGCGGGAATACTGCTTGTGCATCCAATCCCTTAAACCCCAAAGTTATGCCATATGAGTCCACTATACCTTCCTATATGCGGTATGTACCTGCCGTTCCAAGTAAATTTGTATGTGCCAAACTCTAAACCTTCAAATGAAATTCTGTTTTGTATGCTTGAATAGCTCATGTATCAACTAGGGCTGTCCTTATCTTCCATGCTAGGCGGGTTATTCTCAAGAGGGGTGCACTCCGCTCCTCACTCACGAGAAAATGGCTGGTCACCGGGATGCCCAGTCCCATGCTTTATGCAAATTAAATCAAAATAGTTGCAAACAAAACTCCCCCTGGGACCGTTGCTAGTTGGAGGCACTCGTTGTTTCGAGCAAGCCATGGATTGATGCTTGTTGGTGGAGGGGGAGTATAAATTTTACCATTATGTTTGGTAACCGCCTATAATGTGTGTAGCATGGAAGATATCGCCATCTCTTGGTTGTTATGTTGACAATGAAAGTATGCCGCTCAAAATATTATTTATCTCTATTTTAAAACCGAGCTCTGGCACCTCTACAAATCCCTGCTTCCCTCTGCGAAGGGCCTATCTATTTACTTTCATGTTGAGTCATCACCCTCTTATTAAAAAGCACCAGCTGGAGAGCACTGCTGTCATTTGCATTCATTACTATAATTTATATTGGGTATGACTGGATCTCTTTTACCATGAATTACAATGTCTAGTCAGTCCTTGATCTTTAAAGGTGCTCTGCATTTAGGTTTTGTGGTCTCAGAAAGGGCTAGCGAGGTACCATCCTGTTATATCATATCATGATTGTTTTGAGAAAGTGTTGTCATCCGAGATTTATTATTATTGCTCGCTAGTTGATTATGCCATTGATATGAGTAAACATGAGACCTAAGAGTTATTGTGAATGTGGTTAGTCACAATCTTTGCTGAGAACTTGAATGCTGGCTTTACATATTTACAACAACAAGAGCAAACAGAGTTTGTAAAAGTTTTTCTTTATCACTTTCAGTTTATCAACTGAATTGCTTGAGGACAAGCAAAGGTTTAAGCTTGGGGGAGTTGATACGTCTCCGTCGTAACTACTTTTCCAAACACTTTTGCCCTTGTTTTGGACTCTAACTTGCATGATTTGAATGGAACTAACCCGGACTGACGCTGTTTTCAGCAGACTTTCCATGGTGTTATTTATGTGCAGAAACAAAAGTTCTCGGAATGACCTGAAACTCCACGGAACATATTTTTGGAAAATAATAAAAATACTGGAAGAAGAGTCCACATCAGGGGGGCCTCCACCTGTCCACGAGGGTGGGGGCGCGCCTGCCCCCCTGGGCGCGCCCCCTGCCTCGTGGGCCCCCTGACGCTCCACCGACCTCAACTCCAACTCCATATATTCGTGTTCGGGGAGAAAAAAATCAGAGAGAGGGATTCATCGCGTTTTTACGATACGGAGCTGCCGCCAAGCCCTAAAACCTCTCGGGAGGGCTGATCTGGAGTCCGTTCGGGGCTCCGGAGAGGGGAATCCGTCGCCGTCGTCATCATCAACCATCCTCCATCACCAATTTCATGATGCTCACCGCCGTGCGTGAGTAATTTCATCGTAGGCTTGCTGGACGGTGATGGGTTGGATGAGATTTATCATGTAATCGAGTTAGTTTTGTTAGGGTTTGATCCCTAGTATCCACTATGTTCTGGGATTGATGTTGCTATGACTCTGCTATGCTTAATGCTTGTCACTAGGGCCCGAGTGCCATGATTTCAGATCTGAACATATTATATTTTCATGAATATATGTGAGTTCTTGATCCTATCTTGCATGTCTATAGTCACCTACTATGTGTTATGATCCGGCAACCCCGAAGTGACAATAATCGGGACCACTCCCGTTAATGACCATAGTTTGAGGAGTTCATGTATTCACTATGTGGTAATGCTTTGGTCCGGTACTCTATTAAGAGGAGGCCTTAATATCCCTTAGTTTCCATTAGGACCCCGCTGCCACGGGAGGGTAGGACAAAAGATGTCATGCAAGTTCTTTTCCATAAGCACGTATGACTATATTCGGAATACATGCCTACATTATATTGATGAATTGGAGCTAGTTCTGTGTCACCCTATGTTATGACTGTTACATGATGAACCGCATCCGGCATAATTCTCCATCACCGATCCAATGCCTACGAGCTTTTCACATATTGTTCTTCGCTTATTTACTTTTCCGTTGCTACTGTTACAATCACTACAAAACCCAAAAATATTACTTTTGCTATCGTTACCGTTACTTCCATATTACTTTGCTACTAAATACTTTCCTGCAGATATTAAGTTATCCAGGTGTGGTTGAATTAACAACTCAGCTGCTAATACTTGAGAATATTCTTTGGCTCTCCTTGTGTCGAATCAATAAATTTGGGTTGAATAGTCTACCCTCGAAAACTGTTGTGATCCCCTATACTTGTGGGTTATCAACAATCCACTGGAGACAGCGATCTCCAGGAAGCGAGCACCGACCAAGGAGTTGACCATGTTGGCGGGCCAACCCATGGAGACGAAGAACTCCAAGAAACAAGCACTGGCCAAAGAGTTGACGATGTTGGCGGACGAACTCCTCAAAGAAAGTTGGAAGAACAGCAAGGGCCCCACCGTGCTTACCCCAGAAACTCTGATG
The DNA here is from genome assembly GCF_002575655.3 of Aegilops tauschii subsp. strangulata. Lineage (NCBI taxonomy): Eukaryota > Viridiplantae > Streptophyta > Magnoliopsida > Poales > Poaceae > Aegilops > Aegilops tauschii. The sequence goes on along the minus strand of NC_053036.3, from coordinate 186,813,801 downwards.
GCCACCTATGTGAGGCTCAAGGACGAGTTTGAGGAGATAGTCGCCGTTGAGAAGCAGTATTCCCCTAGCAAGGTGATGGACCCCATCGAGGACGAGGAGATGGCCCCCGGAGGGATGGGATCCCCCGGTGAGCTGCACAAGGTAAAAAATAATGGCTTATTACCGAAAGTTGTATGTTAGGGTTCTGCAGGTGCCGGTGGACGTCCTTGATGATTCCGATGTCGCGGCCCGTCCTGTGGACAATGCCCCAGAGATCATTTTTGATGTCGCGGTCCGTCCTGTTGGCATCGCCCCGGAGATCGATTCCGATGCCGCTGTCCATCCTGTGGACATCGCCGCAGAGATCGATTCCGATGTCGCGGTTAGTCCTGTGGACATCGCCCCAGAAATCGATTCCCATGCCGCTGTCCGTGCTGTGGTCATTGCCCGAGAGATCGATGACAAGAAATAGTTGGTCGCGCTAATCCTTCAGGGTAGTTTGCATTGCCCTGTGTTTAATTACCAGAATGATGCGTGTTATCAAACCCTTGTGTGGGCGGTACTTGCTACTTTTTTTTGATAGTGAATCATGCGAACCCTCTCCGAGTTACGGAAACAGATGTATCCTCACCAGCTTTTGATGTAATATATGGCATGCTTAGATGTAAGTTTGAACTGTTTATCATATCAGCAGGGCTTATTTGATGATTCTTGGTGTTAGTAGGCTAGCTACTGTGCGAGCTATAGTACTTGCAAAACACTCATCGAAGAGAAATTTTGGGGCTGATGAGCTCGTGGAATGCTTATACTGATCCGTCGTCGATCGGCCAATAGCCCAAGCTCCTAAAATTGTAGGCTGAGCGATCGATCAGACAATAGTCGACACGGATACATTCAGGCCTCATTTGGTTCATAGGGTAGGAAAATTGTAGCAAAAGTACAGAGACGTACAACACAAAATCATAGCAGTACAGAGACGTCCCTCCATTCGAAAATAGATTAGTCAACTTTGTACTACTAACTTTGAAACGGAGGGAGTACAAATCCTAGGCGGGCTAGTTTGGCCTAGTGGGTTTTAGTGATATGACGTGGTACAGTGCCGTCCAGCCTTCGCGTGTGGTAGCAGTACTGCGGGTAGAGTAAGTTTTCATGAAGAAGCGGAATTCAACAAAGTCATGATGGTTCCTTCGTCCCACTAACTTTGTGCATGGCAGGTGGACCAGGATAATTTTGTGCATGGCAGGTGGACCAGGATGGTCGAACGTCCCACATGTCGGCGAATGAAAGTATTCTTTCCGATATAGTGGACGAGCAACAAGTATTCATTGTTTATTTTTGATGAAACCTATTGTCTCCACTGTTATGACGGAGGAGTGTGAAAAAGGGCAGCCCAGTGAACTTGGCATGTGCACCACTCCCTCCTTCCTCATGTAATACTACCATAGTGTTGACTATAAGGTTACAACTTTTTCTCACTTTCTCTCTATCTATTTCCTCTCAAATGTTTTTTACCTTTCTTTTTTAGACACAATTGTTTTTTATGCCTCTTTTTTAGAATTAGTTTTTTATACCTAGGAGCACGTGTAGAGAGGGGCTCCTGCAGATCCCACTCCTTGACTTTGTCAATGCCTCTCTCTCGTGTACATAAGCGGGCTTGTCGAGAAGACAAGAGATGATCTCTTAGCACAATATGTTTCACCATGTTTTTAGGAATAACTAGTTATTGAAGATAAGGCTAAGAGATGATCCATTGTACACTTTTTTTGTCATCTCTAAATTACATGCAAGACTTATGATAAGACTATCTTATCAACCATTGTACATGCCCTTTATAGCCCAGAATTTTACTGGTACTACTTGCTATGAATGCGGGCAGCTGGCCTCTGAGGGGGGAGCTCGTGCGGGGAGGTGGTGGGGTGGGGGAGGGATTCTGGTGGGCCAGGGCGGTAAGAAGCGGGCTTGGAAGCGGTGTGGACTCCCTCATGGCCCACCTCACATTATCACCACATATTTCTTGGAGTCCGTGCACGGCGGGTGGGCGATCTCTTCTCCCTCCCCCGTCTCTCTCCTCTCAGCCGACGCCCGCCGAGTGATTAGATTTTGGCTATCGATGGTTTATTCAATTGCAGTCCCACATGTCAGTGAAAATGCAAGACAACGCGTGTCCCCTCTGGTGAGCGGCGTGCGAGCCGGACCGTCGGGGGTGCGACGTGAACGCGACGCATACGAGTTGTAAGTGTGCCACCTTTTCCTTTTGAACTTGCAAAGCGTAACATTTTCGTGCGATCGATTGATAGAAATCCAGAACAAAATGACGAGGGCGGAGCTTTCCCGCGCGTTAGGCAGGCTAGTTTGAGTGCTATGACGTGCTACAGTGCCATCCACTTGCTCCATTTTTATGTAAGCAAGAGTCTACACTCTTACATGGGAGGAGTGCGAAACACGGCGGATCTGATTTTGATCGAGGGGTAACTATTCCCTGCGAAATAATGGAGCACTCTTAGCGATTATAACATGATAGTTAGGGCATCTCCAGCGCTGGCCCTGAAATTTACACCGGCATCTGTCCGAGGACACTGATGGATGCCATCCAATGCTGCCCGCATACCTTTCGACAACTATATGAACTAACCGGACGAAATTCCTGCAAACAAAGCAAATTTCGAATTGACCAGATGAAATTCATTACATTTCGAGAACTTTTCCTATAAACTGGACGAAATTCATTACATATTTCGCACAGACCGTACTAAAACCTACTGTAAACCTAATCTAAACGATCGCCGGGCCCCGACCACCATGTCCGGCCATGAACCCGAGAAAGCTGACCATTGCCTTTGCCTCCTCCTTATCCGCCTCGATAACCTCCTCCTCCGGAGCACAAGGTTATGAAGATTTCCGCCTCCACGTCGCCGTCAAGCGGCTAATCGGCCGCCGATTTTTATCCCACCAAGCTTGGTGTCGACTGAGTGGAGGAGAGGTGGCCTTCCTGGGACCAGAGCAGTGGTGACCTACCGTGTACTACTGTTCCTCGCTGCCGGGTGCGCCCGCACATGTGCGCCGGCTTCGTGGTCGTGGCGGCGGAGGGCGGCTCGGGGGGGGGGGGGGGGGAGCCGGCGATCTCCTTCGTCTGCTCCTGCGAGAGTACGTCGAAGAGAGCTTTGGAGCGCGCCCGGAGCGGAGCCACCGATGTCCTTCGTCTGCTCCTGCGACAGTACGTCCAAGAGAGCTTTGGAGTGCCCAGAGGCCATGGTTGGAGTGGTGCCAACAGAAGGAAGGGACCAGAGGAGAATGAGTGTGGGTCTTTGGCTATGGCTGGGAGCTGGGGCTCAAGTTAATATAGCGGGCGAATGGCAATGAGCCGCGGCAAATGGATGTACAGCTGGCACCGGAGTAGGTTCGTCGGCAGCCGTGGTGTCATTAACGCGGAGCAGTCGCTTGCACCGGGATGCCGCGCGGGTGGCGCTCTCTCGGCCGTCACGCTGCAGCAATGCCGGTGCTAGTGAGAGGTTGAGTCGGGCGTGAATGCGGACACTGCTTCAGTGACTTAACCGCAGGTGCGTTGTCTCACTGACATCTGGGCCCCAACGAGCATCAGGCCCGCATGTCAGTGACACACCAACTGCACCTGCAGTTAAGGCCGGTGAATGCGGCATTGACGTTCTGGAGAGACGGTGATCGTTTCAGGCGGGAAGCGCGCGCTAGCGATGGAAGGGGTTTCGGTAGGCCAGGGCGGTTAGACGCTGGCGTGGTGGTAAAATGTGAACTCATGGATGATGAGCCTTTGAAGCGTATGCGGCACATATTAACAACAAGGCGTCCATGCAACTGCTCTTGTCGCCAGCTATCATTCGACGACCACCATTAGACACCACACAACCATACATAACTTACGAATAATGGACAAATCAATCAGACACACACTCGTGTGCAGTGGCACTATGATCGGTTGCTCACGATAGTACATACTACGCACCATAGTACCCTCTCTAGCTAGGCTGTTTTATAGATTGTCGTTGTGATGGACGATATACATGAGCAAGGCCGAGTCACGAGTATGACCGTTGGTGTTGAGCCAGGTGAATACATGCTCGGTGTTCGCGGAGGCCTCCAGCAAACGTCTAAACAGTAATGTCACATACGCATAATTTTGGTTTTTATTTCTTTCTCCACTGACAGGTAGGCCCGCATAGATAGATAGATAAAGAACACGAGCTGATGAGGCGCATGCAGACTGTTTGACTGGTCAACCAGACAAATATGGAGCTATACGTTGAGCTAGTGACCGTATAATCACCATATCTCGTATACAATGATCAAAGTGAGCTATCAAGACAAGTTCAATGACCGCCAATGCATTTTACTCGGTAATAAATGACCAGGATTGAAGGGGAATCCAAATTTCCTTCGTCTTCTGTCCTTGAGCTCTTGACAAACCAATGCACTTTACGGTTGTCCGGCCACTCCACCCCAGAGCTGTCACCAAGCATCGTTCATGCCACCGCCCCGCACACTAACCGGTAAGGAAGCGATGGCATCCCGCCGCGCCGAGTTCCTCGCCGCCCACGACCGCACACAGAACGGTAGGCAAGCGGTGGCATCCCGCCATGCCGAGTTCATCGCCGCTCGCGACCTCACACCTATGTGGGCGGAATTTGAAGCTGCCAAGGCCGAATGGGTGGTAGAGCAAGAGGCGGCCAAAGCCGCACAGAGGGAGCGACAAAGTCAGAAAGCACTCAAGAAAAGAGAGGCCCGCCACCGCAAGAAAGAAGAGGACGCACGCGCTGCTGTAGAGAGGTCGGCGGAGATCCAAGCACGGTGGGGTGTCGCCGACAAAGCCGGGAAGGAGAACAACGGCGTCTGGCCAGCATGTGAGAAGTAGTAGTACAAGTAGTTAGTGTGTGTGTCTGTGTCGCCTGTATGTTTGTTTAATTAATTATGAGCATGTAACAGTACTAGTAGTTACTACTGTAGTTTTTAGAGCAAATTACCAGTACATTAGCCTAGACTCAATGGAAAAATTCCTATCCTATGCATCAAATGGCATCTCTTTCTATATAGGAATTGAGATGCATGTCATCTCACTTCCTATGATTTTCATATTCCTATAAAATTCCTATCCTATGAACCAAAGGAGGCCTCTGCTGGAGTAACTACTGTAGCTAGTAGTACTGCTGGTACAGTAGTGTTCTTCAAGAAGCGGAATTCAACGAAGTCACGATGGTTCCTTCGTTCGAGCAACTTCACAGTGGGTAAGGTAGGGCCTGTGATTTGACGGCTCATTAGTAATTACTGCGGCGCGACGACTGGGGTGACTCTCCCTTGGAGTTCTGCGGGCATGGCAAGTGGACCAGGATGGTTGACGTCCCACATGTCGGTGAGCGGAAGTATTCTTTCCGATATCGAGGAGCAAGGAAACCGCGTGGTATAGTATCACTGGTGATTTATATTTATTTTTTATTTCTAATGAATGCTAGCGTTTCAACTCTTACGACGAAGGAGTGCCAAACACACGGCACGTGCTGGATGTCGCACACGTCAGCGAAAGGAGTGGGACATGAACAGCGTGGTAGAGCGTCTCCACTTCTGGGTCAGAGACCACACGTAGTAGTACTACTGTACTAGTGGTATGAACGATACAAAGTGCGACCCGGAGAGAAAGAAACGTCTAGTTGGAAGGTCTCGGGGCATACACGTAAACAAATATAAAACCTAATATGTGCCTCCAATTAATATAGTAGTAGTAGAGTACTTAGTCACGTACTCTATAACATCACCGGGCATTGCATGTACAACATTTAGTGGTAGTAAGAGACAAATGCCTATATGTCACGCATGTTCATACTATTTGTGCCTTTCTACTTCACTTACTGCGCTACATTACACAGGTTCGCACGTCCACTTCTGGGTACATGTCCATCTCGTAGTTCTAGTCCCACGTGTTCTTCATATAGATGGAACGATCCTTGCAAGACACGTGCACCTTGATGCTAGATGTGTCGCGTGTTGGCAAAAGGATGAACAAAGCTCACATAAAAAATAGAGTGGAAGAACATAGATTCCCGACGACCGAGAAGGAGCAAGGAACCTCGGGGTGGAGCGTCTGCACTCATAATATTTTATATTATTCAGTGATATAAAATCAACCAATCATCTCCACAGTGGACTGGAAGAGTACGAAACACGGCAGCCCAGTGTAGTTACATCATACTAGTACATGGCTAACCCACGCTATCACCATATTTGTTGGCTTCCGTGCGACACCTATCTCTAGTAATCCAGCAGCCCGTATCGCTTCTCCCTCCTCGTCTCTCTCAAAGTGCGGCGGGCTGGCGTTTTTGCCGTCTATTGAGGTCGGTTAACTCATCACATGTTATCAACATGCCAAGAGCATTCTAAAAAAAATTCCTTTCACGTTCCGTTTTCAAAAAGAAAAAATCCTTTCACGTACGAATTTGACTGTATGCTTTGAGCAACTTGCATGTCCTATACTGCTCCTGTTTGGATACTCCAACTTAGCTAGAGGTTAGACTAACTCATGACTAACCCTGAACTAACTATAGCCAAAGGGTGTTTGGGTGACAGGGTTAGATGGACAATAAATGCACTTGATGGAGAGAGAGAAGTGATTTTTCAGTGGTCCCAATGAGAACTATCTCAAGTTAGCACCTCTTGGGTGGGATAGTTTTTTTTGGTGGGTTCGGTGCAACTTGCTCCAATTTAAACCCTCATGCTTGGATACTTTAGGGCTATTTGAGCCCCAACTAGCTCAAACTAACTCTAACCCATGGATCCAAACAGGGCCTATGGCCAGCCTCGACACGGAGCAGTCGGTGCACCGGGAAGCGGCGCTCTCTCGGCCGTCGCGCCGCTTCAAAGCCGGCGCCAGTGAGAGGTCGCCTCCGCTCTGGCCGGGCATTAATGCGGCACTGACGCTCCAGGGCGACACTGACTGTTCACGCGGGAAGTGCGTGCTGGCAAGGGAGTATATGTTTTGAACTGTTTCTGGTGTAGTACTGGTAGTTTGCAAAACTACTCAATTATTGCACTCAGTTTCCTAAGAAATTGTGGTAAAAAATGTTACTCCACAACCCGCTTCCCTTCTCCTTCCTCTTCCACCGCCCGCGCACGTCCGCGGGAAGCGACCGGTCAACCCTTATATAGGAGTGCTAGCACAAAAGATGCATGCATGACCACTAAAATTTCCAGATTAAAGAGCCGCTCCGGCGGGAGTATGGCGTATGTTGTTACCTTCGGATGGGCCATGGCTACTGGGCGGGACATGGATCCTCTGACGTGGCTATCACCGCCTTACCCTGCCTTTCCTTCGCTGACTGGTGGGACCCATGCTTGGGGGTCCCACATGTCAGTGATAGAATGGTAGGATTGTTCACGTCAGGGGATCCTCATCCTACCGGGCGGCGGCGACCAGAGAAGAGGCGGCGGGAGGGGAATGAATGCAGCTACTGTTTGGGTTCGCCGTCTGTAGCGACCAGACCTCAAACAGTCTGATCTCTGTGCATAAGTGTCATCCCTGGATCGGTAATGCTGACACATACAATACTTGAAGGATTTATAACAGAGTAGCAATCACACACTTATTACAATGAATGTCTCAAAAGAGAACTTATTACAATAAATATGGCTTAAGGCCATCTAATACGATGACAACGGAAGGCTTTGAAGATAAAGTGAGTCCATCAACTCCAACGGCATCACCGAGTGAAAGACCACGACCTAAGGCTCCTTACTCGTCGTCTGAAAAGTCTGCAACATGATACGTTGCAGCCCGAAAACGGGTCAGCACATGGAATATGCTGGCAATGTAACACAAGAGAGTAATGAACAGAATAATGCTATCACTACATGCATATATGGCTGGTGGAGGCTGTATGGTTAATATGTTTTAAGAAAAGCCAATTTTTCCCTACTGCAAAGGAATATATTTTAGTTAACTACAAAGTTTGTTGAAAACATTGAGAAGGTAAACCCCCTCTCAATCCCAATTAAAAGTAATCATTAACAACCCATCAAATTAATTAAGTAGTGATGAGATCAACATGATAATCCAAGAACCAGATACTCAAGATGTCCATAACCGGGGACACGGCTAACCATGATTAGTTTGTACACTCTGCAGAGGTTTGTGCACTTTCCCCACAAGACTCAATCTCCTCCGCTGGATTTCTCGCACTACATGGTGTTTGAAAAACGGATGACCGAGACACAGTCTTTCAGAAGCGTTAGCACCTTACGATCGGTAGACAGTACCACCTACATCCCCTACATCTGCTAGTCTACCACTGTAAGAGTTCACATGTCTTAATCAACTATGCTAGAGGCCATAATAGCTTGTGGCTGCACACGGAAGTTTCTAGTATGAATAATCTCATGATCCCTTTGAGCCTGGGTGGCGGTCCATAGGAGAATCACACGGTACCCTGGGATTTCCAAAAATACAGGCAATCACTGGATACCCCAGGTGCCTCAATCCACCCAGATGTGTATTTAAGTTGCCACCTTAAGTTTAACCATTAAATTAACAATCTCACATCTGTCATGAATACACTCAAACCCAATCCACGTCTACGAGCATAGCATAGCAATATAAGCATAATGTAGAAGTAACTCCCAGGGTTTGATAATAAACAGGTGAATAGGTACTACCTCATCTACTTCCCAACCCACAATTTAATTCAGATCCTAACCATGCAATTGTTTGAAGATTGATCTAATGCAATAAAACTGGGTAGTAAAGAGGTATGATCAAAGTGTTACTTGCCTTGCTAATGATCCGCGAAACCTAGAGACTCATAGTAGCACGCTTCGCACTCCTGGTACTCTATCGCAAACAAACAAGCATACAATAAGCAAACAAGCAAGAGCATGGGTAAAACTTAAATAGGAGATCTAACCAGAAAGTTCAACTTAAGAACTCCGGTTTGCAAAAAGAATCAAATCAAACGAAGCAACAAAACTCAAACGGCGAAAGAAACAAGCTTCGTTTACTAATATGGACTAAAGTCAAATTTTACAGTAGCAAAAACTTGTTTAAGTTGGTTAAACAGAAAGAGGGTTTCGAGACGAAACTCTAGGCGCTTGAATCGCCTGATTCTGATAAACGAGCGAAAAGTTATACTAGAACGAAAATCAGATCAGAAATCGCGATCGAAAATAATCGCGAAAAATCCGAGAAAAAGAAAAACTGACGAACAGGCTAATGAGCGAACGTTCGTTATCTGTGACTAAACGGTGAAAGACGTTCGTTAAAACGAACGTACGGATGAACGTTCGCTAAATAACTAAACCAATAAAAATAAACCAAACCGATCTAAAAAAACGAAAGTAGGGTTTACGAAATAAAACCGATCGGTTTAAAAAAAACAGGCGGCTACCTCGAACTCCGGTGGGCGGCTCCAGCGGCGGTGGTCGGCAGCGACGGGCGGCGGGGCGGCGACGCGGCGGCGGCGGCGGGGGGGTTAGGGTTTGGGCGGCGGCGGGCTGGTTGGGCTGGGGGGGTGTGGCGGCGGCTTATAAAGGGGCCGGCCCGAGGTTTCCTGGCCGTGTACGGCCCGAAGTCGGTTTGACTTTTTTTTAAATAATTCCGACGTGCAGAAAAAGAAGGAAAAGAAATACTAAACGGACTCCAAAAATCCCGAAATAAATTTTCCCCGTCCTCTAAAATTGGCCGGACAAGGTGAACATTTATTTGGGCCTAAAAGGCAATTTTGAAAAACGCATATTTTCCTAATTCAATTAAAATAGCGACAAAACTCTGAATAAAAAAAATCTTATTTGATTTTAATATTAATCTATGATATTTCTTTATTTTGAGGAAGTAATTTTATCATCTCTCTTTTATTTTTACTAAAAGAAATATTTCAGAGAAAAATAATTAAAATCAAACGATCCTCTTTTCAAAATTCGAGAAAAACTCGAATATGAAAATAACGAAATCCCCAACTCTCTCCGTGGGTCCTTGAGTTGCGTAGAATTTCTAGGATCAACCAAAATGCAATAAAATATGATATGCAATGATGATCTAATGTATAACATTCCAAATTGAAAATTTGGGATGTTACAAACCTACCCCCCTTAAGATGAATCTCGCCCTCGAGATTCGGGTTGGCTAGAAAATAGGTGAGAGTGATCCTTCCGTTGGTCTTCCTCTCGTTCCCAGGTGGCTTCATCTTCGGTATGGTGACTCCACAGAACTTTTGCAGAACTTGATTACTTTGTTGCGTGTAACTCGGTTGGCAAACTCGAGTATCTTGATTGGTTTCTCCTCATAGGTCAAATCGTTATCCAACTGTATCGCTTCCAGCGGCACTGTATCTCTCAGAGGAATATCAGCCATCTCTGCGTGGCACTTCTTCAACTGAGAAACATGGAACACATCGTGAACTCCTGACAATCCTTCGGGTAATTCCAACTTGTAAGCAACTTCTCCCATACGTTCCCAAAACTTTGTATGGTCCCACAAAATGTGGCGCTAACTTTCCCTTAACTCCAAAGCGCTTCACTCCTCGAAGTGGGGATACATGAAGATACACTCTGTCTCCGACTTCGTAAACTGTCTCCTTGCTTTTAGAATCCGCGTAACTCTTTTGCCTGGACTGGGCTACCTTGAGTCTATCGCTAATCAGCTTAACCTTCTCTTCAGACTCTTTAATCAAATCTGGTCCAAACAACTGTCGGTCTCCAACTTCGTCCCACAACAACGGTGTTCTGCACCTCCTTCCGTACAGTGCTTCGAAAGGGGCCATCTTCCAACTGGCTTGATAGCTGTTGTTGTAAGAGAAATCTGCATACGGCAAACTATCGTCCCAACATGTCCTCCAGAATCTGATTGACTCTTTCAGTCTGTCCATCCGTCTGCGGGTGAAAAGCTGTACTGAACTCTAGCCTGGTTCCCAAAGTTTCATGCAACTGGTTCCAAAACTTTGAGGTAAACTGGGTTCCTCTATCTGATACAATGGTCTGCGGAACACCATGTAGACATACGATCCTGGTCATGTATATCTTTGCCAACTTAGCACTGGTGTAAGTGGTCTTCACTGGGATGAAATGGGCTACCTTCGTCAAACGATCGACTACAACCCATATCGAGTCATAGCCTGAATGAGTCCTGGGTAATCGTGTGATAAAGTCCATGCCTAGTTTATCCCACTTCCATTCGGGTATCGGCAATGGTTGTAGTAATCCGGCTGGCTTCTAATGCTCGGCCTTCACTCTCTGACATACATCACAAACTGCTACATACTCCGCAATATCCTTCTTCATTCCGGTCCACTAGAAACTATCCTTCAAATCTAGATACATCTTGGTATTTCCTGGGTGAATCGAATATGGCGAATCATGGGCCTCTTGCAGAATCAACTTCCTGATCTCCTGATCATTTGGCACATATACGCGGTCCTCAAACCATAAGGTATCGTGCTCATCCTCACGAAATCCTTTAGCCTTTCCTTTACCCATCCTTTCCTTTATCTCGGCAATTTCCTTGTCCGTCTTCTGAGCTTCTCTGATCTTATCCATCAAGGTAGACTGAATCTCCAATGCTGCCACGTAGCCTCTCGGAACTATCTCCAAACATAGCTCGCGAAGGTCTTCTGCTAACTCCTTGGGTAACTCTCCGGTCATGAGTGTGTTGACATGACTTTTTTGGCTCAACGCATCGGCTACTACGTTAACCTTTCCGGGATGATAATGCAATCTCATATCATAATCCTTAATGAGCTCTAACCATCTCCTCTGCCTGAGATTCAACTCCTTCTGCGTGAAGATATACTTCAAACTCTTGTGATCCATGTATACCTCACAATGGTTTCCGATGAGAAAATGTCTCCATGTTTTCAACGCATGCACTACGGCTGCTAACTCCAAATCATACGTAGCATAATTTAACTCATGGGGTTTAAGCTGTCGTGAGGCATATGAAACAACTCTTCCCTCCTGCATAAGTACGGCTCCAAGTCCTCGACGAGAAGCGTCGCAATACGCTTCATAATCTTTGCGTTGATCTGGCAGAATCAACACTAGTGATGTAACCAAGCGTCTCTTCAACTCCTGAAAACTGGCCTCACATTCCTCAGTCCAATTGAACTTGGTGTCCTTCTTCAACAACTCTGTCATGGGCTTTGCCATCTTTGAGAAATTCTCAATGAACCTCAGGTAATATCCTGCGAGTCCAAGAAAACTCTGAATCTCTCCAACTGACGTGGGTGACTCCCAATTTGTCACAGTGACAACTTTGGTGGGGTCTACTGCTATTCCTTCTCCGGATATAACATGTCCAAGGAATCCAACTTCCTTCAACCAAAACTCGCACTTGCTGAACTTCGCGTATAACTGATGTTCTCTAAGCTTACCAAGTACCAAACGCAAATGCTCTTTATGTTCCTCTTCATTCTTGGAGTAGACCAGAATGTCATCAATGAACACCACAACAAACTTATCCAAAAACTCCATAAACACTTTGTTCATCATGTTCATAAAATAGGCAGGTGCGTTAGTCAGACCAAATGACATAACGGTATACTCATACAGCCCGTACCTCATTGTAAAAGCTGTCTTAGGTATATCCTGCTCTCAAATCTTCAGTTGGTGATACCCTGATCGCAAATCAATCTTGGAAAACACCTTTGCTCCTTGCAGCTGGTCAAACAAATCATTGATCATCGGCAGTGGGTACTTGTTCTTGATCGTCACTTCATTCAGTCCTCGATAATCAACAACCATCCTCAACGATCCATCCTTTTTCTCCACTAGTAGTACTGGGGATCCCCAAGGTGACGAACTTGGGCGAATATAGCCCTTATCCAGTAACTCCTTAATCTGCTTCTTAATTTCCTCCAAATCCTTTGCGGGCATTCTGTACGGTCTCTTAGATATTGGCCCTGTGCCTGGCAAAAGCTCAATCAAAAACTCAATGTCTCTATCCGGTGGCATGCCTGGCAACTCTTCTGGAAATACATCCGGAAAATCCTTCACCACTGGTACTTCCTCCTGTACAGCTCCTGATAAGGAATTTACTTGAGTCCTATTCGGCACATGCCGGGATACATACTTGATCCTTCTTCCTTCTGGGGTGGTGAGCAAAATTGACTTACTGGCGCAGTCAATGTTCCCTCCATACTTCGATAACCAATCCATGCCTAATATCACATCCAATCCTTGTGACTCCAATACTATTAGGTCTGAGGGAAACAAGTAGTTACCAATCCTTAATGGTAACTGATCACACCATAGGCTAGCCATATACTCTGCTCCTGGCGAGGTTACTAACATGGGTGACCTAAGGGTTTGGGTTGGCAGTTTAAACTTATCCACGAATCCCCTTGATCTGTATGAATGCGATGCACCGGTATCAAAAAGTACGACTGCAGTAAATGACTTAACCAAAAACTTACATATTACTGCATCTGGCTGGGCTTCAACCTCCTCCACGTTAACGTGGTTCAGTTGTCCCCTGGTGAAAGGGTTGGGCTTCTTCCCAGAGCTTCCATTGCAGTTTCCATTCTTAGCTTCAAGACATTCATTGGCGTAATGTCCGGTCTTCTGGCATTTTTAGCAAGTCACGTGGCTTAGATCCTTCTTGGCGAGTGTTGCCGGGTTGGAACGGTTCTGTCCTCTACTTCCTCCATTACCATTACCATTCTTGGGGCCACCATGATTGTGCGAACTTCCTCCATTATGAGTGTGGCCTCCATGGTTATGAACAAGTCCTCCCGAGTTCATGGTGTAACGGGGTCTCTGCTGGGCTCCAGAATTGTACTTCCCTTGTCCATACTTCCTTTTGCGGCTGTCAATCTGCTGCTTCCCTTCAAGCATGAGAGCTCTATCCACCAACTCCTGATTGTTATTGAAATTTGCCACCATCAACTACATGCTCAGCTCATCATTCAGTCCTTCCAAAAACTTCTCCTTTTTAGCTGCATCTGTAGCGATGTCATCTGGGGCATAACGTGCTAACTTACTAAACTCATCCACATATTGGCCAACAGTGCGCCCTCCTTGGCGTAAGTTGCGAAACTCATGCTTCTTCATGGCCATAGCTCCTGCTGAAACATGGGCAGTGCGAAAAGCCTGCTGGAACTGGTCCCATGTCACAGTGTCAATGGGGTAAGTGACTATGAAATTCTCCCACCAAGATGCTGCGGGTCCATCAAGCTGATGTGCGCCAAAACGCACTCTCTCCGCATCTGTGCATCCTGCAGTGGTCAACTCCCTTTCTATCTTGCGAAGCCAATCATCTGCAACAATCGGCTCGGTGCTACTGGAGAACACCGGCGGATTCAGCCTAAGAAAACAGGCTAAGTGGTCAACTGGTGGGGGTGGTGGTGGGTGGTTGTTGTTCCCCTGGTTCTGATTCTGGACTAGTATCTGCATCAATGCATTCTGCTGCTGGATCAACTGGGTGAGCTCCGGTGGGAAGGCAAATCCATTGTCGCGTCTCGGAGGCATCTGCTGGGTTTAGAAAAGATGAGAAAACAGAATAGAATGAGGTCTAGAGGGAAAACACTACCCATATGCACATGAGACAAACACAAACATATCACTCAATCAAATCAAACAAGGGCATACAATCGGTCTAGAACTATCGTTACGAATGTGCTCGGACTATACTATATACATGGTGGAATACTACTATTGATTTGGTGGTCTACTAGAAAAATTGATCGGTTGAAGACTCCATGATATCTGCTCCAGCTTCATCAACATAATCATCATCGCTATCGTCAGGGTCCGAGTCGGTGTTGTCGATGATGATGTAGTTCTCCGGGCAAGTGGAACTGTCATCTTCTCCTCCTAGCGCAGAGTCTCCCATGAAAACTCCTAGCTTCTTTGTTAGGTCACCATTCTTCTCCACTAGTGCGACGATTTCCTCCGTATAATCCTCGCGTGTATCCTTGAGTTCTTCCTCCAGTTCCGTGATCCTTGTCATTGCTTTCTTCAAATCCGCCATGCCTGCGCACATCTGGTTCTCCTGGCGTCGAATGTGCTGGTTTAACTCCTGGATGAAAGAGGCAATTGATCTATCCTTCCTGGTGCTGATCATCTCCCATTGCTCATCTCGGCGCCCACAAATCTGATAGATTGTATCCTTCAGATCATTGTGGTAAACTTCTCCAATGCATCCCATGGTGATGTGAGCTGCCATACTCTTTCCTAAACTCCAGGTTGGGGCATCGAAGGAAAACTCTATGGGCTCAGTAACTGGCGTGAATGTCCTTCTTGGAACTTGAACTTGAATCATCCATCGCTCCTCTTCTGGTAAAGTGGCGTTGTAAGTCCCGGTGAAGCTTGGTATTCCGATGTTCAGGTATCTAGTGACTTCCTTCAAGTGGCGTCCAAATGGGGTGTCTTCATCCGGTTGCATGAACTTGATCCTTGCATCCGCCATCCTAAAGAGTAGAAAATGGAGAGGAGTTAGAAATGAGAAGAGAGTAGTGATCTAGGGCTTTAGCTTAGTGGTCGTGTCCTATAGTCAGCGCGTGCTCTGATACCATCTTTGTAGCGACCAGACCTCAAACAGTCTGATCTCTGTGCATAAGTGTCATCCCTGGATCGGTAATGTTGACACACACAATACTTGAAGGATTTATAACAGAGTAGCAATCACACACTTATTACATCGAATGTCTCAAAAGAGAACTTATTACAATAAATATGGCTTAAGGCCATCTAATACGATAACAGCGGAAGGCTTGGAAGATAAAGTGAGTCCATCAACTCCAACGGCATCACAGAGTGAAAGACCACGACCTAAGGCTCCTTACTCGTCGTCTGAAAAGTCTACAACATGATACATTGCAGCCCGAAAATGGGTCAGCACATGGAATATGCTGGCAATGTAACACAAGAGAGTAATGAACAGAATAATGCTATCACTACATGCATATATGGCTGGTGGAGGCTGTATGGTTAATATGTTTTGCGAAAAGCCAATTTTTCCCTACTGCAAAGGAATATATTTTAGTTAACTACAAATTTTGTTGAAAACATTGAGAAGGTAAACCCCCTCTCAATCCCAATTAAAAGTAATCATTAACAACCCATCAAATTAATTAAGTAGTGATGAGATCAACATGATAATCCAAGAACCAGATACTCAAGATGTCCATAACCAAGGACACGGCTAACCATGATTAGTTTCTACACTCTACAGAGGTTTGTGCACTTTTCCCCACAAGACTCGATCTCCTTCGCTGGATTTCTCGCACTACATGGTGTTTGAGAAACGGATGACCGAGACACAGTCTTTCAGAAGCGTTAGCACCTTACGATGGGTAGACCATACCACCTACATCCCCTACATCTGCTAGTCTACCACTGTAAGAGTTCACACGTCTTAATCAACTATCCTAGAGCCCATAATAGCTTGTGGTTGCACACGGAAGTTTCTAGTATGAATAATCTCATGATCCCTTTGAGGATGGGTGGCGGTCCATAGGAGAATCACACGGTACCCCGGGGTTTCCAAAAATACAGGCAATCACTGGATACCCCAGGTGCCTCAATCCACCTAGATGTGTATTTAAGTTGCCACCTTAAGTTTAACCATTAAATAAAAATCTCACATCTTTCATGAATACACTCAAACCCAATCCACGTCTACGAGCATAGCATAGCAATATAAGCATAACGTAGAAGTAACTCCCAGGGTTTGATAAAAAACAGGTGAATAGGTACTACCTCAGCTACTTCCCAACCCACAATTTAATTCAGATCCTAACCATGCAATTGTTTGAGGATTGATCTAATGCAATAAAACTGGGTAGTAAAGAGGTATGATCAAAGTGTTACTTGCCTTGCTAATGATCCGGGAAACCTAGAGACTCATAGTAGCACGCTTCGCACTCCTGGTACTCTATCGCAAACAAACAAGCATACAATAAGCAAACAAGCAAGAGCACGGGTAAAACTCAAATAGGAGATCTAACCAGAAAGTTCAACTTAAGAACTCCGGTTGGCAAAAAGAATCAAATACAACGAAGCAACAATACTCAAACGGCGAAAGAAACAAGCTTCGTTTACTAATCTGGACTAAAGTCAAATTTTACAGTAGCAAAAACTTGTTTAAGTTGGTTAACCAGAAAGAGGGTTTCGAGACGAAACTCTAGGCGCTTGAATCTCCTGATTCCGATAAACGAGCAAAAAGTTATACTAGAACGAAAATCGGATCAGAAATCGCGATCGAAAATAATCGCGGAAAATCCGAGAAAAAGAAAATCTGACGAACAGGCTAACGAACGAACATTCGTTATCTACGACTAAACGGTGAAAGCCGTTCGTTAAAATGAACGTACGGATGAACGTTCGCTAAATAAATAAACCAATAAAAATAAACCGAACCGATCTAAAAAAACCGAACTAGGGTTTACGAAATAAAACCGATCGATTTAAAAAAACCGGCGGCTACCTCAAACTCCGGCGGGTGGTGGCGCGGCGGCTCCAGCGGCGGTGGTCGGCGGCGACGGGCGGCGGGGCGGCGCGGGGTGGCGGCGCAGCGGCGTGCGGCGGCATCGACGCGGCGGCGGCGGGTTTAGGTTTAGGGTTTGGGCGGCGGCGGGCTGGTTGGGCTGCGGGCGGGGGGGGGGGGGGGGTGCGGCGGTGGCTTATAAAGGGGCCGGCCGAGGTCTCCTGGCCGGGTACGGCCCGAAGTCGGTTTGACTTTTTTTTAAATAATTTCGACGTGCACAAAAAGAAAGAAAAGAAATATTAAACGTACTCCAAAAATCCTGAAATAAATTTTTCCCGTCCTCTAAAAATAGGCTGGAAAAGGTGAACATTTATTTGGGTCTAAAGGAAATTTTGAAAAACGCATATTTTCCTAATTCAAATAAAATAGCAACAAAACTCCGAATATAAAATCTTATTTGATTTTAATATTAATATCTGATATTTCTTTATTTTGAGGAAGTCATTTTATCGTCTCTCTTTTATTTTTACAAAAAGAAATATTTCAGAGAAAAATAATTAAAATCAAACGATCCTCTTTTCAAAATTCGAGAAAACTCGAATATGAAAATAACGAAATCCCCAACTCTCTCCGTGGGTCCTTGAGTTGCGTAGAATTTCTAGGATCAACCAAAATGCAATAAAATATGATATGCAATGATGATCTAATGTATAACATTCCAAATTGAAAATTTGGGATGTTACACCGTCCGGCTTAAATAAATGCGCAACATCACGTGTACCCGCGGGTGCACATATTCTAACATACGTGTCTCCTTAAGTGGGTGTCACGTAACTGGTGTGTGTGTGTAAGATTCTGAGAGACATTGTGCGTGTGTGCGACTCTACTCTTCGGACATGTACTCAACCTTTTGCATCGGGATATAAGTATAATGGTATTTACTTTAGCTAGTGATTTACGTGGCCATGTTAACGTGGTTGTGTAAAAAAATGTCACTTCCTGCTCGTGATTTGCGTTATATAATTACAAGCAAGTTGCTCGTGCATTGCACGGAACATCAATATGCATTTTTTTACAAAACACTTGTTGTGATTTACCCATGCAGGAGTAATCCCATGTGTAAAAACTAATGATATTTCGAGAATTTTATCGGAAAACTGGTATCTCGAGAATGTCATCGAAAAAAAATGAAAGATGAGAGATAAGGTGAGGAGGAGTGGAGCGTGGTGGTGACTGGTGGTCGGAATCGGCAGAGGCATGGGGATGGACGGCGCCGACAGGAGGCAGCGGCCACCATGCTAGATTGTTCCGGAGACTTTCTTTTTTAATTGCTCAGCAATGAGGTTGTGGGAGATAAGGATGTGGAGAGAGGTGCGGCTATCTTTTGTAAAATTATCATAGTTTGCTTTCTATCTATCACATATAGATCAGACGGTCTATATTACAAGATGGCAGGCACACCATCATCGCCAACTCGGTTTTTTATAAGGGTACAGATGATAAGTTTGCTAACTACTAAAGTAAAGTGGAATTTGTCCATGTTATACAAGTAAATTAAGGTGATTGTTTATCATACGGGTAAGGTTGGATGAAGGGTGGTAGGAACAAATGCTCCGCCTAGAGCATGTGTGTGTGAGATGGAGTCTCAGTGTGTGTGTGTGGGTCTGTGTGTGTGTGTGAGAGAGAGAGAGATGGAGTCTTAGTGTGTGTGTGCGCGTGTGTGTGTGATGGAGTCTTAGTGTGTGTGTGTGTGTGTGTGGGTGGGTGGGTGCATGCGTGCGTATGTGTGTGTGTGTGTCGCGGGGTCCTCGGTGGCGGATGTAATTTAAGTGTGCATGGCTTCATCATAGAGAGGTGATGTGTATGGCAGAGGCCACCAACGATGGGGTGCGAGAGAGAAAATTCCCGTAGAGAGGGAAGAGAAGGTGTGTGCGCGTGGGAGTAGTCGACATCGAGAGAACGTGTCTGTTCGAGAGACACCGAGGAAGACTACTATATATCGATGGTGCATGTAGGCGGGAATTAAATGAAGGGATGGTCTTATTGGTTTCGGGGATATAGGGGAAGAGTGAGAGGGGGGTAGCTAGAAGGAGATTGTTAAGTGTGAGTGTGTGTTTTACCCATCCAGGCGGAAGTTATGTGCACACAAGAAGAGAACGATTCGATGTGGCGTTAGGGTTGAGGGTAATTAACTACGTATGGAGACATAGAGACCTTCAACGTGCATGTGTGAGAGGTATACATGTATACGTGGGATTTGTGTGTGTGTGCGCGCGCATGATCGAGATAAAAGAAACAAGACATAAGTCATAAGCTAAGATCAACGACATGGGAGAGACGGATCGGTATGACAATATGCATGCATGCATGCATGCGAGAATGCGGGGAAGAAGGCCCGACAATTGAGCATGTGTTTTTGTCTTTAAGAGGTCGTGGTGTGGGCTGGAGCATGCATCTATGGCGAGCAGAGGGAGTGAGGCACAACGATTGTGAAAAAGAGATCAACCTATAAATGAAAGAAGGTTGATGGAGAAAAAGATAAATAGAAAGATAAAGATGCTACCTAGTGTGCGTTAGAGATAGGAGTCGAGTGGATCAGAAGGCTGAGTTATGGGTGTGGGTGTGAGAGAGATGAAGAAAGGGTGCATGTGACTCACATATAAACAAATATCGGAGAGAAATGAGATCTCGAGAGACGGAGTTTTGTGTCTGCGAGAGAGAAAATATTTCAAAACGAGAGTGATAGCTAGAGAAAACTATGAGGGAACGCAAGATATCTCTAGGGAGAGAGAGAGTGTGTGTGAGCGACATACAAGAGAACAGTGGAGAAATATGAGACCCTGGGAGACAGAGTTTGTGTTTGTGTGTGAGAAAGAGATATTTAAGAGGAAGAGTCGAGGTTCTTATACCTAAGGAGCGAAAGACATCTCTGTATGAGGAGTGTGCGAGTGGCACACATGGGAATGGTAGAGAGAAATGAGACCCCGGAAGGCAAAGTTTTGTGTTTGTGTGAGAGAAAGAGATTCCACATGGAGAATCATAGTTAGAGACACATAGCAGGGAGCGAGATATACTTAGAGAGAGATAGAGTGATGAAGGTCGAGGGAGAGAGTACCGTCAGTGTGTTCCGAAGATAAAAGATCATTGTCGACATACAGGTAGCATGAGAGATACCCGAGAGACGAGGAATGCGTATAGGTCTAGAGAGATAGTCCTATATAAGCATGAGTGATAGTTATATGATACGAATATCTGGATTAAATGGGATTCAAATATTTAAACTGGAGATCACGACATCGATAATATCATAACGCAAATTGGTGTATCAAACATGCATATTCATTTGAATTTGGGGACACGTGTAATGTTATATAGTTTATCAATATTGGTGATCCATAGATTTTTTAATTAGAAACAATGCATGGTTTATATGCAATTAATGTCTAAACGGGATTACACTATATGTTGCATGTGTGAAACACATTATACATGTTTGAGAAGTAAAAAAAACCCCGCATGAAACACACATTAATTGGAGACAGTTAGCGAGGAATGCATACATTGGATTTCAACATAAAGTGGTTTCAAATATTTGAAAATCCAAATTGATGGATACAACCTTATGAATCTGCGATCATGCCATTTGTAAACCATATTTATGTATAAAGGGTGTTGTGCTTTTGAAAGTATATATATATATATAATGATGTATATAGAATTTTATTCCAATCGAAAATGGATCCCGCCCGAAAAAAATAGAATACAAACGGGATCCGAATTGAGTTGGCACGGTAAACGTGCACTCTGCAAAATTTGAACGAAGTGGGAAAGTCCTAGTAACCGCCCGAAACCAAAATCTGCGAGATGGAAATTACTACTGCCTATCCCTGCCACGCAAAGCCTATCTGCTCGATTTCTATAGGTTTCGATAGGGGTAGGTTTGTAATTTCACTCAAACGTGACATAACCGCCTCTCACCCGGATTCATACACGGTGGGCGCCAAAACACAGTGTGTCCTCGGCAGAAATCTCCTCCCTCCCCGATTCATACACGGAGGGCGCCAAAAACAAACTCTCGTCGGCAAATATTCGGTGTATGCGAGATTACCATCCTATCCCCAACCGACTAATATTGCTGTGATGTAGGAAATTTGAAACGGGGGCTAAGTTTGTAAATTTCCTCGCATTTGAGACAAGCGCGCCCTGAAGACATGGTTCCCCCCTTCCTCTCCACCTCCATTTCCCCATTCGTACTCCGTGGGCGCCAAAACACCCTCTCCACCCCAGCCTCGTCTGTCCGCCACCCCATCCACCGCCGTCCTCCTCCACCAAGCCGGAGCTGATACCCCGACGCCGCCGTCCATTACAAGAGATCGAGCTCTCTCATCCACGGCTTCGGACCGGGATCCTTGCATCCCGTCCTCTCGCTTCATCCCCGCCGTCGTCCACCTTGCCGGCGCCGCTCCTATGACCGTCTCATCCACCGCGCCCCTTCGCCACCGTCTACCCTCCTAGATCTGCTTCCACGCCGCCGACAGCCATCGCTACCGCAACACCATCAAATTCTTAGCAGATGCATACATGGCGCCTCACCAGAGGCGGTACTCTTTCGTATCTGCTCAACTTATTTATCACAGCAAGAAAATAGATCGCCACTGCTTTACTATGATTTCTTGTCCATCACTTACTTGCTAGTTGAAAGCAAACATTGGTTGTGAAGTTGCCTTTGCCCGGTTTGCACCTTTAGATCCGCCATGGCACGCTCAACACTATACTCCCAATGCTTATGGTTTTCTCCTTTTATATTCCACACTAGTTAAATCATAGTAGACTAAATTTCAAAATTGGGTCAGTCGATTTTTCAGAGCTCGCCGGAGTTTGCCGGTGCGAACGAAGGGGCTCGGGTGGGGACTTTGGTTGTGGGGGGGGGGCGGTGGTGGGGCCTCGCCAAACGAAGAAAACTCGATGCGGGTGGGGGCGGGGGCGGGGGTGGCGGAGGAACACAGGCGGTGGGGGCCGATGGTCCGGCCGGCAGCCCGTGCGGTGTTCTGTATGGGAAGAATCAGAGACGAGGAAGAAGAAGGGTTAGGAGACATAGGATCTTCATCCAACCGCCTGAAATGGTCGACTGGCCCAAATGACAAAAGTCACGCGACTTGCATGCAGACATGCCTTTATATTTAGTACCATCATCGTACCTGCTTAGCACTGCTCCTGAATCCATCAAGCTAAACAACGTGCCACTCATAATTCCAAACTTGTTGCTCAAGTACGAATCTGATATGATGCTGATATTACTAAAACAGATAACATTTAATTGGTCAGCTAATGTTCCTACTTTACTTTCGAAAAAGCACGTGCACCACATATAGAGAGACAGGAGGGAGTTGCTTTCTTAATGCGCTCTGGTTCATCATGTGTGGGCACTGCGCAACGAACATTTTATTATCCAAAATCTGCTTGCTCTTCTTTAGCATGTTCCTCTTCCGTTCTTCTTTAACAAGTACTCTCTCCGTTCCTAAATACAAGTCTTTGTATAGATTCCACCATGGACTACATATGGAGCAAAATGAGTGAATCTACACTCTAAAATGTATCTGGATACATCTGTATGTGATCCATAGTGGAAATCTCTCCCAAGACTTATATTTTGGAACCGAGGTTCCTTGTAGTGAAGATGAGCAGGGACATTTGCAGTGTAGAAGTCTATACGGTCGGTTGGTATGGACACTTTGAACTCTTCGGGCCTCTTTGATTCGTAGGATTTTGTAAACATGGGAATAGGATTTGTAGTGGCCTGCCCACTTGAATCCTATAAGAATAGCAAGGAAATGCGGGGAGCTGTGTCGCCTTTGAAAGGTACACTGATATTAACAGTACCGCACCTTCAGTTGAAGAGAGCTGGTATCCGAAGCCTTTCTAGCTGTACCGGCAATACTAGCACATATATTCCAGCAAGTTCCACTTTGCTGATTTTACTCTGATGCTTACGGTGTTACCGTTATATCTACACTATGATCTGTGTAGCTGCTTTGTGTCGCACTAGCAGCAGTCTACTCTTGAAGCTAAACACTGCAATGACTTACAAAATTGGCACCAAGGCATTGAGTGCCATTCTGGATGCAAGAAACTCATACGCTCCCCAACTGTTGACTCTTGTTCAGAATATGATCCTAATGACTCTTGTTCAAAATGGCCACATATAGAGAGACAACATGGAATTGCATTTCTTTGGGCGCTGTGATTCATCATGAGTGGGCAACCAACATTGTATGCAATTAAGCGGAACCTCAAGAATATGCTGCCTCTTCTGTTCTTTAACATGTTCCTCTTTTGTTATTCTGTATTTAGTACGTACAGTATGTTCCTTGTCAGGAAGGGGAGCAGGGACATCTGCAGTCGACAGCTGATAAAGCTGGCATGTACTTGATCGATAGGCTTTCAATTACTAGCGGCAATACAACACCGTATTTTCAAGCCAGTTCCACTTTCCTGATTTATATATCGTGGTTATGGTGTACCCCTGTTATGTACACTATGATCTGCCTAGTTATTGTGTGCTCTTGTTACCATGGTTTGGCAATAAACTCTCTATACAGTATATTTTGAACCTATCATCTACCAACTATCCTTACTTTTGGAGCCTATTTTTTTGTGTACTTGTGCCAGATTATATAAATGCACGCACCGTATTACAGCACACATGAGCTCTCTCATCAGAATCCAGTGATAGCACAGAAGTGTTTACAGGGGCGCCCCTATATTAGAATATCCTTTGCATTACAAAGATAATCTCACAACTATTTATGTTTTCATGGTTCTCAGATATTATATGTAATTACGGTGAATATCAGAATCCGCGCATCAGAAGAATATTGTGGAACACTGCAATGACTTACAAAATTGGCACCAAGATATTGAGTGCCATTCTGGATGCAATGAAACTCATACGCTCCCCACTTGTAGATTCTGGTCAGAATACGATCCTAATGACTATTCTAACCTCGAGGAGTCAAAGGCAGATGGCCTGTCATGTTCACCCATCAAGGTGCCTGCTCTAATTTGGCAAGGTTTTATTGATTGCGTGTATCTTGCATATGTTGTCTTGCATTGCTTCTACTTTGTTGCACCGCCATCTGCTTCGTTTACTCATCATATATGTCGAGATGCCATGCCCATCCATTATCAATACATATTCCATCTGTCATCATACCATGTTTTTCCACTCAAATGTTCTTCTTGTGCATCAGACATCAAAAAGGAAGAGGGTGATTGCCGAACCTGAAGGAGCACCAGCAAAGTCCTTGAAAAATGTGGTTGTGCCAGAGAAATCAGACAGCACCCCACTTATATTGGCTGTACAACCAGTGACACAAAACGTAGGACCGACTCCAGCAGACTGTACCCATACTTCACTGGCCACACCACTAGCCCCACCACACAGGACCTGCACTCTAGCAAAAGGTATGCCGATTCAGTTGCCATAGCACTAGCCGTACCACAGAAAAATCCCACTCCAACAAAAAGTACAACAAGTCCACCGGCCGGAGACCTATCCCAACTGCAGGGACGACCAATTCCTGCAGATTGGAACCCAATTCCAGTTATTCCCAGTTTAAAAGACAATGCTTTCAATGTTGTTAGGGACTACGTGCATATATTCCCATCATTGGAAGATTATAGTGAAGACAAACACCATTTTCACATCTTCCTGTCCCACTTACGTGTAAGTGCTATTATTCATGGTGATTATTTTCCTGTTTTCTACTGATTGAACACATCAATGATTTACATTACATTATTGTAAGTAGGCGAGGGTCAATCTGGATAGTCATGACGAGCAAAGCTTGCTTGCGCTTTTCAAGGAAGCATTGCAGCAGTATTGGTGTTACCTGAGGAAATCACACTTTGATGGCAAGTCTATAAACAAATTTCTGGTGAAGTCTTCTGTGCTAAATTTAGAAGACATTGAATGGAAAAACCTTGTTATGCACTGGTCTCGTTCCGAGGATGAGGTACTGTCTATGATATCGCATGACAATTTGAACTTCTACTTTTCCGCATGTGCCTTACGGATCTTTTTTGCAGGAAATCTGCTCAAAAAAGAATTCCGGTTTGAAAAGAACAACAGGATATCGCAAATATGCTTCCTGCTGCTTTGCTCTTGTTAGTACCTGTTGTCCTGTATCACTGTACTTGCATACATACCTGGTTCATTATGTGACAGCAGTATGCATGATAGCTTGCTTATCAATTGTTCGCTCCAAATTATCTGATCTGTATGAATGGTTACATTAGTGTAGAATATATCCAATGCCAATGAATTTTTTTTAGCTCTGCATTGTTCTTGTAAGTACCTGCTGTCCTTTATCAGTGTACTTATATTGACAGGTAGTTGTTCATGTACCATCACTCTGCAGCTTATCTTCCTTTGCCCTCCATTTTGTACACATAAGATCTATATTTACTCTTACCATAAGGTTGGATAACACCGATGGTACTGAAGAAGTTTAGCTCTGCATTGCTCTTGGCTGTACCTTTTGCCTGTATCGCTGTACTTACATTTATAGCTACTTGGTTATGTAGCATCACTCTTCATCTTATCTTAAATATTCTCCATTTTTTCTTATATAACAAAATGTAGAATAAAGGCAATGCTTATGAAGAAGATTCTGTGGTAACTTCTTGAATTGCCCCCCCATCAGCATGGACAAGGGCTTTATAGAGCCTGCCTTCACCAATAATGTAAGTATGTCCTTCTCAAGCCTTCAAACTTTGTTGTGTATATTTGGTTAGGCATGACTGCAACAGCTGTTTATTTTTGGTGTTTGCATCAAATTGCATGTTTAAAGTTCATTATGTACTCCAGTTCATAAACAAAAGTTTGTCCTTCACAATTTAAGTTTTCAGTTTTACAACTAAGTTCCTTCTTTGTACCATGTAAATTAAACTATACAGAGCAAGTGATCTTATTTTGCCAATCTGAAATCGGATAAATTGACAGCACACTAACCATTGATACTTATGAGTTCTTGATCTGTAATCCAGTGGTGTCGTGAAGCTGCCAACTCCTTCACAATGTCATTTCCTTCCATGTCTTGACCTGAACAATACCATATTGTGTTAATGCTATTTTAAACTGTGTCACTTTATTCGTCAGTAAGAAATGTGATGAATTGTCAGCACTGATACTTATATCTGCAAAACCTGTCATCTGTCTGCTTGTTTATCTTTCAGAGTGAGGAGGATATAAGTGTCAAACAAGTGCAGTCTCACCAGCTTGCTCAGCTGCTTGCGCAGCTCTCGAGCAGGGCTAACCTTTCTTGAACTCTATTGAAGTGTTGTCTGTTTTGTATATTATTTTTTCGGCGTGTTTAGTTGCACTGGTGGCGATCTTTGATGCCCAGTGTATGTAATCTGCTGTTTGCTTGTGCTTTATTATCATAGTGGCGAACTTTGATGCCTAGTGGATGTAATATGCCATAATTTCTTTATTGTATAGTCTAGTTTTTTTCTTCTTATTCACGATGCTGCAATTATTTTACTGTATATATATATCCTGTCTTCGGAGTAAACCGGCCAAACCGTAAAATTATGGTACATAATCGGGCCGTCATGCAAATCACCATGTATGATCCGCATCATGGGCCCCGTCATCTTGGTCCGTTAACAGGCCTAAATGTAAACTGCCCCACTAGTAGATTCGGGCCTTTAATAGGCCGAGTAAACCGCCGGTCCTATTTTCCCAAGAAAACTCAATGGGCCTTTAGGAGGCTGAAAAGTAGGTTGGGCCCGAAACGTGCTGAACAGCTCACGGGCCGGCAGCAGGCCGAAATAGACCCTGGCCCATGAATGTGCCAATCAAATCATGGGCTTATAACAGGCCAAAATTGTCTCGGTCCTTGTTTGGCCCAATCAGATTATCGGCTGCGAGCAGGCCGGATGCAAACCATGCCGTAGTTAGGCCCAACTATATGACGGGCTTTTAACAGGCCGAAATTAATGTAGGGCCGAAATGTTAAACGGGCCCTTAACAGGCCGAAACTAATACCAGGCCGAATTACTAAATGGGCCTTTAGCAAGTGGGCCCAAAAGCATAGCGTCGAGTTGGCGGGCCGAATCTGATATGGGCCATAATTTAGCCCAAAGCCTCTTAAAGGGCCAGACCTGATCTGGGCCGTAATTTGGCCAAGAACGTGGTAGGCTTTTAACGGGCCGGATCTCATATGGGCCATTATTAGGCCCGGAACGTGGCTGGCCATTAATTGACCGGATCAAATATGGGCCGGCATTTGGCCCAAAACATGGCAGCCAGTTAATGGGCCGGCCTACTAGGGGAAATCTCGTGGGCCTTTAGCTGGGCCGGTCCATTATGGTCCAAAAAAATCTTGTGGGCCTTCACCTGGGCCGGCCCATTATGGCCCGCAAAAATCTTGTGGGCCTTTACCTGGGCCGGCCCATTATGGCTCGCAAAACCTTGCGGGACTTTAGCTAGGCCGGCCCATTATGGTCTGCAAAATCTTGTGGGCCTTTAGTTGGGCCGGCCCATTTAAACTTTATGGGCCGATCCACGTGTTAACTTATCATAGGCGCATCTTGCCCATTGGATGAGTGACACCTATGCCAACGCGGAGCTGACACGTGTTTCCTACAACCAATGATGATTTTACACATGGAAAATCCCCATTGGTCCGGGCTTTTAACGGGTTATCGGATCCAAAACCGGACCCGATAGCTTAACGGAGTTCCGTTACGGTGGATGCCATGTGTCGGTCACCTTTGACAAAAGCACTTCTGTGACGCGCGATTTATCATCATGGAAGTGGACACTTCCGTGATGATAATTTTGGTAATGTTATGAAACACTTCTACGATAGCACAGGTATGACTATCTTGATTCTGTCATAAATTTGTCATGGATTTACATGCATGACAGAAAATGTGACCTACTGTGACAAACACGTATCATCACGGAAGTGTATTTTTTTGTAGTGAAAAGAAATAAAAAGATCATATATTTTTCTTATGGAAAGTAATGACTTCACATATAAAGAGTATCATGAATAAAAGTTGTTGAGAGTTGACAAACATAGTTTTGGTCATTGTTGCAATTAATAGGAAGTAATAAAGAAAGAGAGGCTTCACATATAAATATACTATCTTGGACATCTTTTGTAATTGTGAGCACTCATTAAAATATGACATGTACAAAAGTTGATGTTGGACAAGGAAGACAACATAATGGGTTATGTTTTCTTATATCGAATAGAAGTTATGTTGTCATGGATCATTGATGTCTACTACACAACCTTCTTCTTGTAGACGTTGTTGGGCCTCCAAGTGCAGAGGTTTGTAGGACAGTAGCAAATTTCCCTCAAGTGGATGACCTAAGGTTTATCAATCCGTGGGAGGCGTAGGATGAAGATGGTCTCTCTCAAACAACCCTGCAACGAAATAACAAAGAGTCTCTTGTGTCCCCAACACACCCAATACAATGGTAAATTGTATAGGTGCACTAGTTCGGCGAAGAGATGGTGATACAAGTGCAATATGGATGGTAGATATAGGTTTTCGTAATATGAAAATATAAAAACATCAAGGTAAGTAATGATAAAAGTGAGCACAAACGGTATTGAAATGCTAGGAAACAAGGCCTAGGGTTCATACTTTCACTAGTGCAAGTTCTCTCAACAATAATAACATAATTGGATCATATAACTATCCCTCAACATGCAATAAAGAGTCACTCCAAAGTCACTAATAGCGGAGAACGAACGAAGAGATTATGGTAGGGTACGAAACCACCTCAAAGTTATCCTTTCTGATCAATCTATTCAAGAGTCCGTAGTAAAATAACATGAAGCTATTCTTTCCGTTCGATCTATCATAGAGTTCGTACTAGAATAACACCTTAAGACACAAATCAACCAAAACCCTAATGTCACCTAGATACTCCAATGTCACCTCAAGTATCCGTGGGTATGATTATACGATATGCATCACACAATCTCAGATTCATCTATTCAACCAACACATAGAACTTCAAAGAGTGCCCCAAAGTTTCTACCGGAGAGTCAAGACGAAAACATGTGCCAACCCCTATGCATAGGTCCATGGGCGGAACCCGCAAGTTGATCACCAAAACATACATCAAGTGGATCACGTGATATCCCATTGTCACCACAGATAAGCACGGCAAGACATACATCAAGTGTTCTCAAATCCTTAAAGACTCAATCCGACAAGATAACTTCAAAGGGGAAACTCAATCCATTACAAGAGAGTAGAGGGGAAAAAACATCATAAGATCCAACTATAATAGCAAAGCTCGCGATACATCAAGATCGTACCACCTCAAGAACACGAGAGAGAGAGAGAGATCAAACACATAGCTACTGGTACATACCCCCAGCCCCGAGGGTGAACTACTCCGTCCTCGTCATGGAGAGCGCCGAGATGATGAAGATGGCCACCGGTGAGGGTTCCCCCCTCCGGCAGGGTGCCGGAACATGGTCCCGATTGGTTTTTGGGGGCTACAGAGGCTTGCGGCAGCGGAACTCCTGATCTATTCTGCTCCCCGAAGGTTTTAGGGTATATGGATATATATAGGCGAAAGAAGTCGGTCAGGGGAGCCACGAGGGTGGAGGGCGCGCCTAGGGGGGTGGGCGCGCCCCCCGCCTCGTGCTCTCCTCGTTGATTCCCTGACGTGTACTCCAAGTCCCCTGGTTTGCTTCTGTTCCAAAAATAACTCTCCCAAAGGTTTCATTCCGTTCGGACTCCGTTTGATATTCCATTTCTGCGAAAC
This sequence comes from Aegilops tauschii subsp. strangulata, assembly GCF_002575655.3. Lineage (NCBI taxonomy): Eukaryota > Viridiplantae > Streptophyta > Magnoliopsida > Poales > Poaceae > Aegilops > Aegilops tauschii. The sequence continues at coordinate 186,783,592 of NC_053036.3, read as the reverse complement.
ACTGAAACAAGGGAAAAAACAGGAACTGGCACTGGGCTCTGGGTTAATAGGTTAGTCCCAAAAATCATATAAAAGTGCTTAGTAAAGCCCATTAATCATCCAAAACAGAATATAATATAGCATGAAGCAATCAAAAATTATAGATACGTTGGAGACGTATCAAGCATCCCCAAGCTTAATTCCTGCTCGTCCTCGAGTAGGTAAATGATAAAAACAGAATTTTTGATGCGGAATGCTACTTGGCATAATTTTTTAATGTAACCCTCTTAATTGTGGTATGAATATTCAGATCCGAAAGATTCAAGATAAAAGTTTAATATTGACATAATAGCAATAATACTTCAAGCATACTAACTAAGCAATTATGTCTTCTCAAAATAACATGGCCAAAGAAAGTTCATCCCTACAAAATCATATAGTTTAGTCATGCACCATTTTCGTCACACAAGAATGTTCTCATCATGCACAACCCCGATGACAAGCCAAGCAATTGTTTCATACTTTAGTAATCTCAAACTTTTTCAACCTTCACGCAATACATGAGCGTGAGCCATGGATATAGCACTATGGGTGGAATAGAATATGATGATTTGGGTTATGTGGAGAAGACAAAAAAGGAGAAAGTCTCACATCAACGCGGCTAATCAACGGGCTATGGAGATGCCCATCGATTGATGTTAATGCAAGGAGTAGGGATTGCCATGCAACGGATGCACTAGAGCTATAAATGTATGAAAGCTCAACAAAAGAAACTAAGTGGGTGTGCATCCAACTTGCTTTCTCATGAAGACCTAGGGCATTTGAGAAAGCCCATCATTGGAATATACAAGCCAAGTTCTATAATGAAAAATTCCCACTAGTATATGAAAGTGCCAAAGCAAGAGACTCTCTATCATGAAGATCATGGTGCTACTTTGATGCACAAGTGTGGAAAAAGGATAGTAGCATTGTCCCTTCTTTTTTTGGGCCTTCCTTTTTTTTATTTGGCCTTTCTCTTCTTTTTTTATTTGGCCTTTCCTTTTTTTGGCCCTCCCTTTTTTTATTGGGACAATGCTCTATTAATGATGATCATCACACTTCTATTTATTTACAACTCAATGATTACAACTCGATACTAGAACAAAATATGACTCTATATGAATGCCTCTGGCGGTGTACCGGGATGGGCAATGAATCAAGAGTGACATGTATGAAAATTATGCATGGTGGCTTTGCCACAAATATGATGTCAACTACATGATCATGCAAGGCAATATGACAATGATGAAGCGTGTCATAATAAACGGAACGGTGGAAAGTTGCATGGCAATATATCTCGGAATGGCTATGGAAATGCCATAATATGTAGGTATGGTGGCTATTTTGAGGAAGATATAAGGAGGTTTATGTGTGATAGAGTGTATCGTATCACGGGGTTTGGATGCACCGGAAAAGTTTGCACCAACTCTCAAGGTGAGAAAGGGGGCAATGCACGGTACCGAAGAGGCTAGCAATGATGGAAGGTTGAGAGTGCGTATAATCCATGGACTCAACATTAATCATCAAGAACTCACATACTTATTGCAAAAATATACAAGTCATCAAAAACCAAGCACTACGCGCATGCTCCTAGGGGGATAGATTGGTAGGAAAAGGCCATCGCTCGTCCTCGACCGCTACTCATAAGGATGACAATCAAAGAACACCTCATGTTTCAAATTTGTTACATAACGTTTACCATACGTGCATGCTACGGGACTTGCAAACTTCAACACAAGTATTTCTCAAATTCACAACTACTCAACTAGCACAACTTTAATATCACTACCTCCATATCTCAAAACAATCATCAAGCATCAAACTTCTCTTAGTATTCAGCACACTCATAAGAAAGTTTTTACTAGTCTTGAATACCTAACATATTAGGATTAATTTCCCAATTTAAGCAAATTACCATGCTGTTTAAGTCTCTCAAAATAATATAAGTGAAGCACGAGAGTTCATCTATTTCTTCAAAATAAAACTACCATCATGCTCTAAAAGACATAAGTGAAGCACTAGAGCAAACAACAAACTACTCCAAAAGATATGAGTGAAGATCAATGAGTAGTTGTATAATTATGTAACTATGTGAAGACTCTCTAACATTTAAGAATTTCAGATCTTGGTATTGTATTCAAACAGCAAGCAAAACAAAATAAAATGACATGATGCTCCTAGCAAAACACATATCATGTGTTCAATAAAAATATAGCTCCAAGTAAAGTTACCGATGGAAGTAGATGAAATAGGGGATGCCTTCCGGGGCATCCCCAAGCTTAGACGCTTGGTTATCCTTGAATATTACCTTGGGGTGCCTTGGGCATCCCCAAGCTTAGGCTCTTTCCACTACTTATTGCATAGTCCATCAAATCTTTACCCAAAACATGAAAACTTCACAACACAAAACTTAACAGAAAACTCGTAAGCTCCGTTAGCGAAAGAAAACAAAACACCACTTCAAGGTACTGTAATGAACTCATTCTTTATCAAAAACAGAACAGTCTATAGTAATTTGTATCAAACGTATACTTCTGGAACTCAAAAAATTCTGAAATAAATTGGTGGACCTGAGTAATTTATCTAGTAATCATCTGCAAAAAGAATCAACTAAATAGCACTCTCCAGTAAAAAGTTTTAGCTAATCTCGTGAGCACTAAAGTTTCTGTTTTTTACAGCATGATCGTAAAGACTTCACCCAAATCTTCCCAAAGGTTCTACTTGGCACAAACACTAATCAACACATAAAACCACATCTAACCAGAGGCTAGATAGATTATTTATTCCTAAACAGAACCAAAAAGCAAGAAACTAAAATAAAATTGGGTTGCCTCCCAACAAGCGCTATCGTTTAACGCCCCTAGCTAGGCATGATGATTTCAATGATGCTCACATAAAAGATAAGAATTGAAACATAAAGAGAGCATCATGAAGAATATGACTAGCACATTTAAGTCTAACCCACTTCCTATGCATAGGGATTTTCTGAGAAAATAACTTATGGGAACAAGAATCAACTTGCATAGGAAGGTAAAACAAGCATAACTTTAAAACTTTAAGCACATAGAGAGGAAATTTGATATTATTGCAATTCCTACAAGCATATATTCCTCCCTCATAATAATTTTCAGTAGCATCATGAATGAATTCAACAATATAACCATCACATAAAGCATTCTTTTCATGATCTACTTGCATAGAAATTTTACTATTCTCCACATAAGCAAAATTCTTCTCATTTGGAATAGTGGGAGTATCATAAGAGACTTGAATACTATAAATTGTTTCCACATTAAAAGAGTAATGTTATGAAAAAGGGTAATCATTATCATGACAAGTTTTATAAATATAATCATCACTACTTTTTATAGCATAAGTGTCATCACAATAATCATCATAAGTAGCAACTTTGTTCTCATCATAATCGATTGAAACCTCTTCCAAGATAGTGGAATCATCACTAAATAAAGTCATGACCTCTCCAAATCCACTTTCATATTCATCACAATAAGATTCAACATCCTCCAAAATAGTGGGATCATTACTTCCTAAAGTTGACACTCTTCCAAACCCACTTTCATCAATATAATCATCATAAGTAGGAGGCATGCTATCCTCATAATAAATTTGCTCATCAAAACTTGGGAGGCTAAAAATATCATCTTCATTAAACGTAGCATCCCCAAGCTTGGGACAAACATTAATTTTAGCAAATATATTCTCAGACATGTCATTCTCATCAAACATAGCATCCCCAAGCTTGGGCCTTTTCATATCATGAGCATAATCACTCTCATCATTAATTGTATGGATAGCACCAATAATATAGCAAACATTATTATCATATTCTTCCAAGCAAGTGCCAAAAAGATTTTCAAGATCATAAGAAGTATCATTATCTTCCCAATCATAATCATCACAACAAGCAATAGGCATAAAGAGATCATCAACAAGTGCATCATCTTCCACAATTATTTTTGATTCATTTTCATGAGGCACAAGAATAATAGGAGCAACATTATTTGGGAGAGATATCTTTTTACCTCTCTTCCTTTTTCTTTTCTTCTTCTACACCACATAATGTGTGGGTTCAATCCTCTTTTTGGAGCTCCTTATTAATGAGATTGGTTGAATAGAAGGCTCCTCCTCGTTACCTGATTCATCATAAGAAATAATAGGAGGATATTGGGAAGTCTCTTCCCTTTCATTAGTATTCTCTTCATCTTCTATTTGTTTGCTTGTCTTTATGTAATTGGCAATATAAGGATTTTCAATGCAATTCACCGCACAATACATATAAATTTTCTCTAGATCAAAATCAAGAAGTTTATAACGGGCATATTCTGGAAAATGCTTAGTTATACGTTTCATTTCTTTGTAACCCATAAGCAAACTAAGTTCATTATAATGTGCAAGGGAAATCAAGTCATCAAAATTTTTGGACACGATTAGATCATGAAACAATTTGCATCGTATAGTTAAATGACCCCGTTCATTGCAAAGTTCACAAGTACGGCTAAGAAAATTTAAATTTTCAGCACAAACATCTAGCCTTTCTTGCAAAAATTTAGTTTCTAAATGCTTATGCCTCTTGCAATATCTATCTTCCCTATTTGGTGTGTACTTGCAAACCCAATGCACTCCACAAAAATTGACATGTTTATAGGGGACATTTTCATCATAACTAGTGCAATCATCATTAGTACTATGGATATTCAAAGAGTTTATACTAACAACATTGCAATCATGCACATCATTCAAAGATTTAGTGCCAAACATTTTATAGACTTCTTCTTCTAGCACTCACCTCCCCGACAACGGCGCCAGAAAAGAGCTTGATGTCTACTACACAACATTCTTCTTGTAGACGTTGTTGGGCCTCCAAGTGCAGAGGTTTGTAGGACAGTAGCAAATTTCCCTCAAGTGGATGACCTAAGGTTTATCAATCCGTGGGAGGCATAGGATGAAGACGGTCTCTCTCAAACAACCCTGCAACCAAATAACAAAGAGTCTCTTGTGTCCCTAACACACCCAATACAATGGTAAATTGTATAGGTGCACTAGTTCGGCGAAGAGATGGTGATACAAGTGCAATATGGATGGTAGATATATGTTTTTGTAATCTGAAAATATAAAAACAGCAAGGTAACTAATGATGAAAGTGAGCACAAACGGTATTGCAATGCTAGGAAACAAGGCCTAGGGTTCATACTTTCACTAGTGCAAGTTCTCTCAACAATAATAACACAATTGGATCATATGACTATCCCTTAACATGCAACAAAGAGTCACTCCAAAGTCACTAATAGCAGAGAACAAACGAAGAGATTATGGTAGGGTACGAAACCACCTCAAAGTTATGTTTTCTGATCAATCTATTCAAGAGTCCGTAGTAAATAACACGAAGCTATTCTTTCCGTTCGATCTATCATAGAGTTCGTACTAGAATAACACCTTAAGACACAAATCAACCAAAACCCTAATGTCACCTAGATACTCCAATGTCACCTCAAGTATTCGTGGGTATGATTAGATGCTATGCATCACACAATCTCAGATTCATCTATTCAACCAACACATAGAACTTCAAAGAGTGCCCCAAAGTTTCTACCGGAGAGTCAAGACGAAAACGTGTGCCAACCCCTATGCATAGGTTCATGGGCGGAACCCGCAAGTTGATCACCAAAACATACATCAAGTGGATCACGTGATATCCCATTGTCACCACAGATAAGCACGGCAAGACATACATCAAGTGTTCTCAAATCCTTAAAGACTCAATCCGACAAGATAATTTCATAGGGGAAACTCAATCCATTACAAGAGAGTAGAGGGGGAAAAACATCATAAGATCCAACTATAATAGCAAAGCTCGCGATACATCAAGATCGTACCACGTCAAAACACGAGAGAGAGAGAGAGAGATCAAACACATAGCTATTGGTACATACCCTCAGCCCCGAGGGTGAACTACTCCCTTCACGTCATGGAGAGCGCCGGGATGATGAAGATGGCCACCGGTGAGGGTTCCCCCCTCCGGCAGGGTGCCGGAACAGGGTCCCGATTGGTTTTTGGTGGCTGCAGAGGCTTGCGGCGGCGGAACTCCTGATCTATTCTGCCCCCCGATGGTTTTAGGGTATATTGATATATATAGGCGAAAGAAGTCGGTCAGGGGAGCCACGAGGGGCCCACGAGGGTGGAGGGCGCGCCCCCTGCCTCGTGCTCTCCTCGTTGATTCCCTGACATGTACTCCAAGTCCCCTGGTTTGCTTCCATTCCAAAAATAACTCTCCCAAAGTTTTCATCGTTTGGACTCCGTTTAGTATTCCTTTTCTGCAGAACACTGAAACAAGGGAAACAACAGGAACGGGGACTTGGCTCTGGGTTAATAGGTTAGTCCCAAAAATCATATAAAAGTGCTTAGTAAAGCCCATTAATCATCCAAAATAGAATATAATATAGCATGAAACAATAAAAAATTATAGATACGTTGGAGACGTATCAATCATCCAACATGTTGAGCTTGCTTTTCCCTCTCATGCTAGCCAAATTCTTTGCACCAAGTAGAGATACTACTTGTGCTTCCAAACATCCCTTAAACCAGTTTTGCCATGAGAGTCCACCATACGTACCTATGGATTGAGTAAGATCCTTCAAGTAAGTTGTCGTTGGTCCAAGCAATAAAAATTGCTCTCTAAATATGTATGTTCTATTAGTGTGAAGAAAATAAGCCTTATACGAACTTGTGATATGAAAGAAATAAAAGCGACGGACTGCATAATAAAGTTCTTTATCACAAGTGGCAATATAAAGTGACGTTCTTTTGCATTAAGATTTTGCGCGTCCAACCATAAAGCGCATGACAACCTCTGCTTTCCTCTGCGAAGGGCCTATCTTTTACTTTTATCTTCTACCCTTATACAAGAGTCATGGTGATCTTCACCTTTCCTTTTTACACTTTTTCCTTTGGCAAGAACTAAGTGTTGGAAAGATCTGGATATATATATCCACTCGGATGTAGGTTATCATAAAGTATTATTGTTGACAATACCCTTGAGGTAAGAGGTTGGGAGGCGAAACTATAAGCCCCTATCTTTCTCTGTGTCCGATTGAAACTTTGTACCCATTAGTATCGCGTGAGTGTTAGTAATTGTGAAAGACTAAATGATAGTTGAGTATGTGGACTTGCTGAAAAGCTCTTGTATTGACTCTTTTCGATGTTATGATATATTGCAATTGCTTCAATGACTGAGATCATAGTTTGTTAGTTTTCAATGAAGTTTCTGATTCATACTTTACCCTATGAATGAATTGTTACTTTAGCATAAGAAATTATATGGCAATATATGTTGCTACTCTAAAAATGATCATGATGCCCTCATGTCCGTATTTTATTTTATCGACACCTCTATCTCTAAACACGTGGACTTGTTTTTCAGTATCCGCTTTCGCTTGAGGACAAGCGAGGTCTAAGCTTGGGGAAGTTGATACGTCCATTTTGCATCATGCTTTTATATGGATATTTATTGCAGTATGGGTTGTTGTTACACATTATATCACAATACTTATGCCTTTTATCTCATATTTTATAAGGTTTACATGAAGAGGGAGAATGCCGGCAGCTGGAATTCTGGACTGAAAAAGTAGCAAATATTAGAGACCTATTCTGTACAACTCCAAAAGTCCTGAAACTTCACAGAGAATATTTTTGGAATATATAAAAAATATTGGGCGAAGAAAGCACCAGAGGGGGGCCATCTGCCATCCACAAGGATGGGGGCGCGCCCCCTATCTTGTGGGCCACCTGGCAGGCCCCCGAAGCCCATCTTCTGCTATATGGTGTGTTTTGACCTGGAAAAAATCAGAAGGAAGCTTTCAGGACGAAGCACCGCCTTCTCGAGGCGGAACTTGGGCAGAACCAAATAGGGCTCTGGTGGAGCTGTTCTGCCGGGGAAACCTCCCTCCGGGAGGGGGAAATCATCGCCATCGTCATCACCAACGATCCTCTCATCGAGAGGGGTCAATCTCCATCAACATATTCACTAGCACCATCTCCTCTCAAACCCTAGTTCATCTCTTGTATCCGATCTTTGTCTCAAAACCTCAGATTGGTACTTCTGGGTTGCTAGTAGTGTTGATTACTCCTTGTAGTTGTTGCTAGTTGGTTTATTCGGTGGAAGATCAAATGTTCAGATCCTTAATGATAATTAATACTCCTCTTATTATGAACATGAATATGCTTTGTGAGTAGTTACGTTTGTTCCTGATGACATGGGAGAAGTCTTGTTATAAGTAATCATGTGAATTTGGTATTCGTTCGATATTTTGATGAGATGTATGTTGTCTTTCCTCTAGTGGTGTTATGTGAACATCGACTACATGACACTTCACCATTGTTTGGGCCTAGGGGAAGGCATTGGGAAGTAATAAGTAGATGATGGGTTGCTAGAGTGACAGAAGCTTAAACCGTAGTTTATGCGTTGCTTTGTAAGTGGCTAATTTGGATCCACATGTTTCATGCTATGGTTAGATTTATCTTAATTATTCTTTAGTAGTTGCGAATGCTTGCGAGAGGGGTTAAGCATAAGTGGGAGGCTGTCCAAGGAAGGGCAGCACCCAAGCACCGGTCCCCCCACATATCAAATTATCAAAGTAATGAACGTGAATCATATGAGCATGATGAAAACCCGTTTGACAACAGTTCCCATGTGTCCTCGGGAGCACTTTGCTTTATATAAGAGTTCGTCCAGGCTTGTCCTTTGCTACAAAAAGGATTGGCCCACCTTGCTTCACTTTGTTTTCTTTTATTACTTGTTACCCGTTACGTATTATCTTATCACACAACTATCTCTTACCAATGATTTCAGTGCTTGCAGAGAATACCTTACTGAAAACCGCTTGTCATTTCCTTCTGCTCCTCGTTGGGTTCGACACTCTAACTTATCAAAAGGACTATGATAGATCCACTATACTTGTGGGTCATCAACATGCAATCATCCTCTCTTCCTATGCCATTGCCTCTCTTGCTTGTTGGGCTTCCTTCTAGTTTTTCTCTTGCAAGCCTGCCTTAATTCTTGTTTCTGCCTACTGATTTCTCTTCTGCTCCCAAGCTTCTTGTCTTGATGCCTCCTGTGTTTGTAGAAACAATTGCCTTCTCTCCAACTCTTTAGCTTAATTTATAAGAAACATTACCTCCTCTTCATCATATGCAGTCCTACAAAGTCTCTTCTTCTCTTCAGCAATCCTCCTTTTCTCTTCTGCTCATATTCTTTTTGCCTCTTCTGTTATTCTTTTCTTTTCCTCCATACCTTCTCTTCTTTTGTCTGCGATGGCAAGTTTTTCCTCTAGGTCCTTTCTTTTCTTTTCCTCACTAGCTTTTTTCTTCTCTTCAGCACCAAGTCTTTTCTGTTCTAGGACAACTTTCTTTCTCTCCTCAGCAGCATTTTTCTTGTCAAGTAGTTCATCTTTCCTCCTTTGAGCTGATAAATTAATTTTCTCCTCCTCTTCCTTTAATTTTGCCATTGCTGCATCATACTTGGCCTGATCTGCTATCTCCCTTCTCTCTGCTGCAGCCTTAAGTCTGGCAAGTGATATCACTTCTCTTTTCCTATGAACATCTCCCCCTTTTGTTGTTGTGCTGTGTTGAACTGGAGGCTCTAAGAGGGATTGCTCCTGTATGAAAGCACTCTGAGGCAGTGGCCCTTTCACAACTTCTTCTACAAGCCTTGTCTCTCTCTGCATTAGTGTTTAGGTAGCTATTAGTGTTAACTAATACAAGCTATTAGTGTGTCCAAATTACTGAACATACCTCCTGTGTTAGTGAAGCTACTATCTCTTGCTCATACAATGGTGGGTCTTGGTTTAGGACACCAGCTGTTCGAAGATTAATCTCATACTGACAAGTACACACATTACTATCTATACAGCATGCAATGGTATGACAAGTACACACATTAGTATCTGTAAATCATGCAATGCTCTAACAAGTACACACATATACCTGAGTGAGGCCTACAGTTTCTTCATCAGAAGATGGCACATCTGGATCTGCCCTAACTCTTTGTTTTTCTGATCTTTTCTTTGGTTTAACTCCCAACTTCCAGTCCAAACAACCATTTATGTTATGGCCAGGACCACCACAATAGCCACAGTGTATGACATCACCTTTCCTTGTGATTTGCACTCCTCTTGCTCCTTGCTTCTCTTCTAGTTGTTGTCTTCTATTTTTTGCCCTTCTTCCTTTCTTCTTCTAAAGTGGTGGTGGTATGATTTTTCTGCCATTCAACTTTGCCCACTCACTGACATCTTTACAAGGCATAATAATGTGTTCATATGCTTTGCAATAAGTTGCAATGGAGTAACATGAGTTCACCCTGACAAATCCCATCTTCTGCAACTGCACATTTCCCTCCTTGTGTCCACACTGAATCAACTCCTCTATCATTTACTACAAACAGTCCTTTTTCAGCTAGTGCAGCATGACAAGTTCTAAAAAATTCTACACTCTTGTCTAGTTTCTTTCTTATCTTTGGACATATAGCACCATGCCACTTCAAAGTCTCCTGTTGCTTTGCAAAATTCCTTCCCATATTCCACCCTTTGATCCTCTGGCACATGCTTATGGTTGGAATCTCCCTGGCCTCCAATATATATATGTTGAACACCTCATAGTTGTTAAATAGGAGCACATCACACTTGGGGAAATCATTCTGGTAAGCCCTAACCCAGGTTTTAGGTTCTAACTCTACAAGCCAATCATGTGCCTCCTGGCTGAGCACTAACATCTGGTTCATATTTTCCCTAAATCTCCCCTTTGCAGTACTCCTGACACATTTCAAAGCTTCTCCTTTAAAGTTCTTGTTGAAATTCCGCCACAAATGCCTCACACAAAATTTGTGAGGTGATAGAGGAAACAACTCTTTAATTTCCTTTAGTAAACCCTGCACAAATTTATAGAACGGAATTATGTCAGAAAAGTATAGGAACAAACTAATGTAACAAAATTATATCACAAAATTATAACAAATTATAGGAACTACTATCATAGAATTAAATCACACAAGTATAAGTACAAACTAATGTAACATAATTATATCACAAAAGTATAAGAACAAAGTTATATCACAGAATTATAGGAACAAAGACATACTTTTTGTTTGTCAGACATAATTGTCCATAGCTCAGTGTTTTCAATTCCAAGATCTTGGTTCAATGCAGTTAGAAACCACCTCCAAGCTTTGGTGTTTTCACACTAGACCACTGCATGAGCAATAGGAAAAAATGCAATCATTGGGGGTCCATTCATACTGCACTTAAGAGAACACATTCATATTGTGTCTTCATATGGCAACCATCAAGGAAAATGATAGGCCTACAAGCAGATAAGAACCCCTCTTACATGCACCAAAAGAAAAGTAGCATTTCTCAAATTGTCCCTCTTCTGACAGTCCAAGAAGGAAGGTACTCCCAGGGTTTGATCTTCTTAGCTCATTTGCATAGTCCCACAGCAAGTCGTATTGTGCAATTTCATCTCAATATATGATATCATATGCAATTTTCCTAGCTCTCCCAAGCTTGCCCCTTTTAATTTTAATTAACGGTGTTCAAGAAAGGTCTACCAAAGATAATGGGACAAAAGTCATCTTGTGGGGAACCAAGAACAAGAAAATCAGTAGGGTATTTTATTTTCCCACACAAGTCTTCAACATCTCTAACAATCCCAAGTGGTGTGATGGTGTCTCTATTCGCAAGTTTAATAGTGGCATCTATTTCTTCTATTTCTTGATACAAAGTAAAGGGAATAGCACTCACGCTAGCACCTATGTCACATAAACCATGATAACAGTGATCTCCTATTTTAACTAAGACAACGGGCATGCCAACAACGGGTCTATGATTATCCGTTCTATCGGGTTTGGCAATTCTAGTAGCTTCATTACAGAAGTAAATAACATGCCCATCTATATTTTCTTCCAAGAGATCCTTAACCATAGCAACACTAGGATCTACTTTAATTTGTTCATCAGGTTTAGGTCTTCTAATATAACTTTTGTTGACCACATTTGAAACTTTAGCATGTTCCTTTATTCTATCAGGGAAGGGTGGTTTCTCAATATAAGCAGTAGGAACAACTGGATCAACACTATAAAGTATAGTTTCCTCTTTAGCTAGTACCGGTTCTTTAATTCCTTCTTGCATATGTGGATGATATTTAAACCACTTATCTTTAGGGAGATCAACATGAGTGGCAAATGATTCCCAAAAGGAGGCTACTATCTCAGAGTCGAGCCCATATTTAGTGCTAAACTTATGAAAAGCATCAGTATTCATAAAAGATTTAACACAATCATACTTAAGCTTAATACCTGACTCTTCACCTTCGCCGAGTTCCCAATCTTCAGAGTTGCGTTTAATTCTTTCCAAAAAGATCCCACCGGAATTCAATAGTATTCTTTATAAAAGAACCAGCACAAGAAGTATCAAGCATGGATCGATCATTATGATAAAGCCGAGCATAAAAATTCTAGATAATAATTTCTCTTGAGAGCTCATGATTGGGGCATGAATATAACATTGACTTAGGCCTCCCCCAAGCTAGAGCGATACTTTCTTCTTCACGAGGCCAAAAATTATATATGTAATTCCGATCATGATGAACTAGATGCATGATACGTCCATTTTGCATCATGTTTTCCTACTGTTATTTATGATGTTTTTATCTATAATAATGCTTTTTGGAGTAATTCTAATGCCTTTTCTCTCATAATATGCAAGGTATACACAAAGAGGGAGAATTTCGGCAGCTGGAAATCTGGACCTGGAAAAGCTACGTCAGGCTACCTATTCTGCGCAACTCCAAACAAGCTGAAACTTCACACATAATTTTTATGGAATATATGAAGAATATTGGAGCAAAAAAGTACTAGAGGGGGGCCACCAGGTGGGAACAACCAACTTGGGCGCACCAGGGAGCCCAGGCGCACCCTGGTGGGTTGTGCTCACCCAGGCCCACATCCGGTGCCCATCTTCTGGTATATAAGTCATTTTGACCTAGAAAAAATAAGGAGAAGACTTTAGGGACGGAGCGCGGCCGTATCGATGCGGAACTTGGGCAGGAGCACTTTTGCCCTCCGGCAAAGCAATTCCGCCAGGGGAACTTCCCTACCAGAAGGGGAAATCATCGTCCTCATCATCACCAACAACTCTACCATCTTGGGGAGGGCAATCTCCATCAACATCTTCAACAACACCATCTCGTCTCAAACCCAAGTTCATCTCTTGTGTTCAATCTTGTTACAGAACTATAGATTGGTGCTTGTGGGTGACAAGTAGCGTTGATTACATCTTGTAGTTGATTACTATATGGTTTATTTGGTGGAAGATTATATGTTCAGATCCAATATGCTATTCAATACCCTTCTGATATTGAGCATGATTATCCTTTGTGAGTAGTTACTTTTGTTCTTGAGGTCACGGGAGAAATCATGTTCCAAGTAATCAAGTGAACTTGATATGTGTTCGATATTTTGATAGTATGTATGTTGTGATTCCCTTAGTGGTGTCATGTGAACGTCGACTACATGACACTTCACCATATTTGGGCCTAGGGGAATGCATTGTGGAGTAGCAATTGGATGATGGGTTGCGAGAGTGACAGAAGCTTAAACTGCAGTTTATGCGCTATTCCGTAAGGGACCGATTGGATCCAAAAGTTTAATGCTATGGTTATAATTTATTCTTAATACTTTTATCGTAGTTGCGGATGCTTGCAGGAGGGTTAATCATAAGTAGGAGGTTTGCTCAACTAAGAACAACACCTAAGCACCAGTCCACCCACATATCAAATTATCAAAGTACCGAAGACGAATCAAACCAACATGGTGAAAGCGACTAGATGAAATTCCCGTGTACCCTCAAGAACGCTTTACTTATCATAAGAGACTGTTTTGACCTGTCCTTTGCCTCAAAAGGATTGGGCTACCTTGCTGCACTTTTTCTACTATTATCGTTACTTGATTGTTACAAATTATCTTGCTACCAAACTACTCTGTTACTTACAATTTCAGCACTTGCAGACATTACCTTGCTGAAAACCACTTATCATTTCCTTCCGCTCCTGTTGGGTTCCTTGATGGAAAGATCATTACCCTCTGACTTTTATTGATCAAATGCTAGAAAGATTATCTAAGCACACACATTTTTGCTTCCTTATGGATATTCTGGTTTTTCACAAATACTTGTTTCTCAACCTGATCAAGAACAGACCACTTTTACTTGTCCCTTTGGAACTTATGTTTATAGATGTATGCCTTTTGGTTTATGTAATGCACCTGCTACCTTTCGAAGATGTATGACTGCTATATTCTCTGACTTTTGTGAAAAGATTGTTGAGGTTTTCATGGATGATTTCTCTGTTTATGGGAAGTCTTTTGATGATTGTTTAAGCAATCTTGATCGAGTTTTGCAGAGATGCGAGCAAAGAAATCTTGTCTTGAATTGGGAAAAGTGCCACTTTATGGTTAATGAAGGTACTGTCTTGGGCCATAAAATATCTAAAAGAGGTATTGAAGTGGACAAAGCTAAGATTGATGCAATTGAGAAAATGCCATGTCCTAAAGATATCAAAGGTTTTCGTAGTTTCTTAGGTCATGCTGGTTTCTATAGGAGATTTGTCAAAGACTTTTCTGAAATCTCAAGGCCTCTTACGGATCTTTTGCAAAAGGATATTCCTTTTGTTTTTTATGATGATTGTTTAGAAGCCTTTGAAACACTCAAGAAAGCCTTAATTTCTACACCTATTGTTCAAGCACCTGATTAGAACTTACCTTTTGAAATTATGTGTGATGCTAGTGATTATGTTGTTGGTGCTGTTCTTGGACAAAGAGTTGATAAGAAACTGAATGTCATTCATTATGCTAGTAAAACTCTAGACAGTGCCCAACGAAACTATGCTACTACTGAAAAAGAACTCCTAGCAGTGGTGTTTGCTTTTGATAAATTTAGATCTTATATTATTGATTCAAAAGTAATTGTTCACACCAATCGTGCTGCTATTAAATATCTTATGGAAAAGAAAGATGCTAAACCTAGACTTATTCGATGGGTTCTCTTGCTACAAGAATTTGATTTACATATCATTGATAGAAAAGGAGCTGAGAACCCTGTAGCTGATAACTTGTCTAGGCTTGAAAATGTGCCTGATGACCCACTACCTATTGATGATAGTTTTCTTGATGAGCTGTTAGCTGTAATAAATGTTGCTCATAATACTCCTTGGTATGCTGACTATGCTAATTACATTGTTGCTAAATATTTACCACCTAGCTTTACATACCGACAAAAGAAAAAATTCTTCTATGATTTAAGACATTACTTTTGGGATGACCCACATCTTTATAATGAAGGAGTAGATAGTATTATTAGACGTTGTGTACCTGAGCATGAATAGGGACAAATCCTACGGAAATGTCACTCTGAAGCTTATGGAGGGCATCATGCTGGAGATAGAACTACTCACAAGGTATTGCAATCTGGATTTTATTGGCCTACTCTCTTCAAGGATGCCCGTAATTTCGTCTTATCTTGTGATGAATGCCAAGGAATAGGTAATATCGGTAAGCGTCAAGAAATGCCTATAATTATTCACTTGCTGTTGAACCATTTGATGTTTGGGGATTTGATTACATGGGAACTTTTCCTTCCTCTAATGGGTATACACATATTCTGGTTGCTGTTGATTATGTTGCTAAATGGGTATAAGCTATTCCAACCAGTAGTGCTGATCACAACACCTCTATTAAAATGCTTAAGGAAGTTATTTTCCCAAGGTTTGGAGTCCCTAGATATTTAATGACTGACGGTGGTTCACACTTTGTTCATGGTGCTTTCCGTAAAATGCTTGCCAAGTATGATGTTAACCATGGAATTGCATCACCTTATCATCCTCAGTCTAGTTGTCAAGTTGAACTTAGCAATAGGGAAATAAAGTTAATTTTGCAAAAGACTGTCAATAGGTCCCGAAATAATTGGTCTAAGAAATTAGATGATGCACTTTGGGCTTACAGAACAACATACAAAAATCCAATGGGTATGTCTCCTTATTAAATGGTTTATGGAAAAGCTTGTCATTTGCCTCTAGAGTTAGAACATAAGGCATATTGGGTAATCAAAGAGCTCATCTATGATTTCAAACTTGCTGGTGAAAAGAGGTTAGATGATATTAGCTCTTTAGATGAATGGAGAACCCAAGCTTATGAAAATGCTAAGTTGTTTAAAGAAAAGGTTAAAAGATGGCATGATAAAAGAATCCAAAAGCGTGAGTTTAAAGTAGGAGAATATGTTCTTTTGTACAACTCTCGTTTCAGATTCTTTGCAGGAAAACTCCTCTCAATAATGGGAAGGACCCTATGTTATCGAGCAAGTTTATTGGTCTGGAGCCATTAAAATAAATAATGCCGAAGGTACTAACCCGAAGATTGTTAACTGACAACGAATAAAACATTATATCTCAGCTACGCCCATTAATGTTGAAAGTAATATTATCCAAACTTTGACACCGGAAGAACACATAAAAGAGTCCTTTCGGGACACTCCAGAATCGTGAAAATAAGGAGGTACGTGATACAGTAAGTAAATGGACTCCAAAAAATCCGCAAAAATATTTTTTGTCAGTTTTGGAATATTTAGAAAAATAGGAAAATAAGAAACTTCCAGGAAGCGTACCCTGGTGGGCACAAGACACCAGGGCGCACCTGGCTTGCCAAGCGCGCCCAGGTGGGTTGTGCCCACCTGGGGTACCTTCCAGACTCCGTTTTTCTTCCGTTTCCTTGTTTCCCAAGATAAAAAATCTTTATATAGCCCCCGAACCTATTGATCATCGTATCGTAGAGAAAACTTGTGTTTTCTTTTCCTTGCTTTTCTCCTGAAAGATCTAAAAATATATCATCCCAAGACTGCAAGGGTGAGAGCTATGCTGCTAATTTCATCACAAACCCCCAAGTACCATGGGGATGTGGAGCACTATGGCTAGACCATGGAGGAAGAGGAAGACTATTATCCTAGGGATAAGAATGAGACGAGCTCAGATGAGGACGAACCTCCGCTACTTCAACCTGGGGACATGCATGTGGAATTCAAGAAGTCAAGCCTCCCCAATAAAGCAAAGAGGCCTAAGTTTCAATTTATACCTTTTCGCCTTTTGCAGGAATGCAAGCATGACTTATGTAAGAGGGTACTGGAGCTCGAGCAGGAGGTCAGTGAATTGAAGGAGGAAAATTCCATCCTCAAGCGTAAGCTAAGGAAGAAGGGCAAACCCTCTACATCATCACCACTACCAGCTTCTTCTTCATCACCAAAAGAAAATTGAGTATCATGTATGGGCAGTCCCCTTGGCTTCCGCCAATCTTGGGGGAGGTGCCCAAGTACCGTATCATCCCCACTATATTTTGCTTTTACTTATTTTAGTTCAATCTTTTGATTTAGATGAATAAAAGTTTATTTCGATCCTTTCTTTTCGAGAGTTTGCTTAGTGATCTATCCTTGTAATCGTGTGCAAGATATATAATAAAGTTTAGTTTGAGTTTTTGCTTTCTTTACTTTCATGATGCAATTAAAAGAAAGGAAATAAATCAAAAGAAAGGAAATAAATAAAAGAAAGGAAATAAATAAAATAAAGGAAATAAATGAAAATATCATATGCTAATCTTATGGTAGGTGATGACACCACATAAGGAAAATTATAAGTAGAAAATTTTGTTAGAGATTGACAAACATTGCATTAGTCGATGATGCAACTCATGAAAGAATTAATAAGGGAAGAGAAGATTCACATATAAATATACTATCCTAGAAATCTTTTGTGATTGTGAGCCCTCATCAAAATATTATATGCCAAAATTGTTAACGTTGGACAAGTAAGACAACCTAATGGTTTATGTTTGTTTATATTCACATAGAAGTCATATTGTCATGGATCCTTTAACATGTGGTGCTTGCCCCTATCTTTGCTAGCCAAAAATTCTGCACTAAGTAGAGATACTACTTGTGCATCCAAAAACCCTTAAACCCAAATCTTATGTTCAAGAGTCCACCATACCTACCTAGGGATTGAGCAAGATCCCTCAAGTAAGTTGTCATCAGTGCAAAAAGGCAATAAAAATTGCTTCTAAAAGTGTGAGATCATTTAGTGTAAGAGAAAATTGAGCGTTGTACGAACTTGTGATGGTGCAGAATAAAAGCGACCGATTGCATAATAAAGGTTGCTATCACAAGGGGAAATATAACGTGAGATTGTTTTGCACTAAGGGGTTGATCATACAAACAAATAAGCGCATGGCAACCTCTGCTTCCCTCTGCGAAGGGCCTATCTTTTACTTTTATGTATTTACTTTTATGCAAAGAGTCAAAAGTTTTCTCTCTATTCCTTTTTATTTTTCTCCTTTGGCAAGCATCATGTGGTGAGGAAAGATCTAGGCACATATGTCCAGTTGAATATAGATAGCATGAGTTATTATTGTTGACATCACCCTTGAGGTGAATATGTTCGGAGGCAAAAATACAAGCCCCTATCTTTCTATGTGTCCGGTTGAAACATTTTGCTCATGTGTATGCTACCTCTTGAGCACTGCGTTGGTTTTCCCATGAAGAGGAAAGGGTGATGCAGCAAAGTAGCGTAAGTATTTCCCTCAGTTTTTGAGAACCAAGGTATCAATCCAGTAGGAGGCCACGCTCAACTCCCTTGTACCTACACAAACAAATAAGAACCTTGCAACCAACGCGATAAAGGGGTTGTCAATCCCTTCACGGCCACTTGCAAAAGTGAGATCTGATAGAGATGATAAGATAATATTTTTGGTATTTTTATGATAAAGATTAAAAGTAAAGATTGCAAAATAAACGGCGAAAGAAATAGCTTGTTGACGGGAGATTAATATGATGGAGAATAGACCCGAGGGCCATAGGTTTCACTAGTGGCTTCTCTCAAGATAGCATAAGTATTATGGTGGGTGCACAAATTACTGTCGAGCAATTGATAGAATTGAGCATAGTTATGAGAATATCTAGGTATGATCATGTATATAGGCATCACATTCGTGACAAGTAGACCGACTCCTGCCTGCATCTACTACTATTACTCCACACATCGACC
This sequence comes from Aegilops tauschii subsp. strangulata, assembly GCF_002575655.3. Classification (NCBI taxonomy): domain Eukaryota; kingdom Viridiplantae; phylum Streptophyta; class Magnoliopsida; order Poales; family Poaceae; genus Aegilops; species Aegilops tauschii. Next base: position 186,764,428 of record NC_053036.3, on the reverse strand, counting down.
GCTATCCAGCATGCATCTAGAGTATTAAGTTCATAAGAATGGAGTAACGCTTTAAGCAAGATGACATGATGTAGAGGGATAAACTCAAGCAATATGATATAAACCCCATCTTTTTATCCTCGATGGCAACAATACAATACGTGTCGTTTCCCCTACTGTTACTGGGATCGAGCACCGCAAGATTGAACCCAAAGCTAAGCACTTCTCCCATTGCAAGATAGATCAATCTAGTACGCCAAACCAAACTGATAATTCGAAGAGACTTGCAAAGATAACCAATCATACATAAAGGAATTCAGAGGAGATTCGAATATTGTTCATTGATAATCTTGATCATAAAGCCATAATTCATCAGATCTCGACAAACACACCACAAAAGAAGATTACATCGAATAGATCTCCAAGAGAATCGAGGAGAACTTTGTATTGAGATCCAAAGAGAGAGAAGAAGCCATCTAGCTAATAACTATGGACCCGAAGGTCTGAGGTAAACTACTCACACAATATCAGAGAGGCTATGGTGTTGATGTAGAAGCCCTCCGTGATCAATGCCCCCTCCGGCAGAGCGCTGGAAAAGGCCCCAAGATGGGATCTCACGGGTACAGAGAGTTGCGGCGGTGGAAATAGGGTTTTGGCTCCTGTTCTGATGTTTCCGGGGTATATGATTATATATAGGTGAAAGAGGTCGGTCAGGAGAGCCATGAGGGGCCCACGAGGGTGGGGGGCGCGCCTCCCTGCCTCGTTGCCTCCTTGTTGATTGCTTGACGTCCACTCCAAGTCATCTGGATCACGTTTGTTCCGAAAATCATGTTCCCGATGTTTCATTCCGTTTGGACTCCGTTTGATATTCCTTTCCTTCGAAACACTGAAATAGGCAAAAAAACAGCAGTTTGGGCTGGGCCTCCGGTTAATAGGTTAGTCCCAAAAATAATATAAAAGTGTATAATAAAGCCCATTGAACATCCAAAATGGAAAATATAATAGCATGGAACAATCGAAAATTATAGATACGTTGGAAACGTATCAAGCATCCCCAAGCTTAATTCCTGTTCGTCCTCGAGTAGGTAAATGATAAAAAACATAATTTTTGATGTGGAATGCTTCTTAGCATAATATTCAATGTAATTCTTTTTATTGTGGCATGAATATTTAGATCTGAAAGATTCAAGATAAAAGTTTAATGTTGACATAAAAACAATAATACTTCAAACATGCTAACCAAGCAATTATGTCTTACCAAAATAACATAGCCAAAGAAAGCTTATCCCTACAAAATCATATAGTTAGGCCATGCTTCAATTTCGTTAGACAAAACATTCTCGTCATGCATAAACCCGATGACAAGACGAGCAATTGGTTCATACTTTTTAACGCACTTCAGCCTTTTCAACCTTACGCAATACATGAGCGCAAGCCATGGATATAGCACTATGGGTGGAATAAAGTATAATGATGGGGGTTATGTGAGAAGACAAAAAGGTAGAAAGTCTCACATCGACGCGGCTAATCAATAGGCTATGGAGATGCCCATCAATTGATGTCAATGAGAGGAGTAGGGATTGCCATGCAACGGATGCACTAGAGCTATATATATATATATATATATATATATATATATATATATATATATATATATATATATATATATATAAGTGGGTGTGCATCCAACTTGCTTGCTCACGAAGACCTAGGGCATTTTGAGGAAGCCAATCATTGGAATATACACTACAAAAAAATACACTTCCGTGATGATACGTGTTTGTCACAGTAGGTCACGTTTTCTGTCATGCATGTACATCCATGACAAATTTATGACAGAATCAAGATAGTCATACCTGTCCTGTCGTAGAAGTGTTCCATGACATTACCAAAATTATCATCACGGAAGTGTCCACTTCCATGACGATAAATCGCGCGTCACAAAAGTGCTTTCGTCAAGGGTGACCGACACGTGGCATCCATCATAATGGAACGCCGTTAAGCTATTGGGTCCGGTTTTGGATCCGATAACCCGTTAACAACCCCGACCAATGGGGATTTTCCACGTGTAAAATCATCGTTGGCTGGAGGAAACACGTGTCGGCTCACCGTTGGGACAGATGTCATCCACTCATTGGACCCAAAGCGCCTGTGATATGTCGACACGTGGCATGGCCCAACAGAGGCCCATATAGGTTAAAAAGGCTGGCCCAGTCAAAGGCCCGCAGTACTTACTCAGGTGCTAGTGGGCCAGCCTAATAACGGCCTGCTTAATAAAGGCCCATTTACGGCCCGAAGCCAGATCTGGCCCGTTAATTGTTCGTCGAATATTTGGGCCCATTTACGGCCCGAAGCCAGATCTGGCCCGTTAATCGTTCGCTGAATATTTGGGCCCAATTACAGCCCAGTGACTTTCGGCCTGTTAGAGGCCCGATGTAGACATGGGCCCATTTCAGCCCGGTGTGACTTTTGGCCTGGGAATGGCCCGTGCTACCCATGGGCCATATATGGTCCGACGGGACATCGGGCGCACTAACGGCCCGTTATAAAAAGTGGCAACAGTTAAGCCCAGCGTAACTTTGGGCCTGTTAAAGGCATGTCGCATAATTCGGCCCGTTGATGTCTGTACTAAGCTTTCGGCCTCTTAAAGGCCCATGATATCAGTGGGCCAACTAAGGCCCGAGATATGTTTCGGCCTGGTAACTGCCCGTGATATAACTGGGCCCAAAAAGGCCCGGTCTACATTTCAGCCCGCTGAAGGCCCGTCGACGACTAGTGAAAATTGAGGCCCAATATGCATTTCGGCCTGCTAAAGGCCCATGGTTTCATCTGGGCCATAACAATCCAGTACAATATTCAGCCTATTAATGGCCCAACGCTACCTGGGCCAAACTAAGCGTTGGGTCCACAAAAGGCCCAACTAAAATATAGGCTGGTGTAAGTTGTGGGCCTCGCGCAAAGTGTGAAGGCCCCAATCATTCGGGCCCAAGAAAGATGAAGGCCGGCCCAATTGTGGCCCGCTAAACACCAGGCCCGTTAGAGGCGAATGTTTCGGCCCGGTCGACTACATCTGATTTTTTTCTGATAGCGAATGATCGCAGTAACTAGTAGGAATTAAAACAAACCTACTCTATACAATAAAGAAATTATGGCATAGTAACTAAGAATAAACCTACACTATACAATAAAGGATTTATGGTATATTACATCCACTAGGCATCGAAGTTCGCCACCAGTGATCATAAAGCGCAACGAAGAAGCAGATTGCAAAAACTGGGCACCATTGCAGCGTAATAAAATAATACTGAACGGAGATCACTTCCAAGACAGTTCAAGAAAGGTTAGCCTTGCGCGGGAACTGCTCCGCAAGCTGCTGAGCAAGGCTGTGAGACCGGCCTAGCATGTCGGTCATAGCTTCCAGGTGTAGCTGTTTAGCGATGAGGTTCTCATTGGTGTTCTCCGCAATCTTTCTTAGAGATAGGACTTCAAGTCGAAGTTGAGTTGTAGAATGCCTTTCTGCTAGAACTTGGGACTGAAGAAGTCGAACTGATTCAGACAACGAATTCTGTGAGCTTGTCTGACTGCAAGTCTGAAGTAACTTGAACACTGCATCAATACAAGACTTTGGGGTTGTCTCGCTGTCTTCAAGATGTTTTGCCTTCTTTGCTGCAATATATGTTGGGTTTGTCTCACAGCCTTCAACAGACTTGTGCATGCCATCAGGCATATCACCTTGAAACAAAGCAGAGAGATGACAGGTTTTGCACGTGTATAAACAAAGATGATAACTGTGCTGTCAATTCCATCCAATTTCAAATTAGAAAATAAAGAGTAAGTTCAAAATATCAATAGCATAATTTGGCATTGTTCATAATGCGGGGAGCTTCACCACACTACTGGATTACCATGTCAACATAACAAGCATAGATGAAGGGAAAAGAAAATCATTGTATCTATTTTGGTTAATGTGCATTGCATGTTGTTCATATCATCAGCCACATCAGTAAGATAAAACAGGAGATGACAAGGTGCAAACGTGGGCTGCTTCACCACACACTAGATTATAGATCCACAAAAACAAGCATACATATAGGGAGTATTGAGTAATGTGCATGGTATTAATAAGGAATTTGGTTTTACAAGTAAAACTTAGAACTTACGGTTCTTGCAAACATGCATTTTGGTAGAAACAGCAAACTAATCAGTAGTAAATGATAGGGAGTATGAGCAAATTAAACAACAGTTGAGGATAAAGGCTTTAGAAGGACTGACTTACATTAATAGTTAACACCGGCTTTATAATGCCCTTCTCCATGTCAAGGGAAGGATAACACAAGAATTTCAGCACAGAATCTTCTTCATAAGCATTGCCTGTTCTCTACATTTTGTAGAGAGTAATTATAGATATGATAATACTAGAAGGGATAGAGGATAACGAAGATAAGATGCAGATTGATGCTACATAATCAACTACTAATCCCTGGAAGTACAAGCATTACAGGACAAAATGTACTGACAAGAGCAATGGGCTACACTTCTGCACTGGCATTGTCTGTGTATTCTACTTTTTCGTAAGATTAAATATAAATATGATCTTTTTTAGTAAATGGTGGGCGAGGGAGATAAGATGCAGAATGCTACACAATGAACCAATCCCTCTTCCCATAATACAAGAGTGTTTTGAACACTGGTGTACTGTACAAAACGTTCTTATATTATGGGACGGAGGGAGTAGCTGTTAATGTAAGTACAGTGATAGACGACGTTCAGTCCTTACAAGAGGACTGCAGAGCTAAACCTCTTCAAAACATTGGGTTGATTCTAAATTTATGTAAGAGTCCATACGGATCTTATAATGTCCACCAAATGGACAATAACGAGGCTAACATGTGTAGTGATGCTACATAATCAAACAGCTATGAAAGTAAGTATGGTCATACAGGGCAAGAGGTACTCAGAAGAGCAATGCAGTGTACAGTTTAGTTGCGAGATTCTGTGGTCCCTTGAGAATGAATGTTCTTCTGCTAACAGTTTTCGTACAAGTGAGACGTTAAGGCAAATGCAGAAATGTAGTTCAAATTGTGATGTGATATCATAGATAGTACCTTACACTACACCCGAGACCAATGTGTAACAAGATTATTCCAGTCACTGTCGGATAAATGTAGCACCGGAGACTTTACAGAAATTTCGTTTAGAGGCTTGCCATCGAAGTGCGCTTGCCTCAGGTAGGAACGTTACTTCATCAACGAGTGCTTGAAAAGCGCAACCAACCCTTGCTCGTCTTCACAATCCAGTTTGGTCCTCGCCTATTTAAAAGAATGAAATCTTGTGTCTTCTGTCAGCAGAAACATATGCAGTAATGAGCATGAATAACATTAGTACATTACTTACGCGTAAGTTGCGGAGGAAGACTGGAAATTGTTCTGTGTTTGCGGTATAATCTTTCCATGAAGGAAAGATGCGCACAAAGTTCCTGACAACAATATAGGCTTTGTCTTCTAAACTGAGAAGAAATGGAACAGGGGTCCTATTTGCTGCAATTGGGGCTCTCTCTGGTTCAAAAAGGGATTTGGCAACTGGATTTGGTGTACGCTTTGCTGGAATGGAGGTTTTGCGTCGTAGAGCTGGTGCTATGTCAACTGGCATAATCATAATGTTTACTGCAGTTGGGGTCTGCTGAGTTGGGGCATCAGAAATGACCAGTGTAGTAGGGCTAGAGTCTGCTAGAGTTGGGGTGTTTTGTGGGTCAGGTGATATTGCAACTACACCTAATGGGCTATTTGATTTATCAGGTGCCACTACCTTTTCCAAATACTTTGCTTGTGCTCCTCCACGATCAGCTATCGACCTCTTCCTTTTGAACGTCTGATACACAAGAACAACATTTGAATGGATAAATATGGTATGATGACAGATGGAATATGTACTGAAAATGGATAGGGAGGGCGTATTCACATACACGATGTGTAAACTAAGCTAATGGCAGTTCAACAAAGTAGAAGCAATGCAAAGCATCAGTTGCAAGATATGTGCGACAAATATAACCTTGGAAAGTTAGAGCAAGCACCTTGATGGGTGAATAAGATAGGGCATCTTCCTCTGACTCCTCCACTAGGGATCTACATTGACTTAGGTCTCCCTCTAGCTCAGAATCACTGCTACGATCATACTCTGAGCATGAATCTGTAGGTGGAGAGCGTTTGCATTGCATTGCATCCAGACTTGATTTCAGTCCCTTAATGCCAAGTTTGACAGCCATGGCATTGTTCTGCTTTATTCTTTTCATGCGCGCAAGCTCATAATCATTATGATGCTGTTAAGAATCTGAGGTTCATGAAAACATAAAAAGTAGTTAGATTATCTACGGAATGCATTGCGGATTCAACTCGAACAGTGTCTCCCTATAAACCCTGCATATGCAAAGTTCACCCCCCAACCGTGCTGACCAGACCACACACAGAAATACAAACCCCTTATGTCTCTATAATAGGCAGACACACATTTCAAAACTGAAGTGGGAACATTAGAATCATATGAAATTCGTATTTGAACAAATAAACTAAGGAATTATGACTGGCATAATGTTTAGCGTCAAGGGTGGAGTGTTGGTAGTGCGACACAAAGCAAGTAGGCAGATTGTATTCCATGTAAAAGATCGAAGCCTATGTAAAAGCTGGAAATGACACTTTCTTTCTATACAATGCAGTGTTCGTTGCCCACACATGATGGAAGAGATCACATAGAGAAATACTATTCACTCATGTCTACGGTTGTAGTATTTAGAAACAGGGTGGTCCACCCTAAAAGAATATTGACAACAAATATGACAAGGCAAGCATAGATGTAGTGAATCAATCATTTACTTGTGAGCTCACTAGGACAAGTATGCAGAATTGTAACTGCAGTAAGAGACCGTCCAAAATCTGAATCAAGAAGTTTGTCTAGCACTTATTGTTTGCAACTAATGGACGTGAATAATTGGATATTATATCGAATGAGTAAGAAAGACAAGTAAATTTGTCAACAAACCTGGCTTGCAGTAGTAATCTGGGTCAGTGTCACTACGACCAACAATCCAAAATGACTAGTGTCTGTTCCTAGGGCCGGAATTTTGAAAACCTTGTGAACTTTACAGGTACTAAAGAGTACCGAAATACATCTGAACCATTAAGTGTAGGTAGCACTGAGCACACAACAAACCCTAATGACAGTCCTGCCTAATGAGTAATAAGTCAATTAGAAAATGGGTGATGAGGAGTGGCTGCTGTGTGTTGAGGACTTATCTCAGGATAAATCGGGTTGGCTTAGTGGGTGCTGCACACCTGAGCCCTGAACAGACTGGGAAGGTAGGCACGGCGGTGCGCCCGGGCAGCGGTGACGCTGTTGGGCGAGCGGCTTCTGACCTCCTGTTAGTCCGGCGTCTCCTCCTAGAGTCATGCAGTCCGGGGACGGCAAGTCGCCTTCGAGGCAGGCAGCTGGGGGCGAGTAGAGATTGGAAGCGCGCAGCAGAACATAGGGGAATCGGGGCCTGGGACGACCCAAAATCCCAGGGTGGGCCGACCCACCGTGGGCACCCTATAGAGATACACACCCGAGTGGCGAACATGCATTTTCGAAACTAATTTAGGAACATTTAGCTGACCAATTAAACGAATCTGTTTTAATAATATCAGATTCATATTTGAACAACTAAGCTTGCTTAGCTTGATGGGTTGAGCAGTGCTATTATGACACGAAGCACGTATTCTGATCGTATAGTGATCATAAAAGGGGGGAACCGGAGAAATGATATTTAGCAGCCATTGTTTGCTTCGAACTAAGAACTAAATTCTAAGAGCTGAAAAGAAGGTAGAGTAACCAAGTTAAGATCTATTTTCTGGTTGAGATCAAAAAGTTGAGGAGACATGAAGCACCTCTCTTGCGGCGCCGTGTAGGCATCGGGGTGCGATGGCTGTCGGTGGCGTTGAAGCAGATCTGCGATGGTAGATGGGTGCATCGGGGGATAAGTCCCGTTGCGGTGGAAGAGAAGGTCGTGTGAGCGGCCCCGGCAAAGAGGACGACAGCGCCGATGAAGCGAGAGGACGTGATGCAAGGCTCCTGGTCCGTCGCCGTGGATGAGAAACATCCATCTCTAGCAGTGGACGACGCGGTCTTGGTAGGCGCTCCGGCATGGTGGAGGATGGTGGCGATGGATGTGGTGGAGGACGGCGGCGATGGATGTGGTGGAGGACGGCGGCGATGATTGGGGTGGCGGACGGAGGCTCGTGTGGGGATGGTGTTCTAGCACAGACGGTGTATGAATGGGAAAATGGAGGGAGAGGTACGGGGAACCATGTTTTCGGGACGCGCCTGTCTGAAATATGGCAAAAGTTACGAACTTAGCCCCCGTTTAAAATTTGGATGTCTCGTCGGTTGGGGATACGACGGTAATCTCGCATCTCGCCAATATTTGCCTAGAGTGATTTCGGGCGAGGAGAGGGTGGTTGGCGCACATGGTTGGCACCCACGGTGTATGAACGGGGCTGACAGGTAGGGCGGTTGTGTCACGTCTGAGTGAAGTTACAAACCTGCCCCTATTGAAAATATTTGCCTACATCGATTTCGGCTGAGTCGAGTTTGTTTTGCCGCCCACCGTGTATGAATGGGGAAATGGAGGGAGAAACAGAGATCTTTCGGACGAGCTTGAATCAAACATGTTTTGCCGCCCATGTTTGGCACCCACCGTGTCGGAATGGGCTCAGAGGCGGTCGTGTCACGTCTTATTGAAGTTACTATCCTACCCCTATTTAGAGCAGTGGAAATCGGGCCGATGGATTGTCCGTGTAATGGGTAGACAGTAGTTTCCATCTCCCAAACACTTGGCTTCGGGCAGCCGACATGGGAGTGGACATTTTGCCGCTTCTTTCGAATTTTGGGACAATAAGCATCCAGGTTTACCCTGACAACTAAATTCGAATCCATTTTGTATTCCTATACGAATCTTTATAAATCATTCTATATGTTTTTATATATCTTCAAAAGGATGAAAAAGATGTATTCCACTGTCATATATGAATATGGTTTACAAATGCCGATACTCGAATTCAGAATCTAGAATCCAGTTTAAGGTGAATTCGAATATTTGGAACACTTCATGTCCAACTCAAATGTCACACGCAGCATAATGTGTACTCCCATTTAGATATGTACACAAGGGATGTATCAAGATTCAAATACCGAGTCAATCAACCAAGAATGTACAGAACTAATAGACATATAAACACTTATAGAGTATATGGATCAATAATATCAACTAACATACATAAGCCAGGCCACTGTACTTTTCTTTGCTACAACATCATCCTTTTTTAGCCAAGCTACTACAACATCTTGGCCCTTTCCGATGCGTGCCACTTATGGTCCATCTATACTACTATTATTGCTGAATGCACATTCAGCCCGATCGGCATATTTGTAAGTCTGGCACAGCAATCAAAATGAAATGTCCCCGAGTCTTATCAATTAATATAGACTTGTGCTCAAATAAAATTACAAACCAAAAAACAAAAAACAAAAAACAATTATTACATGATCTCTAAAACAAATGGTTTGATTGATTACATGAACAAACAACACAAAGGTTATTCAATGGAAAGAACATTTCACCTATGATTTACCAAGTGGGAATTTAATTTCCTTTTTTCCTTCAGGACCTTAACAATGTGGTCAGTCTCAGCTTGCTTCGTTTTGAAATCCACCAAATATTTAATGGTTGTCTTGAGTACTGCTACTGATTGTGCTGTTTGCTTCCTCAACATGTCAACTTCATCTCTAAGTGCAGAAGCAGAATCTCTTTCTACCACTAGTTTAGCCTCTAGAGCATCAGCAGTTGGCAATTCATAATGCACGATTGGGCAGGTGCCACTGCTGTGGGATGATACAACGTCCATGGGGACCTTGCTCTTTGATCTTGGGCTAACCTGTTTTGCCATTAAAGTTCCGATTGGATTCAGAAAAGTTGAAGTTAGCAAAACATCTCAACTGGGAGTTATAACAGCAAACTAGTTAAACAAACAAGGAATTAAAGAGTTCCAATTCGATGCTGAAAAGTAGTTATTAACATCATTGTAACCCATTGTTGCAGCAGCAAAGTAGTTAAACAAACAAGTAGCTATTTAAGTTCAGGCAAACAGGTAATTCTTAACAGTAAGTATCAAACACATAGATAGGTGCAGTCTATAATAGGATTAACAGGCTGTGGCATTATGTAATCAGTAGCAAACAAAATTAAGCCAAGCAACATAATTGAACAATTTTGCAATAAGTGGCTAACTAAAATTCCGAGAAGCTGGTAACTGAACTTGCGCTAGTTCTTTGTACAGGCACACTGCAACTTCTTTTTCGCTTACAAGGTTGCACGAAGGAGTCCATGGCATCAATTGCTTGGATACGCAGTCCCAATACTTCTTTCTTCCCACACTGCATTGGTTAGTCGAATGGTTAATCTGGTAAGATGGTGCGTCCTTGATATGTTATATGAGGACGTGTAGTCAGACTAGTTGTAGCCACACACATCACACTGGCTTTACTGTATATTTCATGCGATTACTTTTGGCATATTTTGTGGGTAATTCAACCATTCTTTGGGTAAATCAAAAGCACCACTGGAATATTTTTCACTACCCCTATCATACACGCAAAAGGGGGCGACGCCACCATAGGGGCTGGTATGGGCGGCCGCCTCGGGAGGCTCGAAAGTGTGCACCTAGTTTGAGTCGTCCAGGTTGGCCCAGGCTTGTTTTGTTCGTCCCAACGCACGAGCAGGCAATGTAAAAAATGAAGAAAAATGTTTCAATTTGGATAGGCCAATAACATAAGTGCAAGGCAGGCCCTATAGCAGGCTCGCGGCCCAAACGAGCGCCTCCCATATCGATCGACAGCAGGAAAAATCCCAATTCATCCGCTCCAGCCTCCAGTCTGGTTCGCTCCTAACCTAGCCGCCGCTGGACAGACCGACACAACACTTCCCCGTGCCCTCGTTGGAGGGCGGTCGCCGGGCTTCAAGCAAACGGAAGGACAAGAAGATGAAGATCCAACCCTAGGTGTAGCCTGCGTGGGAGGCAGCGGCGGCAACACGGGCATGGCATCGAGCTTGCGCAAACGGACAGTCGCAGCTTGCAAGAGTAGCATGCGCAACGAGCAGGTACATCAGATCCCTGATTATATCTAATTCAACTCTTCAATTTCTGGCCAATAGTTAAACCTGACGGTGTTGTAAAACTGCTTGTATGTAGGGAATCTATGAGAAAATGAAACCAATTTCTACTTATTTTATAACTCCCCCAATCAATACCGAACTGACTAAATCTAATGTATCTAATCAAGTTTCCGGTGCAAACATCCAAGCTCATGTTGTTCTTGAGCCTGAAGTGTCTAATGAACAGACTACTAATGAAGGATTTGATGCAAACATTTTACATGCTCCTGGTGATGAACATATAGTGTCTCATGAGGCATCTAATGCAAGCATTTTGCAAGCTCCCATTGAAGGATTTAGTGTCTAATGATGATCTGCTATGTTGAGAGAGACATAGAGATTTGCAGGCATTGATGACAAGCAAATTATAGTGCATTTTCATGGCTTGAGGAAATGTCGAGGCCATCTACCAGAAAGTCCCCGTATCATGACAACGTAGCATAAATACTTTTCTAATCTTTTGTTTGAAACTATTGGCATACTTGTGCAGGATAGATATATTGATATGCAGTTTGCGCACTGGTTATAGGTGCAATTACACTTCGATATTTTCAGCCAGAGAATGAATAATTCAAGCAGGTACAAACCATGTTTGTAGTCCTTATACACCATGTTGCATTTTGTGTTTTTTGGTGCTTGCATCATTTAGTGTTTATAATCTGAACTAGTTTGGATCATTAGCTGGTTTTCAAAGTGCATGTAGCTTCACATTTCTCAAGGTATGTTGATTTCCGGAGTGCAAGTGCCTTCGTATTTTTTAAGTTAAATGTTCGCCCCTGGTAACTTGAATTCATGGATCCGCCACTGCACACAAATCATACACGAATGCCAGTACGAATTAAATGAAATGCAGGGACTTACGCTAGCTCATTGTACAGGCTCACTGCAGCTCTGCTTGCGCTTGGGATGTTCCATGTACAAGTCCATGTTACCACTTGCTTGGATGTGCAGGCCTTGTGCTCCTTGCATCCCCCTCTGCATTTTTGACACGGCGAAGGCTGATCAAATAAGAGGAATCGACCTTGCTGTTGTACCGGAGGACAGATACTTACAAGGTTATACGGGTGTGCAGGATGTGTACCAGATCCCGTAGCACCGTCATGCTTCACTAAAAAATGGATTTGCTTGTTTCAGATGATATCTCCAGAAGAAATAAGAGTTAAAGTCAGAGTTGGATAGGCGTGTAAGCTAAGAGAGCAGTGAAAGGATATCCAAACATCGTCGGAACAGTGCACAAGGGAGTGATGTGTGGATACCTAGTTCGTGCCGGCGTTTGGGCATGCTCACCTAGCTAGAGTGCTGGTCACTTCAGAGCCGTTGAGGGTGATGCACTGGCGTTGGCTGGCCGCACACGGATGCAGATCTTGAGTGGCAGCGGAGCGCTACGATGTGGTGGACGAGACCGTTGGTGAAGCCCCAGCGGCCTCGGGGGGCGGAGGCGCGACGATGTGCTCGGTGAAGTAGCCCCGGTGAGCTGGGAGACGGCGACGGTGAAGCGCACCTGATGCGGTGGAAGTCGGTGTCTGTGAGGCACATCGGTTGTGGCGGCCGACGTTGTCGATGGACCACCCGATGCGGTGGACGAGGGCGTAGATGAGGTAGCTCCGGTGCGGTGGTGAAGCGTGACCGTCGCCGTCGTCCTCCGGCATAGAGGTGGGGAAAGAGACGAGACGAGGGGCGATTCGAACTTTGCTTGGGTTGGCGGCGAATTAAGGATTTGAGCAATTTGGGTGCGGAAGGGGACGGTGGAGAAGGGAGATTTTGCAGGGCTGGAATTGGGGCCGCCAGATATTTCAATCCGAAACGTGGAAGCGCGAACTTATTTTGTCGTCGTCCTTTTGGGGGGGGAGGGGGTGGGTGGCTGGGTGCTACGCGTCCGTCCGACATACGCGACCACCACGACACGACCCTGGTCTGCCTGGTGCGCCTACATTTCAGAATGCAAACGAATCTTCTTTCAATTGCAAACGAATCTGTATGTATTACCATGCCCGTGTTTCCTTGCAATAATTAGTCATTCGAAACGAGATACTATAAATTAATTAATGAGGAGTTATTTGAAAAAAAATTGAAACGGTATCCACGGTATCCATGCTAACGTGGATTAGAGTGTGTGGCACATAATTAGTTATTTGAATTAGAGTGTGTGTCACATAGCGATCTCCAATTCTAACGTGGATTTCGCATTTCGCTATATCCACGCTACTTTTTTTTAATACAAATTCATATGTATATGATGAACACCATGGTAGTGAGAAAACTTTTGGATGGATTCAAACATATGACCTACAAAATAGCACAACAAATCGAGTCAATGTCAACTTTTTCGAAACCTAGTATGGTATGAATTCAAAATAATTACCCATATGCATGGTCCTCAGTTCAAATCTTACAATGTACACCGAATTGAAACATCGATATCAAGTCTCGTACTATCTACATTCAAATGTTGTTTTTAGCCCCCCCCCCCCCCCCCCCCCCCGCACACACGCTACATACTATCTGTATCGGTTAATCTTCCTCTCCTAACCACCTTAGGAAGCTATCGGTTTCCAACACACATCCATTCTTTCTCTCCATGTTTCGATCTCTAAATCTCTCAACTACACAACCCCATTTTTCCACTCTGTTACGAAATGTATTTACCTCACACACCCGCCATTGCACCCCATGCCGAGCTCTCTCTCTCTCTCCCTCTCACCCTCTCGCGCTAAATACATGCATTGCCTATCTAGCCACCCAACCTCTCGTGTGCACGCACACACGTTGTCTATCTAGGTCACTCCCTCGAGACTGTCTCACTCTTTCTTCTGCATGGCGGGCCACACTCGCTCAATCTTGCTCTCTTTATCTGAGTCTCGTTTAACCTCGTTTTCTTTCACACACAAATGATATATCTCCCTGTTCGGGCCTCCATCGACACACTCTATACTCTCTCACGCAGATTGTCTATCTAGGTCAGTCCATCAAAGCCGCCCCCATTCTTTCGACCTCATGGCGGGCCACTCTCACTCTCTCTCTCCCCCCTCTCTCTCTCCCTCTCTCTCTCTCTCTCTCTCTCTCTCTCTCTCCCTCTCTCTCTCTCTCTCTCTCTCTCTCTCTCTCTCTTTGTATGTCTCGATTGACCTCGCTCTTTCTCGGACAAAACGATATATCACCATGTTTGAGCCCAATTCGACTTATTCACATTGTATACTCTCTCACGTACATTGTCTATCTAGGTCACTCTATCCAACCCGTCTCACTCTTTCGATCGCACGACGACCCTATGTGATCGATTGACCCTTCTTCCTCCCACGCACAAAATATATCTACACGTCTATGACTGGATCATCTCTGAAGCTCTATCTTACAGCCCTCACCCTTGCCAAAAGCTCAGTCGGACAATATCTCTCTAGAGCATATATATTTGTTCAATGAATGTTGGACCACACTCACTTTGTCTCTCTATCTATATGTCTCTCGATTGACCTCACTTTCTCACGCCGTATCTTCCACACATTAAAGCTACCTCTCCATCCCTCGCAAAGCCGGCGCTATTTACATTGCAAGGGGCACTCCAACCTTGGATTAATTTGTGTAGGCATTTATTCCGGTCGGTTTAGATTATATTTTCGTAGCATTCGGCCCACAACTACTCGAAACACCGTTGCAACCCCCGCAACTCCCCTAGTTGATTTCCCTCTGGCTCGGTCATCGCTCTCTCGCACGTCCTTTCTCGCCTTCAACGCCGCACCATGGTATTATTGCAAAAAACTCTGTTGTTCTCTTTAATTACTATAAATAAGCTACAAAACTACACACCGATAGTCCACTTGGAATGGAACAAATTTGGACCCACAAATTAAAGTGCTACAAACTACACACCAAGGGGCCCACATGTCATGAAACAAATTTGGACCCATATACAAAGTAAAAAATAAAGGACGAGGATCGAACATGCGACCAGGGCCTTCAAGCCGCACGTCAATAGGCAACATACGTAGAACATCAATGTTTGTTGTACCTCCCTTTGTTCACATAATGTTTTTATATTACCACAACCTATTTAATTGATAACATGTAATATTATTTTTAGTACTATTCGCCTTCACTTACTGGTGGGTTCCATGTGTGCTCTCTATCTCTCCTCCCCTTCTGCGTTTAGACGCACGGGCAAACACGAAGAACTCGCGGGCGATGTTGCCGTTGACCATATCTGGACGCATTCACAAGTTACGGCACCAGTTTCACGTGCTAGCAGCACTAGTCAGTGTGTACGTGCAATGCACGTTAATTTGGAAGTATATTAAGTGCATGCGGATATTAAGTAGGATATTATTTGCGTGTTATTATGTGATTAGTACTATTTTTGGCGTGAAATTAACTGCACGCTAAACGTGTTGAGTGCTCGACATTGTAGCAGTCTAGGTCGTTGGATGGAAAGGAATACATGTGGCTTGATGATATTTTATATTTAATTTGATACGGCTCTAGCAGAACATTCAATCGATCAAACCATAGATTTCGTTCAGTCTGACTCCAACTTTAAATTATACGACGATCGATCTAAAATAAACGGAAATGATAAATGTTCGGATTTTAAGCATGGCAATCCGAACGGTTTTCATGGCAAATTTAGATTACGCGGCGGCGGCGGGGGCATCTTGCGGTGGGAAGCGGCTCCTCTGCCGTGCTCTGTGTGTCGTCGGGCCACTAACCGATGGCAACGGCGGCGCCTTGCGCCGTTGTTGGCGTACTCCTGGACGTAGTCCTAGCTTCAAGGAAGGCCAAAATGTTCTGGACTTCGAAGCGTGTCAACTGGCGGGAGGAGGCGACTGGCGTTGGTGCAAGGAAGTGGTCAACGGCGGCCATCCATGCCCCTGAGGGGGGCACTGGCACCCGCGCGGGGATAGGCGCTGTCAACGGCGCGGCAGAGACATTCATGTGCACGGGCACTGGCACGGGCGCGCACGTCAGTGCACACGCAGGCGCATGCGCTAGTAGGTGCACGGGCACCGGTACGGGCGTGTGCGTCAGTGCACGCGCAGGCGCATGCGCTCGCAAGTGCACGGGCGCGTGAAAGTCGGCGGGGACCTCGTGGAACCCCGTGGCATCAAGCTCGGCGACAATGTATGGCTCCCAGCCCATCAATGCCACGGGGATGGGCGCTGGCGCAGTCGGGGCGACTGGAGCCGGAACGGGAGCGGGGACAGGCACGACGTCTTCCCAAAAGGCCAGTTCAAGCTCGTCCCAAAGCGCCTTATGTTCTTGAGACTCCGGCTGGGTGTCTTCCTCAAGAAACTGGAAGACTAAGGGCAGACCATCGTGATGCGGCATGGCGTACGTTTAGGTCAGGCTGGTTGGAGGTAGACGACAGGAGAATCGGAGAGGAAGAGAGAAGATTGTAGCGATACCAGGTAGTGCGAGGTTGATTTTAAACTGCGGCGCCGTCGACATTAGAAGTGGGAGCAGTTGGGACGAAGGTGGGCGGCGGAGCCTGGTCAAAGGCTCGCCTCCCGGTGAGCCTGCACAACGGTCTGCTCGCACGCCTCCCTATCACCGGCGCAGCGTTCTGCTCGCACGCCTCCCGTCGACTCACACGCTTGCTCGGACGGCACCTGTCGATGAGAAGCGGGACTCGTGGCGGCACGTAAATGCCCACGGTTTCAATAGTGAAAGCGTTCGCCTTAACGTGACAGGTCTTTGTTCCAGAATACCTTGGCTCTTCATTTGTGCAACTTGTCATAAGCAGCTTGTCTCAAATTGAAGAAAAAAATTACGAAGTAATATTTGTGCCATATCACATGACCATGCTCAGTTTCAAGAATTTATGGTCACTTTTGGATTTTCTGAAATTTAAGATCCAGGATTCGAAACAATATCATAACATGCATCATGCAATAAATTTTCAAGCCATACATCTGTCCTGTTGTATTTCTTAAGAAAGGATTTGGTCAAACATTTTGCTTAGTTAGACTTCACACATGTTATATATGCAGAGCAAAAGGATAATCCCTCCGTACCAGTGCATTGCCTGATATATTAACTAAAGTACTAGGCATGAACAAACGGGCTCAATTCTTTGCTCATCCTGGTGTAGTAGTAGTAGTACCAGGCAATGCAGTTGACGGGTGACCTTGGCGAGCGGCGACTGTAACGCCCATGATGCGGCTATATCTCCCACGTGTCGAGGCACGACTTAGATGCATAACCGCATTGTGGTTTTGTCTCAAGAAGGGCCATCTTCACACAATCCCATGTAATGAACAAGAATGGGATAAAGAGTAGGCTTACAATCGCCACTTCACACAATACATAAATATAATTCATACATCATCCAAAATACACACATAGAGCGACTACGGTCAAAATCCAAATGAAAATAAGACAACCCCAAATGCTAGATCCCCGATCATCCCAACTGGGCTCCACTACTGATCATCAGGAAAAGACACATAGTAACGACCACGTTCCTAGTCGAACTCCCACTTGAGATCGACCCCATCATCTGCACTGGCATCGTCGGCACCTGCAACTATTTTGGTAGAATCTGTGAGTCACGAGGACTCAGCAATCTCACATCCGCGAGATCAAGACTATTTAAGCTTATAGGAAAGGATGGTGTAAAGAGGTGGAGCCGCAGCGGCAATAAGCATATATGGTGGCTAACATACGCAACAGAGAGCGAGAAGAGAAGCAACGGAGCGGTCGTCATCCACCAATGACCAAGAAGTGATCCTGAACTCCTACTTACGTCATTCATAACTCAAACCGTGTTCACTTCCCGGACTCCGCCGAGAAGAGACCATCACAGCTACACACACAGTTGATGTATTTTAACTGGGCCAAGTAACAATTTCTCTACAACCGGACATTAACAAATTCCCATCTGCCTCATAACCGCGGGCACGGCTTTCAAAAGATAATACCCTGCAGGGGTGTCCCAACTTAGCCCATCATAAGCTCTCACGGTCAACGAAGGATAAACCTTCTCCCGGAAAGACCCGATCAGTCTCGGAATCCCGGTTTACAAGACATTTCGACAATGGTAAAACAAGACCAGCAAAGCCACCCGAATGTGCCGACAAATCCCGATAGGAGCTGCACATATCTCGTTCTCAGGGCACACCGGATTATCCAAGCTTTCGATAGGCTAGACCAGAGTTGCCCCTGGTGGCCACCGGCGACTAACAGGTTGGACCAATACTCAGAGGAGCACTGGCCCGGGGGTTTAAAATAAAGATGACCCTCGGGCTCTAGAAAACCCGGGGGAAAAAGGCTTAGGTGGCAAATGGTAAAACCAAAGTTGGGCCTTGCTGGAGGAGTTTTATTCAAAGCGAACTGTCAAGGGGGTCCCATAAATCACCCAACCGCATAAGAAACGCAAACTCAAGGAACATAATACCGGTATGACATAAACTAGGGCGGCAAGAGTGGAACAAAACACCGGGCATAAGGCCGAGCCTTCCACCCTTTACCAAAATATATAGATGCATTAATTAAATAAGAGATATTGTGATATCCCAACATATCCATGTTCCAACATGGAACAACTTCAACTTCACCTGCAACTAGCAACACTATAAGAAGGGCTGAGCAAAAGCGGTAACTTAGCCAAACAACGGTTTGCTAGGAAAGGATGGTTAGGGGCTGACATGGCAATATGGGAGGCATGATATAGCAATTGGTAGGTAGCGGAGCATGGCAATAGAGCGAACAACTAGCAAAGCAAAGATAGAAGTGATTTCGAGGGGAGGTCATCTTGCCTGCAAGGTTCTCAGAGTTGTCGAAAGCTTGATCCTCGTAAGCGTACTCAACAGGTTCCTCGTTCACGAACTCGTCTCCCGGCTCTACCCAAGACAAGAACACAAACAAACGGAACCACAATCAACCACGAGAAGTGCACAGGCAACATGATGCAAAACATGTATGATATGCGAGATATGATATGCGATGTATATGCGTGCTCCGGAAGGGAAAATGACGAACAAGGCAGTAACTTGGCAAACCAAGCATGCCACTGGAAATATGGGATGATTTTGGTCGAAATCGATATAAAGATCACCGGAAACGGATGCACGGTTTGCAAATGGCAAGCAAAACAAGAATGACACGAATCTGCGATTAACATCATGATAGCACTTAAAATGCAACAAGTAACAATGCTACAGCACCCCAGCGTATCAACAAAGCATATGGCTGTAATATAAAGGAGATGCTTGACAAAAGATGAACACTGAGCTATGGCTAGCTCACAACATAACAAGCTCAAACAAGCATGACAAAAGTGCAAAAGATATCAGGTTCAGAGACTTGGTGAAATTACTGGACATGGCTGAAACAGCAACAGGTAGCAATGTTCAAAGCATGAAATCAACATGCTACAGGAACTTAAAATGGCAAAACAAGGTATGGAAGTATTCTACTAGATGCATATGACAAAAGTCCCTTACTGACCATAAGCCAAAAAGGACCAGAAGATATGATGGCAACCATGTAAACATAGCAAGTTCCGTTATCAGGTTTCTTACTTAGCAGAAAACAGAGCATGGCAGAAACAGACATTATAAGGGCATCTTTGTGAGCTTGATGCACTCACCATAAGGAAATGCATGACAAAACAAGCATACCTACAGCAAGATGGCAAGTTTATGAAGCTAACCATGGCAAGAACAAATACATAGCATGTATGGATCAACTACAACAAGCTTGGCAAAATTGAGAAATTACTAAGTCTCTGAAATCAGAAACATTACGGGTCCTAGTTTGCATGCTTGTGCTAGTCACCACATAGATTACAAAAATACATGGCATACACCACTGGAAAGATGGCATGGCATACAACAAAACACATGTAGAGCTCATGCCCATAAGATGCACAGATTAAATGATACAAAAATGACAAATCTCCAAGTTCTGATAAGAACCAGCAGATAACAGCAACTAGCACTCTTGCACCAGAGATTTGGGCATCAAGATGGCCTCTGATGAACATAGTGCAATTGAACAAAATGTAGAGCATCACGGGGCGAACAATTTGACATATTGCACGCGCGAAACGGAGCTATATGCAGAGAGTTATGCAATGATGAACAGGGGCACATGCTGTAAAATAATATAACTTAGAGAATTTCGGGGGGGGGGGGGGTCTCGGGTCAACCTTGTTGACTGGATCCTGATCGGATCGGGAGCTCGCCGGAGATAGGGTTCGAGCTCGAGCTCGCCGGAGTCAGGAGAGGACACGGCCGGAGGAAGGACGACGGCGGCGGGGTGGCGGAGAAGAGGAGGAGGCCGACGGGCGGGGGGGGGGGGGGGGGGTGGGAGAGGCGGCGCTGGCCGGGGACGGCGGGCCGCGGCGGGAGGAGCCGGCCACGGGCGGCGGAGCTCGGGCCCGGCGATGGCGGCGGCGGCGGCGGGCACCGGCGACGCGGGCGAGGTGCGGGGCGGCGGTGCGGGCGGCGTGGCCGGGAGGCGACGGCGTACGGGCCGCGGGGGCCGCGCCCGGGCCTCGCGGGCCGGCGGCGGGGGCGCGGCGGCGTGCCACGTGGCGCGCGCCGATAGGCTGCGGGCGGCGGCGGCGAAGTGTCCGGTGGCGGCGGACGTGTCCGGCGGCGGCGGGGGAAAAAGCTAGGGTTTCATCTGCGAATTATTTCGGGAGGGATGCATATAAATAGGTAGAGGGAGCTAGGAGGCTCCAAATGAGGTGCGGTTTTCGCCCACACGATCGTGATCGAACGACCTAGAGCATGGAAGAGAGTTTGGTGGGTTTTGGGCTGGTTTTGAGGGGATTTTTTGCTGGAACACACAGAAGGCATCTGCGGTTACCCGGTTAAGCGTTGGAGTACCAAACGACCTCCAAATGGAACGAAATTTGACCGGTGGTCTCCCGGTAGTATACCAAGGCCACTTGACAAGCCTCGGTCCATTCTGAGAACGTTTGACACCCGCTCACGAAAGAAAACAAGAGGGGTGCACCGGAGGAGATGGGAGCGCCGGATTGCAAAACGGACAACGGACAACGGGGAAAATGCTCGGATGCATGAGACAAACACGTATGCAAATGCAATGCACATGATGACATGATATGAAATGCATGACATGAACAAAATGCAAAACAAAAGACAAAACCCGAACATGGAGGGAAAATCATAACACATAGCCGAAAATGGCAAGAGTCGGAGTTACAAATATGGCAAGTTACATCCGGGGTGTTACAACACTCCACCACTACGAGAGGATCTCGTCCCGAGATCTAGGACTGAAAGAACTCCGGAAATTCGGAACGGAGATGGTCCTCGCGTTCCCAGGTGGCTTCCCGGTCGGAATGGTGCGACCACTTCACTTTCAGGAATTTGATTGACTTGTTGCGAGTCTTGCGCTCAGTTTCTTCAAAATAGCAATGGGGTGCTCATGATAAGACAAATCTTCTTGGAGGTCAATCTCTTCGAAGTTGATAGTGCGCTCGGGCTTCTTGAAGCACTTGCGGAGCTGTGACACGTGGAACACATCGTGCACGTTCGCAAAGTTGGAAGGAAGCTCAAGTTGATAGGCGAGGTCGCCTCTTTTGCCAATGATCTTGAAAGGACCCACGTATCTAGGGGCAAGCTTCCCTTTGATACCGAAGCGACGAGTGCCTTTCATTGGAGAGACGCGGAGGTAGACATGGTCTCCGATCTCGAAAGCCACATCACGGTGCTTACTATCATAGTAACTCTTCTGGCGCGATTGCGCGGCTTTGAGATTTTCACGAATGACTTTACACATTTCTTCAGCTTCAGTGATTAAGTCATTGCCAAGAAGTTGGCGTTCACTAGTCTCTGACCAATTGAGAGGAGTACGACACTTTCTGCCATAGAGAATCTCGAATGGGGCCTTGCCCGAACTCGGTTGGAAGCTGTTGTTGTAGGAGAATTCGGCATATGGAAGACAATCTTCCCATTTCATGCCAAAGGAAATGACACAAGCCCTGGGCATATCTTGAAGAATTTGATTGACTCGCTCGACTTGGCCACTAGTTTGAGGATGGAAAGCTGTGCTGAAGCGAATATTGGTGCCCATGGCCTTCTGGAAGGAGTCCCAGAACCTAGAGGTGAAAATGCTTCCACGATCTGAAGAAATCAATTGTGGAATGCCGTGCAAGGAGACAATTCTGGAGGTGTATAGCTCTGCCAACTGAGCTGCTGTGATCGATTCTTTGATTGGAAGGAAATGAGCCACTTTAGAAAGCTTGTCAATGACAACGAAGATAGCATCATTTCCGCGCTTAGACTTTGGAAATCCAGTCACGAAGTCCATTTCGATATGATCAAACTTCCATTCTGGGATAGCAAGAGGTTGGAGGAGACCAGCTGGTTGTTGGTGTTCTGCTTTCACTCTTCGACAGAGATCACATTCATTCACGAATTGAGCGATTTCTCGTTTCATTCGAGTCCACCAATACGACTGCTTGAGGTCATGGTACATCTTCGTACTTCAGGATGGATGGAAAGGAGAGAATTGTGCGCCTCGTTCATTATGACTTTCCTTAGATCACCTTTAGGAACCACAATCCGGTCCTCGAAGAATAAAGTGTCTCTGTCATCAATGCGATAGCACTTGTATTTGGAAAGACCCTTGTCGATACCACGTTTCACCTTCTTCACCATGGCATCAAGGAGTTGTGCCTCATGAATTTGATCTTCCAAAGTAGGAGAGACTATGAGGTTGGCAAGAAAGCCTTGAGGAACAACTTGGAGATTCAACTTGCGGAAAGCTTCACAAAGATCCGGTTGTAAAGGCTTGAGGATTAAGCTGTTGCAATAAGCCTTCCTGCTTAAAGCATCTGCAATGACATTGGCTTTGCCTGGAGTATATTCAATACTCGGATTGTACTCTTGAATCATTTAGACCCATCGAGTCTGCCTGAGGTTGAGGTTGGGCTAAGTGAAGATGTAGTTGAGACTCTTGTGATCGGTGAAAATGTCCACTTGTCTTCCCAACAAGAGATGTCTCCACGTTATTAATGCATGGACAACTGCCGCCAACTCAAGATCGTGAGTGGGGTAGTTCTTCTCATTGGGCTTCAACTGACGAGAGATATAAGCCACAACTTTCTTCTCTTGCATTAACACAGCACCGAGACCTTGGAGAGAAGCATCACAGAAAACTTCAAATGGCTTGGATTCATCAGGAGGAGTTAAGACAGGAGCTGTGACTAGTTTCTCTTTGAGAGTGTTGAAAGCAACGTCACACTCAGGAGACCAGACATACTTCACATGCTTCTGGAGGAGGTTGGAAAGAGGCTTTGCAATATTAGAGAAATTCTCAACGAATCTTCAGCAATAGCTTGCAAGACCAAGAAAACTGCGGAGCTGCTTGACATTCTGAGGAGGTTCCCAATTCACAATTGCGGACACCTTCTCAGGGTTAACAGCGATGCCCTTGGCAGAGATGATGTGACCAAGGAAGAGAACTTCATCGAGCCAAAACTCACATAGAATTGATACTCTCTGAGCTTGTCGAGCACCAATCGCAAATGTTTGGCATGGTCCTTCTTATTCTTGGAGAACTTCGCATAGAATTGATACTCTCTGAGCTTGTCGAGCACCAATCGCAAATGTTTGGCATGGGCCTTCTTATTCTTGGAGAAGACCAATATATCATCGGGATACACGAGGACGAATTCATTGTTATAGGGGTTGAAGATGAAACTCATCATCCGAGAGAATACTGGGGGAGCATTGATAAGGCCGAAAGACACGACAGTATATTCATAAGAACCAAAACTAGTTCTGAATGCCGTCTTGGGAATATCTTCTTCACGAATGCGAATCTGATGATAACCCATACGAAGGTCAAGCTTCGAGAAAACTTTAGCACCTTTGAGTTGCTCAAATAACTCATTGATGTTGGGAAGTGGATACTTGTTCTTGATTGTCTTCTTGTTCAATGGACGGTAGTCGACACAAAGTCGGTCCGTGCCATCCTTCTTCTTTACAAAAATAACACCACAACCCCATGGAGATGAACTCGGTCTGATCAAACCCAGACGCTCTTGTTCATCGAGCTGTTTCTTCAATTCCTTCAGCTCGTTGGGTCCAAGCTTGTATGGACGCTTGCAAACGGGTTCAGTTCCTGGCTCAAGTTCGATAACGAACTCAACTGGCCGGTGAGGAGGCATACCCGGAAGCTGTTCTGGAAAGACATCTTGATACTCACAAACGACTGGAATTTGAGAGATGGCATTCAATTCGCCCTTCTCATTGAGAGAAAATAACCGAATGGTTTCATCACGAGCGGCATAAATAATCACATCCTCAGACGAGTGTGTCAATTGAATTTCCATGGCAGCACAATCAAGTTGAGCCTTGTGCTTAGAAAGCCAGTCCATCCCGAGAATTAGATCAATATCCGAGTCACCAAGAACAATTGGAGAAGACAGAAATTTATAGTTTCCCATCTTGATGGAAACATCCGGAACCATGGAACTTGCATTCATGCATTTGCCCGGGGAGACAACTGCTAATGGTCTAGGCAATCCTTGGAAATGCAATTCATGCTTAGATGCAAAAGGTCTTGATATGAAAGAAAGCGATGCACCAGTATCAAAAAGAACTTTTGCAGGAATATCATTAACAGGAAGATTACCCATTATCACATCAGTAGATTCCTCCGCTTGAGCTGCATTCATCATGTTCACCTTTGCAAACTTTGGATTATGCTTGACCACTTCATTGCTGGAAGATCTGACAGGAGGAGGAGGCGGAAGGCGCCTTTGGTTGAAGCACTTGTTAGCATAGTGACCTTTCTGCTGACACTTGTTGCAAGTCACCTCTGAGAGTGGACGGTGATAAGGAGCATTGGACTTTGGAGCTTGATTCTGAGACTTGTTCTGATAGCCAGAGTTGGAAGAGTTGGAAGAACCACGGCCACCTTTGTTCTTCTGCTGGTAAGGCTGACGAAACGGAGGAGGAGGAGGCAACCAGAACTTCTGTTGCTTAGCTGCCACAAGTGAGGAAGAAGAAGACTGAACTGCGTCCCTGACTCTCTTCTTAGAAGCCTCACACTTGAGCTGAGCAGCCTCTTGCTTCAGTGCCATATTGTAGAATTGATCAAACTGAGTAGGCTCAACAAGAATGAGAGCTAACTGCAGATCCTCTCTAAGGCCACCTTTGAAGTGATAGATCATACTCTTTTCATCAGGAACATCTTGTTTAGCGAAGCGAGCAAGTTTCTGAAACTGGATGTTGTATTGATACACAGACATGTTGCCTTGCTTGAGATTGCGGAACTCCTCACGCTTGCTCTCAACAACACTTTGTGGAATGTGGTGCGCTTTGAAGTCCCGACAGAAGTCAGTCCAAGTGATCACACGACCTCCTCTGGAATCTTTGTATTGCTGAAACCAATCAGCAGCTTGGTCCTTGAGCTGAAAAGAAGCGAACTTGACATAGTCCTCAGGCCTGACATTGCTACATTCAAAATGCTTGTTGATGTCCACGAGCCAATCATCGGCATCTGTTGAGGATATAGACCTTAGAGTCACCCGCCAGGAGGGGCCGGGTTACTCTAATGGTCATTACCAGAAGCCCGGCACCAAGCTTGAAGACGATGGGCCAGAGATGGGCTTAAGACCCGGATATGGCTTAAGGCCCATAGTTGCAATCATTATTATGGTAGAACTTGTAGTGTAAGGCAAGGATAGTTGAGAGTCCGAGCCGGACACTCTTATGAGCCGGCCGGGACTCTGAGAGCTACTGGGCGTCAGCCTCCCTATATAAAGGGACGACCCGGCAGCGGTTTAAGGACAATCTGATCGAGAGCCGGGCATAGCAGTTTAGCTCCCTGGTGATCGTAACCCTAGTCAATACCACCTCAACTGGACGTAGGCTTTTACCTTCACCGTAAGGGGCCGAACCAGTATAAACCCACGTGTTCCTTGTCCCGCATTAACCCCTTCAAGCTTCCTAGCTGCGATGGCTCCACGACTAAGTCCTAGCTCGAGGACATCTGCCGTGACAATTCCACGACAGTTGGCGCCCACCGTGGGGCCAGCGCACGGTGGATTTGAGTTCTTGAAGGGCAGCTTCGAAGGGCTCAAGGGATACGCTGTGGGTCGGATGACCAAGAGTCGTCGCGGCAAGCTCTACATCGACGATGCAAACTGGGGCCCCGACGCCGGCTCAATTGAGTACGGGTACCGGGTCCCCTTCGGCGGAATTCATGTTTTCATTGGCAAGATTGGTGAGCCGGGCCCTGAGCCGGGCCTCTGCGCCGATCTCGTCGAGACGGCTCAGCGTGCGCGACCCGCCCGGGCCCGGTCTGCCTTAAGGCATGCTTTTGTGGGGTGTATCCATGGAGGACTCCCTGATCGATCTGGATCTGGTGATGAGACGGCCGCCGGCTCTGACGGCGAGTCGGCCACCGATGAGTCAAACTCATTGTATCAACTTCAAGATTGCAGGCTCATGGGTTATTCCGATGGTGACAGTATTCCGGACCCATTTGAGCCGCCAAGTCAGGTTGGGGTCTTTATGGCCGGTGCATAGCCCGTTCAGAACCCTGCTGCTGGAGCGGGAAACCCGGTGCCCTCGCCGGCTCAGGTGCTAATGGATCTCACAGACAAGATGACGGCTCTGTTAACCGCCACAGTTGACCCGGCGGATCAAGCTCAGCATGATGCGGAGGTGGCACAGTTAAAATTGGATCTAGTGAAAGCTAAAGAGGATCTTGCAGCGGAAGGGATCAGGCTGGCTGCGGAGAGGGCGGCTCTCGATGCCCAAACTCAGCTGATCCAGGCGCAGTCCTTCCAACTTACGATGGATCAGAACGCGTCCAATGAGGTCATGAGAAGGAGGCATTAAAAGACCCAATCTCGACTCCCTCCGGTTTACGATCCACGCAACCTCTTCAACACGCCAGGTGCAGGGTCTAGTAACCCGCCAGGGGTCATAGTGCCCGGGTCTGGAGCCCCTATTCAGCCACGAGTGATGGGGCCTCCCCAGGTGCCCCCTGCCCCGCCTCAGTACGTGCCAATACCCCCGGGTCATTATAATAACCCGCTGGAGACCATGGTCGCCGCGGCAGCACGGCTGGCGGCTCTCCCAGTTGACGGCGACTCTCCGACGGCTATTGAAACCCGCCGGGTCAGGGAACTCCTTCAGACGGCACTGGCGCAGCAGGAGGCGTACTCTTACAGCCGAGATAGGATCCACTCGACCCCTCGTCCGGGTCAGAGCCCGAGTTACAGCAGGCACATGGTTTCAGCGACCGGCTCAAGTAACGTCCGACGCCATGACCCGCCCCCTGGCCATGGCCCGGCTTATAATGGAGCCTTTCACGCAGCAGACCAAGACAGAGTGCGGCAAGAGGCGGAGCAGGTGCCTCAGCTGACGGCTTACCAGACTCCCCCGGCTTATCCGACGGCGTCCGTCGATGTGGGTATCCCCACCAGGACTGGAGGTGTCCCTTGCTTAGTGCCAGCTATCCGCAATGAACGTCTACCCAAGGACTTCAAAGGCCCTAGAAAGGTGCCTAATTACACGGCTGACTTACAACCCGCAGCCTGGATCGAGAGTTACAAGATGGCCATGGAACTACTGGAGGTCAGTGAAGCGGCAATGGCCAAGTACTTCACCATGATGTTGGATGGGACTGCCCGCACTTGGTTGAAAGGGCTACCACCGAATTCCATTGGGTCTTGGGCTGAGCTGAAAGCCTGGTTCATCCAAAACTTCAAAGATACCTGTAGGCAGTCTATGTCCATTGTGGATTTGACTAACTGTAAGCAGCAGGAGGGTGAATCCACGACTCATTGGGTTCGCCGGGTCAAGGAGATCATACATTCATCAGATAAGATGGATGCCGGCTCTGCGGTCTTAATGTTGGAACAGAATTGTCGCTTCGTGCCCCTGAAGATGAAACTCGGGCGGCTTAAGTGCGACTGCAGTGATATGGGTACACTAATGGCGGCTCTTGTCAAGTACGCCGATTCTGATGGTACCAAGGATCCCCCTTCAGATGATGAAAGGACAGGGAAGGGAAAGAAGAACGGCAATGGCAAGGGTCCTCAGCATAACCCGGGGAACCAAGGAGGAGGCAAGCGCAAGGCCGACGGCAGCCTAGAGTTTGTGGCCAACGCCAGCTCACAAGGGAATAACCAGCGACGTAAGGGGAGGCCCCCTCCCCGAGGCGGCGGGTCAGGTCCGACGCTAGAGCAGCTGTTGAATGAGCCTTGTCCAAGGCATGGCTCTAGAGAGAAGCCAGCGACTCATCTGTGGAAAGATTGTGCAATCATGAAGGCCTTTAAGAATTACAATGGCCCGGGCAGCGGCTCAGGCGCCGACGGCTTTCATGGCCCGGGGGGCGGCTCAAATTCTGGTCCTCAGAATGGTCAAGGGGGCTTTAATCAACAGTCTGGCCAGGGTCATCAACAGCAGTAGGGGGGTTATCAGACCAATCCAAAGCAGCTTAGCGGTGGACAGTATCATGTGTTTACCACTAGTCTATGCAAGCGAGATCAGAAGCTTCATAAGAGGGCTGTGAATGCTGTTGAGCCGGCGGTTCCGCGCTACTTGCGGTGGTCTGAGCAGCCTATAGTGTGGAGTAGGGAGGATCACCCTCCCCGGGTGGATAACCCGGGCCACTTGGCCTTAGTGGTGGCTCCTCAAGTGGGAGGATATAAGTTCACAAAGGTGCTCATGGATGGAGGCAGCAGCATCAACATCCTCTATTATGAGACTTTTCGCCGTATGGGGTTGGTTGATAAGAACCTCAGCCAGTCAAACACTATCTTCCATGGTGTGGTACCTGGTAAGTCAGCTTATCCAGTCGGCAAGATCGAATTGGAAGTGGCCTTTGGAGATGAGAACAACTACAGGGTGGAGAAATTGACCTTTGAGGTGGTCAAGATAAGAAGTCCATACCATGCTAAATTTGGACGGCCGGCTTACGCCAAATTCATGGCACGGCCGTGTTATGTGTACTTACAGCTCAAAATGCCGGGTCACAATGGGACCATTACGGTTCACGGCAGCCGGAAAGTGGCTCTGGAGTGTGAGGAGGGCGATGCAGCTTATGAAGAATCTGTTTGTGCAACAGAGGAGTTGAAATTTTACAAGGACAATGTTGACCCAACTGATATGACCTCTCTGAAAAAGCCGACTACGGAGCATGAGCCGGCAATGAAATTTAAGTCAGCTGATGAGACTCAGCTTGTTGATTTTGTTCCAGGAGATTCATCTCAGCAGTTTAGCATCAGTGCCAATCTGGATCCGAAATAGGAAAGCGCGCTCATCGAGTTCATCCGTGAGAATAGGGACATCTTCGCATGGAAACCTTCTGACATGCCAGGTGTACCTAGAGAACTCGCTGAGCACACTCTCAATGTTGATCGGAAGTTTAAACCGGTCAGGCAGTTCCTTCGGCGGTTTAATGAAGAGAGGCGGAAAGCTATCGGTGAAGAGGTGGCCCGGCTCTTGGCAGCCGGGTTTATTGTTGAAGTCTTTCACCCAGAGTGGTTAGCTAACCCGGTGCTCGTGCTCAAGAAGAACGGCACTTGGCGGATGTGTGTGGACTACACGGACTTAAATAAGGCGTGTCCGACTGATCCTTTTGCCCTTCCCCGGATTGATCAAATTATTGATGCTACGGCCGGTTGTGCGCGCTTAAGTTTCCTGGACGCTTATTCTGGATATCATCAGATTAAAATGGCGGTTAAGGACCAGGAGAAGACGGCGTTCATCACTCCCTTTGGAGCCTTCTGCTATGTGTCCATGCCTTTTGGGCTCAAGTGTGCACAGGCGACTTATCAGCGTTGTGTGCAGAACTGTCTCCATAAACAGATCGGGCGCAATGTTCATGCTTATGTGGATGATATTGTAGTTAAGTCCATAAAGGAGGAAACCCTGATAGATGACTTGAGAGAAGCCTTTGATAATCTCCGGGTTTACAAGATGATGCTTAACCCGGCCAAGTGTGTTTTTGGTGTCCCTGCAGGCAAACTCTTGGGCTTTTTGGTTTCTGACAGAGGCATTGAAGCTAACCCGGAGAAGATCAAAGCTATCACCTCCCTGGCTAAGCCGGCGTGTATAAATGACGTTCAGCGCTTGGCGGGTCGCATCGCTGCTTTAAGCCGGTTTATAAGACGTTTGGGTGAGAAGGCCATGCCATTATATCAGTTGATGAAGAAAACTGATAACTTTGTTTGGAATGATGCAGCTTATACTGCCTTTGAGGATTTGAAGAAACAACTGGCAGAGCCTCCAGTCCTTGCTGCTCCGGTTGATAAGGAGCCCTTATTATTATATGTGGCAGCGAACACACGAGCCGTCAGTGTGGCTATGGTGGTGGAGCGCAAGGAGGAGGGTAAGGAGCATCCGGTTCAGCGGCCGGTTTATTATGTCAGCGAAGTGCTCATTGAGTCCAAGCAGCGATATCCGCATTGGCAGAAGTTTGTGTATGGTGTGTTCATGGCGAGCCGGAAACTTAAGCATTATTTTCAGGGTCATCCCATCACTGTGGTCAGTTTTGCCCCTCTTGGTGATATCATTCAAAACAGAGAGGCCACAGGGAGAGTGGCTAAGTGGGCTATCGAGCTCGGACCTCATGGTCTCAAATATGTGCCACGCACTGCTGTTAAATCTCAGACCCTGGTGGATTTCATCAATGATTGGACAGAGTCACAAGTCCCCGAACAAAAGCCGGATAACACGTATTGGACTATTCACTTCGATGGGTCCAGGCAGTTGGAGGGCTCGGGGGCTGGAGTTGTATTGGCTTCCCCTAAAGGTGACAAGTTCCATTATGTGCTACAGTTGATGTTTCCTTGCACTAACAATGCGGCTGAGTACGAGGCCTTGCTCCACGGTCTTCGGATGGCTAAGGAGATGAGCTTGAGCCGGGTAAGGTGCTTCGGTGACTCAGACTTGGTGGCTCAACAAGTATCAGGCAAGTGGGACTCTAAGGACCCTCTCATGGCGGCTTATCGCCGCGAAGTTTATGCCATTGCTGGGCACTTTCAGGGCTACCAAGTGGAGCACATTGATCGCAGGAAGAACGAGGCGGCTGATGCTCTAAGCCGGCTAGGCTCTCAGCGAAAGCTGGTGCCGCCTAATACTTTCCTGGACGTCCTGTATAGCCCTTCTGTTAAGTTGCCTACAGAGGAAGACTTGGCTGTCCCTGACCCGGAGGCACGACTGGTGGCGGCTCTTCATATCATACCAGACTGGACAATGCCATATCTGGCTAACATGACCCGGGGCGAGTTGCCTGAGGATGAGACTTTGGCCAGGCAAATAACCCGGCGGGCTAAGTCAATGATTGTTATCAACGGAGAGTTGCATCACCGCAGTGTTACGGGAGCGTTTCAGCGTTGTGTTTCCCCTGAGGAGGGCCAGGAAATCTTGCGTGAGATCCATGAAGGGGATTGTGGCCATCATGCCGGCTCAAAGTCTCTTGTGGCCAAGGCTTTTCGTCATGGTTTTTATTGGTTGACAGCTCATGCTGATGCAGAGGACTTGGTCAGTAAGTGTGATGGTTGCCAAAGGTTCTCGCGACGGGCCCATGTGCCGGCTCAAGAGCGGAGGATGATCCCAATTACTTGGCCCTTTGCGGTCTGGGGGCTTGATATGGTTGGGCCTTTTAAGAGGTCCAAAGATAAGAAGACCCACCTCTTGGTGGCAGTTGACAAATTCACAAAGTGGGTGGAAGCTGAGCCAGTTAGCAAGTGCGATGCAGCCACGGCGGTTCAATTTATGAAAAAGGTGATTTTCCGCTTTGGCTTTCCGCACAGCATTATAACTGACAATGGCACCAATTTATCCAAGGGCGCCATGGAAGAGTTTTGCCAACGAGAGCATATCCGACTTGATGTCTCCTCAGTTGCTCATCCTCAATCCGATGGTCAAGCTGAGAGAGCTAATCAGGAGATTCTGAAGGGTATCAAGCCCCGGCTTTTGGTCCCTTTGCAACGGACGCCGGGTTGTTGGGTGGAGGAGTTACCCTCCGTGTTATGGAGCATCACCACTACTCCTAACAGGTCTACAGGCTTCACGCCTTTCTTCATGGTTTATGGAGCAGAAGCAGTCCTCCCCAGTGACATCCGTCATGACTCACCTCGAGTGGCGGCTTACGTTGAGGCGGATAATGAACAGGCGCGCCAAGATGCTCTTGACTTGTTGGACGAACAGCGTGATGTGGCAGCACCCCGTTCAGCGATTTACCAACAAGACCTGCGCCGTTATCATAGCCGCCGGGTTAAATCCCGGGTCTTCCAGGAAGGCGATCTCGTGCTCCGGCTCATCCAGGATCAAACAGATGCACACAAGTTATCCCGCCTTGGGAAGGGCCCTTTGTGGTCAGCAAGAACTTGGACAACGGGTCATATTACCTCATTGACATTCGGGAGCACAAAGATTCACGTAAGTCGGAGGAAGAGACCCGTCGGCCGTGGAACATAGCTCAGCTTTGGCCTTATTACACTTGAGCCACCGGCTCTCGTGGTGTACATATTTCTCTCAACCATGTATATATTATGATAAGCAATAAAGCAGGACCTCTGTCCTTTTTTCTCCTCCAAATATGCACGTGTTCTTTTCATTGCAAGATTACATGATGATTAAAGGAGGATCCGGCTTATGATCATATTCGAATCTAGCCGTAAGCAATAAGGTCACTTGGGGGCTTCCTGTTCAAACATGGGTTGTATTCGAACCAAAGAGAACATAGCTGTCGATACCCATTTGATTGGCAAAGTGCCGAGCTCATTGGGAGGTTACTTTTGGTCATATTTGAATCATAGTTTAACCCCTCTGAGAACCAACGTGGATCGTATTCGAATCAGCGTCGTTAAACAATTCTTAAAATCACTTGGGGGCTTCCTGTTCAAACATGGGTCCTATTCGAACCAAAGAGAACATAGCTGGCGATACCCTCTTGATTGGCATCGCCACACCCACTGGGGGCTATATGATCGTATACGAATCTTAGCATAACCCCTTTGGACCGGGTCTCTGGTTGTATTTGAACCGGAAGCCCCTACGTTCCTCTGCTTTATAGCAAGTTTTCTCTGATTATTTCAAAGTGTGTACGGCCGGGTCTCACTTTGCCGGCTTAACTTTGGTTTACAGTGTTAGTCGAACACAATGGGTGTCATTAAGACAAGTAAATCGGAATTAAGGTACCAACCTTATTACCCGGGTTATCTAAACCGGAAGTATGCTTACAAGCCGCTAAGTGTGTTAGTACGGCTGTGTTAAGGATATAATTAAGGACCAGTCTTTTTTGATTCATATTCCGGGTTATATATCTAAAACATATGATTCTCAGGGCGGTAAGCCGCCTGGAGACTTGTGATTCGTCTTTCTATGCAGGATAGTTAAAGACAATTACTTGAGACTAAGGAGTATGAATAAACCGGAGAAATATAAAGGAGATAACTTCGATAAACCTTCCAGCATTCAAGGCGTGCACGATGACACGGCAAAAATAAAGTGTTGGTCCTACTCTATTACAAGACTTGTTGAGTCCAAAAGGGTGAGGCATTGTTTGGTAAACCGCCAGCCGAGTTACGACGCTTGCTGAGTTGAAGTCTCCGGCTCGTTCCTATCTTCTCCTCCGGCTGATCCCAAGACCTGGAAAGTTGATGACTTCCAGTCGATGCCGCTGAGAGCTTCCAATTGGGCTTCCTCGTCAATTAACCCGGCCGGGTCAATCTCCGGGGCGAAAATGTGCTGACGAGCCGGCGGGATCAAGTTGATGGCTTCATAGTGAGGGGTTGGAATCCTCTGATTCTCCGCATTGTAACCCGGCTGGTACTTGGTCAGATCTGTGTCGTTCCCGATAAGGGTGGCCACCGGGCGTACAGCCTTCACGCAAGCTGCGAAGTCCTTCTAATCGAAAGCTGAGCCGTCTTCCTTCAGGCTTGGATAGCCAAGGGCGATGTCCGCCGGGTCTAACTCCGGCAGGAATGCCTTGGCCCGGCTCAGCGCGGCGATCGCTCCGGCTCTTGCAGAGGCCCGTCGCAGCTCTTGGATCCGTTGAGGCAGTACAGCGAGCCGGCGGAGGACTTCTGCCAGGTGAGTCGGCACCTCGTTGGATAGGGCCACCACAGCTAAGGCATGCTGTGACCCGGTGTAGAGCTGCTCCACCAGGGTATACACGGCCTTCAGCTTGGTTACCACGCGCTGGTTGAGGTTGGCACTTCTGGGACCTGTTTAACAGAGCCAGATAAGCCGCCGACAAGGATGAAATTATGAGATATAAACATTCTAAAACTTGATGAAAGCCGGCGCGACGACTTACCGAAGATTGCGGCCACCATCTGGGACACTTGGCGCTTTAGGACGGAGAGCTCGGCGGTCTTCTCGGAGAGAGCCTTCTCCGCCTGTTCCACCCGGTTCACCAATGCGGCCTTTTCTTCGGCCCACGCCTTCCGCTCAGCGTCGAACTCCGTCTTCAGCTTTTCTTGAGCGGCGATGCTGGACACGAACTTGGCGTTTGCCTTCCGGGTCTCCATTTCTTGCATCTTCAGCCGGCTTTTGACATCAGTAAGGTCTGCCTCAAGCTTCTTGCCAGCAGCCTGCATAAATTTCCGGGTTATGGCATGAACAGTTACTATATAAGTCCCAAGCGTTTTCCAAGCAAAGACACTTGGCACTTGGGGGCTAATGCATATTGAACGTATCTATCTACAAACTGCCGGCTCAATTGAGTAAGCCGGAACCTAAGTCTACAACATATTCAATCATAAGTCGTCGACTTGGGGGCTAGCATGGTAAAGGTAACTATGCAGTAAGTAAGAGGACAGCAGAATGATACCTCAGATTTCTGTTGGATCTGGTTCACCATGGCAACCTCTGCGTCCCGGCTTTTGTGCACTTGGCTGATGTAGCCAGAGACGAGCTCTCCAATGCTCAGGTTGGTGTAGTCGGAGAGGTCCAGGTTCAACCGGTGGGGCTGTAGCAACTCCCCCTTAGCGGAGCACTTGGCCAGCACGGTAGGTCTCCCCGGCTCAACGAACTCCGTCCGGGTGATTACCACGTCTGGGTCGTCTGCTGGTGGAGCCGAGCTGGAGGCCTCCGGGTTAACAGAAGCTTCTGTAGTTGCTTTGGTAGTTGGGGCAGCGGCCTCAGGTGCCTTGTCGGTTGGAATGGTGGCTTCGGGGGCGGAGGCAGCTGGCGGCTCTTGAGCCGTCACCTCCGGTTCAGGTAAATCCGGCACTCCGGCTGACTTGGTCTTCTTCGCTCTCTTGGTGAGCTTTGCCTGGGCACTGAAGGGACAGAAACGTTAAGCACAAAAAGGGTAAATACAGACAAGTATAATATGAGATGGTTGTCATTACCCGGGCGCGGTCTTGAAAGCCGGACTCGACTGCATAGAGTCGCCCGAAGAGGGGGAGGTCTCCGGATAATTTGAGTCAGAAGAATTGAGTGGCTGACGGATAACACCTGCCAACGGATGGAAAGGGTACAAGTGGGAAATAACCTCAGTTCGGCGCTTCCTTGATGCGTCAGGTAACCTGGAGGAGAGATCGGTGTCCTTGCTGGTCCGGGTGTGACGCCGGCTCTCATGAACCTGTCGCTTCAAAATAAATTGAGGATCTTGATGAGCTAAAGGATGTGAAAAGCTTACTTTCCGGGTTACCCTTCGGACTTTCAGTCTTGGCAAGGGCTCCGAGTCGGAGGAAAGTGAAATTACCTCTTCAACCACCGGGTTACTGGCGCCGGTGTCATCCTGTCAATGAGCAAGTATTGATAAGGCGGACAACAACAAACAGTGAATACAACAAGGACTTAAAAGGCTCAGGGGTTACCTCTGACTCGGAGCTGTCGCTTAATTGCATCAGCTCTGAAGCAGTAGGCCTGCTTCCTTTCTTGCGAGGGGCGGCTTTCTTCGCCTTTCTGGCCTTCTTGGCCGCCTCATGGTCATATTTGACCCGCCAAAACTTATCATCAGCCTGAAAAATGCAATGAGGTTTTCTTAAAACAATTCAGATGAAAGTCATGTTCAGATAAGATGTTCAGATCAGCGGCTTACCGCTGGGGCTGGGTTGGTCTTGCCGAAGGGGGCTAGCCCGGTCCTTCCGCAGTCTGCCAGGCTCTCGTTTAAAAGAGCCTTGGTCATCTCCTGCAACGTCTTCCGGAAGATCATTGCGGCTGTGTCTCTGAGGGTCGTCCTTTCGGCCCGTGTACTCATACCTTAAGCCGGGGCGGCGGCTCAGTGGGATCACCCGCCATGAGATCTAGACCCGGACCAGGTCGATTCCATTCAGACCATTGCCCAGGAGGGCCTTGATCTTGTTGATAGTGGGGAGCAGAGGTTGGCGCTCCGCTTGAGTCAGCTTGTCTGAGAGTGGGTGAGTCGGCTCCAGACGCGATGGGCGAAAGCCGGGCAGCGGACTTTCATCAGCCGGTGATGTGTCTTGGCAATAGAACCAAGTCATGTTCCAGTCCTTTGGGTGGCTCGGCGGCTCTGCGTAAGGGAAAAGGCAGTCCCTACGCCGCTGGATGGAGATACCGCCTAACTCCAGACTAGGCCCATTGGCGCACTCATTCTGACGGTTCAAGTAAAAAAGCTCTCTGAAGAGCAGCAGACTAGGTTCTTCTCCAAGGTAAACCTCGCAGAAGACTTGGAAGTTGCAGATGTTGGACACTGAGTTGGGTCCAATATCTTGAGGCCGCAAGTCGAAGAAGTTTAGCACGTCCCTAAAAAACTTTGAGCCGGGCGGTGCAAAGCCCCGGCTCATATGATCCGCAAAAATCACTACCTCCCCGTCCTTTGGCTGTGGTCTCTCTTCTGACGGGTCAGGGGCACGGTAGGACATGATGTCTTTCTTGGGCAGATATCCGGACTTGACAAAATCTGCTAGGGTCTCATTGGTGACATTGGACCTCATCCAGTTGCAAGTAATGGGAGCTTTGGGAGGCATGGTGAAAGTCGGCAGTCTATGACAAAAAGGAAAAACGTCCGGGTTAATTATAAGCCGGAGGAGATCTACAGTTCAAAGCTAAGGTGGCGGCTTATGAAGGGGACTAATGGTATATACCTAAGTACAGCGGGTTATTTAAGCCGCAGGAGCATTCAGAATAAATTGATTATCTACGGCCTTATCACAGCTAAGCCGGAGGATTCTACGAAGCATGGTTTTCTTTAAGCCGGAAGGTTCTACGGCGCGTGGTTTCTTTAAACCGGAAATGTAAACCGCCGAGGCTCAATGATGGCAGTTTTTACTAAGTGTGGTAAACAGGTTTCACACATCGCAGTAAATATTTTGGATCAAAATGGTCGGGCAAAAGAAAAGTTTCTGGACCTAGAAACAGGCGCAGGGGAGTTCTTGAGCTCGAATGAGGCCTTTATGCAGTGAAAAGAGACCTACTGGCATTTGAAATGAGTACTAAACAACCGCCGCACTAGTTCTATACAAGGCTAAGATTAAACAGGGGCAGTAACTATGAGAACTACCGGAGCCTGTGGGCGACGGCGACGAACACGGACGAACACGGATGAACCCTACTGCACATCTGTTCTATGGGGTAGTGAGGACTTACCGGTGCTGAAGAGGTGCGGGGGTCGCCGCCGTTTGTCTGGTCCGAGTCAGGGTAATGCAGCGGCCAAGGTTGACGAAGACCGGAGGCGAGGCGACGGCGGCAGAGTTCGAGCTCAGGTAGAGAGGCAGTGGCGCGAGAAGGCAGAAGGGTGGCAGAGAAGCCCGTCGGGCCGGCCTATTTATAAGGGCGGGCTCATGAGTGGGCGCGAGGATCAAGGAGTCCACGGCGTGGTTATCTCCTCACGAAACGCCTCGATTTTCAGGAGGACAGTAAATGCAAAGATCTGTTGCGGATCTGGTGGAGTAAAAAACGGGCTTAATGGAAGATGACGTCACAGCGGATTATCCGGAGTCCAGAGGATGACGTCACGCCGGGTTATGGCCTTCACACAAATGATAAGCCGGAGATTTTTTCTGTCGAAAGAATTGAAGATTGACATGAGCCGGCTCAAATCAATCTGGGGCCTAATGTTGAGGATATAGACCTTAGAGTCACCCGCTAGGAGGGGCCGGGTTACTCTAATGGTCATTACCAGAAGCCCGGCGCCAAGCTTGAAGACGATGGGCCAGAGATGGGCTTAAGACCGGGATATGGCTTAAGGCCCGTAGTTGCAATCATTATTATGGTAGAACTTGTAGTGTAAGGCAAGTATAGTTGAGAGTCCGAGCCGGACACTCTTATGAGCCGGCCGGGACTCTGAGAGCTACTGGGTGTCAGCCTCCCTATATAAAGGGACGACCCGGCAGCGGTTTAAGGACAATCTGATCGAGAGCCGGGCATAGCAGTTTAGCTCCCTGGTGATCGTAACCCTAGTCAATACCACCTCAACTGGACGTAGGCTTTTACCTTCACCGTAAGGGGCCGAACCAGTATAAACCCACGTGTTCCTTGTCCCGCATTAACCCCTTCAAGCTTCCTAGATGCGATGGCTCCACGACTAAGTCCTAGCTCGAGGACATCTGCCGTGACAATTCCACGACAGCATCCGTGGCCTCGGCACAGTAGCTGAAAGACTTGGGCTGATTTGCGAGAAACTGGTTGAGGGTAGCGAAGTGAGGCTGATTGTTGCCTTGACCTTGATTGCCTTGATTGCCTTGCCCTTGGGTGCGTTCTTGCAAGAGTTGCAGAATCATCTGAGCATTGGCGTTGGTGGCTGCCATGATAGCTTGCCATGCCTCCGGAGGCGGAGGTGGTGGCGGAGGGTTCGCTTGACTCCCTTCATTGCGATCCAGATTCTGACGCGTTGGCGGAGCCATCCTGAAGAGGGTGACATCCGTTAGCATCTTGATAGAAAAATAGACAAGTAGAATCAACGGATAGAAATTGCAACATATAGTCTTCACAATAAACATTCGAACGAGGATGAACGAATGAATTCCATAGTAATCATCACACTTCCATTAATTGAGAAGCCACTTAGAAAAAGGTATGGAATCAACATATGACTTCGAAGCAACTTGAATATCACAATTCAAAACAAAACAAAGTATTGGCTTGCAGAATAAGCCGGAACAAACATATGATAGAGATTTCGTCCGAAGTTTTCGTGGTGGGGCCCACACGGGCTCAATCGTACAGCACCATCATGTACAAGGCTGTGCACATGACATACGAAGCGTCCCCGAGTCGGCATAGCCAAGGACTCTTTAAGACACTACGAGACCACTGTAAAACCAACCGTGTACAGGCGGACCACTAGACGTCGAACCCCAATCTCATATCATGCGTCTGTCGGAAAGATATCATAAGGCTACTAGAATTCCCACTTATAAACTCCCAAAACTTTCTGGTTATGCAATCTGGTGTTGGGGATACAGGGGACACAAAATATATCACCCAAACTAGCAATCCCTAGATCCATTTGTATCCATCCGTCAATACATAACCAAGAAACCTTCGCAAATCGTTTACCTCAACCTTCGAAAAACATCCGTTATACAAGTTATGGCAATACTCCCGAACTCCCGCCCCAGTACTGGGTGGCGTCGAGGTGATCTCACCAACAACTGCATAAAAGAGATTTCGATGTCGGCGAAACTCAGGTATTCCAGAACTGCAACGATAAAATTGTGACGACAACACCTCGGAGCTCAACTCCCCGGGACACTGCCACAACCCCTAAATGTCAGGAGGCACCAAGAACAATGTTCTCGTCACAAAACCATCGGAACGGTTCTAATATACCCGCGTGATCCTAAATTTTTTTTAGTGAAATTTGAGGAGATAAGAGTCAAAACTTCTACGTCAGGAGACCTCACCAGAGCGATGAAGGGGCTGGGGAGTAAAAAGAATCCTACTCTCTGATATATATAATCCTAAGACTCAAAACATTTTTGTTCTAGACTCAACAACGCCAGCGATTCGATCAAGATGGGGGCTCCTAAGTCGGGGATGGCTCTGATTAGCAACTTGTAACGCCCACGATGCGGCTATATCTCCCACGTGTCGAGGCACGACTTAGAGGCATAACCGCATTGTGGTTTTGTCGCAAGAAGGGTCATCTTCACACAATCCCATGTAATGAACAGGAATGGGATAAAGAGTTGGCTTACAATCGCCACTTCACACAATACATAAATATAATTCATACATCATCCAAAATACACACATAAACCGACTACGGTCAAAATCCAGATGAAAATAAGACAACCCCAAATGCTAGATCCCCGATCGTCCCAACTGGGCTCCACTACTGATCATCAGGAAAAGACACATAGTAACGACCACGTTCCTCGTCGAACTCCCACTTGAGATTGACCCCATCATCTGCACTGGCATCGTCGGCACCTGCAACTGTTTTGGTAGAATCTGTGAGTCACGAGGACTCAGCAATCTCACACCCGCAAGATCAAGACTATTTAAGCTTATAGGAAAGGATGGTGTAAAGAGGTGGGGCTGCAGCGGCAATAAGCATATATGGTGGCTAACATACGCAATAGAGAGCGAGAAGAGAAGCAACGGAGCGGTCGTCATCCACCAATGACCAAGAAGTGATCCTGAACTCCTACTTACGTCATTCATAACTCAAACCGTGTTCACTTCCCGGACTCCGCCGAGAAGAGACCATCACAGCTACACACACAGTTGATGTATTTTAACTGGGCCAAGTAACAATTTCTCTACAACCGGACATTAACAAATTCCCATCTGCCTCATAACCGCGGGCACGGCTTTCAAAAGATAATACCCTGCAGGGGTGTCCCAACTTAGCCCATCATAAGCTCTCGCGGTCAACGAAGGATAAACCTTCTCCCGGAAAGACCCGATCAGTCTCGGAATCCCGGTTTACAAGACATTTCGACAATGGTAAAACAAGACCAGCAAAGCCACCCGAATGTGCCGACAAATCCCGATAGGAGCTGCACATATCTCGTTCTCAGGGCAAACCGGATTGTCCAAGCTTTCGATAGGCTAGACCAGAGTTGCCCCTGGTGGCCACCGGCGACTAACAGGTTGGACCAATACTCAGAGGAGCACTGGCCCGGGGGTTTAAAATAAAGATGACCCTTGGGCTCTAGAAAACCCGGGGGGAAAAGGCTTAGGTGGCAAATGGTAAAACCAAAGTTGGGCCTTGCTGGAGGAGTTTTATTCAAAGCGAACTGTCAAGGGGGTCCCATAAATCACCCAACCGCATAAGAAACGCAAACTCAAGGAACATAATACCGGTATGACATAAACTAGGGCGGCAAGAGTGGAACAAAACACCGGGCATAAGGCCGAGCCTTCCAACCTTTACCAAAATATATAGATGCATTAATTAAATAAGAGATATTGTGATATCCCAACATATCCATGTTCCAACATGGAACAACTTCAACTTCACCTGCAACTAGCAACACTATAAGAAGGGCTGAGCAAAAGCGGTAACTTAGCCAAACAACGGTTTGCTAGGAAAGGATGGTTAGGGGCTGACATGGCAATATGGGAGGCATGATATAGCAATTGGTAGGTAGCGGAGCATGGCAATAGAGCGAACAACTAGCAAAGCAAAGATAGAAGTGATTTCGAGGGGAGGTCATCTTGCCTGCAAGGTTCTCAGAGTTGTCGAAAGCTTGATCCTCGTAAGCGTACTCAACAGGTTCCTCGTTCACGAACTCGTCTCCCGGCTTTACCCAAGACAAGAACACAAACAAACGGAACCACAATCAACCACGAGAAGTGCACAGGCAACATGATGCAAAACATGTATGATATGCGAGATATGATATGCGATGTATATGCGTGCTCCGGAAGGGAAAATGACGAACAAGGCAGTAACTTGGCAAACCAAGCATGCCACTGGAAATATGGGATGATTTCGGTCGAAATCGATATAAAGATCACCGGAAACGGATGCACGGTTTGCAAATGGCAAGCAAAACAAGAATGACACGAATCTGCGATTAACATCATGATAGCACTTAAAATGCAACAAGTAACAATGCTACAGCACCCCAGCGTATCAACAAAGCATATGGCTGTAATATAAAGGAGATGCTTGACAAAAGATGAACACTGAGCTATGGCTAGCTCACAACATAACAAGCTCAAACAAGCATGACAAAAGTGCAAAAGATATCAGGTTCAGAGACTTGGTGAAATTACTGGACATGGCTGAAACAGCAACAGGTAGCAATGTTCAGAGCATGAAATCAACATGCTACAGGAACTTAAAATGGCAAAACAAGGTATGGAAGTATTCTACTAGATGCATATGACAAAAGTCCCTTACTGACCATAAGCCAAAAAGGACCAGAAGATATGATGGCAACCATGTAAACATAGCAAGTTCCGTTATCAGGTTCCTTAGCAGAAAACAGAGCATGGCAGAAACAGGCATTATAAGGGCATCTTTGTGAGCTTGATGCACTCACCATAAGGAAATGCATGACAAAACAAGCATACCTACAGCAAGATGGAAAGTTTATGAAGCTAACCATGGCAAGAACAAATACATAGCATGTATGGATCAACTACAACAAGCTTGGCAAAATTGAGAAATTACTAAGTCTCTGAAATCAGAAACATTACGGGTCCTAGTTTGCATGCTTGTGCTAGTCACCACATAGATTACAAAAATACATGGCATACACCACTGGAAAGATGGCATGGCATAAAACAAAACACATGTAGAGCTCATGCCCATAAGATGCACAGATTAAATGATACAAAAATGACAAATCTCCAAGTTCTGATAAGAACCAGCAGATAACAGCAACTAGCACTCTTGCACCAGAGATTTGGGCATCAAGATGGCCTCTGATGAACATAGTGCAATTGAACAAAATGTAGAGCATCACGGGGCGAACAATTTGACATATTGCACGCGCGAAACGGAGCTATATGCAGAGAGTTATGCAATGATGAACAGGGGCACATGCTGTAAAATAAAATAACTTAGAGAATTTCGGGGGGGGGGGGGGGTCTCGGGTCAACCTTGTTGACTGGATCCAGATCGGATCGGGAGCTCGCCGGAGATAGGGTTCGAGCTCGAGCTCGCCGGAGTCAGGAGAGGACACGGACGGAGGAAGGACGACGGCGGCGGGGTGGCGGAGAAGAGGAGGAGGCCGACGGGCGCGGGGGGGGGGGGGGGGGGGTGGGAGAGGCGGCGCTGGCCGGGGACGGCGGGCCGCGGCGGGAGGAGCCGGCCACGGGCGGCGGAGCTCGGGCCCGGCGATGGCGGCGGCGGCGGCGGGCACCGGCGACGCGGGCGAGGTGCGGGGCGGCGGCGCGGGCGGCGTGGCCGGGAGGCGACGGCGTACGGGCCTCGCGGGGGCCGCGCCCGGGCCTCGCGGGCCGGCGGCAGGGGCGCGGCGGCGTGCCACGTGGCGCGCGCCGATAGGCTGCGGGCGGCGGCGGCGAAGTGTCCGGTGGCGGCGGACGTGTCCGGCGGCGGCGGGGGAAAAAGCTAGGGTTTCATCTGCGAATTATTTCGGGAGGGATGCATATAAATAGGTAGAGGGAGCTAGGAGGCTCCAAATGAGGTGCGGTTTTCGCCCACACGATCGTGATCGAACGACCTAGATCATGGAAGAGAGTTTGGTGGGTTTTGGGCTGGTTTTGAGGGGATTTTTTGCTGGAACACACAGAAGGCATCTGCGGTTACCCGGTTAACCGTTGGAGTACCAAACGACCTCCAAATGGAACGAAATTTGACCGATGGTCTCCCGGTAGTATACCAAGGCCACTTGACAAGCCTTGGTCCATTCCGAGAACGTTTGACACCCGCTCACGAAAGAAAACAAGAGGGGTGCACC
Organism: Aegilops tauschii subsp. strangulata; assembly: GCF_002575655.3. NCBI lineage: Eukaryota > Viridiplantae > Streptophyta > Magnoliopsida > Poales > Poaceae > Aegilops > Aegilops tauschii. The sequence continues at coordinate 186,720,467 of NC_053036.3, read as the reverse complement.
GGAGGAGATGGGAGCGCCGGATTGCAAAACGGACAACGGACAACGGGGAAAATGCTCGGATGCATGAGACGAACACGTATGCAAATGCAATGCACATGATGACATGATATGAAATGCATGACATGAACAAAATGCAAAACAAAAGACAAAACCCGAACACGGAGGGAAAATCATAACACATAGCCGAAAATGGCAAGAGTCGGAGTTACAAATATGGCAAGTTACATCCGGGGTGTTACTGCGACCGAGGGAATTGAACCGTGCTCGGCATGGTAGGTAACATTGTCTAGTTACTAAAGCATCCCTCCGTTGTTCATCGGTAGTCATTATGGACCGGGGACATGAGGGGAATTTCCTAGAGCTGGAATTCTGGCCGCCAGATATTTTGACTCGAAATGCGAAGGCTCGACTGGTTGGGGTTGCCTAATGTGCGTACCACGCACGCCACTAGAAGGACACGAGCCCGGTTTTTTTTAGGATCAACACGAGCCACGGTCTGGCTGGTACGCCGTTGGTTCCTACCATTCGAGAATACGAAAGGAACCTTTTAAATTGCCGAACGAATTTATGTGTATTACAATGCCCGTATTTTCCTTGCAAATACTAATCTTAACGTGGTAATTGATTTATTACGAGTTGTTGAATTAGAGTGAGTTTGTGATATAGTGATCTCAACGTGGATTTCACATTTCATGGTATCCCTGGTAAGTTTTTCAATGCAAATTCAAATTTAAAAGATGAACAATATGGAGGTGAGAAAACTTTGTATGTATCAAGCATATGACCACACACACACACACAAACACACACACACACAGACACCCACACACGAACACAACAACAATTCAATAAGTATAGTGCATCTATTTTTTCAAACCATGCATGTATGACACGAATTCAAAAATACTCCTTCTGTTCCTAAATATTAGTCTTTTAGAGATTTCAACAATCGACTACATACGGAGCAAATGAGTGAATCTACACTCTAAAATATGTCTATATACATCCGTATGTGCCAGTCCACTTGAAATCTCTAAAAAGACTAATATTTAGGAACGAAGGGAGTAAAATGTAAGACATGCATGGTCCTCAATTCAATATTTAAAACGAACATGAAATTGAAACATGAATATTATGTCTAGTACTACAGTACATGCAAATGTTGTGTTTAATTAGGCGGAGCTATGATTGTCGGGGGTCACCCCCTCGACCTTAGATAAAATTGTGAAGCTCTGTTTAGGGTTGTTTAGATTATATTTGTCCCCACCCTCCCAACCATCGATTGGTTGTGCACCCCCTACCCCTCCTCCCCGGGAGAATATCATGTGCCCCATACCTTAGATGCTATATGTCGATACTAGTTGCTTGGAGCTTGTAGATCTGAGATATAGCATCTCACATGATGTCTTAATATTTTTACAGGAAACCTTGATGAGTTTGAGAATTGCACACAATTTGTACAAAAACTACTCAGATGCCCTTGGATCCCATATCCAACGACCTCGAAGCTCGTATCACCGTAGCATCTAAGATGAAGGAGGACATCATATTCTCCTGTATGTAAGAATATCATGTGCTACCACACCTTAGATGCTTTGGTGATACAAGCTCTTCGGAGCCGTTGGATTTGTGACCCAACACCTCCTCGGTGGTTTGAATGGTTTTTTTGCAGAAAAGTCCCCAAAGAGTTCGGACACTGCTTACAAGCACAAAGACTGCTCAGATGCCATTGGATCTCAGATCAAACGACCTCGAAGCTCGTATCACCGTAGCATCCAAGCTGTGAGAGCACCTTATGTTTTCTCGCACGGGAGAATATGAGGTGCTCCCGCACAGTAGATTCTATGGTGATACGAGTTCACGGAGATCTAACGGCCCACAGTAGGAGGTTTGAATGTTTTTGCAATATACGGCTGAGAGAGTTTGGGAATTGCGCAGGAAGTACAAGTACTATGCATGTGCCATCTGATCACTGATCAGACGACCTAGATGCTCATACCACCGTAGCGGGTAATTAAGCTACGGGGAGCACCTAATATGAGCAATGGGGAGCCGTTGGATCCAAGATGCAGCGGCATACACGAGGCCTGAATGTTTTATTTGCAAAAAAACCTTTGGAGAGTTTGGAAATTGCGCATAATTACCAAGACTACTCCCAAGCCATTGGATCTCACTTCCAACGGTGTAAAAACTCGTATCACCATAGCATCTAAGCTGCGGGGTGGATGTGATATTCTATGCCGCTGTCATTTTTGTTCGTAAACTTGCAAAATACGTGTAACTTGTGCCGTTACTTGTCTAAACGCGCAAAGTGTTGGTTCAAAAAAACCATCCTACACTGAAATATCGGAACAACACACGGGGGTCCCACTTGTCATTAATCAAATTTGGACCTAAAACTAACAAATCTGAAAGACGAGATTCGAACTGGCAACCTGGACTACAAAGCGTAAGTCGATAGCCTGAAACAACAACGGTTGTTGGCTTTGTCCCATAACTTGATTTTATACAGTATTACGTTGAGTAGAGTAGAGGGAGTGCCTCGTCTACACATGCATGACCGTTGACTCACTTACTGGTGGGTCCCAGGTCTGCGATCTCTCTCTTCTCTCCATGGTCTAACCTTTGCACGGGCACACACGAAGAGCGGCACTAGCTTGCCATGGTGTTATTACAACAACAAAAAAGCTTGGAAAATAGAAGAATCGCCTAGAACAAGAGACGTTGTGGCGGGTCGAGACGGAGCTAACCAAACCTATCCTCCGTGCCATGTTAGCATGATGAAGCTGTGTGGCTAGTGGGGTGTTTTCGACCGACTGGCTGGGTCCCGAGGTCGAACCATAGGTACTACATCTGATACAGTAAATTTTTACACGCACATTTTTCCTCCGTGCCGAGACATGGCATACCCTACTACGCGGTTTCGGGGTCCTCCCGGGTGGTGCACGCATATATTCTTCCTGACGTGGGACGCCCTACCGCACGTTTTCGCCGAAGCAAGTAAATGAGTCGTCAAATCATGAAAGACCACTTTTCCCACCAAGTACATCAGTGAAGCACGGTGGCTAGCTAGTTGGGCTAGTTCGACCGATTAGCTAGGCCGCCGGCACATTTGTTTTTTCACCCCTTTTTTTATCTACTTGCCGGCAGGTAAATTTAAGTATCCACCGCGGCGTTGCTCTGGTGTTTGAGTGCGGTAGGATTTTTAATTTTTTGATTGACGGGAGCAGGCACGGCAGGATTTTAGTTTTTTGATTGATGGGAGCAGGCGCGGCGGGATTTTTAATTTTTTGATTGATGGGAGCATGCGCGGCAGCAATTAGTCACGATGACTGCGCCTGTAAAACCCACTGCTCCCTGATGTGAGAAGTCGTCGACTGGTGTTTTACCATGGTGAAAACCAAAAGATTCCCCGCTCCTCGGCTGGCTCCCTCTGCCTTCCCGTAGATTGCATTGCCTTTCAGCCGTTTCGCCCCCTGCATCACCAACGTCGTGCGCCTCGAGAAGCGGAGGGACTTCGGTGGTGTTTAGGTGCCCTCTGCATGGGCATGTCCATGTGTCGGAGCCACATGACCGTTGGATCAAACTCAGACGGTGCAGATCAGTCACTGTAGCACAAAGCGTGTGGGTGTGTTTGGTTGCATTCTCATCTCAATATACTCCCTCTGTCTAGGTGTGTAAGTCACCTTACGAAAACCAAATAATCCCTAAACACTTAGGCATGGTACATTAACTCCCTCCCCGTTTCTTGTTTTGTGACATATCAACCAATAAGAGACGTGGGTCGTGCATGCTTTCAATGACTTGAGACTAATAAACATGACATGCAGTGGTTAGTTCATTGCATGCAATGCTATTAATTAGCAAAAAGACATTAAGTATTTGTTTCCTCTTTGTGTATTTGTGTTAACCTAGTAGTGTGGACTCATGCACCCTTCATGCACTCTGCCAAACACCCAAAAGTGGGTCGAGAAGGGAACTTTTGCTCCCATCCCGTGCACCCTTCATACACCCTGCCTAACACTATTCGTGCTTCATATGGTTCATGTTTCGTGGAGTACTGTAGCACCGTACTCTCCGTGTGCTGTAGACCTAGTTTTGTTAACATTGATCTCACGTTCATTCTTGACCGGACAGTCGAGAAAGCGGTACTATGTTACTACGTTACTGTTCATATAGTTAACATGCGCACAACATCATTTGTTGTCGTCATATCTTACTACACTAGCAACAAGATTATGTAGTACTGACGTATGAACCACTGCACATGCCTAGTAGTAGGAGCACTGTGTATGTTCAAGTGGCTGCCATGTTTCGCACTCCTCCGTCGTAAGAGTGGAAACGCTTGTTGTAATCATTTTTTTCTTTAGAAAAACAGTGGACACGCTCTACCGTGCGGATCCTCCTCCAGCCATGCACTAAATTACTCACTTTCGCCGACGTGTGGGACAGCCAGCATCGGGGTCCACCAGCCATGCACTAAATTACTCCATAGTAGAGTGACGGTAGACTACCCCGATCGAAGCGCCGCAGTAATGCTCAATGAGACGTCAAATCACAAAACCCCCTCCTTTCCAGTACTAAGTTGGACGGACGAAGCAACCATCATTTCACTCTTCTCTCTCAGCTTCCTCTCTACCCAACTCGCTTCTCCCTCATCCTGTTCCTCATTTCTTCAAGAAAACCCCGACCTGCTTCTGCCATTGTTCTTCTCTCCCAAAGAAGAAAAGGTGAGCGCATCAATGGTGTTGATTCTGGCCAAGGCCCGGTGTTGTAACCCCGAGACTGATCCTATAACTCCCTCTCTTTTCTTCTTTTGGGTTTGTGATTATGGTTTCTTTTCTTTTATTTCTATTTGACAGTTTCTTGATGGACGCTGGAGCACCGGCCGAAGTGATGTCTATGGCTCTGGCCAAAACCGTCGAGGCTCATGGTATGAAGAAGCGCAAGCACCCCGCCGAGACTACCGCAGCCAAGCTCAAAGCCATCGCCCTGTCCAAGCCCCCCTCTCCGGGATCCCTCATTAAGCAAGCCCAGGTAATATCCCTTCTTGACGATATTTTTCTCGATCTTGATCGTGTTTTTTCATCTCACACGCAGTAGTACTAGTAGTACAACTTTCTGGGTGATCTTGCATGTGATTTTTGTGTGCCAAATGACGGTTCTAAATTCCTCTTTTGACCAAAATATGCGAGAGGTTGACACTGATTTCTTATAGATTACTTTCAACTACTCCCTCTGTCCCAAATTTCTTGTCTTAGATTTGTCTAGATACGGATGTATCTAATACTAAAATGTGACTTGATACATCAGTATCTAGACAAATCTAAGACAAGAATTTTGGGACGGAGGGAGTACTTTATGAACATGAATGCTACCTTTGAAGAGGGTATATTTGACTCAGTAACTTGCGTTATGGATATTGCAAGTAATCCCTCTGCTCTCATTCCTTTGAAGACATGTTCTAGTGTCTTTGTTCACTCATTTCTGTGCGTATATGTAGTCATATATGGACTGGAATATCGAAAATCATCTTATATTTCTGAACGGAGGTAGTAATAAAATATGGTTTCTGTTTGAATTAGAACCAGGTCCGCGGTGGAGATGAAGTTCTCAAAGTCATGTCGTGTGAACTGGAAGACCTGAGGATGAGTTCTACTGCTAAACTATCCAGTTGTTGTGTCCTTGTCGCCACGTGTCCTGAACTAGTGTTTTCCTGTAGCATTGTTGTCAGGCGTGTTCTCGAGGCTGTACTTGACCACAACAATTTCCGGGTTGTGTCTTCGATTACGAAGGGTGTGGTTCTTGTAAAGCTTCCCAACAAATCTGATGCGGCCTGTCTTCATGATCATGTTTATGAGTGGAAAGACCACTCTGTTAGGTTCTCCAAGGTTGACGAGATGGTGATGGTGCATGTAACATCTCTCACGAAGTCCATGGCCTAGTCAGTTATGCGGGGTTCATCCCGTATGTTGATGGCAAGAAATAGTCTGCAGATTTTAATTAGTGCAACTTTTCTTGTCTGCAGTAAGTACTATTGTTCAGTACTGGATTTGTGTTTGTGAACCCTGTATTGTTTATTTGTACTGGCGCTTTTGGTGTGTGGTCAATCCTGAGAACGGTCTATGTTAATGTCTGTCCACTCAATTCGGTCTGTATATTTTGAAGTATCCAGATCATCTTTTTGTGAGGACGGTTTATCAATTATTGTTACACTCCACTATCTGTATGCATTGATGGGTTTATCGCACCCACCAGGATTTCCAGTCCCATGAATGTTCGGTCCGTACGATTTGTCACGACCTTTGGACCGTCTTGCTTGTGGGAGTAGGCGGGGGCCCTGCATGCCACCCGTAGTTGGATGATCAATCTTCTGTGTAGTACTTCAACATAGTGATTTCCTGGTAAGGATTCACTCGTGTCACATCAAGTAAATCTTATTGATTTACTGTCAAAATCTTATTGATTTAATGTCATGTTTTCTTTCTTTTCCTGCAATTTTACGATGCAGGTTTTGCCATGTGACATTCATCACAGAATAAACTGTTTGGTTTGCTCTACGATGGCTATTTTTGCAGGTTTCACTTCTTATGTCGTGTCAGTAACGAAGGCACTCTCCATCACTTATATTACTGGAAAAAATTGGATCAGTCTGTTGTCTGAGTACAAGCTGAATCCCTATTATGAACTGTAGTTTGGTTTAACAAAAACGCCAATTTGTCTTTCTCGCGTTTAAAAGAAATGAAGAAAAAAACTGGAGCACGGTCATGAAGCCTAGTCAAGTTAGAAAGCTGATCATAGCATACCAGACATGATCGCCGCTGTCTCGCACATCGGTACCACCTTCAGCAATGGATCGAGCACCGGCAGTTGCTCTAGCACAGACAGCGGTAGGAGCTCAGTCTGATTCAGCTCAGGATTGGGCACCGACCGCGTCAGCAGATCAGGCTGATCTACCGAAGGATCGGGCATCGACACCGGCACTTGCTCCGACACCGGCACCAGCTCTACAAGGAGCACCATCTCCGGCAGCAGCAGTGGCTTCGGCACCTGCACCAACACTTGCACTTGCATCTGCTCCGGCCCGTGCACCGGCAACAGACTGGGCTGCAGTTTGAACTTCATATACCAAAGTCCTTACAAAAACTGACATGTCCACCTTCTTGGTAAGCATTGGCCGCCCAAGTGTTTCGTTCTTTTTTCTTTCCATGTTGTTTCACATGATTCACTGTGTTGATCTAACTGTTTGGTTATGTCTTCTTGTTTGCAAACAGAGAATTCCTAGAGCAACGAGGGAGTCGTTCAACAATCCGGGCGACAGTGGCCAAGTTTCTCTTACCATGCGCAGCCTTGGTGTGAATGAACCTGCTCAATATACCGTAAGTACAAAGGATGGTCGCATGATGATTGATGCTAAAGGATGGTCAAGGTTCAAATCTAAATCATATCTTGCGGTAGGGCATGATCTCAAAATCGAACTTTCTCGGCAAGGAGAGTTGGTCCAAATCAACTTTGAAATTCTTCAGTAGCAGCACGCAACTGCCGAACTGATCTATCCTATGAGAGATTTTGATGTAATAATCTGGCATGGTGAAACAAGTGTCATGTGTGTATAAGTAATACGATAGTATTATTTATCACATGGTATATCGTTGATAGAATTGCAACTCTCATTGCTGGTTAGGAACTGTCGTTCGATTTCATTCCAACAACTGCCGTGCTTTATTCAATTTTGTGTATTCGCCTTGCGACAACATCTAAAACCAGCGCCGTACCGATCACTTGCAATATGAAAAGCGCTGAGGTAGAACACATGGGCCCCCAAACATGCAGGGTGGGCCTGCGGCCCAAAGTCCAAAACCGTGAGCCTGTCTGAGTATTATATTCTCAGCTGAACCCCCATAATGCCCGTGCATTGCACGTAACATCAAGATGTATTTGTATGAGTATTTTATCTTGTGAGAGAAAAATGATGAACGAGGGAAGGCCTTATTTGCAAATGTGGAGAGGTGTGTGGGTACCTTTTTGCAAAATTTCCATAGTTTCCTTCCTATCCGTCAGATATAAATCGGATGGCCTATATTGCAGGATGGCAGGCACATCATCGTCTCCAACTCGTCTATACTGTGTTAAAAACAACTCTGTTTTTTATTATTATATATATTCCCCTTGATTTTTCTTATGTATAAATTTGTGATATAAAAGATTTGTATTTTTCTTTACAGAGGGTGTATCTCTTTGTCAAAAATATATTTTTGTGTAACTAGTTACTCTTGTCTTTCTACTTCCTTTCGCTGATATGTGGAGCATCCGGCAACGGGGTCCACGTGCCATATGCACAAATTAGAGTGCACAACTGCACGGTAGACACACCCCGGTCGTAGCACCGCAGTAATGCCCAATGAGCCGTCAAATCACAACCCCCCCTTTCCAGCTTTAGCAGTAAGCTGGACGGACGAAGCGGCAATATTTCACTGGGCCTGAATCCCTTTCTCCCTCGTCTGCTTGTTCAGAGAAAACCCCCTCTCGGCGATTGCATAGGGTTTTCTCATGGAGAACCAGGTACGAATTCTTCATCCATCCCCGATAAATCCAAGTCCCTTGGTCGCGGGTAATCCTAGGATGGCAGCCGCCGCCGTTGATGCATTTTTCTTCCTACTGAATCTAGTGTGTTTCATTTGCAGTGCCCAAAGTGCGAGGACCCTACAGGTTTCTGCGCCCTCGGCGAGACGCCACACTTGTTCCTTCTCATCCTAACATAGGATTTTAAATCGCGCACAGTATGTTCCTAGAATCCTCTTTTCTATCTGGGAGGGTGGGGTTTTTTTGAACATGTTGTCGACTAATTTGGAAATTTGGATTGCTATATTTGGATAAAAGGTACTACCAGTACGATGGTCAACACTGATGTGAAGGAGGATGTTATTTCTAGATTTGGATAGGGAATACATTGTGTTCTCATATTATTTTTCCTGCAGTGCATTATTTGCTCTGCCAGAACACATGTACTCAAGATGCTCGGCCTTGCCATAACTGAATACACCAGTTTAATGGTCACAGTGAAGACAAGCCATGGATATAAGTTCCGAGTTGGGTTCATGAACCAAGAAGATCGCTGTTTTTTTATGGCAGAACTTGGATAAACTTTCTCAAGTGTTCCGGACTGAAAGTTGGCGCACGAATGTTGATGGAAATAGCAGAACCTGGTCTCATCTTCACTGCGATCTTCCACCCCGACGTCGTTCCAATTGTTCATCCATGTTAGTTTTGTATCTGGTTCTTGCTTGTTGCCTCGATTACTTCTTAATCCACCTATTCTGTCTAACTAATCACAATTTAACTTTAGAAGTAGCAACAAATCTCTCACGAAGATGCTACTTCTAACTAGTATTTTCTTATAATTGGTGGCACGTGTAGGTTTTTTCAGAGTTAAGCAGGCTGCTCGTTTGTTATTCTGTAACAACTCGGCTGTTACTAATGGCACTAAAGTTGACTGGGATGACATCCACAAGTTCCTACACTTTATTGATCGTCTTGAGGTCCTTGTGGGGCGTTTCAATGGTGGAAGGCCACGTGGGATATGTGTGCCACTGCTGCACTCGTTGAACAGGTCCAACTGTGTTGAGAAACTTATGGTACAAGCTGTTTTCTGTTATATATGTTGTTCATAAACTATTGCTTATACACGGTTTTACAGTTGTGATCTTCTTGAAACAGAAACTACCCAGTTCTATTGTTCCTATACAGATGCCTGACCATGGTCGGGTCAGACTTGCGCTTGGGCACAACATGATGTTTATGTCGACCTACTCCATTCCCCTTGGAGGTGAAAAGATACTTATTCATGGGTGGTCTCAAATAATGAAGGCCCGTCCATCTTGGAGAATAGGACAGAAGATTATGTTCATGCTTTTCCATGGCTCTAAAGCGAATATCCTGTTTATTGACCACATTGCGAGATGAAGTCGCTTTCAAAAGGTTGTGGATGCGCGGGGTGGCGCCTGGGCCTTGTCCTGGGGCTTGGCGGCCTCACCCTTGGTTAACTGTAGGCAAAGTAGCACTGTTCGAGGCGTGCTTTGTACGGTTGAACCTGTATAAGTACTCATACTGCTTTCAGCTATGGTTGTTAAGTGCCCCTGCTAGTTTCAGTTAAGGTTGTTAAGTACTCCTGCTGCTTTTACGGTCCGTCGTGTTTCTTTTGTCCTGTCTTCCTCCAGCCGCCAAAACCAAACCAGCGCCGGTGGGTCCGCCTGCTTCCGCCTCCCACGGCTGGCTGCGCCTCAGCGCATGCATCGCCGCCCCACCGTCTCCTAAATCGTTAACGCCGACGTCCGAGACCTCGCCGTCGTCCTCCCCGTGCTTTGGTGCGCTCGTCGCGGCGCCACCCTCTCGCATTGTCAACATGGCCAACAAACAACAGGAATCGGCAGAAGTACGTGGAGAGGATGACAGTACGGGCCCACCATGTCAGCGTATGGAAAAATAAAATGCTTCCTCCTAGTGTTTTCCTGTCATCTCAGACCCACGACATTGTGAGCGTATATAGTCAATAGACAAGAGAACGGCACAAGATCGGCTGACACCTGGGACGTAGCTGCTCGAGCAGTATTTTTTTTGTTATTGTTGAGACGGAGCAGGGTTTGAACTGGGCTGTGGCCCATCTAACCCAGGCTTATATTTTATGTTCACCATGTGACCAGCCCAGCTATTTTTTCTTTGTGAAAATGAGCCCAGTTTATTTTTTCTGAAGAATACCCAATCCAGGCCTATTTATTTTTCTACGCCCTGATGGGCTACAACTCTTCCAAGACGCCTGCAAATCTTGAAAGCAATATGAAATGGGTTGTAAATATAAAAACAGATGACAAATTGGCAATTACTTTATAATTTCTGAATTTTTTCACATTCTCAGATTCCTATTTCACTGGGCATTAACCTAATTTAAATATATCTTCAAAGTACTTTAAATCTGGCTCGACATTTCGGTATTAAAAATAGTTTGGAACCCACAGAAATATGCGAAACTGGCCCTGGCCAACCAAAAAAAACGGATTGCAATAAATTGCATAAGAAGTCGCAGTGAGGTGTATATAAATTATTAAAAAAGAGGGAATGGTCTGACTTATGGGCTTATTAAGTTGACGCGTATGCAAGATTTTTTTAGTTATTATATACGTCAACAAACGATTCTAGCAGACGTAACCGTTGGATGTCAATCCAACGGCCGTCGTGTTTCTTCAATCTCTGATCTTCTTGCTCCAGCCGCCAAATCCAGCGCCGGCCGGGCCGCCTGCTCCCGCCTCCCATGCAGGCCTCACCGCCCCCTACTAGTCCCACCGCTGGCCAGGGCATCCTCTACTCACCCACAACCCCTGTTATTCTGCGGCGACGACAGCCTCACACCACAGCAGAACCAGTGAACCCTCATACTCCTCTTCGCGTGGGCATCCACTGTCGCGTCTTTCCCAGCTCCGCGTCGTCCCCTTCCTAGGCCTCGCCGTCGTCCACCGCCCTGGTGCTCTCGGTGCGGCGTGGTCAACGTGGTCAAGGAACGACTTCCATCGGAAGAGTACTGTCGTGGAGAGGCTGACAGCTGGGTCCACCGCAACCGCAAGGAAGTGCCTCCTTATTACGCGGAAAATAATCATTCCTCCACCTGACAGCAGGGACCCACCGGACGGGCCACCGCATTTGGCGAAAAAAACGTTTCCCCCCTGACTGCTGGGACCCACCGGACGAGCCACCGTATTTCGCAAAAAAAACGTTCCCCCCGCTGTCAGCTCAGACCCACCAGAAGTGCCTCCTTGTTACGCAAAAAAATGAATACTCCCCCTGCTAGTTGGGACCCTCCTTGGTGGGTGGCTGACTTGTGGGCCTACTAAGTTGACGGGGATGGAGTGCTTTGTCAACTTAATCAATATGAACGATTCTAGCTCCAGTGACCGTACGATGTCTATCCAACGGCCGTAGTGCTTCTTCAACCTCTGGTCTTCTTGCTCCAGCCACCCAAAGCAGCGCCGGTCGGGCCGCATGCTCCTGCCTCCCATGGCCGGCTGTGATGCCGCGGAGGCCTCACCGCCCCTACTATTCCCACCGCTAGCCAGGCCCTGCAACGACGGCAGCCTCACACCGCAGCCGAACCAGTGAACCCTCGTACCCCTCTCCGAGCGGGCTGCCACTACCGCGTCTTCCCTGGCTCTGCGTCGTCCCCTTCCTAGGCCTCACCGTCTTCCATCGCCTTGGTGCTCTCGCCGTGGCGTGGTCAACGCGGTCAAGGAACAACTTCCATCGGAAGAGTACTGTACGTGGAGAGGCTGACAGCTGGGTCCATGGCCGCAGCAAGGAAGTGCCTCATTATTACGCGCAAAATAATTATTCCTCCACCTGACAGCGGGGACCCTCCGGACGGGCCACCATATTTCGCGAAAAAACATTTCCCCCTGACTGCTGGGACCCACCAGCTACATCTTCGCACGCAAGGAAGTGCATCCGGGCAAAAAAAACGATTCGCCCCCCTGACTGCTGGGACCCACCAGCTACATCTTCGCACGCAAGGAAGTGCCTGACAGTCGGGACCCACCTGGTGGAAGCGTTTGTAGCATTGTCATTCTGGTCGCGAACGTGTACGTACATACTGGTCGATGTAGAGGCGCGCACGTGTCATAGCAGAGGCGTGCACGTAGCATGTACACGTACGTACAGCGGCCCGTGTGCAAGAAAGAAAATACGGCCACGTACGTACATACGGGCAGGGTCTCGAACGCCTACTCACGCGTACGTACGGCCAGGGCTCGTGTACATGGCTGGGTTGGAACAAAGAAATTGCGTCGTCGTCGTGTTCATGGGGAGCCAACCGGCTGGGTCGGAACGGAATGCGTCGTCGTGTTCATCGGGAGGGCTTGGACGGAACAGCCGATGGAAACGAGGCCTAGCGTACCGCAGAACGGAGGAAATGGCCTTGTGTTCGACCGGCCATGGTCAAAACGGGATCCTGTTCATCGGGAGGGGTCTGGCGTACCGCAAAACGGAGGAAACGGACCTCCTACGATCGAAACGGGGGTCATGTTGATCGGGAGGGGTGTGGCGTACCGCAAAACAGAGGAAACAGACTTGTGTTGGAGCACTATGGTTGAAACGGGGGTCCTGTTCATCGGGAGGGGTGTGACGTACCGCAAAACGGGACTCCACAGGATACTGTTCATCTCCACCATCGACCCCCTCCAGCCTCCACGGGCTACTGTTCATCCACCGTTGACCTCCTCCAGCCTCCACCTGCGACTGTTCATCCACGGGCTCATGTTCATCCAGCCTCCACCGCGTGCTACTCCACCGGCTACTGTTCAACCAGCCCTCTCCACGGGCTACTGTTCAACCACCCCTCCACGGGATACTGTTTATCCAGCCCTCCACCATCTACTGTTCATCCAGCACTCCACGGGGTGGTCCTGTTCATCCAGCCCTCCACGGGGTCGTGTTCATCCAGCCCCAACCGGCTCGATCGATCGGAGTCCTGTTCATCCAGAGGCAACACCGCGGGGTCCTGTTCATCCACCCCACCAGGAACTGTTCATCCAAACCCCCCAGCAACGCTCACTGTTCATCCAGAGGCAGCATCGATCGGCTTCAGTTAGCAGCAGTAGCGAAGGAATCGCTCGATTGGGGTTCAGTTAACAGCCATCGATCGATCGCTCGGGTTCAGTAACGCGTAGGCTGCAGTGCAATCGCTCGGGTTCAGTTAGAGCCCAACGCCTCGCTCGGCAAGGGTGGAGTGGGGGAGAGGAAAACGAGAGGCAAATGGCAAATAATGTAATGCGAGGGATAAGAACTTGTGATGGGTACTTGGTGTAAGTGCATCTAGTGCCCCTTAGTGATTTTGGTGTATTCAAGACTTATAGGTTAAGGGACTAATGTGTTTATGAGTGTACACAGGTCTATAAGTCTATGAGGAGTTTGATATTTACAGAGAAAGTCGACCCCTAAAAATAAAGTTCTTCGACTGAAGACTTTGGATGTCTGAAGACTTTGAAAGTGAAGAAATTGGTGTGACCTTGAAGACTTGGTATTCATTTGAGGAACATGAAGCATGAAGACTTTTGTTTTCGTAGTTTCATTTTCTCTTTCTTGAGTCATAGGAAACACCGTACTGTAAAGGGGGTCGAGAAATTCTAAGGAAAATTTACCGTTGCTGTGTTATGCGCCAGCTGTCCCAAAATATCTACCCACCTAACGGTCATATCATTGAAGGGCATTTATGTCTTATCATGTCGGGCTGCTCCCTAGGCTATAAATAGCCGCCCCCTACAACCACTAGCTGGTTGGCTGCTCCGAGAGAAACTGACATTTGTCATTTGAGAGCATCCCATCCTCCGAGGACTTTGAGCGAAAATCATCAAGTGAGGAAAAACCCAAACCCAAACACCTACAAACCCAAAGTGATTGAGCATCACTGAAGAGATTGATCCTGCATGGATCCGATGCTTGTTACCTTTGAAGACTGTGCTTCTTCCAGACGATTAGGCGTCATGGTCTAGAGCATCCAAGAGGAATTGTGGATTGCCGAGTGACCGAGTTTGTGAAGGTTCGGAAGTCACCTGAAGACTTACCACGAGTGATTGGACGAGGTCTGTGTGACCTTAGTTCAAGGAGAATACGGTGAGGACTGTGTGTCCTCAGGTTTAAATACCTAGCCGCTCCAACCAGATGTACAACTGAGACAGTAGTTGGAACTGGTCTACCAAATCATTGTCTTCACCAAGCCTACTGGTTCTATTTCCTCAACTCTTTCATTTCCTCATTACTATGTTGTGTGCTTGTCATATATGTGTTTGAAGACTTTGACTGAAGACTTTCTCAATTTCCTCAGTTCAATTTCTTCAGTCTGTTTGTCTTCATCCTGTGTTATCATGTGATTATGCTTTCTGTACTCTGTGCTTGTCTTCATTTCATCATGATGACCATGCTTGTATTCTGTTATGCTTACTTTTGAGTACTTATTCCGCTTCAAGTAGTTCTTCACTAAGGAATTTCCTCACCGGCAAATTCCTCAGTGAAGAATTCATAAAAATCGCCTATTCACCCCCCTCTCGTCGATATAACGCACTTTCAATTGGTATCAGAGCAAGGTACTCCCTTGTTCTGTGTGATTTTGGTTTAACCGCCTGGAGTATTAGTTATGTCGACCGTAGGTATGAAGAAAGTGACATGCCCCATCTTTGACGGTCACGAGTATCCCAAGTGGAAGGCCATGATGAAGAAGCGCCTCATGGCGATGAAAAGCGAACTTTGGACCGTCACCGAGATTGGTCTTACCGATCTGTGCAAGACGGCGGAAGCTGGTGACATTCGCAAGTACACTCTTCTCAACCTCACGGCGAAGGACGTCATCTGCTTCTGTCTGTCTCAAAATCAGTTCAGGAACATCATGCATCTCAATCATGCGAAGCTTATCTGGGACCGTCTCTCTGAGGTCTATGAAGGTCATCGAACCCATCATGATCCTTGGTTTGAGGACTTCAAGGAATCTCTCAAAGCGATGACATTCGAACCAGAACCATCATCCTCTTCATCATGCCTTATGGCAAAAAGTGCTGAGGTAACTGAATGCTACCTATCCGAGTCAAGTGATGATGAATCTGGTGATGAATTTGGACCCAGCTATGTCAAACTTGCTTCCCTTGCCACTAAACAACAAAGAGCTTTGGAAAAAGTTCAATACATGCTAAATAAGAGCGATGAT
Organism: Aegilops tauschii subsp. strangulata; assembly: GCF_002575655.3. Lineage (NCBI taxonomy): Eukaryota > Viridiplantae > Streptophyta > Magnoliopsida > Poales > Poaceae > Aegilops > Aegilops tauschii. Next base: position 186,704,731 of record NC_053036.3, on the reverse strand, counting down.
ATGTTGGGTGAAGAAATGGATCAGTCAAAAGCTTTGGCTGAAAGTCTTCAGAGACTTCATACTAAGTATGACACCCTTCAAGATCAACATAACACTCTCTTATCTGATCATGAGAAGCTTTCTTATGAATTTCTTCAAAGAAAGCATGATCTTGAGAAGCTAAGAGTGAGTTATGAAGATCTTCAGAAGGAGCGCGATTCATTACTTGCTCAACAAATCAGCGCTGCTCAGGAAGAATTTGGTCCTCCATGTTTGAAATGCATTGAACGTGAATCTGCTAATTCTTCACCTGAATGTTCAAATGCTTCAAATGCTACAAATTCTTCAACTGTCTCTGCTATCACTAATTCCTCATCTTAGGACATTGCTAGTATCACTGACGATGCAGGGCTGAAGGAATTGTACATGACAGGCATGTACAAAAGCCTCAAAGGGCATCAGACTCTTTGTGATGTGCTTAAAAAGTGGATCCTCAACAGGAACCCTAGGAAAGAGGGTATTGCCTTTGAGAGGAAACTCAATGTTGATGGTACATATTGGAAGCCTGAGCAGTACCCCAAAACCTCATGGGTTGCTGCAAAGGGACCTCCAGTTGATCCATCTAATCTGTCTGGTTTTATATGTGAATCTTCTCATTCTTTTGATGAGTCATTTGACTCCAACTATAAACTGTTTAAAAATCAGAATGGTGAAGTATTTGCTAGATATGTTGGCACTAACTGCAGGAACAGTTCTCCTATGAAGAAAATCTGGGTTCCCAAAAGGTGCCTTGAAAGTCTTCAGGTGAATGTCCTCATGACACCACCTGTGAAGAATAGGAACCCCAGATCAAATTCTTCATATGGACCAAATTCTTCATATGGATCCAAGTCCTCATACGGATCGAATTCCTCACGTGGATCATATTCCTCAAAAGGATCAAAGTCCTCATATGATTATCATCGTGCTAACAACTCTGTTTCGCAGGGAAGAGCAAAGGGCTATGAATATGAGCATTATTCTTCTAATCATTATGTTCATAAGTCCTCGAAGAATTTCTCTGCTTATTCATATGCTTACCCTAACTCCTCTTACGTGAAACGAAATGGATTGGCTTCTATGCCACCTTTCTCGTATGGAGCTCGCAGAGTGATGAACTCTTTGCCACCCCTTCAGATGTGGGTGGTGAAGAAAAAGAACTAATCTCTTATACAGGGTCAGGTCTCCAGACGTGCTCAAACGTCTGAAGAATTTGCTGGAGACCTGAAAAGTGCCTGAAAGGACGCAGGCTAATCATGAAGAAATGAACTTCCATTTCTCACGTCCTCATACTGTTTTAACTATTGCATTGCTTGATGAAATTGGTCTGATGAATTGTGATGTCATATTCTTCACTGATGAAGGATATGAAGTTCGTAAGCTGCACTAATTCATCTGCAGGATGATCAACCCAAAGCCACTGAGTGGGTCCTCGATAGTGGATGTACAAATCACATGACTGGTGACAAGAATCTATTGATGGATGCTCCCTTATCACCATCGCATCTGAAGCATATCATCTTCGTTGACAAAGGCAAAAGTCAGGTATTGGGTCTAGGTAAGGTTGCGATCACAAAGGATCGACACATGGACAAAGTCATGCTTGTCGAGTCCTTAGGATACAACCTTATGTCTGTCTCAATGCTTTGTGATCTTGATATGGTTGTTGTCTTTGGCAAGTATCGTTGTGTTGTGGTTATGGAAGCTGACAATTCCAAAGTCTTCAAAGGCTTTAGGAGAGGAGACTTGTATATTGTTGATTTCTCTACAGGACCGGTACCAGCCGTGTGCCTACTTGCAAAAGCTTCAGAAGGCTGGCTATGGCATCGACGACTTGGTCATGCAGGCATGAGGAATTTGCACATGCTTGCGAAGAAGAAGCACGTCATTGGCATTGAGAATGTCAAATTCCTCAAGGATCACTTATGCGGAGCCTGTGAAGCTGGAAAGAGGACCAAGGCTAAGCATCCAGCAAAGACTATCATGACCACTACTCGACCATTTGAATTGCTTCACATGGACCTCTTTGGTCCTAATCATTATTCAGCTGTCACAAATGATACATCTCTCTATGGCTTTGTTATTGTTGATGATTACTCTCGTTACACATGGGTACATATTGTCACTTACAAACATGAAGTGCAGGAAGTCTTCAAACGATTTTCCTCGAGGGCTTCAACCAACTTTGGTGTGAAGATCAAGCACATCAGAATTGACAATGGAACTAAGTTCAAGAATTCTGGTCTTGATGACTATCTTGATGAACTTGGTATTACTCTTGAGTTATCTGCTCCTTATACTCCTCAACAGAATGGCGTCGTGGAGCACAAGAACAAAACTCTTGTTGAGATGGCTCGCACTATGCTTGATGAGTACAAGACGCCTCGTCACTTCTAGATTGAGGCAATTTATACTGCGTGCCACATCATCAACAGGGTATATCTTCACAAATTCTTCAAGAAGACTGCCTATGAACTCCTCACTGACAAGAAACCCAATGTGAGTTATTTCAAAGTCTTCGGTGCTAAATGTTGGATTAGAGATCCTCATCACAATGCTAAATTTGCACCAAAATCACATGAAGGTTTTATGCTTGGTTACGGAAAGGACTCGCACACCTACAGAGTCTTCAACAACATTCTTCACAAGGTTGTTGAAACTGTAGATGTGCGGTTCGATGAAACTAATGGCTCGCAAAGAGAGCACCTACCTTCTGTGATAGATGAACCAGCACCTGAGGAAACTATCAAGTTCAAGGCTACTGAGTATGTCATCCCTACCGAAGAATCTGCTAAAGAATTCATTCCCGAACGCGAAGAACGTCGAGCTAATGCACCTGAAGAAAATGCTGAAGAAAATGGTGTTGAAGAAAATGGTGCTGAAGAAAATGCTGATCAAATTCCACGACGACAACCAGTTCATCCCCGCGTTGCAAAAGAAGTGCAAGTTGAAAAGATCATCGATGACATTGAAGCACCAGGTCCTCTCACACGCTCAATAGCTTCACATTTATCTAACTTTTGTGGGCACTATGCTTTTGTCTCTATCACAGAGCCCACTAAGGTAGATGAAGCATTTCTAGAGCCTGAGTGGATTCAGGCCATGCAAGAAGAATTACATCAATTCAAGCTCAACAACATCTGGGAACTGGTTAAACGTCTAGATCCTCGCAAGCACAATATCATTGGCACTAAGTGGATCTACCGCAACAAGCAAGATGAAAATGGCCTTGTGGTGAGGAATAAGGCACGACTTGTAGCTCAAGGCTACACACAGGTTGAAGGAATTGATTTTGATGAAACTTTTGCACCTGTTGCTAGACTTGAAGCTATTTGCATATTACTTGCTTATGCTAACCATCATGATATCACTTTATATCAAATGGATGTGAAAAGTGCATTCCTCAATGGTAAGCTTGAGGAAGAAGTATATGTTGCTCAACCCCCAGGTTTTGAAGATCCAAAGCATCCTGACCAAGTCTTCAGACTCAATAAGGCCCTCTATGGCCTCAAGCAGGCCCCTCGGGCATGGTATGATACTTTGAAGGAATTCCTCATGAAGAAAGGCTTCAAACCCGGTTCACTCGACCCTACTCTTTTCACTAAATCTTATGATGGTGAATTGTTTGTGTGCCAAATATATGTTGATGATATTATCTTTGGCTATACTGACCAACGTTATAGTGATGAATTTGCCTATATGATGAGTTTAGAATATCAAATGTCTATCATGGGAGAATCGAAATTCTTATTAGGTCTTCAGATTCGTCAACGGCACAATGACATATTCATATCTCAGGAGAAATACCTCAAGGATGTACTGAGGAAATTCGGCATGCAAGATTGCAAAGGCGTCAAAATTCCGATGCCCACAAATGGCCATCTGTGCACTGATGAAAATGGTATTGACTTCGAACAAAAGGTATATCGCTCCATGATTGGTTCTTTATTGTATTTATGTGCATCTAGGCCAGATATTATGCTTAGTGTTTGCTTGTGTGCCCGATTTCAAGCTACACCGAAGGAATCACACCATAAGGCTGTGAAGCATATTCTTCGATATCTAGCTCAACACCAACACTTGGATTATGGTACCTATCAGGACCCCGATTCCAAGTCACACCGATCTAGCCTGTAACACCTCATATCACATTGCGGCCTCACGCACGGTACTCCCACGGGTGTCGCCTTACCATGGCCCGGGACCGTTTGCGCCTTTTGGCTCACGTATATGACAATGTCGCTATCATCCATATGACAGAGAACCCGAGCCGACATGGCTAGTCGTGAACCCGAAGCGGCACTAACGTATGGGGACAGGCATACATGAATCAACATCGAACGTGTCGGTCAGCAGCTTGTGAATCTGGGCTGTAGCACTGGGCTAACAGGACTCCGGGAACCCGGGCTGTAGCAGGCTAGGCAGGACTCCGGATGTCACCGCGTGACATTTCCCCGAAGGGACAGACACAGGAACGATATGAATCACATGCCGGCCAGTCGAGTGTCCAGAGCAGTAGTGCTGGGCTAGCAGGACTCCGGTGAACCGGGCTGTAGCGGACTACTATGGCTCAAGGAGGCACTAGACTACATTTCCCCATAAGAGAGGCTGCCAAGGATAAACAACTAGATTGTCGGATCCCACACATACCAAGCATTTCAATCATACACACAATATGCTCGATATGTGCAAATACAACATGGCATCACAACAAAACTCTACAACTCAAAGTACTTTATTTAAAGGGCTCCGGAGAGCCTTACATAACTTGTTCATACAGATAGGGGTCACATGACCCGACACTCAAGTCATACAATCATACAAGCACATGCGGAAGCAAACTGTCTGGGTACAGACGCTAGAAAGAAAGAAGGCTTGACGAAGCCTGTCTATCTACATAGGCCCTTCACAAGCCTAGATCACCACCTGGGTGGCAAGTCACTCGTCGTCGTCGAGTTCTACATAGAACCCATCGGAAGGGGCGGTGTTGTCGTCTGAAAACAGTAATTGAAGCAACATGAGTACAAAGGTACTCAGCAAGTCCTACAACAGATCCTACTACACATGTTCATTCTCAAGAAGGTAGTGGAGTTATTGCAGCAAGCCAGCTTTGACTCTTGGCTAAGCTATCCTACGAGACACCACTTGTGAAATAGTTTTCGCACACGAGTCCACTACACACCATTTCAATACTCCACCGTGGATCCTCCCTCGTCATCCCACGAGAGGGCCATCCGCGGTACTCACACTTATCTTGAGGCTTTTAATAGTATCCATTTACTTGTCTATGAACTGCATAAGCGACCAAGTAGTCCTTTACCGCGGACGCGGCTATTCGAATAGTTTTATACCCTGCAGGGGTGTACTTCATCACACACGCTCTCACCACTTACCAACGTTTACACAGTGTGTACTCGGCAACCTTCAAGCGGAAGCCCAGCGAGGGTGTCGGCCACAGCCTACCTAAACACTCGAGTCTCTAGTCCAGGTTTATCGCCTATTCAGGTTCCATCTGCAGGGAGTCCGGCCGAGGTTTCCACATACGGCCCCGAACGATGTGTGCAGGGTTCCCGAGACACCAAACGGGCGACTCGGTACACCGGGCCACGAGCCTACCGCATCACAGCCCACCCCTTGGTCAGCGCTGTCCACGGCCTCCAGCTTACTACAAACACCAGAAACTACGTGCAACTCCTGGACAGAGGACAAGGGTGATTAAGAAGCCGAGGGGGTCCATTGGTTTCGGGCCCAATGCGTGGTAGTAGCTGAATCTTAAATCACGCATACAGATCTCAGTTCTTAGGGATGGTCTCAATGAAACAACCCACCATGTACTCCTACATGGCCTCCCATCGATACCTTTACCAAATCGTATTCAACACCTCACTCTCATTACCGACACACACTTTCACTCTAGTTAATCCCCCTGATGAGCCAGACCTGACACGACTCTAAGCGTAGCAAGCATAGCATTGTAGGAACACAACATGGCTCAATCAACTCCTACACATGCTAGTGGGTTTCATCTAGTTACTGTGGCAATGACAGGTCATGCAAAGGAAAGTGGGTTCAACTACCGCAACACACAGCAGTTTGAATCGCGTGGTCTTAATGCAGTAAATGAGAGCAGAAGCGAGAAGATGGGTTTGTATCGAAATGATCAATGGGTTGCTTGCCTGACGGAGTGGTGGTGGAATACTGCCCTTCAGTTGGATACTCGTGAATATCCTCGGAGGCAGGACCTACCACAATGAACATACCGAAACACAATCAACACCAAGCAAGTGCAACAATATGATGCATGCATGAGACATGGCAAAATGGATGTATTGGGCTAATGCAACTAAGACCAGATGGGTTTGAACTATTTTGAATCAAATATTCAAATTCCAAGTTCATAAATGGCCCATGTTAGTGCTTTATCTTATTCTGCATTAAACAGTAGGTTAACTTGCTTAAACATGCATGAAACCAGTACAGATGGATAGAATGGATTTCTCTGATCATTTTTCATATATAAATCTCTTCATTCTGAGCTATAGATTATTTTCTATGATTTTTTGAAGTTTGTGATAATTTCTGGAATTTCCAATATAAGAATAATTCCAGTAATTAAATTGCTTATTGCGTCAGCAGTGTGTCATGATGACATCAGCGGTCAACGGGGTCGTCCAGGTCAAACCTGACGTGTGGGTCCCCTGTGTCAGTGTCACTGTTAGGTAATTAACTAATTAGGATTAATTTTAAACTCTAACTCAGATTAATTAGCAGGCGGGCCCCACTTGTCAGTGACTCTGGGGAGTCAACCCGTGGTCAAACCATGCTGACTCACCGGCGTTTAGCCGCCGGCAACGTCCAGACGCGGCGGTGGGGTGCGGGATTCCTCCTCCGGCGACCAAATGGACGGCAGAGAGCACCTACGTGTAGCTGGGAGCAAACCGCATCGACTGGTGGTGGTGGTGGAGCTCGGGGTCGCCGGAATCGACGCCAGCGACGAGCCGTGCGGCTGCCGGGGTACGGGTGTAGTCGAACCCATCGCTAGAGAGCACGGCGAGGGGCGTGCGATGGTGCTACGGGCTCCTGGCGATGCGGTGGAGCTAACGGCCATGGTGGTGCGACCGTTGGATGGCCGGAGCCTCGTCGGCGACGAGCTCGTGCGGCGGCGCGTGCGGGTGAGCTACGTGCAGTGGCTACGGAGCTCGAGAGGGAGAAAGGAGAGGATGGGAAGGTGGCCAGGCTCACGGTGGTTGCGACGGAGCGGACGGCGAGGTCGGGGGCGAACTGCTACGGTGGTGACGGCGGAGGGGATCTCCGACGGTGAGCGGCAAAGGCGAGGTTGGACCAGAGGCTTCGGGGCAAGCGAGCGCTCGGGGCTCGACCTGCTCGAGGGAGAAGGCGACGGCGGAGCTGTTGGACACGGTGGGACGGCGCGAGGACGACGGTGGGCGCAGCTACTCCGGCGAGGTGGCAGCGGCTGCGTCGGCCATGGTGGAGGAGGGCGAGGGAGAGGCGATGGGGGAGAAAGGGGGTGTCCAGGGGCTCGGGGGCGCGTCGTGAAGGGTCGTCCAGCTCGTCCACGGGCGAGGCGGCAAGCAGGTGGCGCCGTGGCGAGCTCGCGCTCGCCGGCGTCACCTCTCTGCCTGCTCTGGCGAGAGCAGGCAGCTGACTGGCGCGGGCCAGCACAGTGCTGGGCCGCCAGGTGGGCTGCCAGGTAAGTCCTTCTCTGCTTTCTGTTTTCTCCTTTTTTTATTTATTTCTGTTCTGTGTTTTGAAATAGTAAAAATACTACTCCATTTAGGAAAATCCTGAAAATATTCTGAGGCACCTTTGAAATTATTCTCAACAGCCTAAAAATACCTTCAAGATTATTTGGGCATTTGAAAATATTTATAGGATTTAAATTACCCAAATGCAAATACTTATGGCTTGTGCAAAAACCCAAAATGGCCTCCAAAAATATGAAACCATTTTTGGCAGAGGTTTTAGCCAGGACCAAAGATGGTGAACTTTTATGGAGGGCATTTCAGGTTCATTGAAAAGGATTTTAGTAAACCCTAGTTGTTTCAGGGGGGTGCTGGGGGTTTCTGGCATCCCCATTTCAAGTTTCTGTGAAAAATAGACATGATGCAATACTCTAATGCATGAACTAGCTAGGATGTGACAGTACCCCAAGGGCTCGGCTTTTGATCTCATTGGATATTCTGACTCTGACTATGCTGGTGATCGTGTGGACTGCAAGTCAACATCTGGTACATGTCATTTCCTCGGACGATCTTTGGTCTGTTGGTCCTCGAAGAAACAGAACTGCGTATCACTGTCTACTGCTGAAGTTGAGTACATTGCTGCTGGTTCTTGCTGTGCTCAATTGCTGTGGATGAAGCAAACTCTCAAGGACTATGGCGTTAACGTGAAGAATGTGCCTCTCTTCTGTGACAATGAGAGTGCCATCAAGATTGCTCACAACCCAGTTCAGCACTCGAAGACAAAGCACATTCAGATTCGTCATCATTTTCTTCGTGATCATGTGTTGAATGGCGACATTTCTATTGAGCATGTGAAGACTGAAGAATAGCTAGCCGATATCTTCACAAAGCCCTTGGATGAGAAGAGATTTAGCAAGTTGCGGTGTGAGCTAAATATCTTAGAATCTTCGAATGTTCTTTGAAAAGGATACTCATCCTAACACTTATGCAAAATTGATGACTTAGATGTGCAACACATGAAGAAACGTTTTTCTTCAATCAATGAAGAATAACACTCTATGTGTGAAGAAATTAACGAAGAATTTGATTCTCAGAACCCTACGACAATTGTACGCGGTGTCTGAAATCATCATCCTTATACGGTGGGTCACGCCACCACCAAAGTTGAAAATCTTCAAATTTGAGTTTTTCCTCAGTTTTGAAATTCCTCAGTTGTTCATATTCTTCAACTTTGCATTGTCTTCACTATTTCCGTGGTTTTTCTTCATTGGCTATATATATATATGAGTTTATGTCCTCTACAGCATTCACTTATGGCTAATTCTTCAAGTTGGTTTTTCTGCTAAGTGAATGTGATCGGACCCTTCCCCCTCTATGCTATACTCAACCCAATCTATTAACAAATTCTTCATGTGCGTTCTATTTGAAACTCGTTCAAAATCTTCACTGTGTCCTTGTCAGCTGAAGAATTTGCGAACGGAATGTTAAAACTTATCTTATCCAAAACTTTCGGTTTTGCCGCTCAAACCATTCCGCATCCCACGAAATACTTATCTATTCACCCATGATCTAACATGATCTCCACTTCTCAGTACGTGGGTGACACATGTCAAGCGAATGAGAAGGGTCAGGGGCACGTTCGTCCAATTTCTTCGGGCGAAAAGTTTTTCACCGTGGCTATAAATACCCCCCTTCCCCTTCCTCACTTCCTTTACTCCGCTCGACCTCTCTCCAGCTCGAGCTTCTCAAACCCTAGCGCCGCCTCTACTTCATTGTCGCCGGTGAGGAAGAGCTTCACTGCCTCGACCTCGTCGCCGCCATACTCACGTCGGCCGCGGAAATCTTCACTCCGCCGCCGCCGTAGCCGTCTTCTTCCGCCGACTTAGGGCGTGGAAGATCTGCACAGACGAACTTCACTTCTCCACCTCCCAGTTCGTCGTGTTCTTCGTTCAGGATAATTAAAAGTTACTTTTACTGCCCTCTTTGATTCAATTGATTTCTACAAAATCTTCAAAGGTGTTTATTCTTCAAATTCTTCACACACTAAACACCTCACATGTCATCTGTTCTTGATTCGTTTCTCTAAGCAATAATTTTTCTTCAAGATTCCTCAATTGTGTGGATCTTCGATCTATACAACTCTGGAACCTAAGACAAAGAACGCTTAGTGAAATTCTTCAAGACTCATCTGGTCAAATTCCTCAAACTTGTTCTTTTTGAAAAACCTTCTGAGAACGCATATGACCTCTCCAAATTCCTCGCAACTATACTCTGTTCACAGGTACTCATGTCCGCTGCTGAATCTCTAGGTTCTCATCAACTTACCTCATTTGCAGTGTTCCTCGAAGAAAAGTTGCATACTTCTTCAGAGAATTCAATTGTTCAAATTCCTCATCTGAAGAAAATGGCTAATGGAAAGAAGCCACAGAAAGGAGGAAAGATGCCTGAGGTCAAAACTGCATTTGAAATCCCTAAGGACATCTATCCTGGGTACTGCACACCCCTGAGGAAGATAAAAATCAGCGCAAGGTGCGCATTCAGAAGATAGAGAGGAGAAGAGAAGCTTGTGGGGATCGTCAAGAACAAACTTAGACCAGTTCATATTTGTGCCTGCACAACTGAAGAGGTCAAGAGCAATAGGCCCATACGGATGCGCTCACCTTGGCCCAGGGTTAGCCCTTGAAAAGGATACAAAAATCTACACTAATACCTTAATTGAGTCGGTAAAGATCAAATTTGTTTATCAAAGTTCTTCTCTGATTGCTCAAGACATCTCTTTTCAACTGAGGAACAATCCAATCTCATTTCGTTCCATTTTTAGTAGAAGAGTCATGGTCCTGTTCCCCGCCGGGCTTTTTCCCTTCTCGACCGCTTCTTGCTCTAAGCAGAAAGACTTGTCGGAAATCGCTGGTTGGGTTGGTGCGACCAAGAAAGGCATGGGAGTGGAGAGGCAGCCCCCTGGGCGAAAGGAAAGGGGCCGCCATTCTCTTTCTTTCCTCAATCGTTCCGATCATTTCTGACGCCTGCCCAGTGCCGGAAGGTCAAGGAAGTTGGTGAACTGATGACAGGGAAGCCGGCGACCGAAGCCCCGGTGAACGGCGGCCTCGGGACATTTTCCATTAAGTAATTTATATGAGTCATTGATCTTCCTTTCATTCTTTCCGGCTAGGGCAGAAGCTAGACCCATATCTTTTGATGGCGAGCATCGATCGAGATCCTTCGGTGAAAGCTAGAACCAACTCTGCGAGGGTGCTAACGATTTAATAACTATCTTTGTAGCTCCAGAATGTTTCAGTTTATGTTCCTACCTATTGTCTGGATATACCAAGAGAGATCTATGGTCTAGCAATTTGTCTATATTCTCTTCCTCCTCGTCCATTAGTTTAGTTCCTTTCCTTAGTGAAATCTGCCCCCCTCCATCTTTCGAGAACAACAAGAGGGAAAGGAATCCAAATCTGCCGAATCGCTCGTGTTATGATCTTCTACATCCTAGGTCTCTGCGTTCCGTCATCTGCTCTTTATTATGAAAGACCAGATTGGCCCGTTCCGCCATACATAAGTACCCGCTTTTCGGCTGAGTAGGATTCGACAATATAGAAATAACTGAACGGAGTGGAATAAAAAATCATGGTTGGGAAGGTTACTATAGCAAAAGCCATTGAAATTAATATTTTATATATCGGTAAGATGATATCTTGAGCAGCTATGTATCTAGGACCTTTGACGCAAATGGATGCGTCTCTAACTCCATAGAGATTACTTCTCAATACAATTTCTTTCAAATTTAGTAAAATTTCTTGTACGGATTCTTCAATACCTGCTATTGTAGAATACTCGTGCGGCACGCTCCCAAATTTTGCACGCTGATGTTTTCGAACACTTTCAATAAAACCCTCTCGTAGAAGTATTTTAACAATGTTTTCGGTAATATGATGGGCAAGAGAGTGGAGGGAGTACAAGTATGTGACTCCCAAGTACATGAAGAAATTCGCACTCAATCCTCCATGCCCAAGACCTCCATTGGCACCTGGCCAAGAAGCTGATCTCACCAGCCTCAAGCGTGGTGAGGATTATCCTGATGAATGGGCCAAGCGCCAGGCCAAGCTGGCTAGACAAGCCAGAGAAGCAGTGAGGAAATTCAATGAAGACTCTACTGCTGCTGCTGCCGCTGAGGTCTCTGTCAAGCCGAGGAAATCCATGGGAAAGAAGCCTGCGCGTAAGACAGGTACTTCACCAGCAATGCCCTCACGGCCAATTCCTCACGCTGCTCCTGCTCCTCCAAAATCCTCAGCTCCTCCGACAAAATCCTCAGCACCTGTGCATCTTGCCACGTGCCAAAGGACTACAGGCATCTCTCCTCAGGACCTTCAGCTAGTTCCTCAGCTGCTCCAAATTCTTCAACAGGACCCTCTCTGCTAAAGAAAAAAGACCACTATTGGACGAGGTTCTCGGCCAAGTCCTCACAAGAAGCAGGTCGCCTTCCAAGTGCCGTCTGAAGCAGACGAAGCTGATGATGAAGAACTTGCTGAAATCATCAGAGATAGGCAAGTCAGGGCCGCTAGAGCCAAGGGCACAAATGTGCCTCTGCTTTTGGATCCAAAGTTGATCCTCGATTACATTGATCTCTGGCACAAGGACCCAAACACTCCTATGCCTGACTTCAAGCTGACTCCTGGCCAAAGTCATATGCTGACTGCCTTCATCCAAGAAGAGAAATGGAAATTTGAGAAGGCCAGGCAGATCAAAAAAGCGCAGTACAGGAAGGAGAAATTCCTGAAGAACAACGTTATCTCTATGACAACTGATGATCTTGTGAAGATCCAGTCTGAAATCAAAGTCCTCAGCGATGATTTCAACGCTTACTATGCTGATTGGCAAGGACCAAGGTCAGGTTTGTTAAACTGACTGAGAAGTTCACCTCCAATGTTGCAGCCCCATCACAACAAGAAATTCCTCAGACTAAAGCATCTGCTCAGCCAACTGAAGAACATGCCAGCACCGCTGATGACATTCAGGCTGCTGAAGAAAATGTGAGTTCCAGGGCTGATGACTGCATTCCAGCCGCTGATGAAATTGCCAGGGCATCCACTAGTGGTGCGCCTGAAGAAAATGAAGAGGTCAGGGCAACTGCATCAGTTGTGCCTGAAGAAAATCAACCACATTCATCTGCTCCTCCTGCGCCTACTCCAACTCCAATCCTTCCATCTACATCAGATGTGAAGAAGACCAAGGCTGCAGAGCATGCAACAGTGAAGAAAAGGAAAGCATCAGCTTCTTCAGATTCTTCAGCTCCGAAGAAGATGAAGAAATTGACCAGCTTAGTTGCAAACCCCATTGATGTTGTTCCGATCTCAACCATGCCATCAAAGGACCTTGTTCCTTTTGATGAAGAATATGTGATCCCTAGCGGATCTGATGAAGAAAATCCTTCTGCTGCTTCGTCAGAGCAGATGGATGAGGAAATTGAAGTGGATGAAATCCCTTCAACTCCAGCTGTTTCCTCACCTATGCCTCAGTTTACTGCTCCCCAGTGCTGAATGATGACTTTTGGGAAAGTCAGCACCCCAACTCTCCACTCTTCACACCATTGCAACAAATCCCTCAGTCCCCAGCAACTAGAGTTCAAATGGGATCTGATGAAGCTCATGCCACACCATCTGTCCATGAAGAAATTGCAGCCACTAGTGCTGAAGAAACTGTTGCTGCTGAATCACTGAAGACACAGACTGCCACTGAAGAGGAACCAGAAATTCCTCAGCCTGAAGAACCTGAGATTGCGATTCCTGAGGTTGTAATGCAACTGACTAACACTCCTCTGCCCAAACCAAAGGATCCATTCTCAAGGAAGCAAAAATTCAAGGCTAATGATTTCTTCGGCGAGCATGTATTCTTCACGGATTACAACCCCTATGACTCTGCTCACATTAGGAAGAGGCGTTTCTGGACTGCTAGCCAGGCAAATTTTTATTCCTCAGTGTTGTTCAACAAAGACAAAGTCTTCGATCATGAGCACATTCCTCACGTGGATATGGAATCTCTGTCGTGCTTCGTGCCAGTCCTCAGTGTTCTTCACGACGCTGGGCTGTTAAATTTCTACACTGATATTTGTGATTGGAATGAAGAGCTCATTCTTCAATTTTATGCAACTCTGCACATCACCGGAGACTCTGAAGATGTGAATTCATGGGTGCTGGACTAGATGTCTGAAAATACTCACTACAAGGCACCAACTACTGAATTGCTTCGTGCTTTGCCTCTCAGTCCTCCCCTTGAAGCTGCTCGTTGCGTCTACAGTGAACCTGAGCTTACAGATCACTATATGCAAGTGCTGATGAAGCCATTGAAGCCAGGTCAGGCCCCAAGAACAAAATTCCTTGTGAAGGAATTGCAGTATGTACCAAGGACAGTCTATCGCATTCTGACGAAGACTATGAGTCCAATCAAAGGCCACGACTCATCTGATGAGGAAATTGTCGGCATCATGAAGAATCTGGTATTCAACATCATTCATGGCATTCCTGTCAATTATCATGATTTCTTCATGAGGACTCTGGAAAATGTTGCACTTTCTCCGTTTGAGCTGAAGCCTTATGCACCGTGGATTATGAGATTCCTCAGAACAAGGTCTTCACTCAACTACAAGGCTGATTTTCAGAATCATCTCAGCTACTTTCCCCCGAATGAAGTTCTCAAGCGGACCTATTCCTCAGCTGATGAAAAGGGCAAGGCACCAGCTGTTATTGATGAAGGCATTCGTCCATTGGATGGTCAGTTTCGCAAAGCTGCATCTTATTCCACTAATGATGACTCTGCCACTCATGATTCTGCTGCCCATGCCTCCAAGCCAAATCCTCAAGCCACTGCTCCTCGTGTGATGACTGACCGTGAGCTTCTGCTAAGTCTTCACCAGAAGGTGGATCGAAACCATAAATGGGTTAAGCGTCAGTTTGGTTCAATTCTTCACAACATGACTGCTACACATAATGCAGTGAAGAAAAACCATTACTACCTCCATGAAGTCTTCGATCGCACCTGGGCTATTCTATCACATGTATATGGTGAAGAAGACCTGAAGAACATGGATCTCAAGGAGGACTTTGACTGGTCTGCACCTCCACCGAAGAAATATAAGAAGGTCAAGGTTCCTTCCTTGGTGGCCAGCTCCTACTCTTCGTCGCGCGACACCGATGAGCATGAAGACTTGGACGACACTGCAGCATGCCCTACATCAACAAACGACCCCAACAACGCTGGCGCTCCTTCATCAACTTGATATTCTTTAGGGGCGTTAGTCCTCATTTTCGATCCTTTTGGTCATTCGATGACAAAGGGGGAGAAATTTGAGTTAGTCTTCAAGCGGGTCTATCTTATATGGGCGTTTTTTTTTCTTAAGTTACAACTCTCGTTCTTCTGATGACTTTGCTGGATCGAGTTGTAAACTCAAACTCTATGGTGGCCTGATACTTTTGCTATTTCTTCTGCATGCTTATTCCTCGTTAATGTTATTGCACGCATGCTGAATTACATCAGTCACCATATTTCATCATGCATTTCAAATTCTTCATATTATATGTCAAATGCGTGTATGAATTACAAGATATAGGGGGAGATCTCCATGATTCAACTCTTCAAGTGTGCATTGCTTCAAAAGCAAATTCCTCACTATGCACATCTTCAGGGGGAGTTCTTCTATATCTTGCAATCAAATTCCTCAATATCAGTATTTACACTTCATATGTTTATCCCCATTGAAAACTTAACCTATATTGTCATCAATCACCAAAAAGGGGGAGATTGTAAGTGCATCTAGTGCCCGTTAGTGATTTTGGTGTATTGAATACTTATAGGTTAAGGGACTAATGTGTTTATGAGTGTACACAGGTCTATAAGTCTATGAGGAGTTTGATATTTACAGAGAAAGTCCACCCTTAAAAATGAAGTTCTTCGACTGAAGACTTTGAAAGTGAAGAACTTGGTGTGACCTTGAAGACTTGGTATTCATTTGAGGAACATGAAGCATGAAGACTTTTGTTTTCGTAGTTTCATTTTCTCTTTCTTGAGTCATAGGAAACACCGTACTGTAAAAGGGGGTCGAGGAAATACTAAGGAAAAATTTCCATGTGATGCTCAACTCAAAATCCTACACCTACCAATCCCTTCGAGTGAAGCCATTGGAAATCTCATACAGTTCAGTCATATTCTTCAGTGGCAGAGACGAAGTTCTTCTGGTCTCTAAGGATTTTGTTCTGACCGAGGAGTTAGGAATTTGCCAGTGCAGATTGCCTACAAAGTGAGGAACATGATAGCCCTGAGGAATTTGATACTCAAATTTCCGACCGTTGTTGTGCTATGCGCCAGCTGTCCCAAAATATCTACCCACCTAACGGTCATATCATTGAAGGGCATTTATGTCTTATCATGTCGGGCTGCTCCCTAGGCTATAAATAGCCGCCCCCTTCAACCACTAGCTGGTTGGCTGCTCCGAGAGAAACTGACATTTGTCATTTGAGAGCATCCCATCCTCCGAGGACTTTGAGCGAAAATCACCAAGTGAGGAAAAACCCAAACCCAAACACCTACAAACCCAAAGTGATTGAGCATCACTGAAGAGATTGATCCTGCGTGGATCCGACGCTTGTTACCTTTGAAGACTGTGCTTCTTCCAAACGGTTAGGCGTCATGGTCTAGAGCATCCAAGAGGAATTGTGGATTGCCGAGTGACCGATTTTGTGAAGGTTCGGAAGTCACCTGAAGACTTACCACACGAGTGATTGGACGAGGTCTGTGTGACCTTAGTTCAAGGAGAATACGGTGTGGACTGTGTGTCCTCAAGTTTAAATACCTAGCCGCTCCAACCAGATGTACAACTGAGACAGCAGTTGGAACTGGTCTACCAAATCATTGTCTTCACCAAGCCTACTGGTTCTATTTCCTGAACTCTTTCATTTCCTCATTACTGTGTTGTGTGCTTGTCATATCTGTGTTTGAAGACTTTGACTGAAGACTTTCTCAATTTCCTCAGTTCAATTTCTTCAGTCTGTTTGTCTTCATCCTGTGTTATCCTGTGATTACGCTTTCTATACTCTGTGCTTGTCTTCATTTCATCATGATGACCATGCTTGTATTCTGTTATGCTTACTTTTGAGTACTTATTGTGTTGCAAGTAGTTCTTTGCTAAGGAATTTCCTCATCGGCAAATTCCTCAGTGAAGAATTCATAAAAATCGCCTATTCACCCCCCCTCTAGTCGATATAACGCACTTTCACTTGGTATGTCTTGACTTGTGCGTAGACTCCCCGACAACGGCGCCAGAAATCCTTCTTGCTACCTCTTCAGCACTGCATTGGTTTTCCCTTGAAGAGGAAAGGGTGATGCAGCAAAGTAGCGTAACTATTTCCCTTAGTTTTTGAGAACAAAGGTATCAATCCAGTAGGAGGCCACGCTGAAGTCCCTTGTACCTACACAAACAAATAAGAACCTTGCAACCAACGCGATAAAGGGGTTGTCAATCCCTTCACGACGACTTGCAAAAGTGAGATGTGATAGAGATGATAAGATAATATTTTTGGTATTTTTATGATAAAGATTAAAAGTAAAGATTGCAAAATAAACAGTGAAAGAAATAGCTTGTTGACGGGAGATTAATATCATGGAGAATAGACCCCGGGGCCATAGGTTTCACTAGTGGCTTCTCACAAGATAGCATAAGTATTACGCGGGGTGAACAAATTACTATCGAGCAATTGATAGAATTGAGCATAGTTATGAGAATATCTAGGTATGATTATGTATATAGGCATCACGTCCGTGACAAGTAGACCGACTCCTGCCTGCATCTACTACTATTACTCCACACATCGACCGCTATCCAGCATGCATCTAGAGTATTAAGTTCATAAGAATGGAGTAACGCTTTAAGCAAGATGACATGATGTAGAGGGATAAACTCAAGCAATATGATATAAACTCCATCTTTTTATCCTCGATGGCAAGAATACAATACATGTCATTTCCCATACTGTCACTGGGATCGAGCACCGCAAGATTGAACCCAAAGCTAAGCACTTCTCCTATTGCAAGAAAGATCAATCTAGTAGGCCAAACCAAACTGATAATTCGAAGAGACTTGCAAAGATAACCAATCATACATAAAAGAATTCAGAGGAGATTCAAATATTGTTCATAGATAATCTTGATCATAAAGCCACAATTCATCGGATCTCGACAAACACACCGCAAAAGAAGATTACATCGAATAGATCTCCAAAAGAATCGAGGAGAACTTTGTATTGAGATCCAAAGAGAGAGAAGAAGCCATCTAGCTAATAACTATGGACCCAAAGGTCTGAGGTAAACTACTCACACATCATCGGAGAGGCTATGGTGTTGATGTAGAAGCCCTCCGTGATCAATGCCCCTCCGGCGGAGCACCGGAAAAGGCCCCAAGATGGGATCTCACGGGTACAGAGAGTTGCGGCGGTGGAAATAGGGTTTTGGCTCCTGTTCTGATGTTTCCAGGGTATATGGGTCTATATAGGCGAAAGAGGTCGGTCAGGAGAGCCACGAGGGGCCCATGAGGGTGGGGGCGCGCCCAGGGGGCAGGCGCGCCTCCCTACCTCATGGCCTCCTCGTTGATTGCTTGACGTCCACTCCAAGTCCTCTGCATCACGTTTGTTCCGAAAATCACGTTCCCGAAGGTTTCATTCTGTTTGGACACCGTTTGATATTCCTTTCCTTCGGAACACTGAAATAGGCAAAAAACAGCAATTTGGGTTGGGCCTCCAGTTAATAGGTTAGTCCCAAAAATAATATAAAAGTGTATAATAAAGCCCATTGAACATCCAAAACAGATAATATAATAGCATGGAACAATCAAAAATTATAGATACGTTGGAGATGTATCAGTGTACGCGGTGTGTGTTAGCAATCATGGAAGACTTATGATGGTTGAGTATGTGGACTTGCCTAAAGGCTCCAACACGCGACCCTTCCTGAAAAGATGATGAATTGTAGTTGCAAAGTTGACTGAGAACATAGTTTGTTAGTTTGTAATAGAGTTTTTGCTTTATACTTCAATAGTGTGATGAATTGTCACTTGTTCATGAGAAGTCTTTGATAAAAGTTCTATGATAAGAGTCTTATGTTTAAGTTTGTTGCTGTTATAATAATCAACATGATGCTTCTATGTCCGTATTTTGTTTTTATCGACACCTCTCTCTCTAAGCATGTGGACATGTTTTTCGATTTTGGTTTTCGCTTAAGGACAAGCGAGGTCTAAGCTTGGGGGAGTTGATACATCCATTTTGCATCATGTTTTCCTACTGTTATTTATGATGTTTTTATCCATAATAATGCTTTTTGGAGTAACTCTAATGCCTTTTCTCTCATAATTAATATGCAAGGTATACACAAAGAGAGAGAATTCCGGCAGCTGGAAAACTGGACCTGGAAAAGCTACGTCAGGCTACCTATTCTGCACAACTCCAAACAAGCTAAAACTTCACGGAGAATTTTTGTGGAATATATGAAGAATATTGGAGCAAATAAGTACCAGAGGGGGCCCACCTGGTGGGCACAACCCACCTGGGCGCGCCTGGGAGCCAAGGCACGCCCTGGTGGGTTGTGCTCACCCAGGCCAACCTCCGGTGCCCATCTTCTGGTATATAACTCATTTTGACCTAGAAAAAGTAAGGAGAAGACTTTCGGGACGGAGCGCCGCCGTCCCGAGGTGGAACTTGGGCAGGAGCACTTTTGCCCTCCGGTGGAGCGATTCCGCCGGGGGAACTTCCCTCCCGGAGGGGGAAATCATCGTCCTCATCATCACCAACAACTCTCCCATCTTGGGGAGGGCAATCTCCATCAACATCTTCAACAACACCATCTCATCTCAAACCCTAGTTCATCTCTTGTGTTCAATCTTGTTACCGGAACTATAGATTGGTGCTTGTGGGTGACTAGTAGTGTTGATTACATCTTGTAGTTGATTACTATATGGTTTATTTGGTGGAAGATTATATGTTCCGATCCAATATGCTATTTAATACCCCTCTCATCTTGAGCATGATTATCATTTGTGGGTAGTTACTTTTGTTCTTAAGGTCACAGGAGAAATCATGTTGCAAGTAATCATGTGAACTTGATATGTTTTCGATATTTTGATAGTATGTATGTTGTGATTCCCTTAGAGGTGTCATGTGAATGTCGACTACATGACACTTCACCATATTTGGGACTAAGGGAATGCATTGAGGAGTAGCAATTAGATGATGGGTTGCGAGAGTGACAGAAGATTAAACCCCAATTTATGCGCTATTCCGTAAGGGATCGATTGGATCCAAAAGTTTAATGCTATGGTTAGAATTTATTCTTAATACTTTTCTCGTAGTTGCGGATACTTGCGGGAGGGTTAATTAATAGTAGGAGGTTTGTTCAAGTAAGAACAGCATCAAACACGAATCAAACCAATATGGTGAACCCAACAAGTATAGGGGATCAATTGTAGCTCTTTTCGATAAGTAAGAGTGTTGAACCCAACGAGGAGCAGAAGGAAATGACAAGTGGTTTTCAGCAAGGTAATGGCTGCAAGTGCTGAAATTGTATGTAACACAGTAGTTTGATAGCAAGATAATTTGTAACGAGCAAGTAATGATAGTAGTAACAAAAGTGCAGCAAGGTAGCCCAATCCTTTTGAGGCAAAGGACAGGCCAAAACGGTCTCTTAGTGTAAGCAAAGCGTTCTTGAGGGTACATGGGAATTTCATCTAGTGACTTTCATCATGTTGGTTCGATTCATGTTCGTTAGTTTGATAATTTGATATGTGGGTGGACCGGTGCTTAGGTGTTGTTCTTACTTGAACAAACCTCCTACTTATGATTAACCCACTCGCAAGCATCCGCAACTACGAGAAAAGTATTAAGATTAAAATCTAACCATAGCATTAAACTTTTGGATCCAATCGGCCCCTTACGGAATAGCGCATAAACTAGGGTTTAAGCTTCTGTCACTCTCGCAACCCATCATCTAATAACTACTCCACAATGCATTCCCTTAATTAGGTCCAAATATGGTGAAGTGTCATGTAGTTGATGTTCACATGACACCACTAAGGGAATCACAACATACATACTATCAAAATATGAACACATATCAAGTTCGCATGACTACTTGCAACATGATTTCTCCCGTGACCTCAAGAACAAAAGTAACTACTCACAACTGATAATCATGCTCAATATCATAGGGGTATTAAATATCATATTGGATCTGAACATATATTCTTTCACCAAATAAACCATATAGTAATCAACTACAAGATGTAATCAACACTACTAGTCACCCGCACCAATCTATAATTCTGGTACAAAGATTGAACACAAGACATGAACAAGGGTTTGCGATAAGATGGTGTTGTTGAAGATGTTGATGGAGATTGCCCTCCCCAAGATGGGAGAGTTGTTGGTGATGATGATGAAGATGATTTCCCCCTCCGGGAGGGAAGTTCCCCCGGCGGAATCGCTCCACCGGAGGGCAAAAGTGCTCCTGCCCAAGTTCCGCCTCAAGACGGTGGCGCTCCGTCCCGAAAGTCCTCCCCTTATTTTTTCTAGGTCAAAATGACTTATATACCAGAAGATGGGACCGGAGGTGGGGCTGGGTGAGCACAACCCACCAGGGCACGCCTGGGCTCCCTGGCGCGCCAAGGTGGGTTGTGCCCACCTGGTGGGCCCCCTTTGCTACTTATTGACTCCAATATTCCTCATATATTCCATAAAATATCTCCATAAAGTTTCAGCTTGTTTGGAGTTGTGCAGAATAGGTAGCCTGACGTAGCTTTTCCAGGTCCAGATTTCCAGCTGCCGGAATTCTCCCTCTTTGTGTGTACCTTGCATATTATGAGAGAAAAGGCATTAGAATTACTCCAAAAAGCATTATTATGCATAAAAACATCATAAATAATAGTAGGAAAACATGATGCAAAATGGACGTATCACTTGCCACCTTTTCTCACAAGTATGCTACCCATTGAAAGTTTTCACCAATACAGAATTTGTCCTATTACCCCAAGATGCATACAGATACCAGGGGCAACCCATTCCACACGTTGCAACAAGCCTTATCTTGTCATTCTTTGGAATTTCATGTTGACCCTTGATACGTCTCTAACGTATCTATAATTTTTGATTGTTCCATGCTATTATATTATCTGTTTTGGATGTTTAATGGGCTTTACTAAACACATTTATATTATTTTTGGGACTAACCTATTAACCAAAGGCCTAGTGCAAATTGCTGTTTTTTTGCCTATTTCTGTGTTTCGCAGAAAAGGAATATCAAACGGAATCCAAACGGAATGAAACCTTCGGGAGAGTGATTTTTGGAACAAACGTGATCGAGGAGACTTGGAGTGGACGTCAAGAAAGAAGCGAGGAGGCCACGAGGCAGGGAGGCACGCCTGCCCCTTGGGCGCACCCCCCACCCTCGTGGGCCCCTCGCAGCTCCACCTACCTACTTCTTCCTCCTATATATACCCATATACCCCAAAAACATCCAGGAGCACCACGAAACCCTATTTCCACTGCCGCAACCTTCTATACCCGTGAGATCCCATCTTGGGGCCTTTTCCTTCACTCCGCCGGAGGGGGAATCGATCACGGAGGGCTTCTACATCAACACCATAGCCTCCCCGATGATGTGTGAGTAGTTTACCACAGACCTTCGGGTCCATAGTTATTAGCTAGATGGCTTCTTCTCTCTCTTTGGATCTCAATACAAGGTTCTCCTCGATTCTCTTGGAGATCTATTCGATGTAATTCTTTTTGCGGTGTGTTTGTCGAGATCCGATGAATTGTGGGTTTATGATCAAGATTATCTATGAACAATATTTGAATCTTCTCTGAATTCTTTTATGTATGATTGGTTATCTTTGCAAGTCTCTTCGAATTATCAGTTTGGTTTGGCCTACTAGATTGATCTTTCTTGCAATGGGAGAAGTGCTTAGCTTTGGGTTCAATCTTGCGGTGTCCTTTCCAAGACTGCAGGGGCAGCAAGGCACGTATTGTATTGTTGCCATCGAGGATAAAAAGATGGGGTTTATATCATATTGATTGAGTTTATCCCTCTACATCAGGTCATCTTGCCTAATGTGTTACTCTGTTCTTATGAACTTAATACTCTAGATGCATGCTGGATAGCGGTCGATGTGTGGAGTAATAGTAGTAGATGCAGAATCGTTTCGGTCTACTTGTCACGAACGTGATGCCTATATACATGATCATGCCTAGATATTCTCATAATTATGCACTTTTCTATCGATTGCTCGACAGTAATTTGTTCACCCACCGTAATACTTATGCTATCTTGAGAGAAGCCACTAGTGAAATCTATGGCCCCCGGGTCTATTTTCATCATATAAGTTTCCAATCTATTTTTACTTTGCAATCTTTACTTTCAATCTATATCATAAAAATACCAAAAATATTTATCTTATTATCTCTATCAGATCTCACTTTTGCAAGTGGCCGTGAAGGGATTGACAACCCCTTTATCACGTTGGTTGCAAGGTTCTTATTTGTTTTAGTAGGTATGAGGCGATTTGTGTGTAGTCTCCTACTGGATTGATACCTTGGTTCTCAAAAAATGAGGGAAATACTTACGCTACTTTGCTGCATCACCCTTCCATTTCAGGAGCTGTTGCCGGGGAGATCTACGCCAAGTCAAGACATACCAAGTACCCATCACAACTCTTATCCCTCGAATTACATTATTTTCCATTTGCCTCTCGTTTTCCTCTCCTCCACTTCACCTTTGCCATTTTATTTTCCCTCTTTTTCCGTTCGTCTCTTTTCGCTTGCTTCTTGTGTGCTTGTGTGTTGGATCGTTTGTCACGATGGCTCAAGACAATACTAAATTTTGTCACTTTTCCAATACCAACAACATTGAGTTTCTTAGCACTCCGATTGCTCCTCTTACTGATGTTGAATCTTGTGAAATTAATGCTGCTTTGTTGAATCTTGTCATGAAAGATCAATTCTCTGGCCTTCATTGTGAAGATGCCGCTACACATCTAAACAACTTCGTTGATTTGTGTGATATGCAAAAGAAGAAAGACGTGGATAATGATATTGTTAAATTGAAGCTATTTCCGTTTTCGCTTAGAGATCGTGCTAAAACTTGGTTTTCGTCTTTGCCCAAAAATAGTATTGATTCTTGGAATAAGTGCAAAGATGCTTTTATCTCTAAGTATTTCCCTCCCGCTAAGATCATCTCTCTTAGAAACGATAATATGAATTTTAAGCAACTTGATCATGAGCATGTTGCACAATCTTGGGAGAGGATGAAATTAATGATACGTAATTGCCCTACACATGGTTTGAATTTATGGATGATTATACAAATTTTTTATGCCGGATTGAATTTTTCTTCTAGAAATCTTTCAGATTCGGCCGCGGGAGGCACTTTTATGGAAATCACTTTAGGATAAGCTACTAAACTCCTAGATAATATTATGGTTAATTATTATAAATGGCACACCGAAAGATGTACTAGTAAAAAGGTTCATGCGATAGAAGAAATTAATGTTTTGAGTGGAAAGATGGATGAACTTATGAAGTTGTTTTCTAATAAGAGTGCTCCTATTGATCCTAATGATATTCCTTTGTCTATTTTGATTCAGAATAATAATGAATCTATGGATGTGAATTTTGTTGGTAGGAACACTTTGGTAACAACACTTATAGAGGAAACTTTAATCCTAGGTTGTATCCTATTAATTCCTCTAATAATTATGGTAATTCCTACAACAACTCTTATGGAAATTTTAATAAGATGCCCTCTGATTTTGAGACTAGTGTTAAAGAATTTATGATTTCTCAAAAGAATTTCAATTCTTTGCTTGAATTTTTTTTCCTAAGATTGATGAGTTGGCTAGGAACGTGGATAGAATTTCTCTTGATGTTGATTCTTTGAGACTTATATCTATTCCTCCTAAGCATTATATCAATGAGTCTCTCAAAGCCATGAGAATTTCCATTGATGAGTGCAAAGAAAGAACCGCTAGGATGCGTGCTAAAAAAGATTGCTTTATAAAAGCGTGTTCTTCTAGTTTTCATGATAATAGGGATGAAGATATAAAAGTGATTGATGTGTCTCCTATTAAATATTTGTTTTGCAATATGAATCTTGACAATGATGGGACTGGAGATGAGTCAACTTTAGTTAAAAGGCGTCCCAATGATTCGGAGTTTTTAGATCTTGATACAAAAATTGGTAAAAGTGGGATTGAAGAGGTCAAAACTTTACATAACAATGAACCCACTATTTTGGATTTCAAGGATTAATTATGATCTTTAATAGATTGTATTTCCTTGTTGCAATCCGTGTTAAATTCTCCTCATGCTTATAGTCAAAATAAAGCTTTTACCAAACATATCGTTGATGCTTGTCGGCTGGTAGGTGCGACATATGCCAACGGGTGGCTTATCATTATGGGAGCCAGTAAGACATCGCCGGTGCCTGGAAACGGGATGAGGCGAAGACATGCACGCCGACGGATCTTACCCAGGTTCGGGGCTCTCCGTGGAGATAACACCCCTAGTCCTGCTCTGCGGGGTCTCCACATGATCACTAGATCAGTACAAGTAGCTACAAGTGCTCCTTGAGCTGTTTGGCTAGAGGAAGAAGAAGGGCAAGGCTAGCTCTCCTTTTCTCTCTATGTGGTGTGTGAAACTCTGTGAGATCAACCCTTTGCATGGGTGTCCCGGGGGGTTTATATAGGCCTACCCCCCAGGGGTACAATGGTAATCCGGCTGGGCGCGGGTCCCAGCCGTCAGTGTCTATGCTCGTCGGCTTCTCCGCCGGCCATTGGGGCCCACCGACTGGTGGGTCCCGCCGGCTGCCGGCCTCTTGGCCGACAGGCCGGCCCCACCGCTTGGGGGCTTTGTCGGCGGCTGGTTACTGTTGCCTCGCCTCTGATGACGAGGGCTTCGTCGAGGTAAGTGTGGCTATAGTGCCGCTGCCTTGTGGGCTCTCACTGTAGCCTTACCTCGTCTTGTCTCCTTAATGAGGCACGTGTTTCGAGGGAAGAAGGTAGCCGGCTATTGGGAGCCTGCCACGCCCCTGGCCGACTAGGGGAGGTCGGGCCGCCTTCGGGTGTCTCTCTGGCTAAAGGGGCCCGCCGCCCGCGGGCCGTACTGGCGCCTGTCGTGGGTGACATCGAGGCCAACATGGCTACAGTGTCGCGCCGGACGGGGGATGGCTGGCCCGTACGGCGCCCTGTGGCCATGCCTGTTCCGGGATTCGGGGGTAGTGGGCTGTACTGCGGCCACGCCCCGTCCTATCGTCGTTATGTGGATACAGTCTTAGTGGGTGCAGTCTTGGCCGGCTTCTGGGAGTCGGCTTTCTTCATGGCCGGCTTCTGGGAGTCGGTCCTCCTAGGGCCGACTGCCTGGAGTCGGCCATCTCGTATCTTTCTTGGGGAAGGTTTCTGAGGCCGGGTCGCCTTCTGGGAGTCGGCCCTGGGGATAGCCGGCCGGGGGAAGGCGGCCCTATGCTTTGCATGCTTGAAGGCTCGAATGGCCTGATGATTTTTCGAAGAGCCAGGGGTTGTCGGTTAGGCTACCCATGGCCATTTACTCTGACAGTAGTCCCCGAAGCTGGTTGGGCTTCGATGCTGAGAGGAGGTCGAGAAGCTCGGTCAGCTTCTTATCTTGACGAGCCAGCAGCTGGGAGCCGGCTTTGGTTGGGCGCGCCGTCTTGGCGAAACTTTTAAAGTCGGAAGGCGGGAGTTTGTTGGCGCGTGCGCCGGGCCGCGGGCCAGCCACTCACCGCCTGTGAACCACGTGGCATCTTCTGGCTGAGAAAAGCCTACCAACCCACGCGCGCGACAGGACGTCGCCGCAGGCCAGGGGCCCACCATTCCTACACCTAGGCCCAGGAGCGGATCCTGTGTGGCCCAGAGCTGTCCACACGTCTTCCGGCGGCGGTTTCCTCATGCCGTTAGGGCATAATAATCGCGGGACGTGGGGGAGTGGCCGCAGTTAATCCCACGTCTCGCCTCCTCGGCTTCGCCGCACGAGGCTATAAGTAGGGGGAGGAGGAGAAGTGGCATACGCTCGCACGCTCCTCTCCTCTCCGTCATCTTCTTCCTCCTGCTTTCCCTCGCAGCAGCGCCTCGCCGCCGCGCCGTCCCACCAATCTTCACTCCGCCCCGCAGCTTTGCCGCCGCAGGGCCGTGCTTTCTCCGCCGCCGCACTCTTCGTCGCTAGCCTCTCGCCACCATGCAGTACGGCGGGGACTGGGACGGCTCCCTCGTCCATATGGACCACATCGAGTTCCTCCGCAAGACGCGGCGGTTGCCCGGCAAGGACCAGGTGTGGGTCCGTCTCACGCCGGAGAAGGAGATCACACCGGCGCCGGAGGAAGGCGAGCGGGTAGTCTTCCGCTCGCACTTCCTGCGCGGCCTCGGCTTGCCGGCGAGCGCTTTCTTCCGCTCCTTCCTCGACTTCTATCAACTCCAGCCGCACCACCTCACTCCGAACACGGTGGTGCTGCTGTCCGCCTTTGTCACCCTGTGCGAAGGCTTTCTTGGCGTTCTCCCCACCCTCGAGCTCTGGGGGGAGTTCTTCCAATCTAAGCTCGGCACCCGCATCGCGATGCGGAGGCCGGCGGCCGACAACCCCTTCCCCGCCATCACGCTGATCCAGTCGGTGAAGCTCTGGCAGAAGTCATATTTCTGCGTGAAGAACGTCGTCCCGTAAGACGACTACGTCAACTTGCCGGCTTGCGTAGCCAGCCCGCCAGCTGGGAGGCGGCCCCAATGGTCCTATCGGGCCGTGACGCTGTCGCAGGATGGAGCCGCGGCCGTCACCCGACTTTGGGTGATGATCCAGTCGGAGGGCCTGACTGGGTCCGACTTGCTGGTCGCCTTCGTCGCACGCCGGGTGCTTCCGCTTCAAAGCCGCCCTCACCTGATCTGTCAGATGAGCGGCCAACTCGATCAGAGTCGAATGTGCACCAAGGATATGCCGCACGACGAGGTGGCCCATCTGGTGAATTATCTTGCGAACTGCAAGCTCTCCGCAGAGTGGCGGTTTGGCAAGGAGCCATACTCCCGTGCACATCCTCCGCCTACGGTATGTTCTCTTTACCCTTTCTCCTCTCAGTTTTGTCGCCGAGTTTTTCTTGGCCGACTCTGACCAGTCGGCACATCTTGGCAGAGCCCTGTCCTCCGTCCTGCAGCCGAGTTAGGGGCGGAGTGCCGATTTCTCCCCGACCAGGCGGAGCATGACCTGGAAGACCACGACTTGGGGGCGGCCGCCATGGACGAAAACATCGAGGCGGGTGGCGGCGAAGCAGGCGGCTCCGGGCTTGGAGCCAGCTTCGACGACTGGCCGGATGACGACGAGGCGGAAATCGTCCCACGCCGCTAGCCGGCGTCCGGCCCCGGCGCGGGTTCCTCCGCCGCGCCGCCTGCTCGGGGCGGCGGGCAGAAGCGCCGGGCCGCGTCGGGCTTGTTCGGCAGTCGGCCGAAGAAGCCCAAGGGCGGGGCGGCAGCGACCAGGCGGGATGAGGCGGCCGCGAAGGCGGCCCGCTTCCGCAAGGTGCTGAAGCAGCCGCAGATGGTGTCGGCGTAAGTTTATATTCCTTTGTACATTCTTTCTTCTTTTCTTGGTGATTTCTGAATCCTTGTCCTTTCTCAAAAATCAGGGCTCCGCTTTCTCTTGAGCGGGTTGCTGCCGCCTCCGTGGTTGGATCGCCGGGAGGATCCGGGAGCACCCGCCGTGTGGACCCCCGCGCCGAGCTTCAGGCGGCGACGGAATGAAACGCGCGGGAGGCGCGGGAGGAGCGGGAGGCGGAGGAGTTGAGGGCGGCTGCCGCCAAGGCGGCACAGGAGGAGGAAGAGTCGGCGAAGGCGCATGCCGACGCGGCGGCCAAGGCCCAAGCGGAGGTTGCGGCCGCGGCGATAGCGGAGGGGGCCTTGCTCGTCACCCCTCTGCGTGTCGCGGTGCCCGAGGTCCCGGAGCCCCCGCTGGAGGAAGCCGGCGGCGACCAGCCGGGTTTGGAGAGGGAGGACGACGTCGTCGTCCCGGAGAGGGAGGCGGCACCGGCCTCGCCGACTGGGGCGGCTCAAGGCAGCCGGCCTAACATGCCGCCTGTGCAATCGGCTGGGGGCGAGTCGGCCGCGAGGACGGACCTGGTGGTCCAGTCGCCATCACGCCAGCGCGCGGGGAAGGCCGCTTCGGACCCGCAGAAGGCCGCGGGCTCCGACTCGTCGGCCCGGGACGTGGAGGCGGCCAGCGCCAGCTCGGGGTGGACGCCGGGTGGAGGGACGGCCGTGGTGAACGTGGCGGCGCAGGAAGTCCGGAACCGGCTTCAGTCCCAGGCTGCGGCGCTGAGGAAATACAATGACGAGTTCCATGCGACGCGAGCGGCCATTCGGGTTAGTCTTCCTATTTTTGATTTTTTGATCTTGGTTTCTTCCGTGGGGGTGCGTCAGCGCACCCACTGGGTGTAGTCCCCGAGTTCCGAGTCGGCTGCTGAGCAGGCGGCTTGGAACTTCTTAGCTGGCTTTGTTTGCTATCTTGTTCTTATTCGCTTCTCTGCCTGAATTGTAGGACTACCACAACCTCCGCGCGGCTGCCTTCAACTCCCAGGCTCGGGAGCTGACCCAGAAGAATGCTGATCTATCTGAGAGCCGGGGTAAGTGCTTCATCTTTTATCTCACGTGGGGGTGCGTCAGCGCACCCTCTGGGTGTAGTCCCCGAGATTCGGGCCGACTGCTGAGCAGTCGGGTCGGATCTTTCTTGACGACATCTTCCTTATTGCTTCTTTCTTTTCTGCCATGCCTGCAGTGGCCAACGCCAAACTGAGGGAGCAGCTGGGTGGGACTCAGGCCGCCCTCCGCGCTAAGGAGGCCGAGTTTGACGCCTTGGCCCAGGAGCGTGACCGCCTGGCCAAGAGGCTGGCCGACCAGGAGGAGAGCCACAAGGCGGCCCTGAAGGCGGTGCAGGACAGCGAGGCCACCCTCCAAGCCAAATATGAGACAAAGGCGGCAAGCTGGGCCGAGGCGAGGTAGTCGTTGATCAACGGCTTCGGCCAGATCGAAGACTTGGTTGACGGTAGGCCGCCCTCTTCTTCGTCCCTTGCTTGCCGCTTTCCCTTTGGTTCATTTTCTGACTTGGTGTTTTTCTCTTCTTTTTCTTTCTTTCTTGCACAGAGTACTTCCCTGGCTACTCTACTGCCGTCAACCAGGTCGTCAAGGCCCACCGCGA
This sequence comes from Aegilops tauschii subsp. strangulata, assembly GCF_002575655.3. Taxonomy (NCBI): domain Eukaryota; kingdom Viridiplantae; phylum Streptophyta; class Magnoliopsida; order Poales; family Poaceae; genus Aegilops; species Aegilops tauschii. The sequence goes on along the minus strand of NC_053036.3, from coordinate 186,674,745 downwards.
GGCGCAAAGGCAGGCTGGCGCCGAGATCGCGCCGAACGCTCGCCGGTCGCTGGAGGAACAGCTCTTGGCGATTCAAGCCCGCCTCCAGCCGGCTCACCGCATGCTCCGCCGGCTTCAGCGTGTTGGGGCGCAGGTGTTGGCCGCTCTCTGGCCTGGTGAGGTGATTCCCGCACCCCCAGTCGGACTGCCGACTGGCTGGAGGTGGCGGCCGGCCGCTTCGAGGCCTGGAAGGATTCTGCGGCTCGGTCCGGCGCCAGGCGGGCGCTGGAGTTCGTCAAGGCCTGCTATCCCGAGCTAAGTCTGGACCAGCTGGCCACCTGGCGGCAGGAGGCCGACATGGAGTTGGAGCCGGCGCAGCCGGCTATCATCCAGCGAGTCTCGGCGATCGCCGACTACACCGACACCAGCGCCTTCGCTCCTGAGGTGGATGACAACGGCATTGCCCAGCCGGAGGAGTGGTTCGGGCTGAACCCGGCAGACGGCGAGGACTCGGCGGAGGAGATTGACTCCAGCGATGAGGGCGAGGAGGAGGAGGAGGAGGGTGAAGACGCCGCGCCAGATGGTGGAGCGGCCGGTCAGCCTCAGCTTGACCGTGCCTCCAGCAACAAGGCACACGCGGGCGCACCGCCTGCAGCCGGCGAAGACCAAGCCGAGACTCGCCAGCCGGCCACTCCTCCAGCCGGCGCCGCCGTCTCCACCGACCAGCCCGGCTCCCCTGCTGCGCCCTTAGTCTAGTCTGCTGCCTCTACTTTCCTGTTTTACCACTCTTGGAACAGTGTTTTGTTAAGTTTGCACAATTCCACCCACTCGGGGTGTATTCTAACTATATTGACTGCCGGCCTGTTGAAGGCCTTATGTGTAAATATAATTATGCATGCGTTTGGCTTTCCCCTGTTCTTTGCTTTTCATCCTTCAGTTGTTTCCTTTGCCGCCCTCCCATGGTTGCCGCCTTCCCAGCCGGACAGCTGCTCTGCAGTCTGTGGCTGGAGAAGTGCTTGGCCAGTTGGGAGGGCAAGTACTCTAGCTTTGTTGGATTATAGCGAAGTGACTGGGAGGCCGGCCAGCCGGCTGTTTTGACACCCGGTAGGCATGGTTGGAGGCTGTCTTTGTGGTATATAAGTTCGTTAGTCCTTAGCCATTTTTCGTGTGGGCATCCTTTCTGCCTTTGGCTCTTGCCAGTCGGACAGTCGGTTCTTCGAGCTGCGACTTTCAACAAGAGAGAGCTCGGGTGCTGGCACACTACTTGTCTGACTTCAGGTAGAACTTTTAATATAACTTAAGGCGGCCAGTCCCCGGGCCGACTAGTCGAACCCGGTGCCAGACAGAAAATCAAATGTAATAATACATTTGTGAATATGACACTCGTCATTCATAGATAAAGCAGGGCAGTCCCCGAGTGCGCCTCGGGGGGGCCGTTTGTCTCATACTTAATACAAAAAAGGTAGCATGATACATACTGCTTTCAACTGTAAAATCTTCTCAGGAGGTTTGCGTTCCATGGTCGTTCCGACTCCTTGCCGGAATCATCCCTCTTGCGTGCTCTTGGCTTCTGTGTGTCGATCAGGTAGTATGAGTCGTTGCCTAGTGCCTTGCTGACGACGAAAGGGCCTTCCCAAGGGGCCGAGAGCTTGTGCTGGCCGGCTGTTCGCTGGATCAGCCGGAGCACAAGGTCGCCCTCTTGGAAGGATCTTGGCTTGACCTTCCGGTTGTGGTAACGCCGCAAACCCTGCTGTTAGATGGCGGACCGGCTGAGTGCTAACAGCCGGCCTTCTTCCAGCAGGTCGACGCCGTCTTCTTGCGCTTCCTTGGCCTCCGCCTCCGTGTACATGGTGACCCGAGGCGAGTCGAACTCGATGTCAGTTGGGATGACAGCCTCGGCACCATATACAAGGAGGAACGGAGTGAAGCCGGTTGACTTGTTTGGGGTAGTACGCAGACTCCAGAGGACAGCCGGCAGCTCATCGAGCCAGCAGCCGGCCGAACGCTCCAGTGGTACGACCAGTCGGGGCTTGATGCCGGAGAGGATGAGGCCGTTTGCTCGCTCGACCTGGCCGTTTGACTGCGGGTGGGCAATGGACGCTAAGTCTAGTCGGATGCCCTGTGTCGCGCAGAAACGTGCCAGTGCTCCCTTGGCAAAGTTTGTGCCGTTGTCGGTGATGATGCTGTGTGGCACGCCATACCGAGTAGTGATGTCGGCGATGAATGTCACGGCAGTCGGCCCGTTCAGCTTCTTGATCGGCTTCGCTTTGATCCACTTGGTAAATTTGTCCACGGCAACAAGCAGATGTGTCATGCCGCCGCGGGCTGTCTTGAATGGGCCCACCATGTCCATCCCCCAGACGGCAAAGGGCCAGGTGAGGGGGATGGTCTTGAGTGCAGAAGCCGGCAGGTGTTGTTTGGAACTGAAGACTTGGCATCCTTTGCAGCATTTGACTATCTCTTTGGCATCTTCCAAAGCAATCGGCCAGAAGAAATCTTGGCGGCAAGCTTTGGCCACAAGTGATCTTGAGGCTGCGTGGTGGCCGCATTCGCCTTGGTGGATATCCTTGAGGATTGCTACGCCCTTCTCTGGCTCGACGCAGCGCTGGAAGACTCCAGTGACGCTACGCTTGACAAGTTCTCTATTTATTATTGCATATGCTCCGGCTCGGCGTTGCACTAGTCTTGCCGAGATCTCATCAGTCGGCAGCTCTCTGTTGACTAGGAAGTTGAGGATGGGCTGCGCCCATGATGGAGCTGTGACTTCTTCTACTGTCAGTACAGCCACTGTGACCCGGGTGGGCGGGTTGGGTTGTGGAGAGTTGGAGTCGGCCACTGCTTCCTGTGCCGCTGCAGTCCCCGGGCTGACTGCTGCAGCCCCCGGGCCGGGTTCTGAAGTCCCTCAGCCGGGTGCGACTACGGCAGTCCCCGGGCCACTTGTCGAAGTCCCCGAGCCGCCTGCTGGGTTCCTCCAGTCGGATCCGGCTACGTCAGGGGCGGGCGGTACGAAGATAGAGTCCGATTCTGGAGACGGCTTGATAGACGGTTTGAGGAGGCGCTGGAGAGAGACACCGGTAGGTATAGCCTGTCGGGTGGAGCCGATCCTTGCCAGGGCATCTGCTTGGTCGTTGTCGGCCCGTGGCACGTGGAGGAACTCGCACCCTTCAAAGTATCCACTGATCTGCTGGACGAGGAATCGATAGCTCGCCATGTTTGCATCCTTGGCGTCCCAGTCGCCAGATGACTGCTGGACCATCAAGTCTGAGTCGCCATAACACAGGATCCGGCGTATGCCGAGCTCTTTGGCTAGCCGGAGCCCGTGTATGAGCGCCTCATACTCAGCCACGTTGTTGGAGGCGGCAAAGTGGATTTGCAGCATGTATCTAAGCTTGTCGCCTTTGGGAGAGGTGAGGACGATGCCGGCTCCCAAGCCGGTGCGCATCTTGGACCCGTCGAAGTGCATCCGCCAATGACTGGAGTCGGGAGCCAGCGGTAGGTACTGGGTCTCGGCCCAGTCGACGAGGAAGTCGGCCAATGCTTGGGACTTGATGGCGGTGCGGGGCTGGTAGAAGATTGTGTAAGGAGCCAGCGCAATGGCCCATTTAGCCACCCGGCCGGATACATCCCGGCTGCCTATTATCTCGGCGAGCGGGGCGGTGCACATGACCGTGATGGGATGCTCTTGAACGTAGGGCTTCAGCTTCTTGGCGGTGAAGTACACTCCATAGCACATCTTCTGGTAGTGCGGGTAGTTTTGCTTTGAGGTGGACAGTACTTCGCTTAAATAATATACCGGCCTCTGGACTAACTGGGCTCGGCCTTCTTCTGGGCGCTGGACCACGATGACTGTACTGACCACTCGGCTAGTCGCGGCAATGTAGAGGAGCATGGGCTCCTTCTCAGTCGGCGCCGCCAGGACAGGTGGAGTGGTCAGCATCTTCTTCAACTCATGGAAGGCTTGGTCTGCTTGGTCATTCCACTCGAAATGAGTGGATTTCTTCATGAGTCGGTATAGGGGGAGAGCCTTCTCTCCTAGCCGGCTGATAAAGCGATTTAGGGAGGCCAGGCACCCGGTGAACTTCTGCACATCTCGCAACTTGGTGGGAATCTCCATTCTCTCAATGGCCTTGATCTTCACAGGGTTGCACTCAATGCCGCGTTCAGAGACTAGAAAGCCTAGAAGCTGGCCGGCTGGTACTTCGAACACGCATTTCTCAGGGTTGAGCTTGATCTGGAATCGGCGCAAGTTGGCAAATGTTTCTTTGAGGTCTTCCAGCAGGGTGTCACGCTTCTCCGTCTTCACCACAACATCGTCTACGTAGCCGTGGGCATTTATGCTGAGTTGCTTGAGGAGGCATTTCTGCATGGAACGCTGAAAAGTGGCACCGGCATTCCTCAAGCCGAATGTCATAGTCAGGTAACAGAAAGCTCTGAATGGTGTGATGAAGGCGGTCTTCATGCGGTCTGCTGGGTCCAACTTGATCTGGTGGTATCCTGAGTAGGCATCCAAGAAACTCAACAGCTCGCATCCGGCTGTGGAGTCTATCACTTGATCAATCCGTGGCAGAGCCAACGGATCTTTGGGGCAGGCTTTGTTGAGGCTAGTGTAGTCTATACACATACGCCATTTGTTGTTCTTCTTCAACACCAAAACTGGGTTGGCAAGCCACTCTGGGAAAAACACTTCCATGATAAAGCCGGCAGGCAAGGAGCCGGGCTATCTCTTCTCCTACCATTCTTCTCTTCTCCTCCGACAGTCGGCGGAGAGGCTGCTTGACTGGCTTCGCGTCCGCTCGGACGTGTAACTTGTGCTCGGCGAAATCCTTCGGAACACCCGGCATGTCCTTTGGGGACCATGCAAAGATGTCTCGATTCTCATGGAGGAAGTCGACGAGCTCTCCTCCCTATTTGTAGTCACCAGCTACGGTGATGATCCCCTTCGAGCTCAGCATCTTCATCTTCAGGTAGGCATAGTGGGGCACAGCCATGAACTTGGCCAGGGCAGGTCGGCCAAGCAAGGCGTGGTAAGGGCTTTCCAGGTCCACTACCTCGAACCAGATCGCTTCTCGGCGAAAGTGATCCTTGTCTCCGAAGAGAACATCCATCTTGATCTTGCTGATTGGGGAACAGGACAGGCCAGGTACGATGCCGTGGAACACGATCCGGCTTGGCATGAGCTGCTTCTCCTTGAGGTTCAACTTCTCCATGGTGTCGCGGTACAGTATGTTGATACTGCTTCCGCCATCAATCAGTACGCGGGAGAATCGGGCAGCTCGCCTCTCTGTTGCGAGGGTGACATCCAACACCAATGTGTAGGAGCCAGGGGATGGCATCCCCTCTGGGTGATCGGCCCGGCTCCAGCTGATAGGACTTTCGGACCAATGCATGAACTCGGGGTTGCTGGAGGCGACTGCGTTGACCTCTTGGTGATGTCGGCGCCGGCTGCGCTTGTCTTCAACCTAGCTCGTGAAGACGACGTAGGCGGCGTGCTCATGTGGGAACTCATCTTGAATGGCTCTGACCGCTGGTCAACCAGCCGGCTGCTGGGGGGCTGGAGGCGGCGGGCCGGGAGGCGGAGGCGGCACCAGCCCCTCGCCCTTGGAGATCCGTGTGAGCCAGTGGCACTTCCGGGTCGTGTGGTTGGACGGCTTCGCGCCGCTATGGAACTTGCAGGGGGCATCGAGAGTCTGCTCGTAGGAGAAGGCCGGCTGCCAAGCCGGCCTGCCGCCCTTCTTCTTGGGAGCGGGCCGCTCTTCGGGCTGCTCGTCTTCGACAGTGGCCACCTGCCGACTGGTGGAAGGTGGCATAGGGGCCTTGCACTTGTGGTCGTTCTGGTAGGGGCGCCGATTGGAGTCGCCAGCCGGCGTCTTGGGAGCCGGAGTGAGCACCTTCCCAGAGGCGTCCACTCAGAGCTCGGTCTTCATCGAGGAGTCGGCCGTGGCGTACTTGTCTGCTATGACCAGCAGAGGAGCCGGCTCGTCGCAGAGGAGCCGGTGCTTGAGGAGGGTGCCCTCTTGGCACCCGGCGGTGAAGTATTCGATGGCTTGAACCTCGTGCACCCCCTCGCAGGAGTTGCGGAGCTCGGCCCACCACGTGAGGTAGTCGCGAGTCGATTTGCTGGGGCCCTTGGACGCACAAGGAGAGCTGGAGGGGCTTGGGAGGCCGCTTGTACGTGCTGGTGAAGTTGTGGACGAAGACTTTCGTGAAGTCCAGCCAGCTGTTGACACTGCAGGGCTTGAGGCTGTTTAGCCAGGTGCGTGCCGTGCCTTGAAGCATGAGAGGGCATACTTCACGGCTACTCGCCTGTTGCCGTTCGCTATGCTGACAGCGGTAGAGTAGTCGATGAGCCAATCTTCCGGCTTCACCGAGCCGTTGTACTTGGGCGTGTCTCTGGGGAGCGAGAACCCATTGGGGAAGGGCTCTTCGCGGATGCGGGGGCTAAAGCAAGGCGGGCCGACATCGTCTTCTTCTTCTAGCGCCAGGGATCGTGCTAGGCGGTCGATCCGGTGGCGGGCGTCGTTCTCGCTGACTCCTTCACGGTGGCCTAGTCGGCCATCGAGAGTCGGATGCGTGACAGGCGGCGGGGTGGGATATCTCTCCCCATGAGGCGGGGGAGGAGGCGGATTGCCTTGGCGCTCCACTGCTCGAGGGCGGCCTTCTGCGTCACGCTCGATGGTGATTCGAGTCCGGCTGCGGCTAGCAGCCGGCTCCTTGTCTTTCCTTACGCGGGCGCCGCTCGCAGTCGGCGAGTGGGATGTCGCGACGTGTTCTCGGCGCGGGGGAGGACTCTCGGCGCGGGCGCCGGCTTCATGCCGTTCTGCGGCCGCGTCGATCAGCTGCTGGATGCGCCTCGTCATGTAGGGGAGCTCATCAGCCCCCAGCCCATTCAGCTCTTCTGCGGCCGCCTGAGCGGCTCGCAGATTCTCGAGCGGTGTGGCGTAGACGGGGCGGTCTGCCCCCAGCATGCCGGCGATGGCCGCGCCGCGCTTCTTGACGAGGCTGGCTCGGCTCGGCCCACCATGAGGCGGTGTACCAAAGGCGGCGCGATCGACTTCGCGCTGGTGAGCCTCGGTGAGGCGTCTCATGGAGGCTATCTTCTGGCCCTCCGCGATGAGGGCGAGGCAGCGTGCCTCCAGGGTCTCGGCGTCGGCGTTGGCCGGGATGGGGATGGACAAGTCATGCATCACCGCTTGTAGGGCGTCGTGGGCGTTCTCGCCCGAGTCGGCGGCGTGGCTGATGACCAGCACCTCAGTGACAGCGCTGCTGCCACTGTCAGCTCGAGGGAGAGGGTCGTCGAAGACTACCACGTCGGAGGGGTAGGCGTCGAGCGATGCCGTGTCGGAGTCGACAAGCATCGGGTCGGTGGAGCCGACCGACTCCAAGTCCACAGCAAGCTCGCTGGAGACGTGAAGCTGGTCGAGGAGGTTGACGAGGCGGCTCTCGGGGTAGTCGGTGCCCGCGTCAGATGCGGGCTCGTCGGAGATGCGAGTCTCGCCAAGAAGATCGGCGAGGCAGCTCGCCGCGCAGGCGTCGTCGACGCCTTGCAGCGCGTCGGGGCAAGCGCCATCGTGCGTAGCAGGCTGGCTGCGCTCGCGGGCGAGGAAAAGGGTTCCCGTCCAGAACACGTCTCCGGACGACGGTGCACCTGGCCCCACGGTGGGCGCCAAATGTCGGGTGGTAGGTGCGACATATGCCAACTAGTGGCTTATCATTGTGGGAGCCAGTAAGACATCGCCGGTGCCTGGAAACGAGATGAGGCGAAGACATGCACGCCGGCGGATCTTACCCAGGTTCGGGGCTCTCCGTGGAGATAACACCCCTAGTCCTGCTCTGCGGGGTCTCCGCATGATCACTATATCAGTACAAGTAGCTACAAGTGCTCCTTGAGCTGTTTGGCTAGAGGAAGAAGAAGGGCAAGGCTAGCTCTCCTTTTCTCTCTATGTGGTGTGTGAAACTCTGTGAGATCAACCCTTTGCATGGGTGTCCCGGCGGGTTTATATAGGCCTACCCCCCAGGGGTACAATGGTAATCCGGCTGGGCGCGGGTCCCAGCCGTCAGTGTCTATGCTCGTCGGCTTCTCCGCCAGCCATTGGGGCCCGCCGACTGGTGGGTCCCGCCGGCTGCCGGCCTCTTGGCCGACAGGCCGGCCCCACCGCTTGGGGGCTTTGTCGGCGGCTGGTTACTGTTGCCTCGCCTCTGATGCGAGGGCTTCGTCGAGGTAAGCGTGGCTACAGTGCCGCCGCCTTGTGGACTCTCACTGTAGCCTTACCTCGTCTTGTCTCCTTAATGAGGCACGTGTTTCGAGGGAAGAAGGTAGCCGGCTATTGGGAGCCGGCCACGCCCCTGGCCGACTAGGGGAGGCCGGGCCGCCTTCGGGTGTCTCTCAGGCTAAAGGGGCCCGCCGCCCACGGGCCGTACTGGCGCCTGTCGTGGGTGACATCGAGGCCAACATGGCTACAGTGCCGCGCCGAACGGGGGATGGCTGGCCCGTACGGCGCCCTGTGGCCATGCCTGTTCCGGGATTCGGGGGTAGTGGGCTATACTGCGGCCACGCCCCGTCCTATCGCCATTATGTGGATACAGTCTTAGTGGGTGCAGTCTTGGCCGGTTTTGGGAGTCGGCTTTCTTCATGGCCGGCTTCTGGGAGTCGGTCCTCTTGGGGTCGGCTGCCTGGAGTCGGCCATCTGGTATCTTTCTTGGGGAAGGTTTCTGAGGCCGGGTCGCCTTCTGGGAGTCGGGCCTGGGGATAGCCGGCCAGGGGAAGGTGGCCCTATACTTTGTATGCTTGAAGGCTCGAATGGCCTGATGATTTTTCGAAGAGCCAGGGGGAGTCGGTTAGGCTACCCGTGGCCATTTACTCCGACAATGCTTTAATGCAATCTTATGAAGAAAAGCTTGAATTAGAAGTTTCTATCCCTAGAAACTTTATGATGAGTGGGAACCTACTATTAAAATTAAAATCAAAGATCATGAATGCTATGCTTTATGTGATTTGGGTGCTAGTGTTTCCACGATTCGAAAAACTTTGTGTGATGTCTTAGGTTTCCGTGAATTTGATGATTGTTCTTTAAACTTGCACCTTGCGGATTCCACCATGAAGAAACCTATGGGAAGAATTAATGATGTTCTTATTGTTGCAAATAGGAATGATGTGCCCGTAGATTTCATTGTTCTTGATATAGAATGCAATCCTACATGTCCTATTATTCTTGGTAGGCCTTTCCTTAGAATGACCGGTGCAATTATTGATATGAAAGAAGGAAATATTAGATTCCAATTTCCGCTAAGGAAAGGCATGAAACACTTTCCTAGAAATAAAATTAAATTACCTTATGAATCTATTATGAGAGCCACTTATGGATTGCATACCAAAGATGATAACACCTAGATCTATCCTTGCCTTTATGCCTAGCTAGGGGCGTTAAACGATACCGCTTGTTGGGAGGCAACCCAATTTTATTTTTGTTTCTTGCCTTTTGGTTCTGTTTAGTAATAAATAATTAATCTAGCCTCTGTTTAGATGTGTTTTTGTGTTTTAGTTAGTGTTTGTGTCAAGTAGAACCTTTGGGAAGACTTGGGTGAAGTCTTTATGATCTTGCTGTAAAAAACAGAAACTTTAGCGCTCACGAGATTAGCTGCCATTTTTTACTGGAGAGTGATTTTGGGTTGATTCTTTTTGAAGATGATTAATAGAAAAATTCCTCACGTCCACCAATTTATTTCAAAAAATTTGGAGTTACAGAAGTATACGTTTGATCCAGATTACTACAGACTGTTCTGTTTTTGACAGATTCTATTTTTCGTGTGTTGTTTGCTTATTTTGATGAATCTATGGCTAGTATCGGGGGATATGAACCACAGAGAAGTTGGAATACATTAGGTTTAATACAAATATAAATAAAGAATGATTTCATTACAGTACCTTGAAGTGGTGGTTTGTTTCCTTTTGCTATCGGAGCTCATGAGATTTTTCTGTTGAGTTTTGTGTTGTGAAGTTTTCAAGTTTTGGGTAAAGATTTGATGGATTATGGAATAAGGAGTGGAAAAAGAATAGGCTTGGGGATGTCCAAGGCACCCCAAGTTAAAATTCAAGGACAACCAAAAGCTTTAGCTTGGGGATGTCCCGGAAGGCATCCCATCTTTCGTCTTCGTCTATCGGTAACTTTACTTGAGGCTATATTTTTATTCACCACATGATATGTGTTTTGCTTGGAGCGTCTTGTATGATTTGAGTCTTTGCTTTTTAGTTTACCACAATCATCCTTTCTGTACACACATTTTGGGAGAGACACCCATAAATCGGAATTTTTTAGAATACTATATGTGCTTCACTTATATCTTTTGAGCTAGATAATTTTGCTCTAGTGCTTCACTTATATCTTTTTAGAGCACGGTGGTGGTTTTATTTTATAGAAATAATTGATTGCTCATGCTTCACTTATATTATTTTGAGAGTCTTTTTGAACAACATGGTAGTTTGCTTTGGCTATAAAATTAGTCCTAATATGATGAACATCCAAGATAGGTATAATAAAAACTATCATATAAAGTGCATCGAATACTATGAGAAGTTTGATACTTGATAATTGTTTTGAGATATGAAGATGGTGATATTAGAGTCATGCTAGTTGAGTAGTTGTGAATTTGAGAAATACTTGTTCTAAAGTTGGTGATTCCCGTAGCATGCACGTATGGTGAATCGTTATGTGATGAAGTCGGAGCATGATTTATTTATTGATTGTCTTCCTTATGAGTGGCGGTCAGGGATGAGCGGTGGTCTTTTCCTACCAATCTATCCCCCTAGGATCATGCGCATAGTACTTTGTTTCGATAACTAATATATTTTTGCAATAAGTATGTGAGTTCTTTATGACTAATGTTGAGTCCATGGATTATACGCACTCTCACCCTTCCACCATTGCTAGCCTCTCTAATACCGCGCACCTTTCGCCGGTATCATACACCCACCATATACCTTCCTCAAAACAGCCACCATACCTACCTATTATGGTATTTCCATAGCCATTCCGAGATATATTGCCATGCAACTTACCACCGTTCCGTTTATTATGACACGTTTCATCATTGTCATGTTGCTTTGCATGATCATGTAGTTGACATCGTATTTGTGGCAAAGCCACCTTTATAATTCTTTCATAAATGTCACTCTTGATTCATTGCATATCCCGGTACACCGCCGGAGGCATTCACATAGAGTCATATTTTGTTCTAAGTATTGAGTTGTAAGTAAATAAAAGTGTGATGATCATCATTCTTAGAGCATTGTCCCAAGTGAGGAAAGGATAATGGAGACTGTGATTCCCCCACAAGTCGGGATGAGACTCTGGACAAAAAGAAAAAAAAGAGGCCATAAAAAAAGAGGCCATAAAAAAAGAGGAGAAAAAGGCCCAAATCAAAAAAATAAAAAATGAGAGAAAAAAGAGAGAAGGGACAATGTTACTATCCTTTTACCACACTTGTCCTTCAAAGTAGCACCATGATCTTCCTAATAGAGAGTCTCCTATGTTGTCACTTTAATATACTAGTGGGAATTTTACATTATAGAACTTGGCTGGTATATTCCAATGATGGGCTTTCTCAAAATGCCCTAGGTCTTCATGAGCAAGCGAGTTGGATGCACACCCACTTAGTTTCTTTTGTTGAGCTTTCATACACTTATAGCTCTAGTGCATCCGTTGCATGGCAATCCCTACTCACTCACATTGATATCTATTGATGGGCATCTCCATAGCCCGTTGATACGCCTAGTTGATGTGAGACTATCTTGTCCTTTTTGTCTTCTCCACAACCACCATTCTATTCCACATATAGTGCTATGTACATGGCTCACGCTCATGTATTGCGTGAAGATTGAAAAAGTTTGAGAACATCAAAAGTATGAAACAATTTGCTTGGCTTGTCATCGGGGTTGTGCATGATTAAATACTTTGTGTGATGAAGATAGAGCATAGCCAGACTATATGATTTTGTAGGGATAACTTTCCTTGCCATGTTATTTTGAGAAGACATGATTTCTTTGTTAGTATGCTTGAAGTATTATTATTTTTATGTCAATATGAAACTTTTATCTTGAATCTTTCGGATCTGAACATTCATGCCACAATAAGAAAAAATACATTGAGAAATATGCTAGGTAGCATTCCACATGAAAAATTCTGTTTTTATCATTTACCTACTCGAGGACGAGGAGGAATTAAGCTTGGGGATGCTTGATACGTCTCCAAAGTATCTATAATTTTTTATTGTTCCATGCTATTCTATTATCTATTTTGGATGTTTAATGGGCTTTACTAAACACTTTTATATTATTTTTGGGACTAACCTATTAACCGAAGGCCCAGTGCAAATTGCTGTTTTTTTGTGCCTATTTCAGTGTTTCGCAGAAAAGGAATATCAAACGGAATCCAAACGGAATGAAACCTTCGGGAGAGTGATTTTTGGAACAAACGTGATCCAGGAGACTTGGAGTGGACATCAAGAAAGAAGCAAGGAGGCCACGAGGCAGGGAGGCGCGCCTGCCCCCTGGGCGCGCCCCCACCCTCGTGGGCCCTTCGCAGCTCCACCGACCTACTTCTTCCTCCTATATATACCCATATACCCCGAAAACATCCAGGAGCACCACGAAACCCTATTTCCACCGCCACAACCTTCTGTACCCGTGAGATCCCATCTTGGGGCCTTTTTCGGCGCTCCGCCGGAGGGGGAATCGATCACGGAGGGCTTCTACATCAACACCATAGCCTCTCCGATGATGTGTGAGTAGTTTACCACAGACCTTCGGGTCCATAGTTATTAGCTAGATGGCTTCTTCTCTCTCTTTGGATCTCAATACAAAGTTCTCCTCGATTCTCTTAGAGATCTATTCGATGTAATTCTTTTTGCGGTGTGTTTGTCGAGATCCGATGAATTGTGGGTTTATGATCAAGATTATCTATGAACAATATTTGAATGGTCTCTGAATTCTTTTATGTATGATTGGTTATCTTTGAAAGTCTCTTCGAATTATCAACTTGGTTTGGCCTACTAGATTGATCTTTCTTGCAATGGGAGAAGTGCTTAGCTATGGGTTCAATCTTGCGGTGACTTTCCCAGTGATAGCAGGTGCAGCAAGGCACGTATTGTATTGTTGCCATCGAGGATAAAAAGATGGGGTTTATATCATATTGCGTGAGTTTATCCCTCTACATCATGTCATCTTGCCTAATGCGTTACTCTGTTCTTATGAACTTAATACTCTAGTTGCATGCTGGATAGCGGTCGATGTGTGGAGTAATAGTAGTAGATGCAGAATCGTTTCAGTCTACTTGTCACGGATGTGATGCCTATATACATGATCATGCCTAGATATTCTCATAATTATGCACTTTATTATCAATTGCTCGACAGTAATTTGTTCACCCACCGTAATACTTATGCTATCTTGAGAGAAGCCACTAGTGAAATCTATGGCCCCCGGGTCTATTTTCATCATATAAGTTTCCAATCTATTTTTACTTTGCAATCATTACTTTCAATCTATATCATAAAAATACCAAAAATATTTATCTTATTATCTCTATCAGATCCCACTTTTGCAAGTGGTCGTGAAGGGATTGACAACCCCTTTATCGCGTTGGTTGCAAGGTTCTTATTTGTTTGTGTAGGTACGAGGCGATTTGTGTGTAGTCTCCTACTCGATTGATACCTTGGTTCTAAAAAACTGAGGGAAATACTTACGCTACTTTGCTGCATCACCCTTTCCTCTTCAAGGGAAAAACCAATGCAAGCTCAAGAGGTAGCAAGCCTCTCTTTGCAACTATACTCTCTAACGACTGTTCTCAAGAGGTCCACAAAAGAGAACAATTGCCCTGCATGGAACTTAGGATCATGTATGTCTACTGGTAAGTCTCCAACGTATCTATAATTTTTTTATTGTTCCATAATATTATATTATCCATCTTGGATGTTTTATATGCATTTTGGTACTATTTTATATCATTTTTGTGGACTAACCTATTAACCTAGTGCTAGTTGTCTTTTCCCCTTGTTTTTGTCTCTTACAGAAAATTAATATCAAACGGAGTCCAAACAGAATAAAACTTTACGATGATTTTTCTTGGACCAGAAGAAACCCAGGAGACATGGAGAGGAAGCCAGAGGAGCCATGAGAGGGCCACAAGCCCTGAGGGCGCGCCCTAGCGGGGGGCGCCCCCAGGCTTGTGGGCCCCTCGAGACTCCCCTAACCCTAATTCTTTCTCCATAAATACCCAAATGTTCCCTCTACATTAGAAGCGTCCACAAAAATACTTTTCCGCCGTCGCAAGCTTCTGTTCTCGTGAGATCCCATCTTGGGGCTTTTTCTGACACTCTGCCAGAGGGGGATTCGATCGCGAAGGGCCTCTACACCAACTTTGCTACCCTTCCGATGATGTGTGAGTAGTTTACCACAAACCTACGGGTCCATAGCTAGTAGCTAGATGGCTTCTTCTCTCTCTTTGATCTTCAATACAATGTTCTCCTTGATGTTCTTGGAGTTCTATCCGATGTAATCTTCTTTTGCGGTGTGTTTGTTGAGATTCGATGAATTGTGGGTTTATGATCCGATTATCTATGAATATTATTCGAGTCTTCTCTAAACTATTTTATGCATGATTAAAATAGCTTTGTATTTCTCTCCGATCTATTGATTTGGTTTGGCCAACTAGATTGCTCTATCTTGTCATGGGAGAGGTGCTTTGTGATAGGTTCAATCTTGTGGTGTCCTCAGCCTGTGAAAGCAGGGGTAGCGAGGCACATATTGTATTGTTACCATTAAGGATAAAAAGACGGGGTTTATACCATATTGTTTGATTTAATCCCTCTACATCTTATCATCTTGCTTAATGTGTTACTCTGTTCTTTTGAACTTGATACTCTAGATGCAGGTGATAACCCACAAGTATAGGGGGTCACAAGAGTTTTTGAGGGTAGAGTATTCAACCCAAATTTATTGATTTGATACAAGGGGAGCCAAAGAATATTCTCAAGTATTAGCAGTTGAGTTCTCAATTCAACCACACCTGAAAGACTTAATATCTGCAGAAAAATATTTAGTAGCAAAGTAGTATGGAAGTAACGGTAGCGATGGCAAAAGTAGCAGTAGCAGTTTTGTAGCAATTGTAACAGTGGCAACGGCAAAGTAATGTAGCAAAGATTAATATGTGAAAAGTGTTGGGGAACGTAGTAATAATTCAAAATTTTCCTACGTGTCACCAAGATCAATCTAGGAGGTGCTAGCAAGGAGAGTGAGGGAGTGCAACTTCATACCCTTGAAGATCGCTAAACGGAAGCGTTACAAGAACGCGGTTGATGGAGTCGTACTCGCGGCGATTCAAATCGCAGAAGATCTAATCAAGCGTCGAACGGACGGCGCCTCCGCGTTCAACACACATACAACACGGGGACGTATCCTCCTTCTTGATCCAGCAAGGGGAGAGGAGAAGTTGAGGGAGAACTCCGACAGCACGACGGCGTGGTGGTGGTGGAGCTCATGGTTCCCCGGCAGGGCTTCGCCAAGCACTACGAAGGAGGAGGAGGATGTGTTGGAGAGGAGGAGGGCTGCGCCGGGGGAAGGGTGTGTGGCTGCCCTCCCACCCCCTCACTATATATAGGGGGAAGGGGAGATAGGGAGGCGCCCTAGGGTTTCCCCTAGGGGGCGGCGGCCAAGGCAGATTGGATCTCCCTATGGAAACCCTAGGGAGACTTGCCCCCCAAGCCAAGCCAGGTGGAGGCTTGCCTCCCAAGCCAGGTGGAGGCGCCCCACCTCTCCAAGTTACGTGAGATGGGGTGGGAGGGGCGCACAGCCCCTTAGTGGGCTGGTGTGCCCCCTCCCCTTCGCCCATGAGGGCCCCCAACGCTTGCAGGGGCCTCTGAAACCCCTTTCGGTCACGCTGGTCGTCACCCGGTACTCCCAGAACAATTCCGGACTCCAATACCCTTCGTCCGATATATCGATCTTCACCTCCGGACCATTTCGGAGTTCTCTTCACGTCCGGGATCTCATCAGGGACTCCGAACAACCTTCGGTAACCACATATACTATTCCCATTACAACTCTAGCGTCACCGAACCTTAAGTGTGTAGACCCTACGGGTTCGGGAACCATGCAGACATGACCGAAACATCTCTCTGGCCAATAACCAACAGCGGGATCTGGATACCCATGTTGGCTCCCACATGTTCCACGATGATCTCATCGGATGAACCACGATGTCGGGGATTCAATCAATCTGTATACAATTCCCTTTGTCCATCGGGATGTTACTTGCCCGAGATTCGATCGTCGGTATCCCTATACCTCGTTCAATCTCGTTACCGGCAAGTCACTTTACTCGTTCCATAACGCATGATCCCATGGCTAACTCCTTAGTCACATTGAGCTCATTATGATGATGCATTACCGAGTGGGCCCAGAGATACCTCTCTGTCATACGGAATGACAAATCCCAGTCTCGATTCGTGCCAACCCAAGAGACACTTTCGGAGATACCTGTAGTGCACCTTTATAGCCACCCAGTTGCGTTGTGACGTTTGATACACCCAAAGCATTCCTACGATATCCGGGAGTTGCACAATCTCGTGGTCTAAGGAAATGATACTTGACATTAGAAAAGCTTTAGCAAACCAACTACACGATCTTGTGCTATGCTTAGGATTGGGTCTTGTCCATCACATCATTCTCCTAATGATGTGATCCTGTTATCAATGACATCCAATGTCCATGGTCAGGAAACCATAACCATCTATTGATCAACGAGCTAGTCAACTAGAGGCTTACTAGGGACATGTTGTGGTCTATGTATTCACACATGTATTATGGTTTTCGGTCAATACAATTATAGCATGAACAATAGACAATTATCATGAACAAGGAAATATAATAATAACCATTTTATTATTGCCTCTAGGGCATATTTCCAACAGTCTCCCACTTGCACTAGAGTCAAGAATCTAGTTCACATCGCCATGTGATTAACACTCATAGTTCACATCGCCATGTGACTAACACCCAAAGAGTTTACTAGAGTTAATAATCTAGTTCACATCGCCATGTGATTAACACCCAAGAGTTTACTAGAGTCAATAATCTAGTTCACATCACCATGTGATTAACACTCAATGAGTTCTAGGGTTTGATCATGTTATGCTTACGAGAGAGGTTTCAGTCAACGGGTCTGCAGCATTCAGATCCGTGTGTTCTTCTCAAATCTCTATTTCATATTGTAGATGTTGCTACTATGCTCCACTTGGAGCTATTACAAATGGTTGCTCCACTATACGTATCCGGTTTGCTACCCAGAGTCATCCGGATAGGTGTTAAAGCTTGCATCGACGTAACCCTTTACGCCGAACTCTTCATGTAGCGACCAGACCTCAAATGGCCTGTGCTGCTGTGCACCAGTGTCATCCCTGGATCAGTAATGCTGACACGCACAGTACAAATGGAGGATTTATAACAGAGTAGCAATCACACACTTATTACATCGAATATCTCCGAAGAGATTAAGTATGAAAAGCATGGCTTAAGGCCATCTAACAACGATAACAGCGGAAGACTTGGAAGATAAGTGAGTCCATCAACTCCAACGGCATCACTGAGTATAAGACCACGACCTAAGGCATCTTACTCGTCGTCTGAAAAGTCTGCAACATGAAACGTTGCAGCCCGAAAATGGGTCAGCACATAGAATATGCTGGCAAAGTAACACATAGAGAACAATGAACAATGACAATGCTATACTACATGCATATATGGCTGGTGGAAAGCTCTATGGTTACAGTTTTGCGAAAAGCCAATTTTATCCTACTTCAAAGGAATAAATTTTATTTAACTATCATGGTGGTTGTGAAACATTGAGATGGTTGACAGCATCTCAATCCCAATTAAAAAGTCATCAATAACCCAACAAAATTAATTAGAAGTAACATAATGTTGAGATTCACATGATAATCCAAGTACTAGATACTCAAGTTGTCCATAACCGGGGACACAGCTAACCATGATTAGTTTATACACTCTGGAGAGGTTTGTGCACTTTTCCCCACAAGACTTGATCTCCTCCGTTGGATTACTCGCAATACATGGTGTTTGAGTAACGGATGACCAAGACACAGTCTTTCAGAAGTGTTTGCACCTTACGTATGGGTAGACAGTTACACCTACTTTCCCCTACATCTGCTAGTCTACCACTGTAAGAGTTCACACAACTTAGTCAACTATGCTAGAGCCGATAATAGCTTGCGGCTGCACACGGAAGTTTCTAGCATGAATAATCTCATGATCCCTTTGAACCTGGGTGGCGGTCCAAAAGAAAAACAGGCAATCCTGGAATACCCAGGTACCTCAATCCACCCAGATGTGAGTTTAAGTTGCCACCTTAAGTAAACCATTAATTAACAATCTCACATCTGTCATGAATTTCACTCAAACCCAATCCACGTCTACGAGCATAGCATGGC
Source organism: Aegilops tauschii subsp. strangulata (assembly GCF_002575655.3). Taxonomy (NCBI): domain Eukaryota; kingdom Viridiplantae; phylum Streptophyta; class Magnoliopsida; order Poales; family Poaceae; genus Aegilops; species Aegilops tauschii. Next base: position 186,656,268 of record NC_053036.3, on the reverse strand, counting down.
AATAATAAAAGCAACGTAGAAGCAACTCCCAAGGGTTTGAATAGAAAACAGGTAATAGGTTCTACCTCAACTACTTCCCAATACCCACAATTTAATTAGATCCTAATCATGCAATGTTTGAGGGAAACAGATCTAATGCAATAAAACTGGGTATAAACGGGATATGATCAAAGTGTTACTTGCCTTGCTGATGATCCGCAAAACCTAGCGATTCGAAGTAACAAGCGGCACACTCCGGGTACTCTATCGCAAACAAACAAGCATACAATCAGTACTCATCTAATGCACAGGTAAAACTCGAATGAAAGATCTAACCAGAAAGTTCAACTTAAGAACTCCGGTTTGCAAAAAGAATCAACTCGAGAGAAACAACGAAAGTCAAACGGCGAAAGAAAGAAACTTCGTTTGCTAATCTGGATCTAGGTCAAATTTTACTGTAGCAAAAACTTGTTTGAGTAGGTTAAATGGAAAGAGAATTTCGAGACGAAACTCTAGGCGCTTGAATCGCCTGATTCCGATAAACGGGTGAGAAGATAAACAGAATCGAAAATTCGATCAGAAATCGAATCTGAGAAAATCGCAGAAAAATCCGACGAAAAAGAAAAACGGACGAACGGTTAAATAACGGACGGACGTTAACAGAGAAAACCGACGAACGCGTTCGTCAAATCGAACGGTTCAGTGAACGCTCGCAAAATAATAAAACCGAAAAAAACCGATCTAGGGTTTTTTTAAACGAAGGGGTTTTTTTTTAATAAAACCGGCGAAGAACGGGGCAGGCAGTACCTCGTCGGAGCGGGCGTTCCGGCGGGGCTCCGGCGCTCGGGGCGAGGGGCGGCGAGGGGCGCGGGGTGCGGGGGCGAGGGGACGGCTCCGGCGGTGGCAACCGGCGGCGGCTCCCGAGTGCGGGCAGCGGCGGCGGGCAAGGCGACGGCGGCGGCGGCTAGATGAGAGAGAGGGGGGTTGAGGGGTATATAAAGGGGAGGGGGGTGCTCCGGTGGCTTGGGGAAGGGGCGAGGGGAGCGGGGCGGCTCCCGTGTCCATGGCGGACACGGCGGCGCGGCGGCCGTGCGGGGAGAGGAGAGGGGCGAGGCGGGCCGTCGGCTGGGCCTTTGGCCCGGTCGGCGCGCGGGCGTTTTTTTTTAATAATTTCCGCGGAAAATAATTCGTAGAAAAATAAATAAAAATCAGACAAATATGAAATAAATTTTCCCCGTCTAGTTAGAAAATCTAGAATAGGGTGAACATTTTTTTAAATCAAAATAAATATTTTGAAAACATGCAATATTTTTAATGCAATAAAAATTGCAAATAAAATCCAAATAAATTCCAAATAATGATTTTAACATTTTTCCTCCAGTATTTCAATTGTTTTGGAGAAGTCATATTTTCTCCTCTCGTTTATTTAAAATGAAATATTTTTCCGGAGAGAAAAATAATTAAAACCACAATCCTCGTTTAAAAAAAATCAACATTGAAAATTCGAGAAAATCCCCAACTCTCTCCGAGGGTCCTTGAGTTGCTTAGGATTTATCGAGGATTTGTCAAAATGCAACGAAACATGATATGCAATGATGATCTATGTATAACATTCCAAATTGAAAATTTGGGATGTTACAAACCTACCCCCCTTAAGATGAATCTCGCCCTCGAGATTCGGGTTGGCTAGAAAACAGGTGGGAGTGGTTTTTCCGTAGATCTTCCTCTCGCTCCCAGGTGGCTTCATCTTCTGTGTGGTGACTCCACTGAACTTTGCAAAACTTGATAACCTTGCTGCGGGTAACTCGGCTGGCATATTCGAGAATCTTAACTGGCTTCTCCTCATAGGTCAAATCACTTTCCAACTGAATCGCTTCCAGTGGCACAGTATCTCTCAGTGGTATCTCAGCCATCTCTACGTGGCACTTCTTCAACTGCGAAACGTGAAATACATCATGTACTCCAGACAATCCTTCGGGCAATTCCAGCTTGTAAGCAACTTCTCCCATACGTTCCAACACTCTATATGGTCCGATAAAACGGGGCGCTAACTTTCCCTTAACTCCAAAGCGCTTCACTCCTCGAAGTGGTGATACTCGAAGATACACTCCGTCTCCGACTTCGTGAACTGTCTCCTTTCATTTAGAATCGGCATAACTCTTTTGCCTGGACTGGGCTACCTTGAGCCTATCGCGAATCAATCTCACTTTCTGTTCAGACTCCTTAATCAAATCTGGTCCAAGCAACTGACGATCTCCAACTTCGTCCCATAACAACGGTGTTCTACACCTCCTTCCGTACAAAGCTTCGAAAGGGGCCATATTCAAACTGGTCTGATAACTGTTGTTATATGAAAACTCCGCATATGGCAAATTGTCGTCCCAACTAGATCCATAATCTAGTGCACATGCTCTCAACATGTCCTCCAAAATCTTGTTGACTCTCTCGGTCTGTCCATCTGTCTGTGGGTGAAATGTTGTACTAAATTCCAGCCTGGTTCCCAACGTTTCATGTAACTGCTTCCAAAACTTCGAGGTAAATTGGGTTCCTCTGTCTGATACAATGGTCCTCGGAACTCCATGCAAACATACGATCCTGGTCATGTATATCTTTGCCAACTTAGCACTGGTGTAAGTGGTCTTCACTGGAATGAAATGAGCCACTTTTTTCAAACGGTCGACTATAACCCATATTGAGTCATAGCCTGAACGAGTCCTGGGTAATCCCGTGATAAAATCCATGCCTATTTTATCCCACTTCCATTCGGGTATCGGCAATGGCTGTAGCAATCCTGCTGGCTTCTGATGCTCTGCCTTCACTCTCTGACATACATCACAAACTGCTACATACTCCGCAATATCCTTCTTCATTCCGGTCCACCAGAAACTATTCTTCAAATCCAAATACATCTTGGTATTCCCTGGGTGAATTGAGTATGGTGAATCATGAGCTTCTTGCAAAATCAACTTCCTGATCTCCGGATCATTAGGCACATATACGCGGTCCTCGAACCATAAGGTATCGTGCTCATCCTCACGAAATCCCTTGGCTTTTCCTTTGCTCATCTTCTCCTTTATCTCCTCAATCTCCTTGTCTGTCTTCTGAGCTTCTCTGATCCTTTCCATCAAGGTAGACTGAATCTCCAATGTCGCTAAATAGCCTCTTGGGACTATCTCCAAACATAGCTCGCGAAGGTCCTCGGCTAACTCCTGAGGTAACTCTCCGGTCATGAGGGTGTTAACATGACTCTTGCGGCTCAACGCGTCTGCTACTACGTTAGCCTTTCCAGGGTGATAATGCAATCTCATATCATAATCTTTAATGAGCTCCAACCATCTCCTCTGTCTGAGGTTTAACTCCTTCTGCGTGAAAATGTACTTCAAACTCTTGTGATCCGTGTACACTTCACAATGATTTCCGATGAGAAAATGTCTCCATGTCTTCAATGCATGCACCACGGCTGCTAATTCCAAATCATGCATAGCATAATTCTTCTCATGGGTTTTAAGTTGTCGTGAAGCATACGACACAACTCTTCCTTCCTGCATAAGCACTGCTCCAAGTCCTCGACGAGAAGCGTCGCAATAAACTTCATAGTCCTTGCGTTGATCTGGCAGAATCAACACTGGTGAGGTAACCAATCGTTTCTTCAACTCTTGGAAACTAGCTTCACATTCCTCAGTCCAATTGAATTTGGTGTCCTTCTTCAATAGCGCAGTCATGGGCTTAGCAATCCTTGAGAAATTCTCAATGAATCTCCGGTAGTATCCTGCAAGTCCAAGAAAACTCCGGATTTCTCCAACTGTCGTGGGTGATTCCCAACTTGTCACTGTGTCAACCTTGGTAGGGTCTACTGCTATTCCTTCTCCAGAAATAACATGTCCAAGGAATCCAACTTCCTTCAACCAAAACTCACATTTGCTGAACTTGGCATATAACTGATGTTCTCTGAGCTTCTCAAGTACCAATCGTAAATGCTCCTCATGCTCTTCTTCATCCTTGGAAAAGATTAAAATATCATCAATGAACACCACGACGAACTTATCCAAAAACTCCATAAATACTTTGTTCATCAGGTTCATGAAATAGGCCGGTGCGTTAGTCAGTCCAAATGACATAATGGTATACTCATACAATCCATATCTGGTGGTAAATGTCGTCTTGGGTATATCCTGCTCTCGAATCTTTAACTGATGGTATCCTGATCGTAGATCGATCTTGGAAAATACCTTAGCTCCTTGCAGGCGGTCAAACAAATCATTTATCATCGGCAGTGGGTACTTGTTTTTTATGGTCACTTCATTCAATCCTCGGTAATCAACATCCATCCTTAGTGATCCATCTTTCTTCTCCACTAGAAGTACTGGTGATCCCCAAGGTGACGAACTTGGGCGAATGTAGCCTTTATCCAGTAACTCCTTGATCTGCTTCTTAATTTCCTCCAAATCCTTTGCGGGCATCCTGTACGGTCTCTTAGATATTGGCCCTGTGCCTGGCAAAAGTTCAATCAAGAACTCAATGTCTCTATCTGGTGGCATGCCTGGCAACTCTTCTGGAAATACATCCGGATAATCTTTCACCACTGGTACTTCCTCCTGCACAACTCCTGATAAGGAATTTACTTGAGTCCTCTTCGGCATATGCCGGGATACATACTTGATCCTTTTTCCTTCCGGGGTGGTAAGCAAAATCGTCTTGCTGGCACAATCGATGTTTCCTCCATACAACGATAGCCAATCCATTCCCAAAATCACATCCAAACCTTGCGATTCCAAAACAATGAGGTCTGAGGGGAAAACATGCCTACCAATGGCCAATGGTATCTGAAAACATCCTTGGGTGGCCATATACTCTGCTCCTGGCGAGGTTACTAACATAGGGTTTCTGAGAACCTTGGTGGACATCTTAAACTTGTTTACGAATCCCCTTGATATGTATGAATGCGATGCACCAGTATCGAAAAGAACGGTTGCAGTAAATGACTTAACCAAAAACTTACCTATTACTGCATCAGGCTGAGCTTCAACCTCCTCCACGCTCACGTGGTTCACATGTCCTTTGTTGAACGGGTTCGGCTTCTTCCCAGAGCTTCCATTGCCATTTCCATTTTGGGCTTCAGGACATTCATTGGCATAATGTCCATTCTTCTGGCACTTAAAACAAGTGACTTGGCTCAGGTCCCTCTTGGCTGGGGTAGATGGGTTGGTGCGGTTCTGTCCGTTGCTTCCTCCATTCCCATTACCATTTTTAGAGCCATTATGGTTGTGCGAACTACCTCCTCCATGGGTATGCTGAAACTGTCCTCCCGGCTTCGGGGTAAATCGAGGCTTCTGCTGAGCTCCTGAGTTATACTTCCCTTGTCCATACTTCCTCTTACGATTTTCAATCTGCTGTTGCTTCCCTTCAATCATGAGAGCTCTATCTACCAGCTCCTGGTAGTTGTTGAAAGTTGCTACCATCAACTGCATGCTCAGTTCATCATTCAGTCCTTCCAAAAACTTCTCCTGCTTGGCTGCATCTGTAGCAACGTCATCTGGTGCATAACGTGCTAACTTACTGAATTCCTCCACATACTGGCCTACGGTACGTCCTCCTTGGCGTAGGTTGTGAAACTCACGCTTCTTCATAGCCATAGCTCCTGCTGAAACATGGGCTATACGGAAAGCTTGCTGAAACTGGTCCCATGTGACAGTGTCAATAGGGTGCGTGGCTGTATAATTCTCCCACCATGATGTTGCGGGTCCATCAACCTGATGTGCGGCAAAACGCACTCTTTCCGCATCTGTGCATCCTACAGTGGTCAACTCCCTTCCAACTTTGCGGAGCCAATCATCTGCAACAATCGGCTCGGTGCTACTGGAAAACACCGGCGGGTTTAGCCTTAAGAAACGGGCTAAGTGATCAACAGGTGGTGGTGGCGGTGGGTTGTTGTTGTTGTTGTTGCCTTGGTTCTGCACTAACACTTGCATCAGGGCATTCTGTTGCTGAATCAACTGGGTGATCTCTGGCGGGAAAACAAATCCGGTGTCGCGTCTCAGAGGCATCTGATAGGTTTAGAAAAGATGAGAGTTTAGAATAGAATGAGGTCTAGAGAGAAAACACTACCCATATGCTCATGAGACAATTCAATCAATATCACTCAATCAATCCAAACAAGGCAAAACAATCGATCTAACTAGCGTTACAAAGTGCTTGAACTATACTATTAACTGGGGGGAAAACTACTACTGATATGGTGGTCTACTAGAAATTCTGATCCGTTGAAGACTCCATGATGTCAGCTCCAGCTTCATCAATCCATTCGTCTTCACTTGGTTCCGAGTCGGTGTCGTCGATGATGATGTAATTCTCCGGACAAGTGCATTCGTCGACTTCTGCTTTTGGCACTAGATTTCCCACGAATGCTCCAATCTTATTCTCCAGGTCGTCAATCTTCCCTACTAGTGCGTTGATTTCCTCCAAATAATCTTCGCGTGTAGCCTTGAGTTCTCCTTGGAGTTCCTTGATCTTCGTGAATGCCTTCTTCAGTTCTTCCTTGTCCGTGCACATCTGGTTCTCCTGGCGTCGAATATGTTGGTTCTGCTCCTGGATGAAAGCTGCGATTGATCCATCCTTCTTGGTTCTGATCATCTCCCATTGCGCGTCTCGGCGTCCACAAATCTGATAAATTGTATCCTTAAGCTCCTGGTGGTAGACTTCTCCAATGCGTCCCATGGCGATGTGTGCGGCCATGCTCTTCCCTAAACTCCAAGTTGGTGCTTCGAAAACCAAACTCATGGGTTCAGTAACTGGCACAAACGTCCTTCCTGGAATGATAACTTGAATCTTCCACCTCTCCTCTTCAGGTAATGTGGCGTTGTAGGTTCCGGTGATGCTTGGTATTCCTATGTTCAAGTACTTGGTGACTTCCTTCAAGTGTCGACCAAACGGCGTGTCTTCATCCGGCTGCATGAACTTGCTCCTTGCATTCGCCATTCCTAAAAGAGTAGAAAGTGGAGAGGGGTCAGAAATGAGAAGAGAGAAGCTTTCTAGGGATTAAGCTTAGTGGTCGTGTCCTATAGTCAGCGTGTGCTCTGATACCAACTTTGTAGCGACCAGACCTCAAATGGCTTGTGCTGCTGTGCACCAGTGTCATCCCTGGATCAGTAATGCTGACACGCACAGTATAAATGGAGGATTTATAACAGAGTAGCAATCACACACTTATTACATCGAATATCTCCGAAGAGATTAAGTATGAAAAGCATGGCTTAAGGCCATCTAACAACGATAACAGCGGAAGACTTGGAAGATAAGTGAGTCCATCAACTCCAACGGCATCACTGAGTATAAGACCACGACCTAAGGCATCTTACTCATCGTCTGAAAAGTCTACAACATGAAACGTTGCAGCCCAAAAACGGGTCAGCACATAGAATATGCTGGCAAAGTAACACATAGAGAACAATGAACAATGACAATGCTATACTACATGCATATATGTCTGGTGGAAAGCTCTATGGTTACAGTTTTGCGAAAAGCCAATTTTATCCTACTTCAAAGGAATAAATTTTATTTAACTATCATGGTGGTTGTGAAACATTGAGATGGTTGACAGCATCTCAATCCCAATTAAAAAGTCATCAATAACCCAACAAAATTAATTAGAAGTAACATAGTGTTGAGATTCACATGATAATCCAAGTACTAGATACTCAAGTTGTCCATAACCGGGGACACGGCTAACCATGATTAGTTTATACACTCTGGAGAGGTTTGTGCACTTTCCCCCACAAGACTTGATCTCCTCCGTTGGATTACTCGCACTACATGGTGTTTGAGTAACGGATGACCAAGACACAGTCTTTCAGAAGTTTTTGCACCTTACATATGGGTAGACAGTTACACCTACTTTCCCCTACATCTGCTAGTCTACCACTGTAAGAGTTCACACAACTTAGTCAACTATGCTAGAGCCGATAATAGCTTGCGGCTGCACACGGAAGTTTCTAGCATGAATAATCTCATGATCCCTTTGAACCTGGGTGGCGGTCCAAAAGAAAAACAGGCAATCCTGGAATACCCAGGTACCTCAATCCACCTAGATGTGAGTTTAAGTTGCCACCTTAAGTAAACCATTAATTAACAATCTCACATCTGTCATGAATTTCACTCAAACCCAATCCACGTCTACGAGCATAGCATGGCAATAATAAAAGCAACGTAGAAGTAACTCCCAAGGGTTTGAATAGAAAACAGGTAATAGGTTCTACCTCAACTACTTCCCAATACCCACAATTTAATTAGATCCTAATCATGCAATGTTTGAGGGAAACAGATCTAATGCAATAAAACTGGGTATGAACGGGATATGATCAAAGTGTTACTTGTCTTGCTGATGATCCGCAAAACCTAGCGATTCGAAGTAACAAGCGGCACACTCCGGGTACTCTATCGCAACCAAACAAGCATACAATCAGTACTCATCTAATGCACAGGTAAAACTCGAATGAAAGATCTAACCAGAAAGTTCAACTTAAGAACTCCGGTTTGCAAAAAGAATCAACTCGAAAGAAACAACGAAAGTCAAACGGCGAAAGAAAGAAACTTCGTTTGCTAATCTGGATCTAGGTCAAATTTTACTATAGCAAAAACTTGTTTGAGTAGGTTAAATGGAAAGAGAATTTCGAGACGAAACTCTAGGCGCTTGAATCGCCTGATTCCGATAAACGAGTGAGAAGATAAACAGAATCGAAAATTCGATCAGAAATCGAATCTGAGAAAATCGCAGAAAAATCCGACGAAAAAAAAACGGACGAATGGTTAAATAACGGACGTTCGTTAACAGAGAAAACCGACAAACGCGTTCGTCAAATCGAACGGTTCAGTGAACGCTCGCAAAATAATAAAACCGAAAAAAACCGATCCAGGGTTTTTTTTAAACGAAGGGTTTTTTTTAATATAACCGGCGAAGAACGGGGCAGGCAGTACCTCGTCGGAGCGGGCGATCCGGCGGGGCTCCGGCGCTCGGGGCGAGGGGCGGCGAGGGGCGCGGGGTGCGGGGGCTCGGGGGGGGCGAGGGGACGGCTCCGGCGGCGGCGGCGGCTCCCGAGTGCGGGCGGCGGTGGTGGCAAGGCGACGGCGGCGGCGGGCAAGGCGACGGCGGCGGCGGCTAGATGAGAGAGAGGGGGGTTGAGGGGTATATAAAGGGGAGGGGGTGCTCCGGTGGCTTGGGGAAGGGGCGAGGGGAGCGGGGCGGCTCCCGTGTCCATGGCGGACACGACGGCGCGGCGGCCGTGCGGGGAGAGGAGAGGGGCGAGGCGGGCCGTCGGCTGGGCCTTTGGCCCAATCGGCGCGCGGGCGTTTTTTTTTTAAATAATTTCCACGGAAAATAATTCGTAGAAAAATAAATAAAAATCAGAAAAATATGAAATAAATTTTCCCCGTCTAGTTAGAAAATCTAGAATAGGGTGAACATTTTTTTAAATCAAAATAAATATTTTGAAAACATGCAATATTTTTAATGCAATAAAAATTGCAAATAAAATCCAAATAATGATTTTAACATTTTTCCTCCAGTATTTCAATTGTTTTGGAGAAGTCATATTTTCTCCTCTCGTTTATTTAAAATGAAATATTTCCGGAGAGAAAAATAATTAAAACCACAATCCTCGTTTAAAAAAATCAACTTTGAAAATTCGAGAAAATCCCCAACTCTCTCCGAGGGTCCTTGAGTTTCTTAGGATTTATCGAGGATTTGTCAAAATGCAACAAAACATGATATGCAATGATGATCTATGTATAACATTCCAAATTGAAAATTTGGGATGTTACGCTTCATTACCTCCATAATCGAGAAACATTTCCTTATTCCTAAGGACAATTTTTTGACCACTGTCCAATGATCCACTCCTGGATCACTCTTATACCCCCTTGCCAGACACGTGGCAAGGCACATCGCGGTACACAGCATGGCATATCGTATAGAGCCTATGGCTAATGCATAGGGAGTGACTTTCGTCCTTTCTCTTTCTTCTGCTGTGGTCGAGCTTCAAGTCTTAACTTCACACCTTACAACTCAGGCAAGAACTCCTTCTTTGACTAATCCATCTTGAACTCCTTCAAGATCATGTCAAGGTATGTGCTCTGTGAAAGTCTTATCAGGCGTCTTGATGTATCTCTATAGATCTTCATACCCAACATGTAAGCAGTTTTACACAGGTCTTCCTTTGAAAAACTCCATTCAAACAACCCTTTATGCTTTCCAGAAATTCTACATCATTTCCGATCAACAATATGTCATTCACATATACTTATCAAAATGTTGTAGTGCTCCCACTCACTTTCTTGCAAATACAAGTTTCTTGCAAACTTTGTATAAACCCAAATGCTTTGATCACCTCATCAAAGCGTATGTTCCAACTCCGAGATGCTTGCTCCAGTCCATAGAAGGATCGCTGGAGTTCGCATAGCTTTTAGCATCCTTAGGATCGACAAAACCTTCTGGTTGTATCACATACAGCCTTTCCTCACGGAAACCGTCATGGAAACTTTGTTTTGACATCCATCTGCGAGATTTCGTAAATGAAAATGCAGCAACTGCTAACATAATTTTAACAGACTTTAGCATCGCTATGATTGAGAAAGTCTCATCACAGTCAACTCCTTGAACTTGTTAGAAATTTATTTGAGACAAGTAGAGCTTCATAAATGGTGACATTACCATAAGTGTCTGTCTTCTTCTTAAAGATCCATTTATTCTCAATGGCTTGCCGATCATCGGGCAAGTCCACCAAAGTCCATACTTTGTTCTCATACATGGATCTTATCTCGGATTTCATGGCTTCCAGCCATTTGTTGGAATCCGGGCCCACCATCGCTTCTGCATAGCTCATAGGTTCATCGTTGTCCAACAACATGACCTTTAAGACATGGTTACCACTCAGAAGTTGTACACACCCTTGTCGACCTACGAGGTTCGATAGTAACTTGATTTGTAGCTCCATGATCATCATCATTAGCTTTCTCTTCAACTGAGGTAGGTGCCACAAAAACATCTTTCTGTGCTGCGCTACTCTCTGGTTGAAGTAAAGGTTCAACAACCTCATCAAGTTCTATCTTCCTCCCACTCAATTCTTTCGAGAGAAAATCTTTCTCGAGAAAGGACCTATTCTTAGCGACAAACACTTTGCCCTCAGATCTGAGATAGAAGGTATACCCAATCGTCTTGTTTGGGTATTCTATGAAGACACAATTTTCTGCTTTGGGTTCGAGCTTTTCTGGCCGAAGCCTATCGACATAAGCATCGTAGCCCCAAACCTTAAGAAACAACAACTTAGGTTTCTTGCCGAACCGTAGTTCATACGGTGTCGTGTCCACGGACTTAGATGGTGACCTTTTTAAAGTGAATGTAATTGTCCCAGGCATAACCCAAAATGATAGCGGTAGATCGGTAAGAGACATCATAGATCGCACCATATCCAATAGGGTGCGATTACGATGTTCAGACACACCATTACGCTATGGTGTTCCAGGTGGCGTCAACTGTGAAACGATTCCACCTTGTCTTTAGTGATTACCAAACTCATAACTTAGATATTCTCCCCTTGATCAGATCATAGGAACTTGATCTTCTGTTTATGATGATTCTCAACTTCACTCTGAAATTGCTTGAACTTTTCAAACATTTCAGACTTATGCCTCATTAAGTAAATATACCCATATCTACTCAGTTCATTGGTGAAGGTGAGAAAATAACGATATCCACCACGTGCGTCAACACTCATCGGACCGCACACATCAGCATCTGTGATTTCCAACAAGTCACTTGCCCGTTCCATTGTTCTAGAAAACAGGGTTTTAGTCATCTTGCCTATGAGGCGTGGTTCGCATGTGTCAGGTGATTCAAAATCAAGTAACTCCAAAAGTCCATTAGCCTGGAGGTTCTTCATGTGCTTTACACCAATATGACCTAAGCGGCAGTGCCACAAGAAAGTGGTACTATCATTATCAACTCTACATCTTTTTGGCATCAATGTTATGAACATGTGTATCGCTACGACCAAGATTCAATAAACCATTCACATTGGGTGCATGACCATAGACAGTGTTATTCATGTAAACAGAATAACCATTATTCTCTGACTTGAATAACCGTATTGCAATAAACATGATCTAATCATGTTCATGCTCAACGCAGACACCGATGCAAACAACATTTATCTAGGTTCAACACTAATCCCAAAGGTAGAGGGACCGTGCGATGGTGATCACATCAACCTTGGAAACACTTCCAACACACATTGTCACCTCGCCCTTAGCTAGTCTCCGTTTATTCCGTAGCTTTTGTTTCGAGTTACCAATATTAGCAACTGAACCGGTATCTAATACCCAGGTGCTACTAGGAGTACTAGTAAGGTACATATCAATAACACATATATCAAATATAATTTTGTTGAAGTTGCCAGCCTTCTTATCTACCAAGTATTTGAGGCAGTTCCGCTACCAGTGGCCGTTCCCCTAATAGAAGCACTTCGTCTCGGGTTTGGGTTCTTGGGTTTCTTCACTGGAGCGGCAACTGGCTTGCCATTCATGAAGTTTCTCTTCTTGCCCTTGCCCTTTTTGAAACCAGTGGTCTTGTTAACCATCAACACTTGATGCTCCTTCTTGATTTCTACCTTTACGGCCTTAAGCACGACGAACAGCTCCGGGATCATCTTCCCTTGCATTTTATAGTTCATCACGAAACTCTAGCAGCTTGGTGATAGTGACTGGAGAACTTTTGTCAATCACTCTCTTATCTGGAAGATTAACTCCCACTTGATTCAAGTGATTGAAGTACCCAGACATTCTGAGCACATGCCCACTGGCTGAGCTATTCTCCTCCATCTTGTAGGCAAAGATCTTGTCAGAGGTCTCAAACCTCTCAACACGGGGCATGGGCCTAAAATGCCAATTTCAGCTCTTGGAACATCTCATATGTTCCATGGCGTTGAAATGCTTTTGGAGCCCCGACTCTAAGCCGTAAAGCATGGCGCACTAAACTATCAGGTAGTCATCAGAACGTGTCTGCCAGATGTTCACAACATCCACAGACAACGCCAGAGGGGTTGGCACACCGAGCGGTGCATCAAGGACAGAAGCCTTCTGTGTAGCAGTGAGGACAATCCTCAGACTACGGCCCTAGTCCGCACAATTGCTTACAATATCTTTCAACTTAGTCTTTCTCTAGGAACATATTAAAACAAGGAGCTAAAGTGCGAGCTATTAATCCACAACATAATTTGCAAAGACAATTTAGACTATGTTCATGATAATTAAGTTCATCTAATCAAATTATTTAATGAACTCCCACTCAGATAGACATCCCTCTAGTCATCTAAGTGATACATGATCCAAATCGACTAGGTCGTGTCCGATCATCACGTGAGACGGACTAGTCATCAATGGTGTGAACATCTCCATGTTGATCGCATCTACTATATGACTCATGTTCGACCTTTCGGTCTCCCGTGTTCCGAGGCCATGTCTGTACATGCTAGGCTCGTCAAGTCAACCTAAGTGTTTCGCATGTGTAAATCTGGCTTACACCCGTTGCATGCGAACGTTAGAATCTATCACACCTGATCATCACGTGGTGCTTCAAAACAACAAACCTTCGCAACGGTGCACAGTTAGGGGGAACACATTTCTTGAAATTTTAGTGAGGGGTCATCTTATTTATGCTATCGTCGTTCTAAGCAAATAAGATGCAACCATGACAAACATCACATGCAAATCATAAAGTGACATGATATGGCCAATATCATCTTGCGCCTTTGATCTCCATCTTCGAGGCGCGGCATGATCACCTTCGTCACCGGCATGACATCATGATCTCCATCATCATGATCTCCATCATCGTGTCTTCATGAAGTTGTCTCGCCAACCATTACTTCTACTACTATGGCCAACGGTTAGCAATAAAGTAAAGTAATTACATGGCGTTTTTCATTGACACGCAGGTCATACAATAAATTAAGACAACTCCTATGGCTCCTGCCGGTTGTCATACTCATCGACATGCAAGTCGTGATTCCTATTACAAGAACATGATCAATCTTATACATCACATATATATAATTCATCACATCCTTTTGGCCATATCACATCACATAGCATACCCTGCAAAAACAAGTTAGACGTCCTCTAATTGTTGTTGCATGTTTTACGTGGCTTCTATGGGTTTCTAGCAAGAACGTTTCTTACCTACCCAAAAGCCACAACGGTGATATGCCAATTGCTATTTACCCTTCATAAGGACCCTCTTCATCAAATGCGATCCAACTAAAGTGGGAGAAACAGACACCCGCTAGCCACCTTATGCATCAAGTGCATGTCTGTCGGTAGAACCAGTCTCACGTAAGAGTACGTGTAAGGTCGGTCCGGGCCGCTTCATCCCACAATGCCGCCAAATCAAGATAAGACTAGTAACGGTAAGCAAATTGACCAAATCATCGCCCACAACTACTTTGTGTTCTACTCGTGCATAGAATCTACGCATAGACCTAGCTCTGATACCATTGTTGGGGAACGTAGTAATAATTCAAAATTTTCCTACGTGTCACCAAGATAAATCTAGGAGATGCTAGCAATGAGAGAGAGGGAGTGCATCTTCATACTCTTGAAGATCGCTAAGCAGAAGCGTTACAAGAACGAGGTTGATGGAGTCGTACTCGCGGCGATTCAAATCGCGGAAGATCCGATCAAGCGCAGAACGGACGGCGCCTCCACGTTCAACACACGTACAACACGGGGACGTCTCCTCCTTCTTGATCCAGCAAGGGGAGAGGAGAAGTTGAGGGAGAACTCCGACAGCACGACGGAGTGGTGGTGGTGGAGCTCGTGGTTCTCCGGCAGGGCTTCGCCAAGCACTACGGAGGAGGAGGAGGTGTTGGAGAGGGGGAGGGCTGCGCCAGAGGAAGGGTGTGTGGCTGCCCTCCCACCCCCTCATGATATATAGGGGGAAGGGGAGAGGGGGAGGCGCCCTAGGGTTTCCCCTAGGGGTGGCGGCAAAGGCAGATTGGATCTCCCTAGGGAAACCCTAGGGAGACTTGCCCCCCAAGCCAAGCCAGGTGGAGGATTGCCTCCCAAGCCAGGTGGAGGTGCCCCACCTCTCCAATTTACGTGAGATGGGGTGGGAGGGGCGCACAACTCCTTAGTGGCCTGGTGTGCCCCCTCCCCTTGGCCCATAAGGCCCCCCAACGCTTGTCGGGGCCTCCGAAACCCCTTTCGATCACGCTGGTCGTCACCCGGTACTCCCAGAACAATTCCGGACTCCAATACCCTTCGTCCAATATATCGATCTTCACCTCCGGACCATTCCGGAGTTCCTCGTCACATCCGAGATCTCATCCGGGACTCCGAACAACCTTCGGTAACCACATATACTATTCCCATTACAACTCTAGCGTCACCGAACCTTAAGTGTGTAGACCCTACGGGTTCGGGAACCATGCACACATGACCGAGACATCTCTCCAGCCAATAACCAACAGTGGGATCTGGATACCCATGTTGGCTCCCACATGTTCCACGACGATCTCATCGGATGAACCACGATGTCGGGGATTCAATCAATCCCGTATACAATTCCCATTGTCCATCGGTATGTTACTTGCCCGAGATTCGATCGTCGGTATCCCTATACCTCGTTCAATCTTGTTACCGGCAAGTCTCTTTACTCGTTCTGTAACACATGATCCCGTGGCGAACTCCTTAGTCACATTGAGCTCATTATAATGATGCATTACCGAGTGGGCCCAGAGATACCTCTCCGTCATACAGAGTGACAAATCCCAGTCTCGGTTCGTGCTAACCCAACAGACACTTTCGGAGATACCTGTAGTGCACCTTTATAGCCACCTAGTTACGTTGTGACGTTTGATACACCAAAAGCATTCCTGCGGTATCCGGGAGTTGCACAATCTCATGATCTAAGGAAATGATACTTGACATTAGAAAAGCTCTAGCAAACGAACTACACGATCTTGTGCTATGCTTAGGATTGGGTCTTGTCCGTCACATCATTCTCCTAATGATGTGATCCCGTTATCTATGACATCCAATGTCCATGGTCAGGAAACCATAACCATTTATTGATCAACGAGCTAGTCAACTAGAGTCTTACTAGGGACATGTTGTGGTCTATGTATTCACACATGTATTACGGTTTTCGGTTAATCCAATTATAGCATGAACAATAGACAATTATCGTGAACAAGGAAATATAATAATAACTATTTTATTATTGCCTCTAGGGCATATTTGCAACAAAAAGCTCGTAGGCAAAGGATCAATGATGGATAATTATGTCGGATGGCATTCATCATGCAACAGTTATAATCTAGGGTGACACAGAATTAGCTCCAATTCATCAATATAATGTAGGCATGTATTCCGAATATAGTTGATACGTCCATTTTGCATCATGTTTACCTACTGTTATTTATGATGTTTTTATGCATAATAATGCTTTTTGGACTAATTCTAATGCCTTTTCTCTCATAATATGCTAGGTTCACACAAAGAGGGAGAATTCCGGCAGCTAGAAATCTGGACCTGGAAAAGCTACGTCAGGCCACCTATTCTACATAACTCCAAACAAGCCGAAACTTCACAAGGATTTTTTATGGAATAAATAAGAAATACTGGAGCAAATAACCACCGGAGGGGGTCTAGTGAGCACAAGACACCAGGGCGCAACTGACCCCGCAGGCGCGCCCTGTCGGGTTATGCTCAGCCCGGCCCACCTCTGGTGCCCATCTTCTGGTATATAAGTCATTTTTACCTAGAAAAAAATACGGAGAGGTCTTTCGGGACGGAGCTCCGCCGTCTCGAGGCGGAACTTGGGCAGGAGCACTTTTGCCCTCTGGCGGAGCCATTCCGCCGGGGGACTTCCCTCCCGGAGGGGGAAATCATCGTCATCATCATCACCAACAACTCTCCCATATTGGGGATGACAATCTCCATCAACATCTCAACAGCACCATCTCATCTCAAACCCTAGTTCTTGTGTTCAATCTTGTTACCGGAACTATAGATTGGTGCTTGTGGGTGACAAGTAGTGTTGATTACATCTTGTAGTTGATTACTATGTGGTTTATTTTGTGGAAGATTAGATATTCATATCCAATATGCTATTTAATACCCCTCTGATCTTGAGCATGATTATCATTTGTGAGTAGTTACTTTTGTTCTTGAGGTCACGGGAGAAATCATGTTGCAAGTAATCATGTGAACTTGAGATGTGTTCGATCTTTTGATAGTATGTATGTTGTGATTCTCTTAGTGGTGTCATGTGAACGTCGACTACATGACACTCCACCATATTTGGGCCTAAGGGAATGCATTGTGGAGTAGTTTTTAGATGATGGGTTGCGAGAGTGACAGAAGCTTAAACCCTAGTTTATGCGCTATTCCGTAAGGGACCGGTTGGATCCAAAAGTTTAATGCTATGGTAAGAATTTGTTCTTAATACTTTTCTCGTAGTCGCGGATGCTTGCGAGGGGGTTAACCATAAGTAGGAGGTTTTTTCAAGTAAGAACAACACCTAAGCACCGGTCCACCCACATATCAAATTATCAAAGTAGTGAACACGCATCGAATCAACATGATGAAAGTGACTAGATGAAATTCCCGTGTACCCTCAAGAACGCTTTGCTTATTATAAGAGACTGTTTTGGCCTGTCCTTCGCCTCAAAAGGATTGGGCTATCTTGCTGCACTTTTGTTACTACTATCATCACTTGGTCATTACAAATTATCTTCATATCAAACTACTCTGTTACTCAAGATTTCAGCACTTGCAGACAATACCTTCCTGAAAACCACTTGTCATTTCCTTCTGCTCCTCGTTGGGTTTGACACTCTTACTTATCGAAAAGGCTACAATTGATCCCATGTACTTGTGGGTCATCAAGGCTATTTTCTGGCGCCGTTGCCAGGGAGTGAAGCGCTCTGGGTAAGTGGAAATCGGTAACGAAAAATTATTACTACGTGCTGAAATTTATTCTCACTTGTTACTGTGGAAAACAATCCTTGGAGGGGTTTGTTCGAGGTATCTTCACCTCGACCGGAACCACAATTAGTTACCCCTCAACCTACTGCACCTACTGAAAATATTGAATATGAAATTCCTTCGGGTATGATAGAACAACTGCTAGCTAATCCTTATGCGGGAGATGGAACCGAACATCCTGATATGCACTTGATATATGTGGAAGAAATTTGTGGATTGTTTAAGCATGCAGGTTTACCCGGAGATGAAGTTAAGAAGAAGGTTTTCCCTTTATCTTTGAAGGTAAAAGCATTGGCATGGTATAGGCTATGCAATGATATTGGATCTTGGAATTGGAATCGATTGAAATTGGAGTTTCACCAAAAAAAATTCCATGCATCTAGTTCATCGTGATCGGAATTACATATATTTTTTTTGGCCTCGTGAAGGAGATGAAGGAAATATGCCCTAGAGGCAATAATAAAGTATTATTTATTTCCTTATATCATGATAAATGTTTATTATTCATGCTAGAATTGTATTAACCGGAAACATAATACATGTGTGAATACATAGACAAACAGTGTGTCACTAGTATGCCACTACTTGACTAGCTCGTTAATCAAAGATGGTTATGTTTCCTAGCCATAGACATGAGTTGTCATTTGATTAACGATATCACCTCATTAGGAGAATGACGTGATTGACATGACCCATTCCGTTAGCTTAGCACCCGATCGTTTAGTATGTTGCTATTGCTTTCTTCATGACTTATACATGTTCCTATGACTATGATATTATGCAACTCCCATTTACCGGAGGAACACTTTGTGTGCTACCAAATGTCACAACGTAAATGGGTGATTATAAAGGTGCTCTACAGGTGTCTCCAAAGGTACTTGTTGGGTTGGCGTATTTCGAGATTAGGATTTGTCACTCCGATTGTCGGAGAGGTATCTCTGGGCCCACTCGGTAATGCACATCACTATAAGCCTTGCAAGCATTGTGACTAATGAGTTAGTTGCGGGATGATGTATTACGGAACGAGTAAAGAGACTTGCCGGTAACGAGATTGAACTAGGTATCGAGATACCGACGATCGAATCTCGGGCAAGTAACATACCGATGACAAAGGGAACAACGTATGTTGTTATGCGGTTTGACCGATAAAGATCTTTGTAGAATATGTGGGAACCAATATGAGCATCCAGGTTCCGCTATTGGTTATTGACCGGAGAGGTGTCTCGGTCATGTCTACATAGTTCTCGAACCCGTAGGGTCCGCACGCTTAACGTTACGATGACAGTTATATTATGAGTTTGTATGTTTTGATGTACCGAAGGTTGTTCGGAGTCCCGGATGTGATCACGGACATGACGAGGAGTCTCGAAATGGTCGAGACATAAAGATTGATATATTGGACGATTATATTCGAACACCGGAAGTGTTCCGGAGAAGTTTCGAATTAAACCGGAGTGCCGGAGGGTTACCGGAACCCCCCGGGGAAGTATTGGGCCTTAGTGGGCCTTGAGGGGAGAGAGAGGGCAGCAGCCAGGAGGTGGCGCGCCCCCTCCCATGAGGAATCCTATTTGGACTAGGAGAGGGGGGCGCAGCCCCTCTTTCCCTCTCCCTCTCCCTCTCTGTCCTTCCCCCCCTCTTTTCCTAGTTGGACTAGGAAAGGGGAGTCCTACTCCTACTAGGAGGAGGACTCCCCCCTCTCCTTGGCGCGCCTAGGGCAGCCGGCCTCCCCCTTGCTCCTTTATATACGGGGGCAGGGGGCACCTCTAAACACACTGGATATACGATATTTTAGCCGTGTGCGGTGCCCCCCTCCACCATATTACACCTCGATAATACCGTTGCGGAGCTTAGGCAAAGCCCTGGGTCGGTGGAACATCATTATCGTCACCACGCCGTCGTGCTGACGAAACTCTCCCTCAACACTCGGCTGGATCAGAGTTCGAGGGACGTCATCGAGCTGAACATGTGCAGAACTCGGAGGTGCCGTGCGTTCAGTACTTGATCGGTCGGATCGTGAAGACGTACGACTACATCAACCGCGTTGTGATAACGCTTCCGCTGTGGGTCTACGAGGGTACGTGGACAACACTCTCCCCTCTCGTTGCTATGCATCACCATGATCTTGCGTGTGCGTAGGAAATTTTTTGAAATTACAAAGTTCCCCAACAGTGGTATCAGAGCCTGGTTTTATGCATTGATGCTATGCACGAGTAGAACACAAGTGAGTTGTGGGCGATATAAGTCATACTGCTTACCAGCATGTCATACTTTGGTTCAGCGGTATTGTGAGACGAAGCGGCCCAGACCGACATTACGCGTACGCTTACGCGAGACTGGTTTCACCGTTGCGAGCACTCGTTGCTTAAAGGTGACCGGCGGGTGTCTGTCTCTCTCACTTTAGTTGAACCGAGTGTGGCTACGCCCGGTCCTTGCGAAGGTTAAAACAGCACCAACTTGACAAACTATCGTTGTGGTTTTGATGCGTAGGTAAGAACGGTTCTTGCTAAGCTCGTAGCAGCCACGTAAAACTTGCAACAACAAAATAGAGGACGTCTAACTTGTTTTTGTAGGGCATGTTGTGATGTGATATGGTCAAGACATGATGTGATATAATTTGTTGTATGAGATGATCATGTTTTGTAACCGAGTTATCGGCAACTGGCAGGAGCCATATGGTTGCCGCTTTATTGTATGAAATGCAATCGCCATGTAATAGTTTTACTTTATCACTAAGCGGTAGCGATAGTCGTAAAAGCAATAAGTTGGCGAGACGACAACGATACTACGATGGAGATCAAGGTGTCGCGCCGGTGACGATGGTGATCATGAAGGTGCGTCGGAGATGGAGATCACAAGCACGGTGCTTCGGAGATGGAGATCACAAGCACAAGATGATGATGGCCATATCATATCACTTATATTGATTGCATGTGATGTTAATCCTTTATGCATCTTATCTTGCTTTAATTGACGGTAGCATTATAAGATGGTCTCTCACTAAAATTTCAAGATAAAAGTGTTCTCCCTGAGTATGCACCGTTGCGAAAGTTCTTCGTGCTGAGACACTACGTGATGATCGGGTGTGATAGGCTCTACGTTCAAATACAACGGGTGCAAAACAGTTGCACACGCGGAATACTCAGGTTAAACTTGACGAGCCTAGCATATGCAGATATGGCCTCGGAACACGGAGACCGAAAGGTCGAGCGTGAATTATATAGTAGATATGATCAACATAGTGATGTTCACCATTGAAACTACTCCATCTCATGTGATGATCGGACATGGTTTAGTTGATTTGGATCACGTAATCACTTAGATGATTAGAGGGATATCTATCTAAGTGGGAGTTCTTAAGTAATATGATTAATTGAACTTAAAATTATCATGAACTTAGTACCTGATAGTATCTTGCTTGTCTATGTTAATTGTAGATAAATGGCACGTGCTGTTGTTCCGTTGAATTTTAATGCGTTCCTTGAGAAAGCTAAGTTGAAAGATGATGGTAGCAATTACACGGACTGGGTCCGTAACTTGAGGATTATCCTCATTGCTGCACAGAAGAATTACGTCCTAGAAGCACCGCTAGGTGCCAGGCCTCCTGCAAGAGCAACACCAGAAATTATGAACGTCTGGCAGAGCAAAGCTGATGACTACTCGATAGTTCAGTGTGCCATGCTTTACGGCTTAGAACCGGGTCTTCAACGACGTTTTGAACATCATGGAGCATATGAGATGTTCCAGGAGTTGAAGTTAATATTTCAAGAAAATGCCCGGATTGAGAGATATGAAGTCTCCAATAAGTTCTACAGCTGCAAGATGGAAGAGAATAGTTCTGTCAGTGAGCATATACTCAAAATGTCTGGGTATAATAATCACTTGATTCAACTGGGAGTTAATCTTCCGGAGGATAGCGTCATTGACAGAATTCTTCAATCACTGCCACCAAGCTACAAGAGCTTCGTGATGACCTATAACATGCAAGGGATGAATAAGACAATTCCCGAGCTCTTCGCAATGCTAAAGGCAGCGGAGGTAGAAATCAAAAAGGAGCATCAAGTGTTGATGGTCAGTAAAACCACTAGTTTCAAGAAAAAGGGCAAAGGGAAGAAGAAGGGGAACTTCAAGAAGAACAGCAAGCAAGTTGCTGTTCAGGAGAAGAAACCCAAGTCTGGACCTAAGCCTGAAACTGAGTGCTTCTACTGCAAGCAGACTGGTCACTGGAAGCGGAACTGCCCCAAGTATTTGGCGGATAAGAAGGATGGCAAGGTTAACAAAGGTATATGTGATATACATGTTATTGATGTGTACCTTACTAATGCTCACAGTAGCACCTGGGTATTTGATACTGGTTCTGTTGCTAATATTTGCAACTCGAAACAGGGGCTACGGATTAAGCGAAGATTGGCTAAGGACGAGGTGACGATGCGCGTGGGAAATGGTTCCAAAGTTGATGTGATCGCCGTCGGCACGCTACCTCTACATCTACCTTTGGGATTAGTTTTAGACCTAAATAATTGTTATTTGGTGCTAGCGTTGAGCATGAACATTATATCTGGATCTTGTTTAATGCGAGACGGTTATTCATTTAAATCAGAGAATAATGGTTGTTCTATTTATATGAATAATATCTTTTATGGTCATGCACCCTTGAAGAGTGGTCTATTTTTAATGAATCTCGATAGTAGAGACACACATATTCATAATGTCGAAGCCAAAAGATGCAGAGTTGATAATGACAGTGCAACTTATTTGTGGCACTGCCGTTTAGGTCATATCGGTGTAAAGCGCATGAAGAAACTCCATGCTGATGGACTTTTGGAATCACTTGATTATGAATCACTTGGTACTTGCGAACCGTGCCTCATGGGCAAGATGACAAAAACACCGTTCTCCGAAACTATGGAGAGAGCAACAGATTTGTTGGAAATCATACATACAGATGTATGTGGTCCGATGAATATTGAGGCTCGTGGCGGATATCGTTATTTTCTCACCTTCACAGATGATTTGAGCAGATATGGGTATATCTACTTAATGAAACATCAGTCTGAAACATTTGAAAACTTCAAAGAATTTCAGAGTGAAGTTGAAAATCATCGTAACAAGAAAATAAAATTCCTATGATCTGATCGTGGAGGAGAATATTTGAGTTATGAGTTTGGCCTACATTTGAAACAATGCGGAATAGTTTCGCAACTCACGCCACCCGGAACACCACAGCGTAATGGTGTGTCCGAACGTCGTAATCGTACTTTATTAGATATGGTGCGATCTATGATGTCTCTTACTGATTTACCGCTATCGTTTTGGGTTATGCTTTAGAGACGGTTGCATTCACTCTAAATAGGGCACCATCGAAATCCGTTGAACGACACCTTATGAACTATGGTTTGGCAAGAAACCAAAGTTGTCGTATCTTAAAGTTTGGGGTTGCGATGCTTATGTGAAGAAACTTCAACCTGATAAGCTCGAACCTAAATCGGAGAAATGTGTCTTCATAGGATACCCAAAGGAGACTGTTGGGTACACCTTCTATCACAGATCCGAAGGCAAGATATTTGTTGCTAAGAATGGATCCTTTCTAGAGAAGGAGTTTATCTCGAAAGAAGTGAGTGGGAGGAAAGTAGAACTTGATGAGGTAACTGTACCTGCTCCCTTATTGGAAAGTAGATCATCACAGAAATCAGTTTCTGCGACACCTACACCAATTAGTGAGGAAGTTCATGATAATGATCATGAAACTTCAGATCAAGTTATTACTGAACCTCGTAGGGCAACTAGATCAAGATCCGCACCAGAGTGGTACGGTAATCCTGTTCTGGAGGTTATGTTACTAGACCATGACGAACCTACGAACTATGAAGAAGCGATGGTGAGCCCAGATTCCGCAAAATGGCTTGAAGCCATGAAATCCGAGATGGGATCCATGTATGAGAACAAAGTATGGACTTTGGTTGACTTGCCCGATGGTCGGCAAGCCATTGAAAATAAATGGATCTTCAAGAAGAAGACTGACGCTGATGGTAATGTTACTGTCTATAAAGCTCGACTTGTTGCGAAAGGTTTTCGACAAGTTCAAGGGATTGACTACGATGAGACCTTCTCACCCGTAGCGATGCTTAAGTCTGTCCGAATCATGTTAGCAATTGCCGCATTTTATGATTATGAAATTTGGCAAATGGATGTCAAAACTGCATTCCTGAATGGATTTTTGGAAGAAGAGTTGTATATGATGCAACCAGAAGGTTTTGTCGATCCAAAGGGAACTAACAAAGTGTGCAAGCTCCAGCGATCCATTTATGGACTGGTGCAAGCCTCTCGGAGATGGAATAAATGCTTTGATAGTGTGATCAAAGCATTTGGTTTTATACAGACTTTTGGAGAAGCCTGTATTTACAAGAAAGTGAGTGGGAGCTCAGTAGCATTTCTGATATTATATGTGGATGACATATTACTGATTGGAAATGATATAGAATTTCTGGATAGCATAAAGGGATACTTGAATAAGAGTTTTTCAATGAAAGACCTCGGTGAAGCTGCATATATATTAGGCATTAAGATCTATAGAGATAGATCAAGACGCTTAATAGGACTTTCACAAAGCACATACCTTGACAAAGTTTTGAAGAAGTTCAAAATGGATCAAGCAAAGAAAGGGTTCTTGCCTGTACTACAAGGTGTGAGATTGAGTAGGACTCAATGCCCGACCACTGCAGAAGATAGAGAGAAGATGAAAGATGTCCCCTATGCTTCAGCCATAGGCTCTATCATGTATGCAATGCTGTGTACCAGACCTGATGTGTGCCTTGCTATAAGTTTAGCAGGGAGGTACCAAAGTAATCCAGGAGTGGATCACTGGACAGCGGTCAAGAACATCCTGAAATACCTGAAAAGTACTAAGGATATGTTTCTCGTTTATGGAGGTGACAAAGAGCTCATCGTAAGTGGTTACGTTGATGCAAGCTTTGACACTGATCCGGACGATTCTAAATCGCAAACCGGATACGTATTTACATTGAACGGTGGAGCTGTCAGTTGGTGCAGTTCTAAGCAAAGTGTCGTGGCGGGATCTACGTGTGAAGCGGAATACATAGCTGCTTCGGAAGCAGCAAATGAAGGAGTCTGGATGAAGGAGTTCATATCCGATCTAGGTGTCATACCTAGTGCATCGGGACCAATGAAAATCTTTTGTGACAATACTGGTGCAATTGCCTTAGCAAAGGAATCCAGATTTCACAAGAGAACCAAGCACATCAAAAGATGCTTCAATTCCATCTGGGATTTAGTCCAGGTGGGAGACATAGAAATTTGCAAGATACATACGGATCTGAATGTTGCAGACCCGTTGCCTAAGCCTCTTCCATGAGCAAAACATGATCAGTACCAAGACTCCATGGGTGTAAGAATCATTACTATGTAATCTAGATTATTGACTCTAGTGCAAGTGGGAGACTGAAGGAAATATGCCCTAGAGGCAATAATAAAGTATTATTTATTTCCTTATATCATGATAAATGTTTATTATTCATGCTAGAATTGTATTAACCGGAAACATAATACATGTGTGAATACATAGACAAACAGTGTGTCACTAGTATGCCACTACTTGACTAGCTCGTTAATCAAAGATGGTTATGTTTCCTAGCCATAGACATGAGTTGTCATTTGATTAACGATATCACCTCATTAGGAGAATGACGTGATTGACATGACCCATTCCGTTAGCTTAGCACCCGATCGTTTAGTATGTTGCTATTGCTTTCTTCATGACTTATACATGTTCCTATGACTATGAGATTATGCAACTCCCGTTTACCGGAGGAACACTTTGTGTGCTACCAAACGTCACAACGTAAATGGGTGATTATAAAGGTGCTCTACAGGTGTCTCCAAAGGTACTTGTTGGGTTGGCTTATTTCGAGATTAGGATTTGTCACTCCGATTGTCGGAGAGGTATCTCTGGGCCCACTCGGTAATGCACATCACTATAAGCCTTGCAAGCATTGTGACTAATGAGTTAGTTGCGGGATGATGTATTACGGAACGAGTAAAGAGACTTGCCGGTAACGAGATTGAACTAGGTATCGAGATACCGACGATCGAATCTCGGGCAAGTAAGATACCGATGACAAAGGGAACAACGTATGTTGTTATGCGGTTTGACCGATAAAGATCTTCGTAGAATATGTGGGAACCAATATGAGCATCCAGGTTCCGCTATTGGTTATTGACCGGAGAGGTGTCTCGGTCATGTCTACATAGTTCTCGAACCCGTAGGGTCCGCACTCTTAAAGTTACGATGACAGTTATATTATGAGTTTGTATGTTTTGATGTACCGAAGGTTGTTCGGAGTCCCGGATGTGATCACGGACATGACGAGGAGTCTCGAAATGGTCGAGACATACAGATTGATATATTGGACGACTATATTCGGACACCGGAAATGTTCCGGAGAAGTTTCGGATTAAACCGGAGTGCCGGAGGGTTACCGGAACCCCCCGGGGAAGTATTGGGCCTTGAGGGGAGAGAGAGGGCAGCAGCTAGGAGGTGGCGCGCCCCCTCCCATGAGGAATCCTAGTTGGACTAGGAGAGGGGGGCGCAGCCCCTCTTTCCCTCTCCCTCTCCCTCTTTTTCCTTCCCCCCCTCTTTTCCTAGTTGGACTAGGAAAGGGGAGTCCTACTCCTACTAGGAGGAGGACTCCCCCCTCTCCTTGGCGCGCCTAGGGCAGCCGGCCTCCCCCTTGCTCCTTTATATACGGGGGCAGGGGGGCACCTCTAAACACACTGGATATACGATATTTTAGCCGTGTGCGGTGCCCCCCTCCACCGTATTACACCTCGATAATACCGTTGCGGAGCTTAGGCGAAGCCCTGCGTCGGTGGAACATCATTATCGTCACCACGCCGTCGTGCTGACGAAACTCTCCCTCAACACTCGGCTGGATCGGAGTTCGAGGGACGTCATCGAGCTGAACGTGTGCAGAACTCGGAGGTGTCGTGCGTTCGGTACTTGATCGGTCGGATCGTGAAGACGTACGACTACATCAACCGCGTTGTGATAACGCTTCCGCTGTGGGTCTACGAGGGTACGTGGACAACACTCTCCCCTCTCGTTGCTATGCATCACCATGATCTTGCGTGTGTGTAGGAAATTTTTTGAAATTACTACGTTCCCCAACAGGAGAAAGTATCACTCTAGCTTGGGGAGGCTGAAGTCAATGTTATATTCGTGCCCCAATCATGAGCTCTCAAGAGAAATTATTATCTAGAAATTTTTTTGCTCGGCTTTCTTATAATGATCGATGCATGCCTGATACTTCTTGTGATGGTTCTTTTATTAAGAAGACTATTGAATTCCGGTGGGATCTCTTAGAAAGAATTAAACACAACTCTGAAGATTGGGAACTCGACGAAGGTAAAGAGTCAGGTATTAAGCTCAAGTATGATTGTGTTAAATATTTTATGAATACCGAGGCTTTTCAAAAGTTTTGCACTAAATATGGACTTGACTCTAAGATAGTAGCCTCCTTTTGTGAATCATTTGCTACTCATGTCGATCTCCCTAAAGAGAAGTGGTCTAAAATGCACCCCCCATTAAAGAAGAAATTAAAGAACCGGTACTAGGTAAAGATGAAACTATAATTTATAATGTTGATCCAGTTGTTCCTACTTATATTGAAAACCACCTTTCCCTGTTAGGATAAAGGAACATGCTAAAGTTGCAACTGTGGTTAACAAAAGTTATATTAGAACACCTAAACCTGATGAACAAATCAAAGTAGAACCTAGTATTGCTATGGTTAAGGATCTCTTGGAAGAAAATATAGATGGGCATGTTATTTACTTCTGTGAAGAAGCTGCTAGAATTGCCAAACCTGATAAAAGGGATAAACATAGACCTGTTGTAGGCATGCCCGTTGTCTCAGTTAAAATAGTAGATCATTGTTATCATGGTTTATGCGACATAGGTTCTAGCGTGAGTGTTATTCCCTTTACCTTATATCAAGAAATTATGAATGACATAGCGCCCGCAGAGATAGAAGACATAGATGTTACTATCAAACTTGCTAATAGAGACACCATTTCACCAATTGGGATTGTTAGAGATGTTGAAGTCTTGTGTGGGAAAATAAAATACCCTACTGATTTTCTTGTTCTTGGTTCCCCACAAGATGACTTTTGTCCCATTATCTTTGGAAGACCTTTCTTGAACACCGTTAATGCTAAAATAGATTTTGAGAAACAAATTGTCAGTGTTAGCTTTGGTGATGATTCTCATGAGTTTAATTTTTCCAAGTTTAGTAGAAAACCTCATAAAAAAGAGTTTCCTAGTAAGGATGAAATAACTGGTCTTGCTTCTATTGATGTGCCTCCTACCGATCCTCTAGAACAATATCTGCTAGACCATGAAAATGATTTCGATATGCATGAAAGAAATGAAATAGATCAGATTTTGTTTGAACAACGTCCTCTTCTTAAACACAACTTGCCTATTGAAACTCTAGGAGTTCCTCCTCTACCTAAAGGTGATCCTGTGTTTGAATTAAAACAATTGCCAGACACTTTGAAATATGCTTATCTTGATGAGAAGAAGATATATCCTGTTATTATTAGTGCTAACCTTTCAGAACATGAAGAATAAAGATTATTGAAAGTTCAAGGAAGCACCGAGCTACTATTGGATATACTCTTGATGATTTAAAGGGCATTAGTCTCACTCTATGTCATCACAAGATAATATGGAACCTGGTGCTAAACCCATTGTTGATCACCAACGTCGGTTAAATCCGAAGATGAAGGAAGTGGTAAGAATGGAAATATTAAAACTTCTGGAGAAGATATAATCTATTCTATAGCTGATAGTAGATGGGTAAGTCCTGCATTGTGTCCCTACGAAGGGAGGTATTACTGTTGTACCTAATGATAAGAATGAACTTATTCCACAAAGAATTGTTACACGCTATAGAATGGTAATTGATTTTAGAAAATTCAACAAAGCAACTAGGAAAGATCATTAGCATCTGCCTTTTATTGATCAAATGCTAGAAAGATTATCTAAGCACACACATTTTTGCTTCCTTGATGGATATTCTGGTTTTTCACAAATACTTGTTTCTCAACCTGATCAAGAAAATACCACTTTTACCTGCCCCTTTGGAACTTATGCTTATAGACGTATGCCTTTTGGTTTATGCAATGCACCTGCTACCTTTCGAAGATGTATGACTGCTATATTCTCTGAATTTTGTGAAAAGATTGTTGAGGTTTTCATGGATGACTTTTCTGTTTATGGGAAGTCTTTTGATGATTTATTAAGCAATCTTGATCGAGTTTTGCAGAGATGCGAGCAAACAAATCTTCTCTTGAATTGGGAGAAGTGCCACTTTATGGTTAATGAAGGTATTGTTTTGGGCCATAAAGTTTCTGAAAGAGGTATTGAGGTGGACAAAGCTAAGGTTGATGCAATTGAGAAAATGCCATGTCCTAAAGATATCAAAGGTATTCGTAGTTTCTTAGGTCATGCTGGTTTCTATAGGAGATTTATCAAAGTCTTTTCTAAAGTTCTAGGCCCCTTACAAATATTTTGCAAAAGGATGTTCCTTTTGTTTTTATCATGATTGTTTAGAAGCCTTTGAAACACTCAAGAAAGCCTTAATTTCTGCTCCTATTGTTCAACCGCCTGATTGGAACTTTCCTTTTAAATTTTGTGTGATGCTAGTGATTATGCTATTGGTGTTGTTCTAGGACAAAGAGTTGATAAGAAACTGAATGTTATTCATTATGCTAGTAAAACTCTAGACAGTGCACAAAGAAATTATGCTACTACTGAAAAGGAATTTCTAGCAGTGGTGTTTGCTTGTGATAAATTTAGATCTTACATTGTTGATTCAAAAGTAGTTGTTCACATCGACAATGCTGCTATTAATTTTTTGCTTGAGGACAAGCGAGGTCTAAGCTTGGGGTAGTTGATACGTCCATTTTGCATCATGTTTACCTACTGTTATTTATGATGTTTTTATGCATAATAATGCTTTTTGGACTAATTCTAATGCCTTTTCTCTCAGAATATGCAAGGTTCACACAAAGAGGGAGAATTCTGGCAGCTAGAAATCTGGACCTGGAAAAGCTACGTCAGGCCACCTATTCTGCATAACTCCAAACAAGCCGAAACTTCACGAGGATTTTTTATGGAATAAATAAGAAATACTAGAGAAAATAACCACCGGAGGGGGTCTAGTGAGCACAAGACACCAAGGAACGCCTGGCCCCGCAGGCGCGCCCTGGCGGGTTATGCTCAGCCCGGCCCACGTCCGGTGCCCATCTTCTTGTATATAAGTCATTTTGACCTAGAAAAAAATAAGGAGAGGACTTTCGGGATGGAGCACCGCCGTCTTGAGGCGAAACTTGGGCAGGAGCACTTTTGCCCTCCGGCGGAGCCATTTCACCGGGGGAACTTCCCTCCCGGAAGGGGAAATCATCGTCATCATCATCACCAACAAATCTCCCATCTTGGGGAGGGCAATTGATACGTCCCCAACGTCTCTATAATTTATGAAGTATCCATGCTGTTATGTTATCATTCTTAGGTGTTTTACAATCATTTTATAGCAACTTTATATCATTTTTTGGTACTAGCCTATTGACATAGTGCCAAGTGCTAGTTGCTGTTTTCTGCATGTTTTTTACATCGCAGGAAATCAATATCAAATGGAGTCCAAACGCAATGAAACTTTAGAGAGATTTTTTTTGGTGCAGAAGGAACCCAATGGGCCAGAGCTGCACCCGGGGGGTGCCCCGAGGGGGGCACAACCCACCAGGGCACGGTAGGGCCCCCTAGCGCGCCCAGGTGGGTTGTGCCCACCTTGGTGGCCTCCCGCACCCCCTCTTTGCACTATAAATTCCCAAATATTCCGAAACCCTTCGGGATTAACCTAGATCAGAAGTTCCGCTGCCGCAAGGCTCTATAGCCACCGAAAAACAATCTAGACCCTTTCCAGCACCCTGCAGGAGGGGGGAATCATCTCCGGTGGCCATCTTCATCATCCCGGTGGCCACCATGATGAGGAGGGAGTAGTCCACCCTCAGGGCTAAGGGCTTGTACCAGTAGCTATAGGTTTAATCTCTCTCTCTCTCTCGTGATCTATATCATGGGCTTTGTTAATATAGATGGATCATATGATGTTTCTCCCCTCTATACTCTTGTTGTGATGAATTGAATCTTTACCCTTTGAAGTTTTGTTATGTCGGATTGAATGTTCAGATTTGAGAACACATGATGTATGTCTTGCGGTATGAATACTTGAGGTGATGTAGCGACCCGACCTCAAACGGTCAAGTCTCTGTGCTTCAGTGTCATCCCTAGATTGGTAATGCTGACACACACAGTACTCGAAGGATTTATAACAGAGTAGCAATCACACACTTATTACATCGAATGTCTCAAAAGAGAACTTTATTACAATAAATATGGCTTAAGGCCATCTAACACGATAAGAGCGGAAGGCTTGCAAGATAAAGTGAGTCCATCAACTCCAACGACATAGCTGACTGCACGACAACGACCTATCGCACCTTTACTCGTCGTCTGAAAAGTCTGCAACATAATAAGTTGCAGCCCGAAAATGGGCCAGCACATGGAATGTGCTGGCAATATAACACAATAGAGCAATGAACAGAATAATGCTATCACTACATGCATATATGGATGGTGGAGGCTCTATGGTTATATGTTTTTGCGAAAAGCCAATTTTTCCCTACAACAAAGGAATAAATTTTATTTAACTATCATGGTAGTTGAAACATCATTGAGAAGGTTCCTCCAACTCAATCCCAATTAAGGTAATTATCAACCCAACAAATTAAATTAGAGTGAAGAGATACAATAGGATAATCCAAGTACTAGATACTCAAGATGTCCATAACCGGGGACACGACTAACCATGATTAGATTGTACACTCTGCGGAGGTTTGCGCACTTTTCCCCACAAGACTCGATCACCTCCGTCGGATTTCTCGCACTACATGGTGTTTGAGAAACGGATGACCGAGACACAGTCTTTCAGAAGCATTAACTCTTTACTCTAAGTTGGCAGTTACACCTACTTTCCCTCTACATCTGCTAGCCCACCACTTAAAGAGGTCATGCAACATACTCAACTATGCCAGAGCCCATAATGGCTTGTGGCTGCACACGGAAGTTTCTAGCATGAATAATCTTATGATCCCTTTGAGCCCGGGTGGCGGACCGTAGGATGATTACACGGGTACTCCGGGATATCCTAGGACAACACTGGATTCTCCAGGTGCCCAAACAAGCAATCCACCCAAATGTGTATTAAAGTTGCCACCTTAAGTTGAACCATTAATTAAAAATCTCACATCTGTCATGGAATACACTCAAACCCAATCCACGTCTATGAGCATAGCATAGCAATATAAGCATAACGTAAAAGTAACTCCCAAGGGTTTGATATTAAAACAGGTAATAGGTTCTACCTCATCATCTACTTCCCAAACCCACATGTTAAGAGATCCTACTCATGCAATGTGTGAGGGTTGTATCTAATGCATAAAAACTGGGTATAAAAAGAGTATGATCAATGTGTTACTTGCCTTGCTGACGATCCGCAAAACCTAGTGACTCGTAGTAGCACGCTTCGCACTCCGGGAATTCTATCACAAACAAGCAATAACATACATAAGCAATCACGCAAAGATGCACGGGTAAAACTCAAATAAGAAGATCTAACCAGAAAGTTCAACTTAAGAACTCCGGTTTGCAAAAAGAATCAAATCAAACGGAGCAACGAAACTCAAACGGGGAAAGAAACAAGATCTGATTGCTAAACTGGACTAAAGTCAAAATTTACAGTTTCAAAATCTTGTTCAAGTTGGTTAAACAGAAAGAGGGCTTCGAGACGAAGATCTAGGCGCTTGTATCGCCTGATTCCGATAAACGAGCGAAAAGATAAACTAAAATGAAAATCGGGTCAGAAATCACGATCGAAAATAATCGCGAAAAACCCGAGAAAAAGAAAAACTGACAAACATGCTAACGAACAGACGTTCGCTGTCTGTGACTAACGGGTGAACGGCGTTCGTTTAAACGAACGAACGGATGAACGTTCGCAAAATAAATAAACTGGCGGAAAAACCGATCTAACGAATTAAACCGGAAAAAACCGTGGTTTAACCGAAGAAAAACCGACCGGTCAACGGCGACGAGATCCGGCGGGCGGCGGCAGCAGGCGGCGGCGACTAGGGTTTGGGCGGCGGGGCGCGGTGGGTTGAGGGGCAGGGGGGCCGGCTTATAAAGCCCCCCGGGCGGAGTCGCGGTCGGGTCCGAAAAAGAAAGAAAAGAATTACTAAACGGACTCCAAAAATCCTGAAATAAATTTTCCCCGTCCTCTAAAAATATGCTGGACAAGGTGAACATTTATTTGGGCCTATAATGCAATTTTGAAAAACGCGTATTTTTCCAAATTCAAATAAAATAGCAATAAAATCTGAATAAAATCAAATATTTGATTTTAATATTTTTCCTCCAATATTTCATTTATTTTGGAGAAGTCATATTATCTCCGCTCATATATTTTAATATGAAATATTTTCGGAGAGAAAAATAATAAAACAAATGATCCTCGTTTCGATATTTGATAAAATTCAAATATGAAAACGGTGAAATCCCCAACTCTCTCCGAGGGTCCTTGAGTTGCTTAGAATTTCGAGGATCGTGAAACAAAATGCAATAAAATATGATATGCATGAATGACCTATGTATAACATTCCAAATTGAAAATTTGGGATGTTACAAACCTACCCCCCTTAAGATGAATCTCGCCCTCGAGATTCGGGTTGGCTAGAAAATAGGTGTGGGTTGGCTTTGCGCAGATCATCCTCTTGTTCCCAAGTGGCTTCATCCTCGGTATGGTGGCTCCACTGAACTTTGCAAAACTTGATAACCTTGCTGCGAGTAACTCGGCTGGCAAACTCTAGAATCTTGACATGTTTCTCCTCATATGTCAAATCACTATCCAACTGAATCGCTTCCAGGGGCACTGTATCTCAGAGGAATATCGGCCATCTCTGCATGGCACTTCTTCAACTGGGAAACGTGTAACACATCATGTACTCCCGACAGTCCTTCGGGTAACTCCAATTTGTAGGCAACCTCTCCCATGCGTTCTAAAACACGGTACGGTCCCACAAATCTCGGGGCTAACTTTCCTTTAACTCCAAAATGCTTAACTCCTCGAAGAGGTGACACTCGCAGATACGCTCTGTCTCCGATTTCATAGACTACCTCCTTGCGTTTCGTATCTGCATAACTCTTCTGTCGGGACTGAGCTACCTTCAGTCTATCTCGAATCAACTTAACCTTCTCTTCCTATTCCTTTATCAAATCCGGTCCAAACAACTGGCGGTCTCCAACTTCATCCCACATCAACGGTGTTCGGCATCTTCTTCCATACAGGGCTTCGAACGGTGCCATCTTCAAACTGGCCTGGTAGCTGTTGTTGTACGAGAACTCCGCGTAGGGCAAGTTGTCATCCCAACTAGATCCGTAATCTAGCGCACAAGCTCTCACCATGTCCTCCAGAATCTGATTGACTCTCTCGGTCTGTCCATCTGTCTGCGGGTGAAATGCTGTACTGAACTCTAGCCTGGTTCCCAAAGTCTGGTGCAGCTGGTGCCAAAACTTTGAGGTAAACTGTGTTCCTCTATCTGATACGATGGTCCTCGGAACTCCGTGCAGACATACGATCCTGGTCATGTATATCTTGGCCAACTTCGCACTTGTATAAGTGGTTTTCACTGGGATAAAGTGGGCTACTTTGGTCAAGCGATCCACTACTACCCAGATAGAATCATATCCCGATCGGGTCCTAGGCAATCTGGTGATAAAAATCCATGCCAAGCTTATCCCACTTCCATTCGGGTATCGGCATAGGCTGCAGTAATCCTGCTGGCTTCTGATGTTCTGCCTTCACTCTCTGACATACATCTCATATGGCTACATACTCGGCAATATCCTTCTTCATGCCAGTCCACCAGAAACGCTCCTTCAAATCCAAATACATCTTGGTATTCCGGGGTGTATTGAGTATGGCGAGTCATGAGCTTCCTGTAGAATCAACTTCCTGATCTCTGCAGTATTGGGCACATAAATACGGTCCTCAAACCATAAGGTGTCGTACTCATCCTCACGAAAACCTTTGGCTTTTCCTTCGCCCATTCTCTCCTTTATTCCGGCAATCTCCTTATCATCCTTCTAAGCTTCTCGAATCTTGCCCAGCAACGTAGACTGAACTTCCATTGCTGCAACAAAACCTCTAGCAACAATCTCCAAACGTAGCTCCCTGAGATCCTCGGCTAACTCCTTTGGCATTCCTCCGCTTACGGGGGTGTTGACATGACCGGGGTTTAACCAAAGAAAAACCAACCGGTCAACGGCGACGAGATCCGGCGGCCGGCGGTGGCGGGCGGCGGAAGGCGGCGGCGGCGCTAGTGGCGGCGGCTAGGGTTTGGGCGGCGGGGCGTGGTGGGCTGGCGGTTGGGCTGAGGGGCAGGGGGCCCCGGCTTATAAAGCCCCCCGGGCGGAGTCCCGGTCGGGTACGACCCGGAGTCGGTTTCCTTTTTTTAAAATATTCTGACGTGCAGAAAAAGAAAGAAAAGAAATACTAAACAGACTCCAAAAATCCTGAAATAAATTTTCTCCGTCCTCTAAAAATATGCCGACAGGGTGAACATTTATTTGGGCCTATAATGCAATTTTGAAAAACGTGTATTGTTCCTAATTCAAATAAAATAGCAAGAAAATCTGAATAAAATCAAATATTTGATTTTAATATTTCTCCTCCAATATTTCATTTATTTTGGAGAAGTCATATTATCTCCGCTCATATATTTTAATATGAAATATTTTCGGAGAGAAAAATAATAAAACAAATGATCCTCGTTTCGATATTTGATAAAATTCAAATATGAAAACGGTGAAATCCCCAACTCTCTCCGAGGGTCCTTGAGTTGCTTAGAATTTCGAGGGTCGCGAAACGAAATGCAATAAAATATGATATGCATGAATGACCTATGTATAACATTCCAAATTGAAAATTTGGGATGTTGCAGGTGACAATGGGGCATCATATTGATTCACTTGATATACGTTATGGCACTCAACTTGCGGATTCCCGCGGTGATATTGTGGTAATCTATGCATAGGGGTTGATGCACGTTTTTATTATCTTTTCTTCGATAGAAACTTTGGGGTCTCCTTGTAGTTCTTTGTATTGATTCAGTATTATGAATATGAATTTGCTTTGGTGTTATTATAGTACGAACTCTTGATTAGATCGATCGGAAAGAAGAGCTTGTGTTATTTTAGTACGAACTCTAGGATAGATCGAACGGAAAGAATAGCTTTGAGGTGGTTTCGTACCCTACAAACAATTTCTATGTTTTGTTCTCTGCTAATAGGAACTCGGGAGTGATTCTTTATTGCACTTTGAGGGATAATCATATGATCCAACTATGTTAGCATTGTTGAGAGGTTGCACTAGTGAAAGTACGGACCCTAGGCCTTGTTTTCAAGCATTTCAATACCGTTTTTGTGCTCGTTTACTCTTTGCTACCTTGCTGTTTTTTATTTATTCAGATTATAAAAATATATTTCTACCATCCATATTACACTTTTATCACCATCCCTTCGCCGAACTAGTGCACCTACAATTTGCCATTGTATTGGGTGTGTTGGGGACACAAAAGATTTCTTGTATTTGGTTGCAGCATCATTTGAGAGAGACCATCTTCATCCTACACCTCCCACGGATTGATAAACCTTAGGTCATCAACTTCAGGGAAAATTTCGACTGTCCTACAAAACTCTGAGCTTGGAGGCCCAACACGTGTCTACAAGAATAAAGTTGCGTAGTAGACATCAAGCTCTTTTCTGGCGCCGTTGCCGGGGAGGTGAGTGCTTGAAGGTATATCTTTAGATCTTGCAATTGAATCTTTTAGTTTCTTGTTTTACCACTAGTTTGGTTTATAAAAGAAAACTACATAAAAATGGAATTGAGGTTGCATCATATTATTGATCATCTTTATAATATCTTTCTTGAAAATGATGGATCGGAAAATTGTGCTCAATTGTTAGAAGAAGAAGTCAATAGAATGTTTGGCACAAAATATTCGAATGATGAGCATGATTGCAATGTTGTTAGTATGAATTCTTTGAATATCCATGA
This sequence comes from Aegilops tauschii subsp. strangulata, assembly GCF_002575655.3. NCBI lineage: Eukaryota > Viridiplantae > Streptophyta > Magnoliopsida > Poales > Poaceae > Aegilops > Aegilops tauschii. The sequence goes on along the minus strand of NC_053036.3, from coordinate 186,619,006 downwards.
TGCTAATGATATGCAAAGCCATAAGCTTGGGGATGCTATGTTTGATGAAGATGATATTTTTAGTCCCCCAAGTTTTGATGAGAAGATTTATTATGATGAAAGCATGTCTCCTATTTATGATGATTATATTGATGAAAGTGGATTTAGAGAGTTCATGACTTTATTTAATGATGAATCCACTATTTTGGAGGATGTTTCAATTGACTATGATAACAAAGTTGCTATCTATGATGATTATGGTGATGACATGTATGCTATAAAGAATAATGATAACCATGAAACTTGTCATCATGATTTTAATTTTCACTCTCATGATAGTTATTTTGTTGAGTTTGCTCCCACTACTATTGATGAGAAGAAATTTGCTTATGTGGAGAGTAATAAGTTTTCTATGCTTTTGTGTCATGAAAAGAGTGCTTTATCTGATGGTTATATTGTTGAATTTCTTCATGATGCTACTGAAAATTATTATGTGGGAGGAACTTATGCTTGTAGGAATTGCAATAATATCAAGTTTCCTCTCTATGTGTTGAAAGTTTTGAAGTTATTGTAGCGACCCGACCTGAATGGATCGAAATCTCTGTGCTTAAGTGTCATCCCTGGATCGGTATGCTGACACACACAGTACTCGAGAATTTATAACAGAGGTAAATCACATGTATAAAGTAATGTAAATACTATTACCTCAATCCATATAGCGGAAGTAACAACAAAGCTGTGGAGTTCCCAACAATGCCAATGACAAAGTTGAGTGTAGACATCGTAACCCTAACGTATCACTTACTCGTCGTAAGAATCCTGCAACATGAGACGTTGCAGCCATGTAGGTCAGTACATTGAACGTACTGGAAATTTCACACCATAGAATAACAATGAGAATATCTATCTCTATATGCATATTTGGCTGGTGGAGGCTCTAAGTTTAATTTTGCATAAAGCTGATTTTTTCCTACAACAAAGGAATAAATTTTATTTACTACAAAGTTAAATTACCCATATTGAGAAGGTAACCCCAACTCAATCCCAAAATTAACAAGTATAATTAATAACCTAACAATTTCATTAGATAAAAATGATGAGATCAACCAATAATTCAAATACCAGATACTCAAAATGTCCATAACGGGGGACACGGAAAATCATGATTTGTTTGTACACTCTGCAGAGGTTTGCACACTTTTCCCCACAAGACTCGATCTCCTCCGTTGAACTTCTCGCACTGCCTGATGTTTGAGAACCGGATGATCGAGACACAGTCTTTCTAAAGGGGTCCCCTTAACCGATAGATAGGCTGGTACACCTACAATCCCCTACATCTGCTAGCCTATCATGAAAAGGTTTCCCACAACTTACTTAACTATGCCAGAGCCCATAATGGCTTGTGGCTGCACATGGAAGTTTCTAGCATGAATAATCTTATGATGACTTTGAGCCTGGGTGGCATTCCATAGGATGATCACACGGATACCCCGGGATCTCCTAGGACAACACTGAATTCCCCAGGTGCCTGGGCAAGCCACTGGTATCCCCAGGGTGCCCCAACCATTCCACCCAGATGTGTATTAAAGTAGCCACCTTAAGTTTCCCTTAATTATTTTATCTCTCTCATCTTGCATGAATCTCACAATACCAATCCCCGTCTACTAGCATGGCTAGGCAATATATGACATAACGAATATTCTCGGGGTGTTTCAAGGACCATAGGTTCCTACCTCATGAACTACATAGCAAATCCCAATTAATCCTACTCATGCAAATATTTGAGGGGTGTATCTAATGCAAGTAAAACTGGGTATAGGAAGAGTATGATCAAAGTATGAACTTGCCTTGTACTGTTGATGAAGATTCTTCACACTCATAATTCCTGATAGTTCTACTCGTCACACTCCGATCAATCTATCATAAGCAAGCAATTATAACCACACATAAGCAATCACTCAAAAGATCCAAAAGAACACAGAAAACACTTCGGAAAACTTCAAAAACCATCAACTAAAGCTTCTAGACAAAAACATATTTTAATAGTAGAAAAATTATGTGATTTTGATCTTAACAGAAAGTACATGTCAAGAGCTACGATTTGCAAAAAGAATCAATTAAATCGGAGTTTTAAAACTTAAGTTATAGCCAAAACAAGTTTAAATTTGAATATGATCTAATTCAAATTTTAAAATATCAAAAGGTTGATTTAATATGTTCTCTGGATAGAGGGGATCATCACGAAGAATTGGGCGTTGGTTTCGTTGGATTTGGGCAAACGAGTAAAAAGTTGTGATCGTTTGAAAACCAGGGTTAATCTGTGAAGAAGATAATCACGGATAGGTCCCTGGCCGAAAATAAACAGAAAAAGAAAAATCTATCGGACGAACGTCCGCTACGGGAGACTGACGAACGAAACGTTCGTTAACATATCTAAATGAGTGAATGTTCGCTAGATAGATCGAACCGAAAAAAACAAAACGAACGAAAACAAAAACCAAACCCTAAAAGAAAACCGGCGAACCGGGGGACGGTTTATTACCGGACCGGAAAAACCGGCGGGTCGGGCGGCGGGCGGCTCCGACGGCGGGCTGTCTCCGATGGCGGCGGGCTTCGACGGCGGCGGCGGCAGCGAGGCGAGCGGCGGCTGCGAGAGGAGGCGGCGTTGGGCGGCGGTGGCTGATGAGGAGAGGAGGCGGCGGGGCGGCGGCTTATAATGACAGGGGAGGGGGCGCATCGGCTTGCGGGAGGGGCAACAGGAGGCGGTGGAGAGGCCGGGTCGGGCACGGCGGCGGAGTCCGCTCGGGGTCGGGGACGAGGCGGTGGGCTGGCTGGGTGGGCCACGGCCCAGTTCGGTCGGCCAAAAAGATTTTTTTTAACTCACACAACAAAATAAGAATAAACAACAAATAATAAAAATGATATATAGGCATATTATATATCAAAATTTTCAGAAAAAGATTTTCTAGAACATGAACATATTTTCAGTGGCAAATAATTTCAACAAAATTTTAAATAGAGCAAATAGTGCTACTGGTTCAAATAAAAACCAAATAAAAATATTTTAAAATAGGAAAATGATTTAAATCCATTTCTCTCCATTTTTTCTACTGTAGGGAATCATTTTACCCTATTTCCATATATTTTGTTTTTGGAGAAAAATAATTTGAATAAAAACGAAATAACTCCAAATTGAAAGTGGGTTTCAAAATAACTACAAAAGGACTTTCAACTTGACTCTTTGAAACTTCCAACTCTCTTTCTTAGCATTTGAAGAAGTCATTTTATCTTCTCTCATGAAACTCATTGAGTTGCATAAAGTTTCCGAATTTGAAATATTTCCGTATGAAATTCAAATATTACAAAAACCTTTTCATTTTAAATGGAAGAAGTCATGGCATCTTCTCTCTAGGGTTTTGTGATGAAATGAATTTTAATTCATGGAGATCATAAATGCAAGTTGAAAGTTTGGGAAAGTCATTTCATTCCCTCTCATTAAACTTTCAAAAAGTTTCAAATTTCACTCAGCTTCACACAAACAACCACACCACAATCAAACAAACAATCGAAACTATTTATTTAATATAACATTCCAAAATTTAGAACTTTGGGATGTTACAAACCTACCGCCCTTAAAATGAATCTCGCCCTCGAGATTCGGGGGTCTCCTAAAAAATCCATCAATTGTCACACGGGGTCTGGGGTGCTACCACCCTTAGAAGCATGGTTACGGTTCCATCAAAACTCAGGTCGTACATCCTTATTGTTGGCAGTGTCAATCTTCTCAGATTCTCGGGAAAATTCCTACCCTGGCTCTTCCGGTAGTGGCATAACCTTTTTCCTCAATTCTTGTGTCTTTCGTCTTGGTAAGGTTCTTCCGAGACTGGGTCTTCTTAGATGATAGGTCTGGCGCCAATACTAAACAACTATCGACATCTCATGGTGGTCATCAAACAATTTGATTGGGTCCCTGCAGAAAACGGGTCTGGGCTTCATTCTCACCGTATAACCTACGGTTGGCAACAGCTGCCTTGTATAAGGAAAAATTGTTATACCGTTCTAAGGTTCAAACAAGGCTTTGATCATCGTCGCTCTACTATGGGTAAGTCACTCAGATTTACCATCCCATATAGCAAAGGCAAATAATAAGAGTAAGTCGGCATGGTGACCAATCCATTCCGCACCCAAATCATTACCTTGTATATGGTTTAGCGAATCTCGCATTCTAACACTCGGTCATCCTCACAAGCATTGCAGAATTTCTCTTGTTGATGAACTAAGTTTGGATAAATCCATAGATTCTACAAGCCAAACAAACATCTATGGTTCCTTCACAACTCTCAGGTTTTGCGTTACTCCTATAAGATCGTCTGTTGATAAAGTCGTAACTTCTTCCAGGGTTTTTCTCCTTCAGCAAGAGTGTGCTTGCTTCTTGGCAGGTCCTGGAGCCTGTGGGTTATGGGATCACCTCATCACATTTATAGCTTTAACTCATCCTGGGGTTACAATTGCTCCATATTACCAACATTATACCTCCTTTATATCCAATAGTACTTCATCCCTTCATATTCTTCATATTCTTGGGGTATCCCACATATCGGGATAAAACTCATACTTATTTTGTTTGAAGTCCACTCCGTGGAGTATCATTATCTTTTCCAGGGGTCAAGTGTCCTCACAGGGTACTACCACCCTTGAAATGCACAAATTCATCCATAGACCATATTTCTCATATCCTCGAAAATTGTCAAAATCTTTCTTCATAGAGTAACAACTCATAAAATTCAAAATCAGTACCAACAATGCTATCTTTATTGATTCTCAAATTATTACAATCTCCTACATTTCCATTACATGCCTCAACTCAACACCTCAATATAAAAGAAATGTTCCCACTACTACTACTATATTTCTTTTCCAGCTCAACTATTTAGCACAAGTCTCCTTCTGATTGGGACAATCTCTGGCAAAGTGCCCTGCTTCATTACAGCATAAACATATTACTTCTGACAAGTCTCAAGGTTTTCTTGTGATTACATAGCCTCCTTGGCTCCTCGGCTTCCTTTTTGGGCAACCACTGAAGTAGTGCCCTGAATCTTTCCACCTGAAACATGTGATATGATTCAGGTCCTTCTTTGTAGAAATTGGGTTGTTCCTGGAATCCAGTCTATTTCTCTTCCTGGACTTTTCCGTGCCAATCAGAGCTTCTATTTCCTGTGGGTCATACTCTACTTCCACTGTCGGGGATGTTACTAGATCCCCCTTCAAACAATTCTGGGAGATGTGTCCTTCTTCTCCACATGAATAGCAAGACGTGGTGCAGGGTTTAATTATGTTTCCTTTGTGTGTGTCCTCAACATCTTCCTTCATCACAAGTTCTTCTAAAATTTCTATGAGGGCTCCTTTCATTTCTTATTTCTTCTGCTGGATGGTTCTTTGTACCATGGGGTAAATGTGACACTGAGCAGGGTAGTGGGTAGTCCCTTCACACAAGAAACAAGTAATCTGCCTAGTTGGGCATTCTTCAGCTGGGTGACTTTCTTCACAATTAGGGCATTCATCCTTGTTCTTTATGGTTGTGTCCTATTTCTCCACAAAGCCTGCATGCACAAGGTTTCTTCATATCATTTCCATAAGGCTTCAATTTCGGGGACACAAGATGAGACCTTTGCAGAGTCAACTTAAATTCTTTCCAAGTGGTTACTCCTTGCCATCCATTGATGGTTTGGTACATCCTCCACCAAGTAGCAGCACCTCTTTCAAAGCACTCAAGAGCATGTTGGGCCATATCCTTTCCGGCTATAGTGTTATTCTTCATGTGATCTTCCATATTCTGAACCCATTGGTCCGTGTCCAATTGAGTCATCGGTCCAGAAAATATGAGTTCATCTCCATTCATCCTCTATTGGTTCCAAGGGTTTCGGGGTGAGATAAGAGATAGAGAGGGATACACACAATACAAACAATAGTTTTGAAAAGACAGATTTTATTTTGTGGCTGTCGGAAAAACATCAAAGAAATGACAGCTCACAATCGTCGCATCTAACGTAAGTATATAACAACAGTTTGGTCTTCTAATGGTCAATAAATATTCAAAGTCGTCAAACTCTTCAAACCTTCGGAGTATCCAACTGTTGTAGCTTCAACACTTCTAATGCATGGTGAAATCCTCTTTACTCCGAAGTGGTATTAGTTGTCCAATATCTTCTCGGAGTGGTCTCATCAGCTGAATCTTTGCGTGGTCAAAAAGGGAAAGGGGTATAGTCTAATTATTTGAGATGAGAAGAAATATTTGGTAAATCTCAGCAAATATGAGAGTTAAGGATTCTCTTTTGAAAAAAAAGTTTTAGAGAAATCTTTTCCTAAGGGCTTGCCAGTTTCTAGGGGTCACGTCCTACAGTCAACATGTGCTCTGATACCATCTTGTAGCGACCCGACCAAAATGGATCGAAGTATCTGTGCTTAAGTGTCATCCCTGGATCGGTATGCTGACACACACAGTACTCGAGGATTTATAACAGAGGTAAATCACATGTATAAACTAACGTAAATACTATTACCTCAATCCTTATAGCAGAAGTAACACGAAACCTGTGGAGTTCCCAACAACGCCAACGGCAAAGTTGAGTGTAGACATCGTAACCCTAACATATCACTTACTCGTCGTAAGAATCCTGCAACATGAGACATTGCAACCATGTAGGTCAGTACATTGAATGTACTGGCAATTTCACACCATAGAATAACAATGAGAATATCTATCTCTATATGCATATTTGGCTGGTGGAGCTCTAAGTTTAATTTTGCATAAAGCTAATTTTTCCCTACAACAAAGGAATAAATTTTATTTACTACAAAGTTAAATTACCCATATTGAGAAGGTAACCCCAACTCAATCCCAAAATTAACAAGTATAATTAATAACCCAACAATTTCATTAGAGAAAAATGATGAGATCAACCAATAATTCAAATACCAGATACTCAAAATGTCCATAACCGGGGACACGGAAAATCATGATTTGTTTGTACACTCTGCAGAGGTTTGCACACTTTTCCCCACAAGACTTGATCTCCTTCGTTGAACTTCTCGCACTGCCTGATGTTTGAGAGCCAGATGATCGAGACACAGTCTTTCTGAAGACGTCCCCTTAACCGATAGATAGGTGTGACGCCCCCCGATTTGACCGTACACTAATCATGCACGCAAACGTGTACGATCAAGATCAGGGACTCACGGGAAGACATCACAACACAACTCTAAAACATAAATAAGTCATACAAGCATCATAATACAAGCCAGGGGCCTCGAGGGATCGAATACAAGTGCTCGATCATAGACGAGTCAGCGGAAGCAACAATATCTGAGTACAGACATAAGTTAAACAAGTTTGCCTTAAGAAGGCTAGCACAAAAGTAGCAATGATCGAAAAGGCAAGGCCTCCTGCCTGGGGCCTCCTAACTACTCCTCGAAGCCGAACTCCACGTAGAATCATCCTCGGGATCTCTAGCTCCTAGACTCCAGCATCTGGTTGCGACAATCCGGTATAGAAAGGGGAAAAGAGGGAGAAAAGCAACCGTGAGTACTCATCCAAAGTACTCGCAAGCAAGGAGCTACACTACATATGCATGGGTATATGTGTAAAGGGCCATATCAGTGGACTGAACTGCAGAATGCCAGAATAAGAGGGGGATAGCTAATCTTGTCGAAGACTACGCTTCTGGCCACCTCCATCTTGCAGCATGTAGAAGAGAGTAGATGGTAAGTTCACTAAGTAGCATCGCATAGCATAATCCTACCCGGCGATCCCCTCCTCGTCGCCCTGTTAGAGAGCGATCACCAGGTTGTATCTGGCACTTGGAAGGGTGTGTTTTATTAAGTATCCGGTTCTAGTTGTCATAAGGTCAAGGTACAACTCCGGGTCGTCCTTTTACCGAGGGACACGGCTATTCGAATAGATAAACTTCCCTGCAGGGGTGCACCACATAACCCAACACGCTCGATCCCATTTGGCCGGACACACTTTTCTAGGTCATGCCCGGCCGCGGAAGATCAACACGTCGCAGCCCCACCTAGGCTCAACAGAGAGGTCAACACGCCGGTCTAAATCCTATGTGCGCAGGGGTCTGGGCCCATCGCCCATTGCACACCTGCACGTTGCGTACGCGGCCGGAAGCAGACCTAGCCTAGCAGGCGTTCCAGTCCAATCCGGCGCGTGCCCCTCCGTCGCTAACGTCAAGAAGAGCTTCGGCTGATACCACGACGTCAAGTGCCCATAACTGTTCCCGCGTAGTTGGTTAGTGCGTATAGACCAAATGGCCAGACTCAGATCAAATACCAAGATCTCGTTAAGCGTGTTAAGTATCCGCGAACGCCGACCAGGGCCAGGCCCACCTCTCTCTAGGTGGTCTCAACCTGCCCTATCGCTCTGCCATAAAGTAACAGTCGGGGGCCGTCAGGAACCCAAGCCCACCTCTACCGGGATGGAGCCACCTGTCCTTTCAGCCCCCCTCATCAGAATCACTTGCGGGTACTTCTCGAGCCGACCCGACTTTAGTCACCACATGTGTCATGTATATAAAGTATATAGTATATACCCGTGATCACCTCCCGAAGTGACCACGGCCCAGTAGTATAGCATGGCAGACGGACAAGAGTGTAGGGCCACTAATGGAACACTAGCATCCTATACTAAGGAGTAGGATAGCAGGTAAGGGTAACAACTGTAGCAACAATGACAGGCTATGCAACAAAATAGGATTAACCGAAATCAGTAACATGCTACACTACTCTAATGCAAGCAGTATAGAGAAGAATAGGCGATATCTGGTGATCAAGGGGGGGGCTTGCCTGATCGCTCTGGCAAGAAGGAGGGGTCGTCAACATCGTAGTCGTACTGGGTAGCAGCGGCGTCGGTCTCGGTGTCTAACGAGAGAAGAGGGGGAAGAAACAATAAATATAATGCAAACATAAGCATGACGATGGAAGACATGTCAATGCACGGGGCTAGGTGTGCCCTAACGCTGTAGGAGGTGGTACCGGCGAAGGGGGGAAACATCCGGGAAAATATCCCCGGTGTTTCGCGTTCTCGGATAGATGAATCGGAGGGGAAAAGTTGCATGTTTGCTATGCTAGGGAGGTGTGGCGGACGAACGGGCTGCGTTTCCGGATTCGTCTCGTCGTTCTGAGCAACTTTCATGTATAAAACTTTTTCATCCGAGTTACAGATTATTTTATATGAATTTCTGAAGTTTAAGCAATATCCTAGATTTATTATTAAACTAAAATAGGGTTATTGCACGAGCATGGCGTCATCATGATGTCATTAGTCAGCTGAGTTGACCATGGTCAACCCTGACGTGTGGGGCCGGTCAGTGCCCAGTCAGCAGTACAGTCAGCGTTGACTGGGTCAAAGTTGACCAGTCAATGGGGCCCATCTCTCAGTGTCACATATTTTAAAAGGGGGGGTTAAATTAAGCTAACTAGGGGTGTGGCCCCACTGTCATAGAGTCCTCTGACTAACTATTTAGCTAATTAGTTAATTAGGCAAAATTAATTAAGTTAATTAACTGAACCACTAATTAATTATTTTAGTAGTTATTTTATTTTTATTAACTTTTCTTTTTTCTTTTTTCTTAAGACAGGGGCGTGGGCCCCATTCGTCAGTGGCTCAGGCAAGTTGAGGGCACGGGCTACCGGGCGAGGCAGACCCAGGCGCGGTCGCGGCGAGGCCGGCCGGAGCGGTGCCCGGCAGCGACAGTGGCGGGAGAGGGGCTTCGTCACACGCGGGGATAGCGGGGAGCGGTGGCGGACGCCGGCGAAGGCAGTCGCGCGGGGATGGGGAGCAGGGCCGGCCGCAGCCAGAGTCAGGCGCGGGCGGGGCGCGGTCTGGGAGCGTGGTCGGTGCGCGCCAGGGAAGGCGGCAGTGCGCGGGCGCACGTGTCGGGCATGGTCGAGGCATAGGCGGCGCGAGCAACGGTGAGCGCAACAGCAGAGGGAGGAGGAGACTGGTGTGGTTCCTCACCCGCGTTGCAGGGGAGGCTCGGGGAGGCCGGCGATGAGCAGCCCAACAGCGACGACGTGCGGCGGGAGGTTGGGGTGGCCATGGACGGAGCACGGGCGGAGCTCGAGGAAGACGGGCGCGGTGCAGCATGGAGAGGAAGGAGGCGAGGCGGTCCGGTGGCGTCGTGGTTCTGGCGAGGGGGCTCCGAGCGGCGGCGGCGGCAGCGTCGAGGCCGAGCCCCAATTCCAGATCAGGGGCGGAGGGGACGAGGCGGCGGATGGGTGTCGAGGCGAGGTGAGGCAGCTACTGCGACGGGGACGGGCGCCCTGGGCGTGGGCGGGCGTCCAGATCGAGCGGGGCAGGGGGTCGTGCGAGAGAGATGGGATCATGGGGGCGGGGAAGTGGATCGGGGGTCGAGCGTGGGGCTCTCCCCTGGCGGCGCTGTAGGGAGAGGGTGGGGTTCGGGGCAGTCTAGGGTTAGGTCGGGGGCTAGGGGAGTTATACGGGGCCGCTGGGCCGGTTAGGTCGGGGGCTGGGCCGGTTGGCCCAGTGGGGGGGCTTTTCTTTTCTTTCTTTTTTTGAAACTTCTTTGTTTTCTTTTAATTTCAAAAGGCAAAACAGTTTTATAAAACACAAATCTTGAACCTAAATTATTATTATAATTTAGACTACTGCCACAATTAGTTTGGTAGTTAAATAAATTAGCTTAGCATTTTTATAAAACAAAAAGGCATTTAAGCAACGTTTTAACCATTGTTTTAATTAGTTTAGGGCATTTAAATACTTTGCAAAAATGTTGGTTCGCCACCAATATTGCCAAAAGGATATTTGCCACATGATGAGCATTTTAGTTTTCATGTTTGAGCAATTTAGAATTTTGACTTTAATTTGAAATTGAGATTTGGACTGGAATAGAATCAAAGTGATATTAGCAACAGTAACAATGATGACAAGGCAATATTTAAAGGGGATTATTGTAGCATGATTCTCGGGGTGTTAAAAATCTCCTCCACTACAAGAAATCTCGTCCCGAGATTTAAGAGGTGGAGTAATGGGGAAGACTCAGGATGGATGGAGTTCAAAACAAGATAGGTACCTGGGGGCTATCTCGGTGAACGTGGCATAGAGGCATCTCTCGAGTTGAAATTCAAGAAAGTCATCGAGAGCAAGGTAAGAAGGAGCAATAAGAAGCTTCAACCGGGTAGGCAATCGTTCGTTACCTGAAACAGAGGGTGAAAGGGGTTCAGAGCAATGGGAATAAGTATTGCGTATGATACCAGAATAGATCACTACGTGGGTAAGCCAAGCGCGAGGGACAATTTCGGAAAACAGGGACGTATAGGAGAGTCAGGTTTCGATCCTGTGGAACTGTGGGTTATGGGCCCACCATGTGGTTCAAAAGTAGGAAGGACGCCGACATATTGCACGGTCAAGGTAGCAAGGCATGTCAGAGGGTAGCCTATCGATTATGTCGGCAACAACGTTGGTACCAAGGGCGAGGGACGAAGAGAACCATTTTCCTGCTTGTTGAAACGAGGCGGACCAGGAGGCAAAGTTCTCGTCCATCGGCGGTTACCGAAATGTCATCAACAAAAGTAACGGGGTCTTACTGACAGGGTTGTACACTGAGGTGTTCACATAAGCAGGGAATTAATACTGCTTAGATCAAAGTGATCACTAGAAAGGTTAAAGAAAACAATTGAAAGGAAAAGGTGTTTATCAGATTAACAGAACAATGGAAAGGAAAATGTGTTTAAACACATATTTCAGGGGTGTATCCTTCCCAAGGGTAAACAGAGCATGATATCCATGATTGGATAGAAGTAGAAAACCTTTAGGTAAGGGGAGAGAAATTTCTTGACATCACCCATACAACGGTGTTTGGATAATGGACAAAGAAAAGTTTGCATTGTTCTTCAAATGCTCTTATTGGAAATCGGAGTACCACAGACATGCTTCGAGATAGCATTGACATGGTCTTCAAGCAAAGATGAGACTTTGGATACAGGAAGGATCCATCAGGAAAAACTTGTAGAATAAGTCTTACAATTTTCTCATGGAAGAATGGATAACCTTGCTGAAAGGAAGAACTATAACAATAGGTCCTCCGGTCAAGTGTGCTAGGCATGACATCACCTTACCGGGTCATATAAAGACCAATGTTATAACTCTTGAAAATATGCTCCAACCATCATAGCTGACCGAATCGGTGTTAGGAAACCTCAGACTCAGGATGCCTAAGAAGAAAAGGTGCAACACAATTGACGAGATGACATTGTAAAATTCTTAGGAAATGAACTATGGAAGCGAGTTCCGAAACAAAAATTCATCATTAAACCAGGGAAATGATGAGGGGGTGGCTGATGGACTCAGCGACAATTCATCAGAATTTCAAAGGATGGATTTCCACAATTATGTGAACAAGGAGATAACATTTGTCAGATCAATGATATAATGAGATATGCTCGAGGAAAACATACCCAATTAAACATCAGTTGAAAGGTGCACCTGAAATATGGGCTTATGTAGCATGACCGATGTTAGAATGGTGATTCGATAGCCAATGGTCTAAGAATTAAATGTCGACCATTAACTTCAAAGCAATAGGGCTGCTAGAAGTACAGAACCCAAACATCATCGTTCACTTGTTGATATTCCCGGTTAGTCAATACGGGGACCAAGAAATAATGGTGCTTGTGAGAAGTATCACTATACCAAGAAATATTAAGAGGTGGAGCAATCCTTGCAACATCCTTGACATAAGGACAGTAATACTTCAAGGTAGAACATAACACAAACTGGATAGCAAGTTGCATCCATAACATGAACAAATTTGTGTTGGGGGAAGGCAAGGAGGTTGTCGATGATAACCCACATTATCGAGGGGCAAGGATGGTATTTCTCATCATGAATTCGATCGATATCCTGGAAGATCTCTGAATGCTGATGATGATCACGACACATTTGTCACGAGATTTCATGAAGATGTAATCGATCGGCGATGGCATCAAGTCAAAGGAATGATGAAGCAAAAGGTTATTGGAACCATGGTTACGACACAAACTCAAAATTAAGCTTGTTGTTCAAGGCGAAATGATACGACGAGGAAGAATGGCGTAAGGTTATCTCATCGTCGAAAATTATGCTCTGGGAAGAAGGACCAGGTAGCACAGCTAAAATAGCACAATGATATAGCCGATCAGGCTAGGAATGACTTGAAGGATTATTAAACTCGTAAGCAATGAAAATTACTTAGAGTTATTGAATCGGAGTGCGGAATCGATTCACTTATCGGTGTTCTCGAGTGAAATAACTCAGAACCCGGGGGAAATCTGAAATCGGTGAGAAGAAATAATAGATGAAGACTCGTAGGAAGCAACACAGTTCATTGATATTCTCAAGATACTGGAGGGTATTACTCGAAGGAAGATTGACATATGGGTTGCGGAGATGTATTGATCCGCAGAAGACAAGTGTTTTCACTTGCTTGAGAAATGGGATCAAGTAGAAAATATGGTCGGAACCACGATCATAAATGATTGAACCACGGATACAAGATGAACTTATAACAAGGGGGTAATTATTTTTACAAGCAACTTCCATGATAAGTTATACATCGTGTCCATGGGCATGAATGCAAGGTTCAAGGTCGACTCCCACTTCTTCAATGTATAACCTTCCATTCACTTCTTGCTTTGATAAAGGTATTAGTGTTGAAAGTTTTACCTGGTGAAATACCAGATGAGTATGACTCGTGAAAACTTCCGAGTTCACACATATTAAGGAAGGCATAGGTTCAACCCGTCAGGGTATCGTGGAAACATATACCACAAGCTTCAATAGTAAATACCACCAACTCGAAAACAGAGCATGGTTGAGAAAACAGAGGATACAATTTACCAAAGTCATGGTGTATCAGGGGAAGAACTCAAGGTTTTGAGAATATGCAGGAACGGTCGGATAATAATCCACCAAAGGATCTGGCGGACCGCAAAGAAACTGATTTGAGTATATATGTTCAGCCAGAAGAAGAAATAATGCCAAGGCATCGGATTATAGAAAAATCTGGATAATTTCGAGACCTTAAATGCAAGGAATTATGATTTCCAAATTGGGGGATCAAAAGCAGATGCTCTGATCAAAAGACAAGTAAGTTGAATAGACTTAGAGGCACAAACGGTGGCAATTTGATTGGTCGACAACCAGCTCATGTTCAAAATGACGTCCGAGCCGGAAGGATAATTTTCAGGGAATAACTGATGATTGTGTGCATTCACACACATGTTGATCCAGCATGATCAGAATGTCGATCACAAAGTATTTTAATGAATATTGCTAGACATATGGAAGTAACCATTATGCAAGCAGGTAAAGAAGATCAAGAGCAATAGGCTGCTGAGGATTTCGGAAGATCGAATGGCATTTCGAAGAATTTTGCGAAACACCTGAACAACTAGGGATGAACGAATCCCCGGTAAGTGTGAGGAATTATTCATACATGTATTCATGAGGAAAAGAAGCTGCAAGGCAGCAGACCCAAAGGATTCTCGGAATATCCGAAGTATTTTAGGGTATCTTGTAATAACAAGAACAATTGGAAATGAAGTTATGGACGACTAGTGTATGTAGCTTTCCATAGGGATTTATCGGTGGCATGGATTTGCAATGGCGAAGGGCACCAGGGTCTCGGGGAAACATCGGAGAGTATCTTCAAAATTTTCTGGTGCAGCAGGCGGTCATCTGGACTGAAGGGGCTCTCCGGGAGAAGTATTCTCGAGAACCTAAAGTTAGATTTTAGAAAAATCATTTAACCCGAATAGAAGAGAGATCAAAGTCCCAGAGTATAGACGAGAAATAAAAGATCCTAATACCACCCAATGGCGACGTGGGCCCGTAAGACACACAGCCATGTTAGTAAAAGTTTTGCAATGTCTAGACTCGACTTCGGCCAAGGAGTGTGGAAGGGGGATTCCTATAGGCAGTCGGCTCTGATACCAACTTGTGACGCCCCCGATTTGACCGTACACTAATCATGCACGCAAACGTGTACGATCAAGATCAGGGACTCATGGGAAGATATCACAACACAACTCTAAAATATAAATAAGTCATACAAGCCTCATAATACAAGCCATGGGCCTCGAGGGCTCGAATACAAGTGCTCGATCATAGACGAGTCAGCGGAAGCAACAATATCTGAGTACAGACATAAGTTAAACAAGTTTGCCTTAAGAAGGCTAGCACAAAAGTAGCAACGATCGAAAAGGCAAGGCCTCCTGCCTGGGACCTCCTAACTACTCCTCGAAGCCGAACTCCATGTAGAATCATCCTCGGGATCTCTAGCTCCTGGACTCCAGCATCTGGTTGCGACAATCCGGTATAGAAAGGGGAAAAGAGGGAGAAAAGCAACCGTGAGTAATCATCCAAAGTACTCGCAAACAAGGAGCTACACTACATATGCATGGGTATATGTGTAAAGGGCCATATTAGTGGACTGAACTGCAGAATGCCAGAATAAGAGGGGGATAGCTAATCCTGTCGAAGACTACGCTTCTGGCCACCTCCATCTTGCAGCATGTAGAAGAGAGAAGATGGTAAGTTCACCAAGTAGCATCGCATAGCATAATCCTACGCGGCGATCCCCTCCTCGTCGCCCTGTTAGAGAGCGATCACCGGGTTGTATCTGGCACTTGGAAGGGTGTGTTTTATTAAGTATCCGGTTCTAGTTGTCATAAGGTCAAGGTACAACTCTGGGTCGTCCTTTTACCGAGGGACACGGCTATTCGAATAGATAAACTTCCCTGCAGGGGTGCACCACATAACCCAACACGCTCGATCCCATTTCGCCGGACACACTTTTCTGGGTCATGCCCGGCCGCGGAAGATCAACACGTCGCAGCCCCACCTAGGCTCAACAGAGAGGTCAACACGCCGGTCTAAATCCTATGGGCGCAGGGGTCTGGGCCCATCGCCCATTGCACACCTGCACGTTGCGTACGCGGCCGGAAGCAGACCTAGCCTAGCAGGCGTTCCAGTCCAATCCGGCGCGCGCCGCTCCGTCGCTGACGTCAAGAAGAGCTGAGCTGATACCACGACGTCGAGTGCCCATAACTGTTCCCGCGTAGTTGGTTAGTGCGTATAGACCAAATGGCCAGACTCAGATCAAATACCAAGATCTCGTTAAGCGTGTTAAGTATCCGCGAACGCCGACCAGGGCCAGGCCCACCTCTCTCCTAGGTGGTCTCAACCTGCCCTGTCGCTCCGCCATAAAGTAACAGTCGGGGCCGTCAGGAACCCAGGCCCACCTCTACCGGGATGGAGCCACCTGTCCTTTCAGCCCCCCTCATCAGAATCACTTGCGGGTACTTCTCGAGCCGACCCGACTTTAGTCACCACATGTGTCATGTATATAAAGTATATAGTATATACCCGTGATCACCTCTCAAAGTGATCACGGCCCAGTAGTATAGCATGGCAGACGGACAAGAGTGTAGGGCCACTGATGGAACACTAGCATCCTATACTAAGCAGTAGGATAGCAGGTAAGGGTAACAACTGTAGCAACAATGACAGGCTATGCAACAGAATAGGATTAACCGAAATCAGTAACATGCTACACTACTCTAATGCAAGCAGTATAGAGAAGAATAGGCGATATCTGGTGATCAAGGGGGGGGGCTTGCCTGATCGCTCTGGCAAGAAGGAGGGGTCGTCAACATCGTAGTCATACTGGGTAGCGGCGGCGTCGGTCTCGGTGTCTAACGATAGAAGAGGGGGAAGAAACAATAAATATAATGCAAACATAAGCATGACGATGGAAGACATGTCAATGCGCGGGGCTAGGTGTGCCCTAACGCTGTAGGAGGTGGTACCGGCGAAGGGGGGAAAAATCCGGGAAAATATCCCCGGTGTTTCGCGTTCTCGGACAGATGAATCGGAGGGGAAAAGTTGCGTGTTTGCTATGCTAGGGAGGTGTGGCGGACGAACGGGCTGCATATCCGGATTCGTCTCGTCGTTCTTAGTAACTTTCATGTATAAAACTTTCATCCGAGTTACAGATTATTTTATATGAATTTCTGAAGTTTAAGCAATATCCTAGATTTATTATTAAACTAAAATAGGGTTATTGCACGAGCATGGCGCCATCATGATGTCATTAGTCAGCTGAGTTGACCATGGTCAACCCTGACGTGTGGGGTCGGTCAGTGCCCAGTCAGCAGTACAGTCAGCGTTGACTGGGTCAAAGTTGACCAGTCAACAGGGTCAATGGGGCCCATCTCTCAGTGTCACATATTTTAAAAGGGAGGGTTTAAATTAAGCTAACTAGGGGTGGGGCCCCACTGTCATAGAGTCCTCTGACTAACTATTTAGCTAATTAGGCAAAATTAATTAAGTTAATTAACTGAACCACTAATTAATTAATTATTTTAGTAGTTATTTTATTTTTATTAACATTTCTTTTTTTCGTTTTTCTTAAGACAGGGGCGTGGGCCCCATTCGTCAGTGGCTCAGGCCAGTTGAGGGCACGGGCTACCGGGCGAGGCAGACCCGGGCGCGGTCGCGGCGAGGCCGGCCGGAGCGGCGCCCGGCAGCGGCAGTGGCGGGAGAGGGGCTTCGTCACGCGCGGGGATAGCGGGGAGCGGTGGTGGACGCCGGCGAAGGCAGCCGTGCGGGGATGGGGAGCAGGGCCGGCCGCAGCCAGAGTCAGGCGCGGGCGGGGCGCGGTCTGGGAGCGTGGTGAGTGCGCGCCAGGGAAGGCGGCAGTGCGCGGGCGCACGCGTCGGGCATGGTCGAGGCGTAGGCGGCGTGAGCAACGGTGAGCGCAACAGCAGAGGGAGGAGGAGACCGGTGGGGTTCCTCACCCGTGTTGCAGGGGAGGCTCGGGAAGGCCGGCGATGAGCAGCCCAACGGCGACGACGTGCGGCGGGAGGTCGGGGTGGCCATGGACGGAGCATGGGCGGAGCTCGAGGAAGACGGGCGCGGTGCAGCATGGAGAGGAAGGAGGCGAGGCGGTCCGGTGGCGTCGTGGTTCTGGCGAGGGGGCTCCGAGCGGCGGCGGCGTCGTCGAGGCCGAGCCCCAATTCTAGATCAGGGTCGGAGGGGACGAGGCGGCGGATGGGTGTCGGGGCGAGGTGAGGCAGCTACTGCGACGGGGACGGGCGCCCTGGGCGTGGGCGGGCGTCCAGATCGAGCGGGGCAGGGGGTCGTGCGAGAGAGATGGGATCGTGGGGGTGGGGAAGTGGATTGGGGGTCGAGCGTGGGGCTCTCCCCTGGCGGCGCTGTAGGGAGAGGGTGGGGTTCGGGGCAGTCTAGGGTTAGGTCGGGGGCTAGGGGAATTATACGGGGCGGCTGGGCCGGTTAGGTCGGCGGCTGGGCCGGTTGGCCCAGTGGGGGGGCTTTTCTTTTCTTTCTTTTTTTGAAACTTCTTTGTTTTCTTTTAATTTCAAAAGGCAAAACAGTTTTATAAAACACAAAGCTTGAACCTAAATTATTATTATTATTTAGACTACTGCCACAATTAGTTTGGTAGTTAAATAAATTAGCTTAGCGTTTTTATAAAACAAAAAGGCATTTAAGCAACGTTTTAACCATTGTTTTAATTAGTTTAGGGCATTTAAATACTTTGCAAAAATGTTGGTTCGCCACCAATATTGCCAAAAGGATATTTTCCACATGATGAGCATTTTAGTTTTCATGTTTGAGCAATTTAGAATTTTGACTTTAATTTGAAATTGAGATTTGGACTGGAATAGAATCAAAGTGAGATTAGCAACAGTAACAATGATGACAAGGCAACATTTAAAGGGGATTATTGTAGCATGATTCTCGGGGTGTTACAATAGGCCAGTGCACCTACAATCCCCTACATCTGCTAGCCTATCATGGAAAGGTTTCCCACAACTTACTTAACTAAGCCAGAGCCCATAATGGCTTGTGGCTGCACACGAAAGTTTTTAGCATGAATAATCTTATGATCCATTTGAGTCTGGGTGGCATTCCATATGATGATCACACAGATACCCCGGGATCTCCTAGGACTACACTAGATTCCCCAGGTGCCCGGGCAAGCCACTAGTATCCCCACGGTGCCCCAACCATTCCACCCAGATGTGTATTAAAGTAGCCACCTTAAGTTTCCCCTAATTATTTCCTAGGGTCACGTCCTACAATCAACATGTGCTCTGATACCATTTCTGTAGCGACCCGGCCTCAGACTGACAAGTCTATGTGTATCTGTACTATCCCTGGATCTGTATGCTAGCACACACAGTACATCAATGTATATATCAAAGTGCAATCACATGTATAAGTAACGAAAAACTGATATATACCTTAAGAATCTCAGCGGAAACAGGCAAACGGGTGTGGAGTCCCATCAACGCCATCGGCAAGT
Source organism: Aegilops tauschii subsp. strangulata (assembly GCF_002575655.3). Classification (NCBI taxonomy): domain Eukaryota; kingdom Viridiplantae; phylum Streptophyta; class Magnoliopsida; order Poales; family Poaceae; genus Aegilops; species Aegilops tauschii. Next base: position 186,599,630 of record NC_053036.3, on the reverse strand, counting down.
TGAGTGCGGACCGTAACCCTATCGTATGACTTACTCGTCGGATAATACCTGCAACATAATATGTTGCAGCCGTGTATGTCAGTACGTTGAATGTACTGGCAAGTCACACCACAAGAGATGAATAAATGTCCTATTTATACATGCAATATGGTTGGTGGATGGTTCTAAATTTAATTTGCATAAAGCTGATTTTTTTTCTATCATCAAAAGAATATCATATTTTTACTACATAATTCATCATAATATGATTGAGATGGTTGCTCCATTCAATCTATACCCAAATTCACTAAAACCCATTAAATTAATTAAGAGTGATGAGATCGCTCAATTCCCACTTTCCAGATGCTCAAATTGTCCATAACCGGGGACACGGCTAATCGATTAGTTTTACACTCTGCAGAGTTTTGCACATTTTTCCTCACAAGACTCGATCACCTCCTTTGTAGTCCTCGCACTGCCTGGTGTTTGAGAGCCGGAAGATCGAGACATAGTCTTTCTGAAGTGTTCCCTCTTAACCCTGGGTAGACCAGTACACCTACATATATAACTACATATGTTAGTCTACCACTATAAGAGGTCACACAACGTACTCAACTAAGCCAGAGCTCATAATAGCTTGTGGCTGTGCAAGTAAGCTTCTAGTCATGAAAAATTGATGAATCCCTTTGAGCCTGGGTGGTAGTCAGTAGGGTGATCACACGGGTACTCCGGGATCCCCTGGGCAAGTCCACTGGTTTCTCCAGGGTGCCCGAGTAAGTCCACTGGTTTCTCCAGGGTGCCCCTTATCAATCCACCCAGATGTGTGTTAATGTTGCCACCTTAAGGTTACCCTTAATTATTATATCACTCGCAACTTTCATGATCTCACATACCAATCCCCATCTACAATGGCATAGCAAAATCCCTACAACGTTGGCGACAAAGAAGTAAAAGCTCAGACCTACCTCATTGCACTATTGGGTTTATAATATAGCGAACTAACATATTCATGCAAACCCTACATCAAAGGACTAAATGCATATATAAAACATAGGTATAAAAGGGCATGATCAAGATGTAACTTGCCTTGTACTGTTGATGAAGATGAAATATTCTATTGAGTCGTCTCTCCTTCTCGTTACGATATATGTAACGATATAAGAAAGTACTTTAACACACAACAACATCCAAATAAATGTCCAAAAATATATTCAAATTACAATAAAAAATAAAAAATAACATTCCTACATAAGTTGTTAGGACTTGGTTACGGGTTGAGATAAGATCAAGAATGAAAATATGATATAGGTTTTGTTCTAGGGTTGGGTCAAAGTGAAGATCACGGGTTGAAGAGTTGTGAGGCAAGGTTCTACGACAAGGTCTATAATAAAAATGGTAGATGGAGTTTGTGGCATAAATGTTTATATTACAAAATGTATGTAACATCTCGTGAAGTCTAAATTTGTATAATGATAGCATATGACCAGAGAGGTTCCTAATGATCTTCTCAAGAAAGCTGAATCAAGAATCAAATTAAACTAATGATGAAATTGAATTACGATAAAAGAAAAACTATATGAAGTGTTAAGGTTGAGACAGTGGCTAGACATAGATGAACAATTAGAAAAAAATCTAACAGAAAGATAGGGACCGAAGGATCAATTTTGCTGAAGGAAACATTTTCAAAAGAATTACAGATTAATAGATATAGCAAAAATACTCAAATACAAATTTTAAATTTGTGTCAAATTTAATTTACCAAAAGTGAAATATTTTTGTCTCCTGATAAACTTTGTATTTCAACGAATTCGTGGATATAAAATTTGTCGAATTCGGACTGACGGTCTAGGAGATATGAATTTCCGAAGTTTGAGTATTTTTCTGAAAAACAATTACGGGATTTACACAGTGCTCACCGGAGTTTCGCCGGAGTTTCGTCGGAGTTGGAGAAGAAAAGGTCCCGACGTCAACGAATGGCCGAACGGCGTAGAGGAGGCCGAGGCGAACTTGAGAGATGCAGAGGTGAGATCGTCCTCGTCCTCCTCGGGCGCGGTGGAGAAGCCGCCGGAGTTGCGAAAACATGTAAATCCCGGCGAGCAATTCCTCTCGGAATAGAGCGACATAAAGAGGGGTTTTAAGGGAGAGGGATGAGGGCTTCGAGGCGCACCTAGGGTCCTATTTATAGTGGCCGAGGGAGCCGGTACAGGGAGATCAAACGAGCTCATTGTGGCCTCTAATGACGGATTGATTCCGGAACAATTAAGACATCAAAGTGGAATTTTAATCCTCTGAATGGGTTCTCCATGCAATACAAAAAATCTTTCGTGTTGATGAGAAGTGGAAAGAGCGAACGTTTTAAGTGCTAGAGCCAGAGGAAGATGTACAGGTGCCATGGCTGTTTCTGTTCTCCTCCAGATTGAAACGTACAGAGGAGGAAGAAGGGGTTCCTGGACTTCGGCTAAGGAAAAAAATAAGATGGGCCTTAGTGGGGAACCCGGCCCAAGGGGAAAATGAAAAGAGAGAAAGAAAAAAAAGAAGAAGTGGGCATGGTCCAAATAGGCTTAGGACATAATTACAAAATAATACTCCCTCTGTCCCATAATATAAGAACGTTTTTTATACTACACTAGTGTCGAAAACGTTCTTATATTACGGGACGGAGGGAGTATATTTTTTGTGCAACAGTTTTAAAACAGCAAATAAAATAAATGTTCACATTTATTTTTAATTTAAGTGTGCAAAACGTTTGTATAAACAACAAATAAAATTTTATTAAGAAATGTTCAAATGAACCTAAATAACATTCATATATTTCGAAAATAGTTTTAGCCAAAAATTAAATAGTTATCCTGCTCTTATTATTCAATAAGTGTATTATAATTATCCCAAAACATGTTCTCTTTTATAAATTCTCAATTGATAATTAATAATTGAGCCATATTAAATATTTCCAAATATAATTTTGGAGAAGTCATGTTATCTCCCCTCATAAATTTTATTTGATTAATTTGGAAATATTTAAACGACAGCAAAACTCCAAATAATATCATATTTCAATTGGAACTCCAAAATCCAAACAAACTCCATATGAAATATTCATCCACCACATTTGAGAAAGTCATCTTATTCTCACTCCAAAATTGCGATTGTGGTTTCCAATATTTCAAAAAGAGTCAAACACAAATTAAAGCCCTTTGATTTCTTGAATAAACTTCCCGAACCATAGTGATGCGGAGCATCCTACGATCATCCCCATGGACCTATCATCGTCTCATCAAGAGCCAAGAGGACCCATGACACGAGCACGAGCTAGAGCTCTCGAGAATGAGGTGACTTCCTTCCTTAGTGATATCACATATGATCCACTCGAGACATGGCTACTACCTAAGGCCGATATGCTATGCATGATCAGGTGTCAAGAGGACCCTCACGAAGATGCATGTGAAGACGGACAAGCCGCCAAGTCCATGGATGAAGAGAACCAACGGAAACGGGCAAGTTCACCTTCCAGGCCCCGGACATCCGGCCCCTGAGGATGCCAACAACAGCAGCAGCCCAGCCGTCGAAGTGCTACAGGGCCCGGACATCCGGCCCCATGCCCCGGACATCCGGCTCCTCCCGAAAGCCCGGAAATCCGGCCCCTTCGCCGCTCATCCGACCACGCCTATCCAGAGACTACAGAAGTTTGCACCGCCAGCCCAGACATCCGGCCCCCAGCCCGGACATCCGGCCCCTCCTGAAGCCCCGGACATCCGGCCCGACGCCCGGACATCCGGCTGTGTCTGTCTGCGCACAGTAAAGGGCCGAAGCCCATGTACCTCTTCGCCCTCCTAGACTATATATACTCCATCCCCTTCCTCTTTCTAGGGTTAGAAAAGGATTAGCTCATTTAGAGATAGAGCTTTGCTCATCCATTACGGATCTACTCCACGAGAGAGACCGCGGCCCCTCTACGGAGAAGATCACCTTGGATTCAAGACCTCCTCACGGAGAAGACCCCCATCAAGACCTCCTTTCGGAGAAGAACCAGTTACCTCTTGTATCGTCCTTTGTTGGATTTGGATCTTATATACCTTTGTGTTCATCGATCTAGCGCATGTGTGATCTATTCTTGTAGGTTGAGTGATTCTCTCGTGTTTTCCCTCGTGTTTCCCTCGTGTGTCCCCTCGTGTTCATCATGTTCTTCGTAGGGATTCGCTCCTTTCGTGAAAGATCGGCCATCTAGGGTTCCACCCTACATCATCTTGGTATCATGAGCCACGTTGATCACGATTTCGGAGCCCCCTCTCTTTGTTTCCTAGCTTGATTTTGTTGTTTTTCGTCCTAATCCGAAAATTGCCCCACAAAAATAGCCCCCAATTTTTTTTTGGGATTTGTTGGTGTGATGAAGTTTTGTTGGATTTGATCCGCCGATTTCGTGTGTTGCAGGTAGATCTAGCTCTTCCCCATCTTTTTCCCAAATTCCATCCACAAAATCTTCCGAATTTTGCCCCGGATTTGACCTCTCCACGCGGTGTTCTTCGAGTTCGTCCACGGATCCCGAGCCCGGACATCCGGCCATCAGCCCGGACATCCGGCCCTTGACAGCAAAATTTCCATCCTCCACTCCGTTTACCGCCTAACTTTCGTCCAACTTTGTTCCGGAGCCCACATACACTTCCGCATACCACCACCACTTCCGCATAGCACCACCATAGCCTTTCCCGCTACCAACTCCGACAATTTTGACCCGTTTTGCTTTGAGAATTTGAGTTGTGGTTTCCGTGTCCTATTGTGTTTCGGCTATCTAGGTACGGTTCTGCATCAACATCACCATCGCTCATCTTCGCCAAGGACTACTATGAACGGCTACATCACTTTGGTATCACTTTCACTTGCTATCATCTTGGTATCGTGATATCATCATACTCTCTTGCATTTGCATTGATAACCCCATGGCCTTACTTTTGCGTAGCTTACCCATCGAGACTAGCCTTTGAGTATTGCCGGCAACGTGACTTGTGCACATTAGTGATCATACTTCCCATAGCTTACATACCATCATCGTGTTGCATATCTTGGTATCATCTCTTGTGTCACAAAGTTGTCTTCGCATACACAATTGCTATCTTGGTTCGTCAAGCATTGCATGAGAAAAGAGCTCAAACAACAAAGAGCTAAACAAGCTTTTAAGGAAAAGAAGGAAGATAAGAAAAGAGCTTATAAGCAAGAACCATAGCATCATACAACATTAAGATTGTCATACTCGATCATCTTGGATCAAAAGCATAGAAACATCATACATATAGCATACTTGGGATAGAAGTCGTTGCATTTTTGCTTAGTAGGTTGTGCACAAGTTCGTATCCGCCTATTGTGCAATCGTGCTAGCGTCTCTCTAGTGTTGTGCAACAAGAGCATCTTGGTGGATTCCACATTTTGGCTCATCCTTGGTTCCTCAAGCCCACTTATCTATTTGCGTGTGTGTTTCCGTGTACCATATCTTGCTATTGGTCTACTTGTTACATTTACAAGTCGCGAATCTTTTCCAACATTATTGAGTCTCACTTACAATTGCATCAAATTTTTTGTGCCACCATCCTAACCAAGCTCCACCATAAGCTTTTACTTGTGTAGGTGTGAGAACCGACAAGAATTGGTACCAATTGTGCTATTTCCTTGCTACACATTGGAGTGATCTTTGATCCATTTTCAACATCGGTCAAGGAACATTTGGTATTGGTTCTTCTCTTTCTCCCACTCACATATCTTTGTTTGGAATGATGGATAGGCCAAGTACTTCTACCAACCCACTCTTCTTAGAACAAGACGACGACATGTCATCCTACGTCACCAAGACCCAACTATTTGGTGCACATCGAGCTTTGCATCAAGAACAACTTGCTTTGGGCGACCGCATCGACAATCTCGCCACCGACCTACGACAATCCGAGCAACATACAAGAGACTACTTCGACACATCCATGAGTTCCCTCAAAGAAGATATCCGAACCATGATGGTCCGCTCTTCTACAACTTCGTCCTCGTCAAGACGGAGCCGCTCAAGTCGTCACTCCGAAGACACCCTCTCCGGTTCAAGTACACCGACATCGAACACTCTTCGTCGTGCCGCGCGTCAAGACCGTCAAGCTAACCGCAATCCTCTACACGACACCGACCCTCAAGAGCATCGACATTGTCAAAACCAAGCTGCTTTCGCACAAGCACAAGAACGGCAACGCCAACGACAACAAGAACAAGAGGAGCGAGCGCGACAACATCAAGATGCACAAGACGCCGAGGCACAACGTCAAGAACAACAACTACGTGAAGCTCAAGCACTTGAGGCGCAACGTGCCCTTCAAGATTCAAGTCGTGCCGTAGCCAATCGAGGCCGACAAGCTCGACTACATCAAGAAGCACTTCGCGATGAAGCTCAAGAAAGGATTTACCAAGAACGTGTGCATCGACAAGCTCCTTGTCAAGATCGACAAGCTCCTCGTCAAGATAGACAAGCTCCTACTCAAGCGAGACAAGAACGTCAAGTCCATCGAGAGCAAGAAAACAATGGACCCCCTACTCGCCTAGAGCAACATGAGGAAGACAACCCTCCTCGCCAAGAGCAACATGAGATTCTCAATCCTCACCGACATGGGCGTCATCATCTCCGACCCCAACACAATGAAGAGCAACGATATGGCAAGCTAAAGTTCACCATGCCCAAGTTTACTGGAAGCAATGACCCCGAAGAGGACATATCATGGGCATTGAAGGTTGACAAAATCTTCCGCTTGCACAACTATGAAGAAGAGAAGAAGATCGCAATGGCATCCCTCGAATTCCAAGACTACGTCCTCATTTGGTGGGAACAAGTCATTGAGCGCCAAGCGGCAAGAGGTGAACCACCCATCACCACTTGGGCACAAATGAAGGATGTCATGAGAGCACGATTCGTGCCAAACTACTACAACTGCGACCTCTTCAAGAAACTCCAACAACTCAAGCAAGGAACCAAGAGCGTTGAAGAATACTACAAGGAAATGGAGATTGCCATGATACGAGCCAATGTCAAAGAAGATGATGAGCAAACTATGGCGCGTTTCTTGAATGGACTCAATCACCCTATCAAGAAGATTGCCGACTTCCAACCATACTCGAACCTCATCGAGCTAGTGCATCAAGCTACGAAAGCGGAACGGCAAGTACAAGACGACTTCAAGTATGCCAAGTTCTCATCCAAGTCCTATGGCCTCTCCAACAATCAAGTTTCGACGACTCCCACTACAAGCAACGGCGACAAGTCAAGTTACAAGAAAGCTTCGACAAGCTCAAGTCGTCCTCCTACTACAAGCAACTTCAAGCCGAAAGCTTCATCATCATCTACTCCAACCGATGAGACCATAAAGACAAGTTCCATCAAATGTTTCACATGCGGAGGCCGAGGCCACAAGTCCTTCGAGTGCACAAACAAGCGCACCATGATCCTCAACGACGACGGAACCTATGACTCCATGAGTGAAGGAGAAATGGAAGCCCTTGAGCAAGTGGCCATGCACCCACAAGTGAACAATGAAGAAGAAGATGATCACATCTTTTGTGACGAAGACTCAAGTCCCGCTCTTGTTGTCTCCAAGGTCTTGACTCTTCAACATCAACAAGACGAAGATCAAAGATGCCATATCTTCCACACAAAGGCCGGCATCAATGGACGGTCCATCAAGGTCATCATCGATGGAGGGAGTTGCCATAACTTAGCAAGTGAAGAACTATGCTCCAAACTCCAATTGGTCAAGATGAAGCACCCACACCCCTACAAGGTTCAATGGCTAAGCGACACCGGCACCATCCAAGTCGAGCATAGAGTACAAGTCTCTTTCAAGATCGGCGCCTATGAAGACACTTTGGAGTGTGATGTCCTTCCGATGACCGTGTGCCACCTCCTTCTTGGACGGCCATGGCAATTTGACCGATGTGTCATTCACAATGGGCATACAAATCACTATAGCTTCAAGATGAAAGGGAAAGAGTTTGTGCTACGTCCTATGTCTCCAAGCCAAGTGCTCGCCGACAAGCAAAACACCCATCGTGGAGAGAATAGTGAGAGAGCGAACCACCAAAAAGAGAGTGAGCGCCACAAGCCCAAATTGAGTGTCTCCACGATGAGCGACAAGAGAACCTTAGTTCTCTTTGCCACCAAACGTGAGATGAGAGAAGTGTGTGAGAACCCATCAAGTGTCCTACACTATGTCCTATTGTGCAAGGACGAGGCACCAAAAACTAACAACTCTCACAATCTTCCTCTAGTGTTATCTTCTTTATTGCAGGAATTCCAAGATGTTTTCCCCGATGAGCTACCTCCGGGTCTACCTCCACTATGAGGCATTGAGCACCGAATTGATCTCATCCCCGGAGCGTCGCTTCCAAACAAAGCTCCCTACCGCGTCAACTCCGAAGAAACCAAAGAAATACAAAGGCAAGTAAAGCATCTCATAGACCATGGTCATGTGCGTGAAAGTTTGAGTCCTTGTGTTGTACCAGTCATTCTTGTGCCAAAACGAGACGGTAGCTTTCGCATGTGTTCCGATTGTAGACCTATCAATGCTATCACCGTTCGTTATAGGTACCCCATTCCACGCCTTGATGATATGCTTGATGAACTTTGCGGTGCCACTATCTTTTCCAAAATTGATCTTAAAAGTGGTTACTATCAAATCCGCATACAAGAGGGTGATGAATGGAAAACCGCTTTCAAAACAAAGTTTGGTCTATATGATTGGTTAGTCATGCCTATGTGTCACTACCGGTTTTTCAATAAAAATATTTATTGAGAGACCAATCCCTTTTACGGACCAGTAGAGAAGAATTCCTTCTCACTGGTAGACATTATCCTGGTCACAGAAGAAGAATACCAGGAGTACTGAATATAATACAAGGTTGAGCGGGGACGGCTCAACAGTTTATTACATGTACGCCGAATGGACAAAACGGCGGATAGGGTGGCATAACTACTAACTCACGATAACAACGGTGGAGGAAATATCACAGCGGAACGGGTGACATGACTCCTGCAAACTACAGCTCTTCGAGCGTCGGGGTGAAGCTCGAGGAGGTTTATTGTGGGTGGCGGAAGCGTCTATAATACAAGTGACCAATATCCAGGATCGCACAGGACTGACTGGGACTCCTCTAGGCGTCGGACTCGCTATCAAATTCTTCATCCAAGAGATCGCCTTCGTCAACATCTGGCCAAATCAACAAGCCAGGTGAGTACTATGAAAGTACTCGCAAGACAGTTCGGACATAAGATATAACAAATGTAAACATGAAGCATAAGAACGGAATAACAAGTGCGTTCAGACATAGAGACAATAATGCATGGGAAAATAACAGAGAAGTCGGGCGGTAGTCCTCCCGAAATCCCAAAAATAAATACTGGGTGCCAAACGAGGGTCTGAATGACTCCTCGAGAGGAAACTGCAAGAATAATAATGCCGCAGTCGGGCGTCGGGGCGACGCCACATAAAGGGCTTATAACAGAAAAATAAAGGTAGTGCGTGCCACAGTCGGACGTCTGAGCGACGTCACGTAAAGGGCTTATATTGAAAGTAAGAGACAAACATGCCACAGTCGGACGTCTGAGCGACATCACATAAAGGGCTTATAAAAGGAAATAAAAAATAGTGCATGCCACAGTCGGACGTCTGAGCGACATCACATAAAGGGCTTATATCAAAAGTAAATAATCAATATGCCACAGTCGGACGTCTGAGCGACATCACATAAAGGGCTTCATAACTTAACATCTTATTAGCTCAAGAATTTAAATCATATCCAGAGAATAATCAGGCATGAGATAAATAACAGGGTTAGTCCATTCACAGGAGTAACGTTCAGCTAAGTCTACTACTCATGCTCACTTACCGGAAAGAAGAACATACCACGAGGTTACGACATAGATATAGGTACATTGATCACGATACTTGACCATGGATACGATGACTCGAAAGGATTTGACTCTGCAGAGTTTGTAATTTAACCACAGCCAACGGATTTCAGTAGTCACGGGCACTAGTTCCGTCTACGGTGTTTTGGAAGAAACACATCTAACCAGTACACACCCATTCAACATTTCCGAAGCCAGGAATCACCCTCGGCAACGTTCAATAAAAACCTTGAGATGGGGAGGCTACAACCTCGCGTAGCATGGAATCAAATTTCTATACGCGCGCTCTAAGGGGTGCCCCCCTCTCGGTCCCAACCGGAAACACCCATGCCCCCTGACCGGATGACTGGCTTTAATCCAGGGCCATGGAACCATCATCCCGGCCCCTCTGTTTGGTGTGTACACGGAAAGAGGTTACCAACTTACTAAACCGCATTCTGGCAGAAGACTAGTGGTAGCACGGAAGGGGAAAGAAACGATAACGTGACTCCGTCCACGTTAACGTCGGAAGTTGTCGGATGACGCAAGGCTGGTATGCTACAACAGTACCACCTTGCTGCCCTTCATGTCACCACATGATTAGGCCATCTCTCACCAGAGATCATCGCAACTTTGGAACATGCGGGTAGTTGCCCCACAAGCAACGAGGTACTCACCGACACTCATATGCCACGCACAACCTCTTACGCAAACATGCAAAACATCTATCATATCAAAGGTTCAAACATGCTTGCCTGGTTCGGAGAAGTCGGAGTCTAGCTCGGCAAAGTTCGCGGCTCCGTCACCTCTTCCGGAACCTACGGTATAGCGAAGAAGCATACTAACGTGAAAACCAACGCGTGCATAAAAGTTGTTCCAAATTTTTTCCAAATAAATCCCATAAAAAACTAGAAAAAATTATAAGATTGTCAGAAAAAGAATCACTCAAAAATCACTTTTTATTAAAAAGTTATAAGGGTTTCTGTCCAGGGACTCATTTGTAATGAAACAGAGAAGTTCCAGGGGCTTAACTGAGAAAACAGAAAACGCTTCGGAAAGAAACGCGCCAGATCAAAGGGAAAACGTATTTGCCCGAAGGCGCCAACAGAAAGCGTTTCGAGGGAGAAGAGAATAGAGGCTGACAGGGGGGGTCCACATGTCAGGTTTAAAAAGTTCGCCGGCGCCCGAAGACTGCGGTGGTCGCCGGCGTCGAACCACGGCGAGACAGGGAGATCGGAGTGTACCAAGAGCTTCAGCGTGTCCTTCCGTGTCGATGGGTGGTGGACTCGACCAACGGAGAGCACCACGTCGACGGCGACACTTTCTCCGGCGGGCGGCGGCTCGGGTGATGGTGGAGAACTCCGGTGGGTGCTGCAAGCTCCGAATTGAAGCGCGGGTCAGGAGAGTGGATGCCTAGGGAAGCTACTGGCAAGAGTTGAAGGGTGGAGGTGCACGCACGGGAGTGAATCGAGCTGGATCCCGTGGCGGGTCGCGGCGGCCAGAGTCGGGGAAGAAAGCTCCCTCGGGGCCCTTCCAGTGGCTTGGTGTGGTCTAGGTGGAGTGCAGAGGTGGTGTGGGTTCGAGTTGAAGCTCGGGGCCTCTATTTATAGGCGGATCGAGGGGGTGGCCGTGAACGGGGTTGCTCCGGCGAGCAATTACGGCGAGGCAGTGTCTTGGCAGGGAGCTTAAGTGGCCCGGCAGCATCAGTGAGGTGTACTGGTGTCGTTCCCCTGCTAATCCCGGTCGGTCTTGGCGTAATGGCGCCGGTCCACCGTGGGGTGGCCGCACGGGCATGACGGCGGCAGAGAGCGCGCTCCGCGCCCAGCGGTTCACGACGAGGGTGGCAGCGTGCACTGGGGAGTGGGTGGCCACGCGGCGGCCTCCGGTGGCTTGGGCGGCGCTGGGTGGCGCCGTCTACGCCGCGCCCCTCTCTGGCGGCCGCAAAGCCGCCGCTGGCGTCGGTCACGGGGCGGCGCACCTCCTCCAGCTCGTCGCCGACGCCCGCAAGCATCCAGGCGCTCGTGCGGTGCAGAGGACAAGGGGGAGGGGACAGGAGACACGGCGACGCCGAGGCACTGGCGAGATCGACTACGGACACTGAAGAAACGACAGCAACACTGAACTATTCTCTGAATTTGACTGAACTTGATTTTGACAATGCCCTACAGGTGTTCGACAGAATGATTTGGCAAGGAGAAATTTTTTCCTGGAGCTGGGACTTGGTGAGGTGACCTCTCAATGCACCCAGAGGCTGTCTGATTTTTCCCAGATTTTTAGGAGAAGGATTTGAATGAATTTCACCAAATTTGACAAATCTGGTCCAAACTTGCAGCAAGTATAGTTTGAAAAATTTGAACTGAAGACCAGTGGATCTTCATGGATCTTGGTTGAGGGTTCAAAGGACTAGGAAGGGAAATTGGTTTGGGGGCAAAAATCAAAACAGAAATGGTAGCTCCTTTGTAAATCTCCAAGGGCTAGAATAGATGACAGAAATTGTTTTGATAAGATTTAAATGGAAAATAATCATATGGGGAGGTTCAACTTGCTGGATTTGATGCATATCATGATCCAAAGGTGAGGGAAGGTTTAGGAGAGTGGATTTGCACTAAGGCCATGGCAAGAGAGAATTGTTGAAAGGGGCAAGACACCATTCCAAAAGCCCTAGGGCATTTTCAAAGGAATTTCCAAAAGGCATTTTTCCCAAGTGAAAAGCATTTTTGGTTTGAGTCCAAACAAAAGAAAGAACCTCCAAGACCAACATCAAGTCTTGGGTGAATCCAAATAAAACTCTTGCCATAAAAAAATATTTTGAAAGGGAGGGTTCTTTTGAAGCAAATTTTAAAACACCTCCCTCAAGTCAAATAATTTTTTTTGAAAAGGCTAAATAAGATTTTGGGTGTCACAACACCTACCCCCTTAGGAATAATCTCGTCCTCGAGATTTCAGCGGATCCTCGAATAGATATGGATATTCTGCTTGAAGAAAATCTTCCCTTTCCCATGTGGCTTCATCCTCATTGTGGTTGCTCCACTGTACTCTGAAATTTTTTGTCGTTTTCTGACGGGTCCTCCGTTCAGACTCTTCCAATATCTTTACTGGCCTTTCTCTGTAGGTGAGATTTGGTTGTACATCAATGCTCTCATGAGATACATGCTTCTCTGGGCTACTTACACATTTTCTCAATTGTGAGACGTGGAATACGTCATGGACGTCTGACAGCTCCTTGGGTAGGTCTAGTTGGTAGGCTACCGTGCCTCTTCGTGCAATTATACAAAATGGCCCAATAAATCTCGGGGCTAGCTTCCCCTTAATTTTGAACCGTTGCAGGCCCCTCATAGGAGACACTCGTAGGTATACGGAATCACCGGGTTCAAAGCTGACCTCACGATGTTTTTGATCGTAGTAGCTCTTTTGTCGGCTCTGTGCTGTCTTGAGTCTGTCCCTGATCTGTTTAACCTTCTCCTCGGCCTCCTTGAGCATGTCTGGGCCGAAGATACGACTGTCACCTGTTTCTGACCAATTTAGTGGGGTACGACACCTCCGTCCGTACAATGCTTCAAAGGGTGCCATTTGCAAGCTGGCTTGGTAACTGTTGTTGTAAGCAAATTCGGCATACGGCAAACTCTCTTCCCAACTGGATCCATAGGTGAGCACACAGGCTCTCAGCATATCCTCTAGGATTTGGTTTACACGCTCCGTTTGTCCATCAGTCTGAGGGTGGTATGCTGTACTGAAAGCTAGTTGCGTGCCCAGAGCTTGTTGTAGGTGATCCCAAAATTTGGAGACAAATTGGGTGCCTCGGTCGGATATTATAGTCTTTGGGACTCCATGCAAACAAACTATCCGAGAGAGGTAAAGCTTGGCCAGCCTTTGTGTGGAGTAGGTAGTCTTCACGGGAATGAAATGAGCAACCTTGGTTAGCCGGTCTGTGATGACCCATATGGCGTCATTTCCGCGTTGTGATCGAGGTAATCCGACAATGAAGTCCATTCCTATTTCATCCCATTTCCACTCCGGTATCCTGTTTGGCTAGAGTAGCCCTGCTGGCTTTTGATGCTCGGCCTTGATGCACTGACATGAATCGCAACAAGCAATAAATGTGGCTATATCTCTTTTCATACCGTGCCACCAAAATCTTTCCTGAATGTCCTTGTACATTTTGGTTCCTCCAGGATGGATCGAGTATGGAGCGGTGTGGCTTTCGGTTAGGATTTGTTGCTTGAGTTCCTCAATGTTAGGTACGCAAAGTCTGTCTCCGTACCATAACGTTCCTTCACTGTCTGTGACGAACTCTGAAGCCTTACCAAGGTTCATTTTCTTCTTTATACCTTCGATGCTGGGATGTCCCTGTTGAGCCTTCTTAATTTGTTCCACTAGGGTGCGTTGTATCTCCAGATTTGATACGGTGCCCTCAGAGACTAACACCATGTTGAGCCTAGCAAACTCTTGCTGAAACTCAGGCCTCAAGTTTTGCGGACCGTCGTTGTCCAGGCTGGGGTTTCGACTAAGGGCATCAGCCACTACATTTGCTTTCCCTGGATGGTAGTGAATGCCGACATCATAGTCCTTGACCAACTCCAACCAGCGTCGTTGGCGTAAATTTAGCTCTGGCTGTGTGAAAATATATTTGAGGCTCTTATGGTCCGTATATATTTCACAGCGATTTCCCAACAGAAAGTGCCTCCACTCCTTGAGTGCATGTATGACTGCTGCTAGCTCCAAGTCATGTGTTGGATAATTTTCCTCATGTTTTCGCAGCTGCCTGGAGGCATACGCGACAACTTTGCCATCCTGCATTAGTACACATCCGAGGCCTTTTCGGGACGCGTCACAGTATACTTCAAAACTCTTGTGTATGTCTGGCACGGTTAATACCGGTGTGGTTGTTAGCTTCTTCTTAAGTTCTTGGAAGCTTCTCTCGCATGCTTCCGTCCATACAAATTTCTTGTCTTTCTTGAGCAACTGTGTTATTGGTTTTGCCACAGTGGAGAATCCTTCAATAAATCTTCTGTAATATCCGGCCATTCCCAGGAAACTCCGCACATCTGTAACGTTGGCGGGTGGCTTCCAGTCAAGTATGGCTTTGACTTTTTCTGGGTCTACGGCCACGCCTTCTTGGTTCAATATATGGCCTAGGAAACCAACCTGCCTTAGCCAAAACTCACACTTGCTAAATTTGGCGTACAACTGATGTTTCCTTAATTCTCCCAAAACAATTCTGAGATGCTCAGTATGTTCTTCTGGTGTCCTTGAGTATACCAGAATATCGTCGATGAACACCACAACAAATTTGTCCATGAATTTCATGAACACTTTGTTCATGAGGTGGACGAAATATGCGGGGGCGTTTGTTAGACCAAAAGGCATCACTGTTAATTCATATAATCCGTATCTGGAGGTGAATGTTGTTTTAGGGATATCTTCTGTTCGTACTTTCAATTGATGATATCCCGATCTCAAATCAATTTTTGAGAACACCTTGGCTTGTGCGAGCTGGTCAAACAAATCATTTATCCGTGGCATCGGATATTTGTTTTTGATGGTGACCATATTGAGGGCTCGATAGTCTATACACAGTCTCAGTGTCCCATCCTTTTTCTTGGCGAATAAAACTGGCGAACCCCATGGTGAGGAGCTGGCTCGAATAAAACCTTTGTCCAGTAATTCCTTTATCTTCTTCTTCAACTCCACCAATTCTGAGGGTGCCATTCTATAAGGTTTCTTATAGATGGGAGCGGTGCCAGGTGCTAGTTCGATGCTGAACTCTATCTCTCGGTCTGGTGGCATGCCTGGTAGTTCTTCAGGAAAAACATCAGGGAACTCGCATACCACTGGAACTTTTCTCAGTTCTGAAATGTCCACTTTGTTCAGCTTTGGTTGCCGTGACCATGGTCTTTCCTGAGCTGCAACCTTTATTGTCTTGCCGTGATGGTGAGTGAGAATCACAGTCCGATTGAAACAGTCAATGAATCCTTTGTTGGTGGTCAACCAGTCTATCCCTAAAATGACATCCAGTCCTTTATTTTCCAACACGATGAGATTTGCTTGGAACTGTAGTCCTTCGAACTCAATGATTACTCCTTGGCAGTAACTCTGAGCGATTTGCTTATTTCCGGGGGACTTGATGATCATAGATTTTTCCAAGGGAAGTATCGGAAAACCATGTTGCAAAACAAAACTCTTCGAAACGAACGAATGGGAAGCTCCAGAATCAAAGAAAACCGTGGCAGGTACTGTGTTGACAGGGAACGTACCGAGCACGATGTCTGGGGCATTCTGCGCTTCTTCCCT